>NC_091002.1:19050000-19675000 GCF_041146395.1 Eulemur rufifrons
TCTTCCTCTTCTAAGAATATCTTTTCCTCCAAGAAGCCTACCCTCACCAGCCCTCCCCACCCCAAACTCAGGTAGACATCCCCATGGATGTTTTCTTAAGACACTATAAATAGATATTCCCATTACTCCAGATACAAAATCATCTTTTAACTATGTGATTAATGTGCCTGAATCTCCTTGTAGACTGAGCTCATTGTAGCCAGAAACCATGCCTTATGTTTTTAATCATGAACACCTAGGATAGAGCCAAGCAATTAGCAGATATGCACCATATGTTTATTTCACACATAAATTAATGAATATTACTGAATAATTTATCCAAGGCCAAAAGAAGAACTTAAACCTTACCCCTGTCTTCTTGTTTAAAATTGCATTATTTTTTATTGTACCTATTATCTTGTTTAAATATCAAGCTCTGCCTTGATTTTTGCCTTTAGAATTTGATCCTGTGTTAGCAATTCCCCCAGCCACTAATGAATATGAAAGAAAGGCACTTTCAAGAGTCTGCATATACACAGGCACATACATGAACACACAGCTGAGGATTGACCACTGATAGACTATCAATAAGGGAAATGATAAAAAATGCACTTTAAGAAAAAATATATATATATATATATATTCCAGAGGTCAGTCTGTGAAGTAAGAACCAACAGTAAACAAATAAAATGGTAAAATTGCATGTAAGTATAAACAATAATTATCCCTATACAACAATAATGAAATAATGTCTAATTTGTGGGTTTAAAAGGGCAAGAGCAGCACTGAGAGAACGATGGATCAAATATGAGTTCTCAGAGCCTTTTATTAGTTATGGGATGTAGTATATTATTACCTTTAATAATGCTAATATCAGACAAAATACAGTTTAATACAAAAGTACTGTGAAAAATAGAGAAGGTTATATTATAGTGAAAAATTATTCAAATCACCAGGAAGTATGATAATTCTAAACAAGTATACACATAATAAAGAAGCCTCAATATATAAAGCAAAATTGATGGAATTTGAGAAAGAAATTGTCAAATCAGTCACAATAGTGAAATATTTCAGCTCAACTTTTGTTAGGGAAAGTAGACAAAAACCTTAGTAAAAATACAGAATTTTTGAAAATTAGGACAATAAACTTGTGTTAACATTTACATATACCTAGAGAATAAATATTTTTTTTAAGCACACAGGAAACATTTATCAAAATGCACTAAGCCTTAAGACAAGTCTAAAACATTTCAAAGAATTGGTATCAAAACCATGTCACTTTCACTAAACAAAATCTAATTACATTAAAAGATGATAATAAAAATATAAATTTTAAAACACTCTTACTAATGCATGTATCAATAAGGAAATCATTTGGAAATTATAAAAGTAATTAGAATACTAACTATCAACATTGTGAGATGCAGCAAAATTTCTAAGTTAAGTCAGAGCCTTATAGGATTACATTTTAAAAAATGAGAAAGATTTAAAATAAATAAGCTGAGTGTTTAGCTCAAGAAGTTAGAAAAAGAACAGAGTCAAATTAAATTAAGTAAAAAGAAGATAAATATAAAGAAAAAATAGAAGAAACTGAGAAGAAATATAAATTGAGAGCATCAACAAAAGCAAAGTTTTCCTTTATAACAAAGCTATTAAGAGTCCAACCCTTTGGTAAAGGAAAAGAAAGAACACTAGTAATTAAAGAGGGAGAAGGCTATAGATGCAGAAGAAATTAAAAAGGAATAATAAAATACTATAAGTAGCTTCATGCCAATACACTGAACAACATTAAAAAGACAAATTCCTAGAAAAATATAACAACAAAATTGACTCCAGAAGAGATAAAAAATCTTTAATTATACCATAACTGTTAACATAAGGACTATTAAAATAATTGAAGTGAAGTTAAAAATCTTTTCATGATGAAAATACCTGACTCAGATGATTTTACAGGTGAGTTTCATCAATCTTTCAAGGAACAGATAATTTTAATCTTATACAAAGTCTCAGAGAAAAACAAAGAAGCAGTATTTCCCAACTCATTTTGTAGAGCTGATATTACTTAATATCAAAGCCAGTAAAGGATGATCTCATTCACATACATGGATGAAAATTTTAGTAAACAGAATCCAGAGGTGGTTAAATTATATGGCACATAAAAAATGGCCAAGTTTGCTTATCCCAGGAGTGTAAAATGGTTGAACACATTAGTAAATCGATACATATAATTTAATACATTAGTAGATTTAAGAAGCAACAACATTCCGTATGGTCATTTCTTTCTTTTTTTTTTTTTTTTTTTTTTTTTTTTTTTTGTTGAGACAGAGTCTCACTTTGTTGCCCAGGCTAGAGTGAGTGCCGTGGCGTCAGCTTAGCTCACAGCAACCTCAGACTCCTCGGCTTAAGCGATCCTACTGCCTCAGCCTCCCGAGTAGCTGGGACTACAGGCATGCGCCACTATGCCCGGCTAATTTTTTCTATATAGATTTTTAGTTGTCCATATAATGTCTTTCTATTTTTAGTAGAGACGGGGTCTCGCTCAGGCTGGTCTCGAACTCCTGACCTTGAGCAATCCACCCGCCTCGGCCTCCCAGAGTGCTAGGATTACAGGCGTGAGCCACCGCGCCCGGCCCGTATGGTCATTTCAATAGATGCAGAAAGGACAGTTGATAAAATTGAATGTGCATCCTTAATCTTTTTAAAAACACCTTTATAAATAAGGATAGAGGGAACTTCTTCAACTTGATATAAGTAATCTATCTGTAGCAATTGCATATTTAAACCATTTAAATCTTTTTATTATAGAATAAAATGTGAATACTAAAAACCACCCAAAATGTATAGCTTAATTATCATTTGTTTTTAGTGGGCAAACATCCTTGTAACCACCACCCCTGTCAAGAAATAGAACTTTGCTAGCCATCACTGAAGCCCCACTATGGGTCCCATTTCCATCGCAACCCTGTTCTTAGGAAGGTAACCCCCATGCATACTTTTTTAACTCTCTACATCTTAGCTTTTTGTTATAGTGTCCTAGACACTTTAGTTTAGTCTTTCCTATGTTTAAAGAAAATATATGATATGCCATTGAAGTCTTTTAAAAAATCTTCAGGTCCCCCTCTATCCTTCCTTTTCTTATAACTTACTGGTGGAAGAACGCAGGATGTTTACCCTATATAATCTTTCACAGTCTGGATTTTGCTAACTGCATCCTCATGGTGCACCTCAACATTTTCCTTATCTTTTACATTTCCTGCATATTGACGTCTGGAGACTAGATCAGATCCAAGTTCAATCTCTTTGGCACGAAAGCTTCTAGGGGTTTATGTTCTTTTACTGGGAGTCACATAATATCTGGTTTCTCTTTTTTGTGATGTTAACAGTCACAGATATCTAATGCCTTTATTCATTAATTCATTACAAGTTGAACAATAAAGCTATTCTATTTCCATCCTTTGTTTTTCTTTGTTAGTTGAAGTACCTTTCCTAATGGTGAAGTGTGAGAATAATTTTTTTTGGACTAAGAAAAGATGAGTAGTTCAATGGCATTACTTCTATTCAACATAGTCCCAGAGTTCTAGCCAGGGAAGTGGGACAAGGAAGAGAAATCAAGACATAAGGACTCAAAAGGAAGGTATCAAACTAGCACCATTTGCAGATAATATAATTTTTCACTTAGAAAAGTCAAAAGAATTCACAAATTATTAGAGATAACAAGAGAGTGGATAAGGTGGTTGGCTCCAAAATAAAAATAAAAATTATTTCTATTCCTTATACCAATGATAAACCATTGGAGTATGTAATTTTTAAAACTACCATTTACAATTAAAATTAGAAATCAACCAAAAATATGTCACATAGGAATAATTCTAACAAAGGTATATATTCTGTCTGGGAAATTATAGAATTTTATTGAAATTATCAAAAATAATGGATGAAATGGAGAGTTATACTATGTTTTTAGATAGAAAGAGCCAGTAGCAAAAATGTCAATTTTACTCAATATTAACCTATAAATTTTCTCATTAAATCTAATCACATTTGCCATGGAATTTGACAAACTAATCATGAAGTTTATTTGAAGAGCAAAGGACCAACGCTAGGCAAATTCTTGGAGAATTAGGTGGGAGGATTTGCTTTTTCTGGTATCAAACCATAGTAATTAAGGTAGTAGCGTATTTTTGCAGGGACAGACAATTTGGCCAGTAGAACAAAATGAGATTTCAGAAACAGAAACACGTACAGAAAGTTGATTTATGAGAAAGAAGGTATCCCATAGTGTTGGGAAAGAGAATGGTTATTCAATGAGTGTGCTGAGGCAATTAATCAATCATTGTACCTGTCAGGCTAGGCTGGGTTCTGCTGAGGAGACAAGCAACCCCCACATCTTAGTGGTTTAAATTAACAAAGTCTTAACCAGACTCTATGTCCAACCTGAGTTGGGAAGGGAAATGGATTCTGCTCCATATAGTTGTCACTCAGGACCACAGGCTGACTGTTTTTGACACTAACATCTAAACATGGCCTTCAGGCTTCTCCATGCAGTGGGAAAAGAGGCCTGGGGAGTGGAACACTGGCAATTATGCTCCTCCTTCCAGAAGGAACCTGCATAACTTTGCTTTAGTTTGCCATTGTGTAGGGAAGGATTTCTTAAACAAGAAGCAAATAGAAGTGACTTTACGAGAGAAAAGAATTTCTGTTTATTAACAGATATCGAAGAGAAAATGAAAATATAAGTCACAACTTTGGAGATTTTATACATAACAAAAGATTAATATCTAGAATATATTTTAAAAACTCCATACACATTAGTGAGAAAAACGATGAAATCAAAAACTTTCATTGACAGATCCCATAGAGACAGGGACAAATACAAGATACAATCTTCAAGACTTGCTAGCCAACAAAAAGTTAAAATCCAGAATACATTAAGAAACAAACACACCCCAGCTCATGACATTAATAAGAAAAAGACAAAAATTCTGACAGAAAAAGAGAGAAAAAAAAAAAAAAAAAAAACACATGCACAGGCATTTCACAGAATAAAAAACACAAATGACCCATAAATCAGTAAAAATGTGCACAATTTCATTATTAATCTGGGGAATGCAAATAAAAACCACAAAGAGATACAATTTTACACCCTCTAGATTGGGGGGTGGTGGTAAATGTATGAAAATAAAAAGTATTTGAGAGAACGGTACCGATGTGAAGTCTCTTAAAATTGTTCATAAAAGTATAAATATGCACCATCACTTTGATAAACAATTTGGTATTATGTGGTAAATTTGAACATTCATAATTTCTAGAACACAACAATTCCACTCTGGAATATGTACCTTAAAAATAACCCTGGATGTTTGAACCATTAAAATGTTTGAGAATTTTCATAGCAGATCTGATTGGAAAAGGCTAATAATGTCAATAATACTTGCAACAATATTGGTTTGCATTTACAAAATGCTATACTTTATATGAGTGAAAATATAGAAACCATTGCTATATGCAGGATAATATGCATTACTTCTGAAAGTTCAGCAATAAAGCAAAACTAAAATATATATCATTTAAGAGTATATATTTATGTTATAAAATTATACACACAGGTACATATGTGCTAAAATTATATATACGCATGTGTGTATACCTATGGGATACCTCTGGTAAACCTATGTGTATATCTAGTATATCTATATTATATATATGCATATGTGCATATATGTATACCAACAAAAGTATGATGAAAATAAAATTCAGGATAGTTATTAACTCATGGATGTAGGCAATCATATGGATGGGGAGAAACTCTTCAATAAATGCAAATCAGTAATATTCTAGTTCTTATTTTAAGGTATTAACTTAATAGGTCTTTTATAATTAAGCTTCATAACTTATATTAGCATTTTGCATTAAACATTATATTAAATACATCACATGGTAAAAAGATACAAAAATAATTAAGTTTAAAACTTATGAAATATGGGAATGGGCTGTGAAGCACGGTGATCAGCGACAGGAAAGGCTCTACGTCAGGGATGGCAAAGAGAGTTGGGATTTCCTATTGAGAGGGACTCTGATCTGAACTGGTTGCAGGGGAAGATGCTATGCTTGACTGATGATGTGTGCACAGGTGTGGACAGGAGAGTGACAGACACATGGAGCAAATCTATCATTCCTGTCCTGAGTGACTTGCTCCAATGGAACCGGGCTTTGCCTTCATTGAGGGCCTGAGGAGGGCTTGGGCACGTTGAAGACATAGAGCCATATGTTTTACCTTCCTTCATAGTGAGGGCCCTGCAGAACTTGACTGAAGCCTGCACTCTGGCAGTGGTTTGTCTGCCCAGGGAGTAGAATTCATGGACACATTACTCACAGCAAATATTTCCCATGAGAAATGGAAGTTCAGGACCACGAACTCATTTTCATTTGAGCCTTTCTCTGCGAAAGCCTGGGATGCATGAACTTCCGTATCTTGGTCTCAGAACCCTAAGTTTGCAGATTCTTGCCAGCTTCATTCAGGGAAAATAAGAAAAGAAAGAAAAGAAGAGGAGAGAGAAAAGGAAGGGTAAGAAAAGGGCAAGGGAGTCAGATGCTGCAAAAGAAAAAAGGAAAGGAGGGGATCTTGAAATTAAAACAAAATAAAACAAAACTGACCTGGGAGAAGGGTGAAGGGAGGGAGAGCATGCAGAGGAATTATTGATTAGGTCTCTTGGGGTGACATATGTCAGCCCTTGATTAGGTGTGAAAAGTTGACAGGCCTGAAATGCTTACAACTAATTAATGTCTGTGAGGTGCTTTGAAATCCTAGGATGAAAGCAAAAGGCTCTGTCTATAAGAACCAAATGGCATCCATGACTCAGACTCTTCACTGTTCCTGTGGACTTTCAACGCTGAACAGAAGAGCCTCCTCTGTCCTTCTCCTGTGGCTCTGCTGTTAGCAGGCCACTCCTAAAGGTGGCAATTGCTTTCCTCTTCTGTCCTCATGCCTGCGTGATCTCTCAGCCTCCTGCTTCACCGGAGGAGCTGGGAGTCCTTAGCAGGGCAGGGGCATTGACGCCCCAACATCAGGTCTCAATCCATTAAGGGTTTGTCTAATTTTTCTGTTTTAAATTTATTGTTTTTAGTTGTCATTGTTTCCTACTTCTAGATTCTCCCCTGTTCCACTTGGAAGACCATCTATTTCAGCCAGCGTAACTCGGCTCCGGCTCCCCAGCGGCAGGAGGGGTGGGTGCTGCCAGTCTACCACCAGGTTAATGGCCTGTGATCGCATTTTCCAGACAGCTTTTCCAGACCAATGGCTTGACTCTCTCTCTCAGTTCCGTGGCAGGGTGGCTAGTGCTGCTTTTCCCACAAACCAGGGAACATGGTTGTCCAAGATCCAGCCAGGGCCTTCATTTTCCTCTTCTTGGGGGTTGAGACCCACCCAAATAGCTGCAGAACAATGAAGGGGTGTTTCTTTCTTTTTTTTTTTTTTTCAGAGCTTTCCTTTCTGCTTTTGTACACGCCAATCTGAAAATAGCATCCTCAGGGAAATTCAGAGGTGAATTGGTCTGCAATTGAGACAGCCCAAGGCAGCAGGTTCGCTCTAACTTTCCAAAGGGAATTAGAAGTCTAGCTGCTTTCAGAAAGGGCACGCACAAGGCAGGGAAATGCAGGTGTGGGCAATAGGGCAAGGATTAAAGGGAATCTTTCACATGGGTTCCTGAATCCAAGTGAGAGAAGCCCACCCACATCTGGGGAAAAACCGTACACAGCTATATGGCTTTGCATACAGCCAGGGAGATGTACATGCCTCTGTGTAACATTGCATGTACTTGCTGACACTTCAACACAGTTGGAGAAACTTCTGTAGATCTGGAGGACTGTGAGCACAGCTGGGTAATCTTTGTATCCAAGAGCAGAAACACACGGGTACTCTGCAAAGATAAACCAAGTGCTGCTCAACAAAGGTAAGAGATGATTTTTCACAAATGACTGGAATAAGGCACATGCGTGTTTCACTGCCTGTGCAGATTGTGAAAGAACCTGACACTTCTACATTGTATTATAGAATTCAGGACAGAAGCTCTCCAACTTTCTTGGGCAGCAGCACAACCTGAGAAGGGTGTTAAAAATACAGGTGCTGGGATACCACCATGAACTACTGACTCAGACTTTTAGCATCAGGGCCTGGAGAGGTGCATTTATAAGGCAATTCCTTAAGAAAAGCAAATGTACAACAAAAGCTGAGAAACCATGATTTAGGGAATGGTGTCAGTTTTGAGGATGGTACCTTCCTCTGTTTTCTCCAAGTGATTTTGAACTTGCTAAAAGGATCATGATGTTAAAGAAGAGAGAAATCAGTGTAGAGATGGCATCTCTGATGACCCTACAGTTTGTTGTAGGGGGATCAGATTCCCTGGTTTCCTCTGCTTATCTCCCCATGCCCTCTCCCTGGGAAACCATGTCCCAGAGGATATAACAAAAGAACCCTCACATCAGATGTTTCTATAGCCAGATCATATAGTTGTTCTACTCATTTATTTCTCCCACTAGATATGGAACTTGCAATGTCACTGGTTGAGGGAACTGTGCTCTCTTCACCCCTGTCTCCATAATGCTTGGCAAATAACTTACTGGTTTGAATAGTCTGACTAGAGTGGTTTAAATAAAGAAGAGAATATTATCGGCCAGGCGTGGTGGCTCACGCCTGTAATCCTAGCACTCTGGGAGGCCAAGACTGGAGGATCACTTGAGCTCAGGAGTTGGAGATCAGCCTGAGCAAGATCGAGATCCCGTCTCTACTAAAAATAGAAAAAATTAGCCAGGCAATTAAAAATAGAAACAAACAAAACAAAAAAATTAGCTGGGTGTGGTGTTGCCTGCCTGTAGTCTCAGTTACTCAGGAGGCTGAGGCAAGAGGATCATTTGAGCCCAGGAGTTTGAGGTTACTGTGAGCTAGGCTGATGCCACAGCACTCCAGCCCAGGCAATAGAGTGAGACTCTGTCTCAAAAAAAAATAAATAAATAAATAAAAAGAGAAGAAAAGAAAAAAGAAGAGAATAATATCTATGTAATACCCCTGTGCAGAAAACACACTACTCCTTTTTACAGAAATTATTTAACTTCACTCCACAACATCCTTTGAAAATCTGTATTATTATTTCCATTTTATTTTAAAGAAAGTTTAACTGTAAACTTGTTAGTCAACGTTCTCATTATCTTTCAGGAGATATATCTGGGGTTCGATTCCAGGTCTGCTCCATGTCAATATCCACAATTGCCCAGCATTAAGTCTTCAGCAGTCACTGACACTTCAAAAAAAAAAAAAAAAATCACTGTTGTTTGTCTCTTTTTCGTTAAGAAAGAAAAAAAGAGAAGCAAATTCACTTCAACCTTTCTCTCAAGCTTTCCCAGCACCTCAGGAAGGACCCTCAGGTATCTTGGTGGAGAGAAACTGATCAACAAAAATAAGCATTTATCTTCCCAACACATCCTGTCATTTCATGTCATACTCTACTAACAGGGTGCCTCTATTCTGGGAATAAAAGATTTACAAAAATGAATATATAATTTATAAAAATTGAATTTACAGTAACATCTAGCATTTGTTACCTTCCCAAAGTGCTTTTGCTTACAGACTCTCATTTAGAGCACCCACTAAAAGGATTCAGATAATTCAGTTTGCCATGCAAAAGCGAAGCAGTGATTTTGTAAATATTCAAATATGCTCAAGTTTCTGAAAAGAGAAAGAGTGACATACTTACTCCTTGACTTGTAATTTTATCACTGGTAGCCTTCTATGTACCGGCGCTGTAATTACCATGAGTTACCCTGTTTAATTTTTGCAACAACTTGGTGACACAGGTATCGTTATCTAACCCTCAGGTCACCACCGCTGTGAGGTGTCAAACCTTAATTAGATCCTACTCAGAGCTTCTAGGAAAACACACTTTGCTAAACAGGCAGCGACCCCCATTGCTCCCCGCTAACGTCTACAGGAACGTTCCAAGCTCAGTCAAGACACAGTCGTAAAGCAAGATTTAAATAAGAGAGGAAAACACAAAACAGGCTTTAAATTCAGGGTCTGGTAAAACATCTGGTTTTGCTGGGTGAGTGGGTATATGGTCCTAGAACTCATAGTCAAGGGGATGGAAATGAATGCTGGGAGTCTTGTGTTCTAGGAGAGAAAATGACTCAAAGAAAAGGGACAATTACCAGAAGGTAAGAGACCAAAAGCAAAGATGTCACTAGGCAGGTCAATCCATAGGCAGCAGAGAGAGTAAAGAGAAAAGAGAAAAATGTGTATTGGCATTGTATTCATACCTCATTGCTGCCGTAACAAATTACTAGGAGCACAGCACAATGTAATTGACTTCCAGTTCTATAGGGTAGAAGTCTGGCGCAGGTCTTACTGGGCTGAAATGAAGTTGTCAGCATGGCCACATTCCTTCTACAGGCTCTAGGGGTGAATCTCTTTGCTTGCCTTTCCCACATGCTAGAGGTTGCCCACATCCCTTGGCTTGTGGACACTTCTTCAATCTTTGAAGCCAACAACAGTGCATCTCTCTTCGAAGGCAGCCGGAAAACTCTCTGTCTTTAGGGACTCACGTGATTAGAGTGGGCCTACCTGGCTAATCCAGGATAATCTGTCATCTCAAGATTCTTACCTTAATCACATCTGAGATGTGTAAGGGGACATCCCTTCGTCATGTAAGGGGACAGGGATTAGGGTGTGGACATCTTTGAGGATCCATTGTTTTGCCTACCACTTACACAAACAGGACCTAGGGAAGATGGAAAACAGGAAGAGCAGGCCCAGTTTGCCCTTGTAGAAGTGCACTGAACAGAAGATGGAGGGCCGTGGGGGAGGACAAGACAGAAAGATACATTTATAAAAAAGCAGAATGGGCCAGAGTAGGGGCAGAGCCATTCTATTTGTGAGACCTAAGCTTAAGCAAATTTTTGAAGCCCTCTGAAAAAGAGAATGCAACATTATTAATAATATTTGCTAAAATCCCTCCAAGGGCCTGGGAAGGAGCCACTATGCATGCCGGTCCCTGAAGCTTTAGTCTCATGAGCATTACAATAAAACCACCTCTGAGCCAGGGGCTGTAGGAGGCACGATGCAGTCACCCCCTGAACAAGTCTGGGAAAGCAGGGGCAAGGCTTGATTTAGAAAATCTGGTAAGTGCTGAGGTAGGAATCCAGAGCCAGGCTGGGTGATTCTGCATCACACACATCACGCTCGCTCCCCCTGCTAAAAATCGAATGCTAGCGATCTGCAACCTGGCACTGAGCTGAGCTACTTATGCAGTGCGCAAGCCAAGTAATAATTTTCTTGGGGCCTTTCTGAATTTTACAATTGTCTTGGAACAAATATCCAAGCAGCATTCCCTATCGCAGAGGTGGGGCACGGCAGAGGCCCAGAACTCAGCTGGGGAAACGGGAAGATGACACTCCAATAACAAACACAAGGCCAAAGCCAGCCGGAGCTAGCAGGAAGAGAGGATGCCAGTGCAACTCGAGCAGTCCAGACCATGCCTATTGGCCTTTCCTTGTTGCCTGAGGGTCTTTCTTGAAGATTCCTCCTTCTGTCTCCATCTTCTCCTACCCAGCACAAGGCCTATGAGTTCATGGTGCTTTTGTATATTTCCATTCTGAAGCAGGGAAATTTCAATGGAAACGGATACATTGTTAACTTAAAAAAAAAAATCAAACCTCACCCTGATGTTGAACTTGGCCTTGTTGCCAAGTCTTACCCCAATTCTGACCTTTATTCTTTACTTTGATCCTTACCCATGCTCCCGAAACAGAATTAGACTCCAGGACCAGGCAGAAGGGAAGCATGGATGAAGTTTATGGATGTAGTTTTTTAATTAATTTATTTTATTGAACCTAATATATCCATAAAATTATCATTTCAACATGTGATTAGTATGATCATTGAGGTTTTTTACATTCTCTTTTTAGTGTTAAATCATGGAATTCTGGTATGAAGTTTACACTTATATCACATCTCAGGATTAACCATATTTCAAGTGCCCAATCACCACATGTGGCTGGTGACACTTGTATTGAACAGCACAGATTTGGAGACTTGATCAGATTCAGGCTTTTTGTTTCTTGTGTGGCGTGTTTTTTTTTTTTTTTTTTTTTTGTTGTTGTTGTTGTTTAGTAATTAGAGAATTCCTGGATGTTTCTTTTTGTTGGTTTTGGCAACCATTCATGATCAGTGTTTAGATCTATTAATTCATTAGGGCTTGCAAAAGTGGTGCTATTTTATCATCCTGCCTTCATTTGTTATCTGTAAAACTACTCTAAAGGGATACTTCCCATCCCCAACTATTTAGTTACCTAAATGAACAGTTCCTATAGAAAAGGCAGAATAATGTTCCATGTTTTCCTTGATTTGCCAGTTTTCAAAATGCAGGAACAATCTTTGTAGCTCTTCTAGAGGTGTGGGGTACTTGTGGGGGTTGGGGTGCATCTGAGGAAGAAGGTGGCAGTGGGGGTGACCGGAGGCTCAGTAAGGATGGGCTCGTGGTAGCACAAAGGTGAGTGATAAAGGCTCAGCAACGGGTCAGGGGTACGTGCAGCACGGCTCGAAGAGGATGATTCCACGCCGGTCAGGGTTAAAGATGAGGAGAAAATATCGCGCGTTCACCGTGGTTGAATGAATCAGGAGTGTTCTCTATCTCACCCCAGGAAAGAGAGAGCTCATCATCTTCCCACTTCCAAGTGCACAACTGACAGGAAGAAAATAAATGGTCTTTATGCTTTAGGCTTACTTGGGAAGATTGTTCTGGATTGTTACAGAAGGACAGAGTCCAGAAGCCAGTGTTTTGAGCTGAGGATGGGGGTAATCGTAGCTTTGGTTTAAAAGGTTGGTGTGTCAATTAGGGAAATGTTGGTAATGGTGGGGCTTTCATGGGCACGGGACATCCATACCCTAATTGCACATAGTGCCCTGGACTGAGGGTTGCAATAGGATGCTGGGTAAGCTGGACAGTAAGACCCACAGCCTTGAGAGAAGTGGCCCAAACCCCTATGTTGGGCCTGTGGTCAGGGAGGACCCCATGAGGGGCCAATGGCTGTAAGATGGCAGAGAATTCAGGTACGATAACCACCCCATGTTGCAGGAGACTAAGGTTAACCACAGTATACACCTTGGGTTAAGGATAAAGCCTTCTGCCTTTTCCTAGATAACTTGTAAGTGCTAAGATTTCTGTTTTCTATGGTTATTAAGAGTATAGATTCTAGAACAAGAGAAGCTTGGTTCAAATGCCAGCTTCTCTGTTTACTCCATGAACTTGGGCTGAAGATCTCTGTGCCTCAATATCTTCAGCTAAAAAATGAATAAAAATAATAGTACTTAATTCAGAGCTGCTGTGATAATGTGAGTTTGTAAAGATAGAACACTTAGGATAGCATCTGAAACACAGAAAGTGCTGTGTATTTGCTATATTTGGTTAATTAGAATACAATGATAATAATAATTATTACTTCATGACCTTGGGGACATGAAAGGGTCACTGCGTATAACAGAGACTGATTTTTCTTTTAACCATATTGGAATCAGATTTAATTTAAATTGAGAAAGAAAATAAATGTAATGCTTTTTTGTGCCTGGCAGCTGTGGATTAACTTCATGGCACTACAACACATTACCTAGCAATATAACACCATTTTATATATTTTGCTTTCACATCAAAACTGCTGAATTAAAACTGCTCCTTCTAAACACTTTGAGCCACGCACCAAAGTCTCGGCGAGTCTTAAAGGGGCCATTCATCGGTGTTGCAGGGCAGGGTACATCCCTGATGTTCCAAAAATAATCTGTGAAAGAAGAGTACTTTGGAGGGGGCTGCTGAGGTTGGGGATGGAGAGAGAGTGGGAGGATTTTATGTATAAAAATATGGAAGGAGTAAGTGTGCAGCTTATAGAATGCAAAAAAAAAAATCATGCAATTCTTTTAGGACTCGCTGCAAGCGCAGGAAGGTTGCAGTGTGAAGGTGGATGAGGAATGAGCTCCAGGTTTTCCATCATGGAGTTTAAAAGCAAAACTGTCAGACGCAGAAATCACGGCTCAGGAAGTGGCTCCCGGTCACGGGGCTGTGCTCCTCTGTAACGTGGCTTCACAGCTGACTTTTACGAGATCTTTGGAGGATTCCATTTTGACACTAGTTTTTAATAATATCTGGGTAAAAGGGTAAAGGACCGAGACAGTGCCACCAGGGGTTATTAACAGTGATATTTAAAAAGGACAGAAGGAAGGTCTTGACAAATGGAGGCAGTAGCCCTGATTCACGGAGATGATGTTTCCCTCCCAGGATTCTGCAGGAAGACAAGAGAGTGAGAGGGACAGTGGGGTGCAGACCTCATCAACCCCTTAGCCCCTGCCATTCCATTGCAGCCTCACCTCGCCTCAGCTGCAGCCAGTCCTGCTCAAAGCTGAGTGTCTGATCCACAGTCTCAGCTTGCTTGTATCCAGGGCTTGGAAGTAACAGATGGTAATCGATCCAGTTTTGGGTGCATCTAAGGCATTACTGGTAGACAAAAGCCCTGTTGGTTAAGTCCATAGGGCTGGGAATCTGCCCCGGCGTTCCTGTCTAGTACTCTAGTCTTTTATCATGCCTAGAACTTTGTAGGGATCCTGCCACCTCACCTAGCCTTGCTCATATTCAGAGATGACCCTAATTTCCAACATTCTTGGCCACTGACTTTAATTCTGCTGGGAATACAATACTCATCTGCAACCAAATGCCACTATCCAGTGGGCCTTGATATCATGCCTTTGTTTATAGAAACCTGCCAAGCCCGCAAAGAGATGCTTTTCTAATCACTGGCTTGACTGAAATAGCTACAAGGGGCTCTCTGTAGCTGGATGGTTTTGCCCCAGCCCTTGCATCTTTGGTATCTGCCCACCCTTCCCCTTTAGACACGACGTTTACTCCTTATCTCTTACTCCGGACTTGAAAAATTGGACCTTAATTTGCTTCCAGATCTTTCTAAAACCCAATATGCAAACGTAGTTTTTCTTACTCCCATGCTCCAGAGTCCAAGGGTCCTAAGACCACCCTGTACCGCTTGCCTCTGACCCTTTCCCAACGACGAGGAAAGGATGTGGCAGCCAGTGGGTGTTTGCTGAGTGAATGAGTGAATGAATAGGTCAGGGAGGTTAGGGGAGTTGATAGAAAATCCATTTAGTTAACAGGTCAGAAAAAAAACCAAACATAAAGAAGGTTATACCAAAAATTTTAAAAAACCAAACAAACAAAAAAGGAAAACATTTTAACAGACAGGTGGACAGAAACCCCATGATTTAAATTCTTCCCAGACTTTAATTGTGCACAGGCTTTGAATTGTGCTCTCTATCAAACCCCTAGAAATTATGAAAAAATAAAACAATGATTTAGAAATCTCAGTCATACCTCCTGAGCAATGGAGAGCACTCACAACCAAGAGACCAGCCCCTGGAATTGCAGCCCGTCACTCAAGCCTTCCCACTTTCCCCCCAAACTCATGGTGCAAAATTCACTGTGTCCTTTCTGAGAACTTGCTTTTTCTTGCTTTCTGAGAATTCCTCTCCTCTCCTCCTCTCTCTTCTCCTCTCCTTTCGCATACCTCGATGGGTGGATAAGAGCTTTGAAGAAAAATGCAGTGAGCCATGAAAGGACATTCAGGGAACCTTGGCCTTGTGTAGAAAAGAAAATTGAGCTACAAGGTGGAAGGGGCGGTCAGCCATAGGGAGACAGTGTCCCTGAGTGTTTTAGGAAGGTGGAGAGGTAGGGTGAAGGGCCCTTGGTTGGGAAGGAGTGTGACAGGGTGCCTGAGGGTAGGGAGTGAGAGAGGGTTGTGTGGGTAGAGGTTAGAGAAATTTGCAGAACCTTTAACCCTTATCCATGGGGGGATTTTAAGCAAGGAGGAGAGGCTGCAAGCATTTCCAGGATTAAAATTGGGAGTGTAAAAGCTCACTTGCCGCTGTTTAGAAAACAGATTGGACAGGGCAATGAGCAATTAGAGAGAAGGATGTGTGGTTGGCCAGGCCGGGATGACTGAGATTGGTAGCTGTGGAGATGCAGATCAATGAATGAATTGAGGGGGTATTTAGGAGGTCAAATGGACAGTACAGGCAGGGAAAAAAATGTTCCAAGGTTGTAGAGTGGAGGCTGTTGGAGAAGATGGAGAGAGGGGACCAGAGGGGAGGACAGGGCATGCTAAGAAGTTTGAACTTTATCCTGTAGGCAACAGGGAGCCATTGAAAGGTTTTAAGCCTGGGGGTGATTTGCATATTGGAAAGGTCACTCTGATAAGGTACAGAAGATAGAGAGGGAGAAAGTGGAGCCAGGAAGACCCGCTAGGAGAGGGTGGTCGTTGTCTAAATGTGGAATGACGAGTGTGTGAATTAAGGCAGTAGCACAGGAGTTGGAGGGAGGGAGCTGCATACAGCGACATTAAGAAGACGGAACTGCCTTACCTGGGAGAGTGGCTGTGATACCACAGGGTGTGATGGGGAACCCAGAGAAGGGGGTTTGAGGAGGAAGAAGTTCATTCATTCAGAAAGTTATGGGCAAGGCACTGTGCTAGGCCCAAAGAACACACATTGCATAAGAAAGTTGCAGCCTGCTCTTCTGGAATTCACAGTCCAGTGGAGGAGCCAGAAATTAAGTAAACAAATATTAATATATTGGCTAATCATGAATTAGAAGTTTTATGAAAGAAAGTTGTAAACATGTAATAAAGATAACAGGGTGGAAAAGTGGCCTATTTTAGAGAGGGAGGTTGGAAAATGCTCTCAGAAGAGCTGATATTTAAGACAATACCTGATGACTGACAGATGACTAGGGAGAGGACATTGCAGGCAGAGAGAGCAGTGAACACAAAGGTACTGAAGCTGGAAAGTGCTTGGCTTGTTTGAGAAACAGGAAGAACATCGTGGCTGCAGAGGATTGAGTGAGGGGGAGTACATAGGAGGTGGGCAAGGTGAGACCACTCAAGGCTGCGTCAACCACAGCACAGTTTGGAGAGGTAGCAAGGTATCGTGCTCGGTTGCAGAGCAAGCAGGTTAGAATCTCTTGTCTCTGAATCTAATGAACTTCAGTAATTACTTTTATTGGACGATCCTCAGCAGGCATTTGAGTTCGAGACCTCTGATAAAAGATAATGGGCATTATAAATACAATCTTGAGTAGGTATTTAGGGATTTATTGATGAGGAAACCTGAGTTTAGAGGCTGGGAACTCAGTAGGGCAGAGCCACTGGAAATCCGAGGAGTAACAGCAGGCATTTACTCTGTGAGGCAGAAGCCTGTGCCCAGGGACCTGGGACACTGGAGGTTGAGTAGTACCAGCTGCAGCTGGATGTGATGATTGTTCACCTATATACTGTTTCGGTCCCTTGATAGGGCCAAGCTGAATTGTAGATTCTGGGTTGGGTCTGAATAAAAAGAGTAAAATGCTTCTGTTGGTGTCAGTGGTTTATATCCAGAAGCAGACATCAAGGCAGAGGTTGGGTGGTAAAATGTTTCTTAGAGATTCACAGGGAAAAGTGAAACTGCTCTGAGGACTTGACAAAGCCACAGCCAAACCAGCAGAGCTCTAGAGTGAGGATTGTCCACAAGGGTGTATTGCGTTGGACCCAAATGATCAAGCCTTTATTTTTCAACCTCGTTTAGTCACTGGATGTGGCTCCTCTGGCAAAGTGGCTTGTCCAGCCAAGACAGACTCTGCAGAAGTCGACAGCTGGAAACTTTCCACTGACTGCACTGTCAGCAGCTGGACAGCACGTCTTTCCCTGAAGAAGTATCTGGGTGGAGCACATTTGTGTGTACAGTGAGCATCAAAGAAGTGGATGATCACAGACTTTATATAAGCCTTAGTAAGCTCACTGAGCAATGTCTTCATTCATAACATGGGGTGCTGTGAAAACTAAATGTATGTGAAAAATCTCTGGCTGGTCCTTGTTCCTGTGAGAAAAGCAATAGGTTTAGATCATTGAAATCACCCTGCAGCCAGTGTCATCAGATGCAAAAGTAGACACCAGTGCAAAGTCTAATATTAACCCTCCCACATTCCTACTCAAATACTACAAAGCATCCTTCCACTTGCAGGGAAAGAGTGCAGCTGATCAAGGACAAGGCTTCTGAGCTCCTTGGTACTCTGGAAGCCTTCAAATATGTGGAGGAGATGGGGAAGAAAGGGAAAGATGTGAGCTTTTCTTTTGTAGGTAGACAAAGTGTTTTCCAAAATAATGGCTGAGTAGTCAGAGAAGATAGTTTATGCAGCCAAATGCTACGGTAGGTGACAGGGTTCCAAAGTTAGCAAAGACACTGAGCATATTCTTCAAGTTGGCTAAACTCTCTTCTTAACCTGGAGCAAAGACTTATGATTGGAGTCCCATGAAACCCATCTTCCTCTTTGCTATTTTTGTTTTTACCCTTTGCTAATTTTTTCTTGCTGAATTTATTGTTTGAATGGGAAAAGTCTATATGGGGAGAAGTTACTGGGAACACACTTGTAAATGTCACATGGTCAGGGCCAGACAGCCCCACATTCCCGTTGTCCTGGACACAGTTCAGATCCACACTGCATTGGTTTCACTGCCTCTTCAAGCTCCCTTGTTTCAGCCTGATCCTTCTGCAGGATGGGTGTCTGGCGTTCAGAATGGAGTTGGTAGAAATGCACCAGGAGTGGGACTGCGTGGGCATGCTTATGGTGACAGCGGGAGAGGATGATTACTAAGGATGTGGGTGCTGTATAATGGAACACAGTGCTGGGGGAATAGCCATTGATATTGCTTAAAAAATGGATGGGCAGAAGATGGTCTTTGGAAACGCTGGACACTTCCAGACTCTTGTTAAAATAATCTATTTTGTTTTTCTTTTCTGCTCACATCCTTCAAGTACAGGGCATGAGACGGCAATTATTCCTACTCCACAGCTGTTGCAGAGGAATGATTGATATAAGTGACATCTGAACAATGATTTTTATTTAAATTTTTTCCCCAGTAAACATATTCGGAGTACTTATCAGCAAACTTTTAAAGTTGAAAAAAAAATTTTTTTGAGTTTAAAAAATTAGAACACAAACTTAAAAGAAAGAAGACAACAGCAGCAGAAGAAAGCAAAATGGTTCCTTTGGACACTGTCATTGCTGTTTGCTTATTTGTTTTGTGTACATTTAATATTTATTCGATACTTTATAAATAGAAAAAATAAAAAATAGAAAATGATATTTTTTTTTTTTTTACAAAAGAGTGCAGTGTTAAAGAAGATGATAAAAATAAATGACTTCTTAGAAAATGTTTGAATGCATTGTTCCTAAACTTCACAGCTTAATCTGTGCATGCCATAGCAGGAGGATGATATGAAAAGTTTGGGTAAGTATCGAAAGCATCCGTCAACTCTGGTTGTGACTCTTCCTCGGAGACCCAGTAAGGACCTAGAAGACTCTTGAGTGGAAGTGAAAGAGTAGACTTGGTTTCTTGCCCCACTGAGGGCCTGCTCAGAGTGCAGGTCACGTTACCTCTGTGGCCTCCCATCTGTAAAATGGGAATATTGGGCTGTGGGGACCATGAAATTCCTTTTAGGGCTGTTATTTGTGATTCCACGAGGCAAGATGAGTCATCTTTGGGGATGTTTTGGAGAGAGATAAACATAGAGGAAAGAGAATGGGTTTTGGAGCAAAGAGGTTAGAACATTACTTCTATTTCCCACTGAGTAACTAGCCTTAGGCTCTTGGATCCTCAACTCCCTCATCTTTAAATCGCAACTCCTTGAGAGAGTTGGCCATAAAATGCTACATATAAAGCATTTGGCATGGTTCCTGCAACATAATGTAATAGTCACTTGATAAATGCTGGCCATGCCAAAAAGGGCAGGCACTGCACTATTTTGTTCACTATTCCTACAACACCTCCAAATAACCCAAATAACAACAATTTTTTTCTCTCTCCATCTTTCTCTCTCCTCTCTCTTTCTGAATTCTCATTGCTTTATACTTTCTATTTTAAAAACCTAGATGTTATATGTTCCATTTTTTCTCATGTGATGAAATATTTCTGTGGAAGCAGAAAATCATTCATGTTGGCTAAAAGGGTCATTTTTCTAAGACATTATAGCAAGCTAAGATGGACTTGATAAAAGGAAAGGTAGGCAGAACAATAGATAGATAAAAGATAAGAAGACATTGGAAACTAACAATATCCAAAGAGATGGGAAATCCCAGGTGCTAGAATAGCCAGTGGTAAAAATTTGAAGGTTTCTTCAAAGCACATGGCATAGGCAATCCCCCATTCTGCTTTTGCATTATATGGTCTTCCTTGAACACAACAGAGACCAGCTGAGAGCAGAAAAGCAGAGGGTGCAATGCTGGAAGGCATAGAAAGTGAAAGGACCGTGTTTGGGATAATTGAATTCAGAACAGTCCCACAACAGGTTTCTCACTTGCAGCAACTGAGGCCCCCACTACAACTTCAGTCCAACAGGGTGCTCATTTCTGCGCCAAGGGCACATAGGGGTTTAGAGTGAGTGCTGCTACCTCTTGCCTGGATGTCAACATGTGGGTTCATCTGAGTCTTTTTTTCCCACACTCTTTATTTTGATCTAAACCCTGCAGTTGGACTTTCAGATACTTCTCCTGGTCAGCATTCCATTTTCCTTCTGAGATTCTGAGACCAGACGTACTTAACCACTGCCTGATTCTTTTTTTTATATTTCAGCATATTGTGGGGGTACAAATGTTTAGGTTATGTGTATTGCCTTTGCTGCCCCCCTCGCCCCCGAGTCAGAGCTTCAAGCATGTCCATCCCCTAGACAGTGCGCATCACACTCCTTATGTATGTATACATACATCCCCTCCTCCCCCCTCCCATCTGCCCGATGAGTGTTATTCCTATATGTGCACTTAGGTGTTGATCAGTGAAACCAATTTGATAGTGAGTACATGTGGTGCTTATTTTTCTATTCTTGGGATACTTCACTTAGTATAATGGGTTCCAACTCTATCCAGGAAAATACAAGAGGTGCTATATCACCATTGTTTCTTATAGCTGAGTAGTAGTCCATGGTATACATATACCACATTTTATTAATCCACTCATGTATTGATGGGCACTTGGGTTGTTTCCACATCTTTGCAATTGTGAATTGTGCTGCTATAAACATTTGAGTGCAGATGTCTTTTTTATAGAATTTCTTTTGTTCTTTTGGGTAGATGCCCAGTAATGGGATTGCTGGATCAAAGATATAGGAACACTCATACACTGCTGGTGGGACTGCAAACTCGTGCTACCTCTGTGGAAAGCAATATGGAGATCCCTTAAAGAGATGTAAGTAGATCTACCACTTGATCCAGCAATCCCATTACTGGGCATCTGCCTGATTCTTTATAACCTTCCTTCCAGAGAGTCTGCACAAGTTTGTTTTTACCTAGAGCTGTAGAATGAGCTCCTGGTGTCATGGATCTATCTTCTGGTTCTACTGAGATATTTCCCAGCTAACTTCAATGATGTCCGTCTACCTAGATCTTTGTTGCCTTTCCTGTTGCGCAGATTTGACCTTCTCTTTTGGTTCAGGCCAATCTAAACCAAACCTGAGTTTATTATACTCTTTTTACTTAATACATAATAAACTATTGCCTAGGTCCATCTGCAAAAGAACGTTCTTCAGTGTTGCAGAGAAGCATCATGTTATGATGGAGATGAATGGGACAAGGAAGTCTATGTTTCAATCCTAACACCAATGTATAAAGAGTATGATTTATTCACCTCCACACAAAATGTGTGCATATAAGCTTCACTATATCCTTGTATCTGCACTGTATATTAATCATTTTATTTTTGCTAGTTTAATTTTTTCCTCATTGATGGCCAAGAAGGCTGAGCATTTTAAATTATTTCTTTTAAAATAGCATAAGCTATTGAATGACTTTTCTGTTCAAACTTTTTGTCTTGCCTCTTGGGTCTAAAATTGTCATGTAGATCAGCTTCTCATGATCCAGTAATTGTACCTGGTGTTTAAAATGTGAGCCATGTGATATAAAGCCTATTTCAAGTTCTGAAACCTTATAGTCAGAATGCATTTTCCTTGAGGTTAAGTCAGCACTATGAAAGTGTTTTCTCTCACCAAGAATCTTGGGCTCATGTTGGGAAGGGAACTACAACATACATGGAAGTATTTTTTTTTTCCTCTGTTAAATGGAAAAATTTGTCACCAACCTGAAAAGCATGACCTCCCAACCTTCACTCATACCAGGTTAAACAATTTCAGGGGTTTCTGTAACAAGTTTGGCTCATGTATCACACGATGTCAAGATCCCAAGGTCCGCTGATCACTTTCTTTTACATCATCATCAATCATTTTATGTTTTAATGCATTCTCTGATGAAATAAGTGATTACTTGGCTCAATATTTCTTTTGACTTATATAAACATTTTATTACTTGCCTTTAGTTTGTGGGGTTGGCAATTTAGTTTGTGTGTATGTGTATAGGATGATTCTTGGCGTAGATTGATTAAGGGATAATTCAATACTTTGTATTAAGAATATATAGTGAAGTGCATAGTGTTTTGTGTTCAAACCCCATATTTGTACTTTACCAGTTGTGTGACTTGGAGCAAGTAGAAAAATCTTTTGGTCAATTTTTCATCTGTAATTTGGGGATATTGATATTTGCCTCATAGATTTTTTGTTAGCATAGAATGAGCTAATGCATACAAAAAGCCTAGCATGATGTCTAGCACATGTTCAATAAATGTGGTATTTTCTTATTCCCTCTTTTCCCACTTTTTTTATCAGTGCATTTTGAGTGTGTTTTTGTTGGTGGCCTGTTCAGTTTGTGTTGCACCAAAATTCATCTGAGAGGAGGTTGCTGCTTTCAGAAAAGGTAAAAGAATCATCAGACCATGGGATCATGATCATCCCTGCTCAGGTGTAGGGGTATTTATAGGAAGACCACATTATTGGCTAGTCTGATGTTTTCTGGATAATTAACCAAGTGTAATGTGCACATTTTTTTTATACCATTGACTTGCGTAGCCCTTAAACCTGAGAACAGACTTTCAAATGAGAAAAATAGAACAGACTATATCCTAAGTTCAATTTTTCTTATTTTTAAACTAGCATTCATATTTCAAAAGTTATTTATATTTTAATAAATTATTTTTTATCTATTAAAAGTGTCCTTTTAGGCTTATTTAGGGTATAGAGCTTTGCCATATATATGACTGTGCACATATAAAAAGGCAAATAATAGCACAGTAAGTTGGCTAAAGTGTTCTTAACACTTTTAACACCCTAGTCTGAGTCCTGTTTGATCCCTCTTTGACTCAGAGTCTCTGTTTTCCAGGTTTTCCCCACACAATATTGTCCTCTGGGATTTCAAGAGCATTGGTGAATTAATGTTTCCTCTGAGAGGGCTCAACTCTTGTCTCTGGGATTTTTCTTCAAGCCACTGACACTTATTCTGAAAATTTTGATGGTCAGGCACAGGCAGTGACAAGTATATCTATTTGCTGCCTGGCTTCCCCACACACCTGAATTCAGAGATGTTTAAATGTGAAACAAACAAATAAACACAGCAACCATTGTGTCTTAAAATTTAGTAAATGCAGTAATGATAAATAAAGGTATGTTGCATTAACGAAAAATTGATGATATATCTATACTGAAGCCCACATCACAGATTCCCACATAGGGTACCAGGATCAGGGCACTGATTGGATGCACTTATAGCATCCCAAGTGCCATGCATCTTAATGATGGGAGGGCTTGAGAACATCCAGGATTGTGCTGCTTTATGCATCTTGAATGAACTCCAGCCTCCTCTGATCCAGCCCCCACCGATAGAAAACTCTGTTCTAGTAATAGACTGTGTGCTCTGGCTCCTGGTGGCCAGCAGTCTTCCATGAAATGCTTGGCCTCAGAGAAGGTAGGAAAGAGCAAAACAATTTAGTTAAACATCTGATCTTTACAGTGAAAGATTTTGGAGTGCAGGGAAGATAGTTACCAGTGAATTCGGATTTCCCGCTGAGGACTTTTCTGATGTAGGAAAATCCACTACAAGAGGATCACATGAGAGGTGAAACTGTACCCTTGATTTGGAGGTTGAAGGACCCCCATGGACCTCTTCAGAATAGCAGACATCACAGCAATAAGCAGACATTGAAAACTCCTTCAGATATTTTCAGCATTTGTTATGGTTGCAAAGGTGGGCACCTCATGGAGTGTGTGTTCTCTTGGGACATTTCTCTTATTTCTAATAAATGCATGGTGTCCTTTAATAAGACAGTTAGTTTATATTAACTATACCCTGCCACCATGCAGCACCAGGAATATTCTGAGTTGTCAAATGTCACTCAGATAGGCTTGTGCAAGAAGGATGGAATTTTGGTAAGGAAATGGGGTAAAAACCCATGACTGGAGCTTGCCTCCACTGAGGAAAACAAAGCAGGTATGTAGAAGTTTAAGGGGGCCGGGCACAGTGGCTCATGCCTATGATCCCAGCACTTTGGGAGGCCAAAAAGGAAGGATCCCTTGAGGCCAGAAGTTCAAGATCAGTCTTGGCAGCCTAGAGAGACCTTGTCTCTACCAAAACACAAACAAACAGAAAAAAAAAACAAAAAACAGTTTAAGGGATATGGTCACCTTGGGTTCTACCTGAGATGAGTCGTAATAGCAATAAATAAAATGACACGATGCTCCACTATGTGCCAGGCACAATAATAATTGCTCTACTTGTGTTAACTTATTCTTCACAACAAATTTCTGTTATGAGAAATAGCAAACGAGCACACCTAGTTCTCTTAAGACCATTATACTGATAATTCTATACAACTGATGAATTTTTGCTCCACTTCAAAAAATGCAAAATAATAAAACAGCAACACGTAATGACATTGTTCCAAGGGCAAAACATTTTTTTGGTAATGTCTTAAACCTCAATTCATTATTTTCATTTTTTCAAATTCATGCTAGTCCTGTCCACCTGCATCTATTTGAAATCATGAGTTTCATATTCTGATTTTTCCCCGTTTAACATCGTATTGTAAACATGCTTTCTTATTTTCTATTAAAATTTTGGAACAAAAGTCCAAAAATGATTTCTAATGGTAAACATTAAGTTGTTGGTCTCTAATTCTTGTTGTTGTAGATGAAGTCATCACATTTGTTTCCAGACTGTGGAATCCCAGCAGGCGTATTCACTAAAGGTCAATCCTGGAAGGAAGTTTTTAGAAATCTGACCTTCTTTCCCATGCCCCACAGTAGCCTGGGAGCTCATTCCCCCAAACAACCCCAATCCTAGTGATGGTGGGGGCTCTGGAGGGAGAATTTTGAAAGTCAAGTTTAGCTTTAGTCTTCAAAGTGATGACACATCAGAAGATCTTTGCTGGTCTTGCTTGAGAAGAGGATACCTGATATTAATTCAAATATTTCTTGCCCAAGCTTTTGATTGTTTTCTTAATTATTATTGAGCATTTCCACCAAGAATGTTGAATCGTGAAATTCCAAGTCACACAGTCCACTGCATCTCTAATTATAAACAAATGATTTCAAGTTCTGCCCCTCCTGGGCACTGGTTTTATAGATTAGTCAGCAAGCTCATCCATCCCTGACTCCTCTGGTTTCTTTTCTGGGAGAAACCACCGGACTTCACACTTCTGAGAAGGGCATTGGCCCCCATGAAGACAAGCCCACTTATTCTTTGCCCTTGGAAACCCCATCCTATGACCTTTCAAAGAGCCAGAGCAGAAAGGGAGATTTCCAGTAGCGTATTTGAAATCTCCCTTGGAACTCTCTCTATCAGGTAACACTTGCTAAGCACCTCAACCGTTAGCTCCTGGCCAAACTCCATCTTCTTCTCTCAGAGGTTGTTGGTGGAGTTTTAAGCATGTTTTACTCTGTTAGTAAAGGGTCCCTTCATGCATATTGATTCCTGATTCTTCAGACATGATGTGAGATCAGAAAGGAACTACTATTTTGCTTTGATAAATCAATCTGTCTCTCTCTCTCTTCCTTTCTTTAGCGTGGCATTACATAAGTTATTAGTTAAAATTGGAATTAAGAAATGACTTTGATTTGATGGCAAACAACTTAAATAAAAAAAACTTTCTTGGAAATGCACTTGGGCCACGGTTTTCCTGAAAGGTTATTAAGGTCATGTGCTCTGTTTCTAAATGTATGGCATGACGGAGATGGGATCATATTAGAATGGATGTTATTTGTCAGTTGGTAAGTATTTTTGTATTTTCTCCATCATAATGCATCTGGCTCCTTTGGGTGAATTAATCTTAAAAACTGAGGTCATTGGATTACTTGGCCACCAAACACATTCTAGAAATCCTAATTGCCTGTGATTCAAGCTCACGTTCTTCACTCAGCATTCAGGAACCTCCACATATGGCTCCTGACCTGTCCTGCGAGTCTCGTTGCTCATTTCTTCCTGCGCCTGCATCCTCCTCTCCCTGGCTTCTCGTTGACCCTGCCGTACATGCTTTGTCTCAAGTCCAAGTTTCAACTCAAGGCTTTTTTGCCTCCTGCCTTCCCTCTAACTTCTGCTATTAAAATCCTACACATCCTTCTAGGTCATATTTTAGCCCTACCTCCTCATGGAAATCTTAACTCTGTTTAGAAATATCAGCTTCAGAGTAGACAAACTCAGTCCTGCCACTGACTAGTTATATGTAGTACTTAACCTCCCTCGGTTTTGGTTTTCCTGTTGATAAATTAAGAATGATTTCTACCTCACAGGGATGTGAGTTTTGGAGAGGTCTTAAAGGAAATCCCACTAGGCGTTTGTGTGTGTGTGTGAACACACACACACACACACACACCCCATGGCAGGGGGCAGCCACCATTTGATGAACTGAAAATACTTAAGCAGAGGTTGCTATAGAGAGATATCTTGCCTTATGTGTATATGGAAGTGCTCAATAACTAATAGATATTACTACTAATGTAATTAACTTTTATTCCAAGATGGATCTAGATGCTTTTTTGCTTTTCTTTCTGTCAACTATTAGCACTTTTTCTGTTTGTATTATTCATTTTAGTGTTTAATGTTATATTTCCTTTAACAATTTTTCTTACTCTGTGTGTGTGTGTGTGTGTGTGTGTGCATGTTTAAGACAAAAGTCGGGTGATGATAGAGTTCTTTCTAATCAGATCTGTAGGTTTCTACAAAGTATGTAGTTAACATGCTGTTTATTGAACAAAAGGAAGGAAGGAGGGAAATAATAGCCAATATGTCTTCCTTATTTTTCTCTTTTTTCCTTACAGAGCTCAAAACATGTAAATCTCCTCTCACTTGCCCAAGAGAAGTTACTTCTTAGTAATGAAGCCCTCAGCCGGGCTAGGACCACATTGATAAAATCCAAGCATATGAGTAGAAAGTCAAATTAACACATAGAGGCTGGACAATCTAGCAAGACAGCCAGGGCCCCTGGTGGAGGTATAATCAAGAGTACAGCAGAGTGTCTCTGGACTCCCAAGCTGCCTATCATGGTTAAAGGCCAGGTAGTACGTGACTGCCATTTCTTAGTGTATTTATGCCAAAGTCAGAGCAGGAGAGAGAGAGGTTCTAGACTGACTTGAACTTGAATGACGCTTAAATGGAAACCTAGGGGCTCAGCAGATTTGGAATTTGATTAGCCCTGGACCATATGCTTAAAAGTGAGTACTAGGATGCTTATAAGGTGAATGTTATCAGATGGATATTAAAAGATATTGACTCACAAACCTGGAGACTGCACCTCCGGATTTACAAAGGCAAATGTGTCTCTGTCAATCACTGTCCAGACATGTTCCATTCATGACGAAGAGTCAGTGTGTGTGCACACATATGTTCTAGGATCTACTCCAAGACTTCCTCATGTTTATCCATACAAGTGAGTACTTATCAGCTGAGTAGTCATAGACTCGGGATGACTGAATATTTTGTGATAGGAATTGGCATTCCCAGAAGCAAAAAGCAGATCTGAGAAAAGGCCACCATCAGACAGTCAAGATGACAATTGCAAGTCGGTCACATTCAGAGGTGGAGGGTAGAGAACACATGACAGCTGTGAGCCACCAGCCTGGAATCATAGCTCTGGGTGCTGAGATCCGAGGCCAAAGCTAAGTTGAGATCAGCTAATGGGAAATAGATGAATTTAAAGCGAGGAATGAGCACCAAATTGTTTAAGGGCCAAATCAGCGAAGAAAAGGAGCAGAGAGGAGAATATTCAGGCCAGTCTCAGCTATACTTGCCGATGCGCCATGTGCCCTGCCCCAGAACATCTGATGGAGGCCAAGAGCTACCAGCCATTTACAGCAAGCACAAACAACACCTTCACCTTACAAAGGATGATCCTCCATTGTGCAACCATAAGCAGGACTAAGTCACAGGCACACTGCCTGGTTTTGGTTCCAATGTGCTCGTGCCAGCATATACTCACACACAAACACAAACTTTGACAAAACCTCAAGTGATTCACGTCATTACCAGCTGCCTTATTCGGTTAGTACGATGCCTGTTAGGGAAATTCCAGTTGGCAATGAGTTTAGGCCTTTGGCTAATTGTGAAATTGTCCAGTTTGCATTAAATTTAACCTCATTCCCATGGTATTTTGATTTTTGACTTAACATCGAATTTAACATAAAAAGAAGTCTCCAGATTTGAAACATAGCTCTACTTATACACACACACACACACACACACACACACAGCTGCACCTGTACCTTGGAAGGAACTGCATTGGAACTGAAGATGGAGAGATGACGGGAAGGGAGGAAGTGATTCTAAGGTTAGCACAGGAGTCAAATAGAGCTTGCTCACATGGTAGGACCTATTTCCAAAGCCTGGGCACTTATTTTAGAAACTGTGAAAGATTTTCTAGAGATTTACCACAAGAAATTGGTCCTGAGGCAGATGGGGTTCTGAAATGCTTTCTATCATGCCTTATATAACTCAGGGAAAAAATATTATTCCTCTGAATTGGGGGTGAGACAAGAGATGGATTTGTACAGTGACTAACTGCTTAAATAATTCAAGCCTTGCTGCCTTTCCCCCTCTTCGAAGAACAGGAAATAATAAATCAGAAGAGTAGAGATTTACTTCCATTTCAAGGTGCCAATAGCCACGCAAGTTAGCTGGCTCCACGCCGAAGCTTTCACGTGTGGGAGGTGGAGCCAGAGGGAGAGAGGCCTCCAGTGTTTCACATAGGATTGAGGGTTGTGAAGTCCGGTGATACAAAAGAGAGTATGTCTCACTGAAGTCACTTAGTTTGTGAAGGTCAGTGGGCTAGTGAGAAGAGCAGAAAATTTGAGCCTCACATCTCCAGGGCTGTTAGGTGAATCCCCCTTGAAATTAGAATAATATGTTTTCTAGATTACCTGAGTATCTGGGGAAACATCTCTTGCATTAACCTGTATATTACCGCAACAGGCGGTAATGTAAGGATATTCGGGAAGGACTCACTGGGGTGCTCTCTGGTATGGAATTCCAACAGCTCTTGCATTCCATTTGTTTGTAAGTGAAATTCCATATTTCCTCCACTGAAAATCTATCTTCTACCCTCACCCCCCTCCCACCTGCAGCCCCTCACTGGGTTTGTCGTTGGATTCTGAGCAATAACATTTGTCCCTCTGAAGATAAGCCCAATTGATTAAGCACCAGCGAATGATTGATGTTGTTAAAAGGAAATGTAGGTAAGGAGCCCTAATCGGTGAAATACTCTTACTAAGCTGTTGGAGGTTCAGTAGAAAGAAATCTTTCTGTGTCTATAAGCCAGGGTTTGCCCTGTCCCCAGGGAGCTATCAACCCACCCTGTCCCATTCCAGGGGCCAACTATTTGTGGGGGCAGGGGCGTGGGCAGAATTATGTAACTGAATAAGGCAATTGTCCTTTCTCTGGAGACAGGAAAGTATGGTGTGGTCATCGTCAGTGGCAAGCCCTGGTTTTATAAATTGCCAATCTGGAGTGCTTTTGAGCCAAGGCTCTGTGGTCCAAGACGCCTGTCTACTCCATCCTTGGGCCATTTTTGGAGCAGCTTGCTCATCTACGTAGCGTTTTTCTAGGAGTTTCATAAAAGGCCTTTCCTAAGTTGGAGATGTATCCAGTCCTGACTCCCACTTGCCTACTCATCTGCTGTTCTCCTGCTCCCCACAGTAGCCTTTCCATCTCAGTATTTCGCAATCAGCTTTCCCAAGCCCAGCTGGAGTTTCCTCCCCAGGGTACAGGAGTTGGCCCACTGCTGCTGTTCTCTGGACTTTGCACATCTGCTCTGTCTTAACCCATCTGCAGAGCTGGGTAAGAGAGGCTTCCCCCGATAGCTCCTGCCCAGGACTCACATTAGCAAGGCTCAACCCTTGGCCTTTCCATTTGGAGCACATTGGTTGAAAGTTCAAGCTGTAAAATCAAGTCTCTTAGGCCAAGTGTACCACAGGCTGATATATGAGCTTTGGGAAACCTTCTAATCAATGCCGTGAACCAGATCATGCCAAGCCAGAATGGAGCCTGAGGCAAAAGGGAAAAAAATCAGCAATACCCATTCTGTCTTCATTTACAATTTTGATATTTTGCTATCTGTGATTTTTTAATTAGGTCTGATATTTTAAAAATCTTGATTACTGAGGTTTTTTTAATATCTCCTTTCATTCTGCATTCAAGTCAAAAGCCCAACTTGCTTCACCCAGTTTCAGCACTGCTCTGAAACTTGGTTTCTTCATCTACAATGTGGGGATTATGATAGTGTCTACCTTGTACATTTTTAAAAATAATTAATGGAAATTGTGTGTCTAAGGTCTTAGCAATGTACCTTATTGTAAGTGCTCAAGAAAAAAAAAGAAAGGGAAGGAAAAAAAGCTATTATCATTATCACATGTTGCCTCATTTTATTATTAGGTGCTGGAATGCTGTATTTTCTTAGAATGTTAATCAAGTCCTGAAAACTCCTTGAGGCAAGAGTCTGGGTGGTTCTCTCTGTATGTTTCTGCAGTGGCACAGTATTTTGCACAGAAAAGTTTCTCCATCAAAGCTGTTGCCTATTAATTAGGGAATTAGGACAGATTATACCTAAGATCCCTTTCTTCTACTGGCCCCTAGAAATCTGTCTCTGATTTCTTCTTCCACATCAGCCAGCTGACAACAATTTATGTATAATATCACTGTTACCTGTTTTCTAACTTTTTTTTTTTTAAACAGAAGACCTACTTTCAATTATCACTCTTTCTTCTCCGTGCCTCTCAGGTTCAGCATCACCACACGTTCATGGGATGACCCCTACATCTGGGAAAGAGTTCCAGCTCCCAGATTCTTCAACCCACTGTGCTGGCAGCACTCCAAGAGCTCGTCTTGGGAAACTATAATTGATTACTCTGGAGGGAAAACCCATCCCAACACCAGCTGGCAGCCAGATCCTGCCCTAGAGCCCCCCAGAGTGAGTCTCTAGCACAATTCTCGGCAGAGACAGTGTGCATGTGAAGGGGGCTGACATTACCCTAAAGTCTGAATCACTGCTAGGTGTTTGTACTTTCTTAAATGAACTTGAGTTTGGCATCAGTAAAGTCTTAGGATGGTGAATTTTCCAGTGGCTACCTTAGGGTGCCCAGTCATATATATATATATTTTTTTTCTTGAAGATTTGAACAGGCAGCATGTATTCCCATCCAACCTCACTTGAACCAATAAGCCAGGTTACAAAGAAACAACTCTGAACTGCCATGACCTTGGTCTGATAGCAGCAGATAGAGAAGAGCCCAGCTTCGAGAAGCAGTGAGGTGAAGGAGGACATCAGTGACCAGGAGCACACGGACGCTTCTGTTCTCAGAGCTGCATTGGCTGTTACCTGTTCAAGCCCATCAAGGCTTCCATCCCAACTTCTGGGATCTGAAGAGGACAACCAAAATGTTGATCATTTGTCCAAACCCTCCAAGAGAATGAGTAAAATTTTTAAACACGAATGTGATTTCCATTCCAAGAAGTGCTTTCTAGATGCCAAAAACATCTTTTTGAATAACTCTGTTTTTGTTGAATAAAACCCTTGGGAGTTCTTCTACCATCTACGCAACACGTTCATCCATATGGACACGTGCTTGGATACTGTCGCAGACATCAGACTGTGGGATGCTGAGAACCCACCCTGCCCTGGACATCAGCAGGAATAAAGAATAAGAAAATGAACACAATATGTGATTCCCAAGCAAAATTCTAATTTATGAATATCTCAAACAGTTAAAAACTCAAAGTAATAAACTTTATCCATAATATCCCATACTTCAGTATTTATTATGTATTTGTGATTTTATCAGTTTAGGCTGATATTCCCAGCTCTGTTGGTCTGGTCCTCCACGCAGCAGCACAAAAGAAGAACTCACCTTCAGGTGCCTTATAAATAGATGTACGTTCCCTCTCCTTGGTCATGATTACTGTCAAGGTTGCGTGTGGTTTCTATTTTAGGCCCAAATGGCAGAAAAGCCGCTTCTGCAGCCAAGAAGCAGCATTGTAGGATGCCAATGAATTCTGGGGAAAATTACATTTGAAGAAGGAAAACTTTGACATACATCTGGCAATAGAATGATCCTGAACATATGGCAGCCCGGTAGGTAGGAAGCTGTTGGAATATGGTAAGTTGAGCTGAGTGCTGCCCCATCGTGTTCTGGGGTGCAATTGGGAAAGGTCCTGCTGTGAGACCATGTCTCTTCCAACCTGGTGTGGCACGTTCACTGGGCAGGGATGCTGGGTGAAAACCCACGCTTGCGTGTATGACCTTCTCCTGGCAACCTCCAAGTGACTCCGAAGAGCTATCCTTAGAGGTGCAAGTGAGCAGGAACAAGACCACACTGTGGGAACCAGGCATGTCATCACAACTTGGCCCATACGTAAGACACTGGGAGGCTAGAGAAACCCAGGGACTCAGAATCACAGGATCCCGGTGCTGGGAGAAGACAAACACCCAAAGTCAAAGTCCTGCTAGTGGATGGGGCACGCATCTCCATGGCCCAGTTTCTGCTTGGCCACGTCTGCTAACAGGGAGTTCAGCATCTCTTAAAGAAGTTATGACTTGACAGATCGCTCCTGTTGTTAGAGACAAGGAAGAGCCAGGCTTTCAACAGAGGACAGAGGAAAGAGGCAGCTGCCTTCATTGTGAATTCCTGAGGTTGTGCCCAAGACCCACAGAGTGGGATTTATCAGAGGGCAACCCTCCCATCTCCTGGATCTCACAGCTCCAGCTGTGCCTCTTTCCATCCCCCCAAGTCTTAGGTGTCTGGCCGTTGGAGCTGCATCACATGTGGCGATGTCAGGATTACAGGATTCCCTCCGTATGGAAGGATTGGCACTGCCACCCCATTCTTCAGACAAGGGCAGTGACGCCTAGTGAGTATACTTCCTGATGAGGGTCACACAGGTGATGAGTGTTACAGTCAGAATGCCAGTCCAGATCTGTGTGACTTTGAAAACTGCTGCTGCAATCACGCATTGACAGTCTCAAAAATGGTTACTTATTCTGCATCCCACGGACCACAGACTAAATTATGAAGATGGTGGCTTCACGCCTCTGGTTTTTAAACTTGCTCTGGATGGGCCATGAGCCTTTGTCAGTTTCAGAAACTTGTGGCACTGATCTTGGTTCTCTTCTGATTAAGGAACTGAGCACAACAGATAACTGTGCCTGACGCAGCACGCCCTGTCTCCTCACCACGTGCGCTCCCGTGTGCCCGTCCTACACTCTCACAGCACGCCCTCATGGCCTCGCGATATATGCACACACATATGTCCACCAATGACCGCGTATGTGCGTTCACTCTCATACACAGAGTCAGACTCTTACCTGCCTCCTTCAGAATGGTTGTTAAACCTTCTTTTCATATCCATGACCTCAGGAATCATTAAAATGTAGATTTAGCAAATACAGGGTATGTTTTAGAAATCTGCGTTTTTAATACTAGCATTCAGGCGATTGTGATTAAGGGAATATGCACACCCTTCTCACATCAGCTTGGCTGGGAGGTCCTTAAAGACAAGAGCTGTTGCTTGTACATTTCTATTTGCCCAGCACAAGCCACAAGGCTGGGCCTAGAGCAAACAGATACGTGGTGAGAGTGGGTTGAATGAATGCCTCCGTCTGCCATTCTCCCATGCACTCAGAGATCATTGTTTGAAGAGAGGCAAAAAAAGAGATCAAGTGTGCAGAGGTTACCAAAGTCTCGCCTGACCTTCTGGGGTCCAGCTGTCTGAACTACTGTTGTGAAGGACATTTAAAAATCCAAGAAGACTTTCCTTATTTGCTTGTTGTCTTTGAGCAGACTCTATTCCTGAAGAATAATTAAGGTGTTACTTCTACAGTATGTGAAGGTTTTCCTTGCATACCCGTGAAGCTCACTGCAAACTGTTGTCACTAGGAGATCAAGGACCCTGAGGAAAACTCTCTCTGCCACACCACCTGCCTAGCACAAGACTCTCCCCTCTTCTTTCTTCTTTTCTAGATCTTCTGCTACCCTTCGTGTCTTATCATTGACAATGGATTTTTGCTGGTCTGTATCAATTACAATGCACATGTCTCATATTAATAATATGTGGTCCATTGTCCCAGTCTACTTAAGACCTTTGCATTCCTTTAGGACTAGAATCCTCAGCAGTGCTCTCCCTGACTGTATGTCATCTGTAAGATTTTACAAGCATCCCAATGTATCCTGAGGGGCCCCACTAGTGATCTATGGCCAGTAAGATGTTCATGCGTTTGTCAGCACCCTCTGAGAATAAGCTCAACCAAATAAAATACCATCCTACACTCATAAGGGATTTTGTAAAACCCTTTTCTGAATTCCTGATCTCCCATATTTATAGCATTTTCCTGATCCTCCAGTGTGGCAACTGCATGGAGAAAGAGAATGTGGTTGTTGGGGGCACTGTGGGATGGTGGTGGCTTGGTGATCTCATTCTGGTTCCTTTTTTACTAAGTGCTCATGAGGCTTCATTTCACTTCATTTCACTTCAAATTCTCTGACAAATCACATAGGCCTACTGGTCTGTGGTTGAAGAGTCTACCTTTTCTCTTTTCTTTTAAATCTAGATACTGCTTGGCTGTCTTCATTACTCTAAAAGTTATCTTAATAGCCTCTAGAGATGTTTCCCTTACTAACTCCCCAAAGAAACAGTGGCATCTGGGATGGAGTAGCTGTTGTGAGCAAACCAATGCTTTGTTGCCCTATCTAACCACTTTTCAAATTTCATTATGCAATTTCAGTCGTGAGCTAGGTGCCCACAGATGGCACGGTGGCTGGGCATATCTTTAGGCAACCACATATTCCCCTCTTGGTTTGGTAGCCACATCAGCTACTCTGGAAGCTATCCCTAGAGCAAGGGGGCAATAATATTTCCCTGATAGAGCCCAAGGAAACATCATATTGATTTAGAGAGTGGGTGGAGAGCTTTGCCTATGCATTTGTGGCATGTTAAGAAATATATTTGTATATAAGCATTCATCCTTATTTGCATGATGATAACAAACATCCATCACTAATTTCTAAGTAGCGTAGAGAATGACATTGCAGAATGGAAAGAAGGAGGTGGACATTTGGAAAGATTAGATGTGATGGAAGTGGGTATTTGGAATTAAGAGTGAACATTCATTCCAGAAGGTAATTTAAGTCAAAAGAGCTAGTTGCCTACAATACATATTGTATGATTCTATTAGTGCAAAAAAAATGTATTTTCTAGTGACTACATACTGCAAGTTTTTATGCATATGCTTAAGACATTTCTAGAAGGACACCGAAGAAAATGATAATTATAGTTATCTTTGGTAAGATGCACTGAGTGTGGAAAAGTGCCCAATACAAATTGGTACTCTTTGAAGTTTTTACCTTAAAAACATCTATTGCCACATATTTACTTTCACTGCACAAGCTAAAAAACAAACGATACTTGTTGCACTTAGGAAAACTAAAACCCTGAAGGATTTCTCCTGAGAAGCTGCATTCTGGGTGCTCACTTTTCACTGTGGAGGTTCAGGAAGTCCAGAGGTGCTCTTGTGTTTCTCAAACCCTACTGTTCTGGAAGGAAGCCTGGGCCACTATAAGATCAGTCTTTCCATTACTGATTTCCAAATCCACAAGGTTCAACTGAGTTCATTTTCTGCATGGAATTAGCTCCCCTGGGTCCAACCACACAATCTGGACAGGGACAGTGCTTGGTTTTCGCAATAATCAGTTACTTCTTCCTTTCCTAGTCTTGGAGGGAATTAGGAAGTGTGTATTTATCCATTGGATTTTGTTTGAGACTCAAGCAGGGCTGCTGATGGACCAGACATAAGGTTAATTCAGTGGTCAGTATCCCTCCTTCCCATCCATCTTCCAGTCAAGAATCTTGATCAGAAAGAAGATACAGGGAACTCTCCGGGCAATGGACCCTAAAATTCATGTGCAGAGTAGCTACCAGCAAAGTATATTAAATGCTCATTCTCAGGGGCCACCTCCAGAAGCCACGATTCAACGAGTTTGGGAAAGAGCCCAGGCATCTGCCTTTTTAACAAGCTCCCCAGGTGATCTGGATGCAAGAGAATCAAGGAAGCACATACAGAGACAACCTGTCATAAGGACTACGGAGAGGTAGAACACTACAGTGTGAGGGCAGGCTGGTGTTTTCTCAAACTGGGGGAAACAGGAAAAACTGGAAGATGATAATAATAAAGATAAACACTCGGCGCTTACTGTATGGAAAACACCATGCCAAGTGCTTGGCACACTGCTTACTGATTTAATCCCCTGTCCCCACTGTGGCATCTTTTCCCTCTAGATATGAGGAAACTCAGACACAGAGAGTTTAAAACCTTGCCCAAGGTCGTCCAGCTATAAAGTGAGAAATCTAGAGTACAAGACCAGGTGGTCTGGCTCTGGAATCCATGCTCTTAGTCACCATACTCTGGGACAGGGGTTGGCAAACTACAACCCACAGATCAAATCCGGTCTGCTTCCTGTTTTTGTTAGGCTGGGTAAGATAAGAATTTTCATTTTTCTTTTACATTTTAAATGTAAAATGTAAAAAAGACCATTGGGCCTTTAGTGAGAACAGTTTTTGGAAGAGTTAAAGACATTGTCTCTTGGTCCATGAAGCCTAAAACAGGTTGAGTAGTTGAGTATCCCTAATCTGAAAAATCCTAAATCCTCTAAAATCAAACTTTCTGAGTGCTGACATGGTGCTCAAAGAAATGCGTATTGGAGAATTTTGGATTAGGGATACTAAACCAGTAAGTATAATGTAAATATTCTAAAATCGGAAAAAAAAATCTGAAATCCAAAACGCTTCCAGTCCCAAGCATTTCTGATAAGGGATGCTCTCCCTGTGTCTGGTCCTTTATAGAAACAGTTTGCAGGCTTCTGATGGCATGGAGAATAAAGTCAAGACTCTTGTTTCTCTAAGAAATATCACGAGTTGAATTCTAAATCGTTGCACTGGGACGGGGTTGGGGGTTGTGCAGAAGGTCACGAACCCGAAAGCCAGTTCACCCACATCCCTGTCTCCCAGGCAACCCCATCTCGTAACTAAAGCTGCCAAGTGTGGTGCTGGGAGCCTTGGATGGCTTAATACTTTTTATTTAGGATCACCTTAACTAACAATATACCTTGGCCCTGTAAATCAAATTCCCTGAATGTGGCAGAACGCAACTGGGGCATAAAAGAATTCCTCACATGAGGAAAATAGGCACAACCATGCTCTGGACCCTCCTTTCAGCCATATTTATTCTGCTGATGTTATTGTAACAATGCCATCAGTTCTATTCCTCGTAAGAGTAATGGCAACACTGAAGTAACTGAGGCTCCAAGATCAAGTAACTTCCCCAAGGTCACATAGCTACTCAGGTGGGTAAACCTCAGGCAGTCGGGTTACAGGGCCTGTGTGCTCAACCACCACCGCCAACACGCACAGCCTCCCTGAGAGCTTATTAGCATTCCTTTCTCCATTTTACAAATAAAGAAACCGGCCACCTTCAGAACATTTAAAACAATTGAACAAGGTCATTCACCTCTTCAGCCTATTTGAGTGCAGTTTTGACAGAGTCGAGATTCTAGGCACGTTCCAATATTTCACTGGGTCATAAAATGACCCTCCAGGGGCAGCCCCGGTCTGGTGGCCAAGCCCTAGTTTCAGCATCTGAGACGTGCTGCGTGCCCTTGAGAAGGACCACAGAGCATCATAAAGGGCTTGTTCTGGTGCTATTCTTAACAAAGGAGCTTTGCATGGCCTCTCTGCCCTGACTTTCCACAGCACAGAGCAGGCATTAAAGGATACTGCAATTCCACTGCTCACCAGCCATGTGACCCTGCGCGAGGGACTTAACGTGCCTGCCTCTCAATTTCCTCATCTGTAAAATGGCAATGGTAATAACACCTATTTTACAAAGTAATTGAAAATACCTAATGAGATAATTCACATAAAGCATTTGGCAATTTGTAGCATATAGTATGTGCTCAAAAAAATAGCAGCTATTACTATAATAAGATAGAAGGACCTGAGGCTATTACTAAATCAGATGGCATGAAGAAATAATGAAATGAAACTTAACGAGTGTATATGATATGCCAGGTATTGCATTAGCTTTTAGGTCATTATCCTTTTTTAATTCTTACAATTATCTCTACTTATCCCCATTCTATAGATGAGGAAACAAGGGCCACCTCAGAGAGGTAAAGTTACTTGCTCTAGGTCACACAGAGAGGTTTGGATCTGAGCCCAAGTCTGTTTAATTCCAAAGTTTACCTTCTTATCCACAATGCTCTGCCAATTCTCCCAAATTTCTGCCTTTTTTTTAAGAGTCTAAAAATGTAGAGCAGAGGCTCCTAAAAGAAGTTCTAATCTAAGGGCAGGTCATGACACTTATGCTAAACTTCATTAGAGTTTTATATGAAGGAGAAGTTGTGTTCAGTGAAAGCCTACTTATTAAAAATGAGCTTGAATAATAACATAATAAATGAAATTTAAAAAATCATGTCTACTACTGTCAAGCCAAAGATGGATTATGATGTGTTAGACGAGTACAAACGATTCTGTAGTCTCGATCCAGGAAAAGATTTGGAGGCAATTTTGCCTCTTAAGAAAGTATTGTACGACACTCACTTACGGAGGATTTATTAGAAATGAAATGGAAACTCTCTCAAGATTTTATTAAGAGATATGGTCTTCCTGCATAACTTCTTTCCCTCCTGGACATTTATGAATGTTTGGCTGGAAGGGTGGCCTGGGAGCTGGGTTTTGATATATGTGGTTCCTGTGAGGAGATGCCAAGGGAGACATTTTTCCGTCAAAAGCCATATGCATGCAGGATCCTGGAAAGTCTTCCAGCAACTGTGAGTACTGGCAATAAAGATGAGCTGGGGAAAAAAAAAAAAAAACAGGCCAGCCAGTACCAGTCACTGCAGATGCCGGAGGAACAAGTGGCCAAATACATAAATGCCTTCAGAACTTTGTGTGGAAAACAATAAGGGTTGAATTTATCTCCCTACCAGATCTGGAGTTTTCCAGGACATGGCCAGAGCAAGAGGAGAGTCAGCAAAGTGCTTTGTTGATTCAACCTCCAAGAACACTGTTGAAACCCACAAGAGAGGGGAAATGAGAAAGGCGTATGGCCTTGTGGCTAAGGGCCCCACTCAGACACCGGGCCCTCTTCTGTGCTCCACGTCCAGACTGAGCCTCCTGCAATGCCATGGACAGGACGACCTCAGGGTGTGACCAGGGAAGGCTTGCAGCCCTCAGTGCATCCTCACGGTGTATGTGGCTGGACACTAATCTTGACGACATGCCTTAAAGCAAGAACAGGAATTTGGAATGGAACATATTAGCAAACACACACACACTGCCACCACTACCATCCTGCCACCACCGCCAACAACAACAATAATAATAGAGAAAAACATGACTTTTGGATTTCCTTCCCTTTTCTTTCTCTCCAAATGAATCTTGAACTACACTCCGCTTTGCTTTCCGAACTCAGAACCCATTGATCATTTTCAGTTCCTTGATGTTCCTGTGTGCCAAAGGACTTTGGCACAAACTGTTGACACTGTTTAGAAAACATTTTGATTGGCTTTTCCCCATGCTTACTCAAATTCTATTTATCCTTCATGCATTAGTTTAAATGGCCCCTTTTCAGGAAATCCTCTACGACTCTTGTCTCATTCCTCCCGGATTAGACCACACTCCCTGTTATCCACACTCATGGCTTTGTGTCCCTAGCTTTTGTATCACTTGTTACAGATGTGCTTTGTATTTATATGTGTGATGATTACTAGATTAATATCTGTCTCCTCTAAAGGACCACCGGCTTCCAAAGAAAATAACTGTATCTGTTCTCCTTCACCATTTTATTTTTAGAGTCTTCACCAGTATCTGGCACAGAGTAAATGCCTCATAAATATTTGTTAACTAACTGGCTGAATAATAGTGAAAATTAGAACACGGAAGCTGCTACGTTTGAGGGGCCTAATAGCTTCCAGGCTCTGTGCTAAGCACTGTATCTAATCCTCACACAAATCAACATGGTAGGTTTTGTTACCCTCCATTTACAGATGAAAGGATCAAATTTGAAATGAGCTCTATAAATTGGCTATATTCACAATTAGGTAGTGGCGGACCTGAAATTCTAACCCAGGTCAGCTTGACGCTGCAGGTTAGCCTTCTTTTAGTGACCAGCTGCTTCACCTTTAATGGGCTACTTCTCACCTGGCACACCATTCGAGTCCCTGACTATTTAAAGGATGGCAAAGAGGACATGGTGAGTCACACCATGACACCAAAACCTAATTTCTGGCTGCCCTGGCTCACATTCCTGCTGACCCTTTTGTTTCCCAGCAGAGGGCAAGAGACAGACATGTGGCCTTGAGACTGCAGGTTCTTCACCCCTCCTAAACCCTCTACATCTTAAACCTCATAGGGTGTACGTCCTGCAGAACTCTCCACTGAGGCCACTGTCTCTTTGTCCAATCTCTGCCTCCCCATCACCGCCTGGCTGTGATGTTCCCTTTGCACCACTTGGTTGTGATGCTCACTCTGCTCTGAACTGGCCCTGCATTGAGGTAGACTTGATTACATTGCAGTCCCTTAACTTAGCAAGGCGGCAGGACACCCGCCATCAGCTCTTCTACCTTTCCCTAGCTCCACAGCATGTCTGGGGCTCAAGAAATCTCCCTACCTCTCATCCATTAGTAGCAAATTTCTGACAATGGCAGGAAACCCTCTAGTGGCTAAAGATGCCAACCATCTTTCCAGATCGGAGGATCTTAAGCCTGAGCATACATCAGCATCACATGGAAGGTTTGTTAAAACACACTGGCTGGGCCTCACCCCAGAGGGTTTGATTCGATAGGCTGGGGGTGGGGCCTGTGAATTTGTGTTTCTAACAAGTGCACTGGTGGGGCCAATGCTGCTTGTCTGGAAACCGGAACTTGAGAACCAATGAACTGATAGTTCCCCACCTTGGCCCTACCTTATAGAATCACTTGGGGAGCTTTAAAAGATCCTGTTGCCCACAACACACCCAAAACAAATTAAGTTAGTATCAGCGGGGGTGGGGCCCAGGCATTTGCAAAGCTTCCTAGGTGACTTCAATGAGCAGCTGAAGTTGAAAACCATTGTGTTACACAGAGGTGTGTGTGTGTGTGTGTGTGTGTGTGTGTTTCTCCCTCAAGAGTAAGTGAGAATAGGTAGGCCAGAAAAAAGGCTTTCGAACATATGGCTCATCAGAAGAACATTATTAAGAGTCTGCCCCTCCCAGTATCTTGTGTTGGCTTTGTGCTTAGGCTGGTTAGGTCTTTGTGCTTAGGTTCCTTCAAGGCAACATAGATAGGCCCACAAAAGCCAATCGAAATATAAACTCTGTTTCCTAATAGTTCTAGCAACATCTCTAGGATTTATTTTAGACATGGTAGCTAGAGAAGAGCTCTCAGAAGAGGAGAACTTTTATTTGGGTCATGAACAAGGAGAGCCAGCCCTGAGACAGGCTGCACGGAGAGAATTCCATGCCGAGAGTACAGCCAGTGCAAAGGTTCTGGGCTGGAAGAGGAGGCCAGTGTGGCTTGTCCCAGGTCATGTGGCCATAAATGTAGAGCCAAGACTTGAAGCCAGACAAGCTCATTCTAATTCCAATATACCAAGTTGTATTCCCCAATCTGTTAATCCCAGGAGAAGAGGGACTGTTCCTGTGACCAAGGGTAGCTTCTTTTGGTACTGAAGCTGCAACAATTTAGGCAAAGGGAGAAGAGAGAGCCACTTGGACTTTCCTATCTCTCCTGACCATGGGTTGAATCCTGTTCTTAGGGTGTTGCTTTTTCTTTTTCTCTTTACCCTTTTCTCCCTTTCCAGAATCCCCCAGAATCAGGTCTTCTTTTTATTTCCATAACTAAGAAAAAAAGCTAATTCTAGTCCAAATTTTGCTTTTGATTATAACTTACCTAGAAAGAGTGCAAAGAAAGGCTTAGGAATCTGACTTCCCCGCTGGGGTGGTGGTGCGAGATCACAATCCTTGGCATGGTCTTTGCAGACCTGTATACAGTGTGGTGGGTCTGGAGACATTGCCTCTTGGGAAGAAGGTTTCCATGGATATCTGAGCTCCCATGGCCCGATGCCTCTGTAGCCAAGAACTTAGACCCAAGAGTTTAAAATTTCCTACCATCTAAAATGATTTTCCCAGAATAGGTTAAGACCGTGGTGGGAGTATAATTTGATACAGTCTTTTAGCATGGCGTTTTGACAATATCTATTAAAATTAATAATGTGCTTACCCTCTAACTCAGAATCTATACATTTTATTCCCTTAAAAAATGTGTCCAAAGGCATGTACAAAAATTTTCATTACAGAGTTGTTTATAAAAATGGAAAATGAAGGAAAAAGGAAGTTCGCATGATTAGGAAAATGGTAAAATAAATTACGACATGTCCATTCTACAGATAAGTATGCCACAGGGCTACAAGAATTGCTTTTAACATTTAAAAGAAAATTGCGTGAGAATGCTTAGTGTCTTTATTATTTATGTAAAAATGTTAAGACATCAAACAAAATTCTATATTTTTACATATATTATTTATGTGTATAAATACATAGAAGATGGTATGACAGGGTACACACCAAATTGGTGAGTTACTCTAAATCTCGGGAAGGAACCATACATACAAAGATGTCAAAGGCGTTTGAGTTTGCACTCTGAAAATTTTTACACATTTGAATTTTTATAAAATAACATAATCATGTATTAGTTGAATAATAATATATATTTTTAAGGCTGGCAAAGATGCTTGATATGGGAAAAGGGTTTAGGGTATATAGGGTCACAGCCTAAATCTTCCTGGGAAGTCGAGACCAACATTTCTCTTTGGGTAATAGTTCCTCTGGCTAGGAAGTCTGGTCCTAGGATGGGGCCTTTCAGGGCTATTTAATGTGAAATCAGAGGACATGGCCTCTCATGATGAAGGAAAGGAGAGTACAGTCTGTGATGCAGAGGTTGAAAAGTCTTGTTAAATAGCCATCCAATGTTCCATGCCACGCCTCCTCCTGGAATGCTGCGTTTAGAAGCATTTCCCTGAAATGTGGTTCTGAATCTTCACCCTCAAGACCCAGCCTCCCACATGCCTGCTTACCATCAGAGAGGCAGGGATTTCCGGACCTTTCAGCCTCTTCCCTCCCAGCTGTTTGTTCCATGCTTGGAACTCACTAGGTGAGTTAGAAACCCATCATAGACTCTGCAGGCCTGGTGGCATGGAGAAGCCCTGATTTACACTATTCCACGAATTTCTGCTGCATGGGAGGCAGCTGCCTACTCTGGAAGGATTTCCTACGGATGTCTGTAGAGAAATAACAGATTGCCACACTAACTCTCTAGCTGGAAGATAGGGAAGATGGAAGCCAATTTAGCCATATGCTAAAGGAGAGAGGTACCTTTGGTTCCCATTTGTGGGGAGAATTTAAGACGCAGTGGCCTTTGATCTTTCCAGTGATTGAAAGATGATGTTTCCCTTGATAAAGTCCTCACAAAGAAGGTTAGCTAAGGGTTCTTGGAAAAGAAGCACAATTTTCCAATTGAAAGTTTTAATTGTTTCAAATAAAAATATACAGCAGATGCATTTTGAGTAAAATAAAAAGCTATTGATATAACTATTTTGTATGCAATGGATACTTGCCCAAGATTTGTCATTCCTTGACCTTTTTATACAAACAAGATTTTTGTGGTCCACACCATCTGCTTTGTTTCAAACAGCCATCTTCTGGTATCATTGACATACCATCACATTGGCTAGTTTTAAGTGTATAATTCAATAATTTTTAGTAGTTTCCTTTCTATTTATCCACCGACTCCCACCCTATCCCAGTCCTCCAGGCCACGTGCACTCTCTGTTCTTTGCACAGTGAACTACTTTGGGATCATCACTCTCCTTTCATTGCTGGGACAATCACTTTCCACGCCATTAGCAGCCCCAGATTTATATTCCACCATCTCAGCTTCTGCAGCAGAAAGTAACTATTTCCCCTGATAGCTGAGGTGTCTGAAACAGTACAGACTCAGAAGTATTTAGTGTCCTTTACTTTCCCTGGGGGTCAGGGACAGGAATCCTACAGATATTTCAGTAACAAAGTCATCCCCATGAAATGACATGACTCTCTCTTGTTGTTTTCAGTGCGTTTATTGCATTGTTTCCCCTAAGCTATCCTTTGCGTGACTCCACCTTTCATCCCTGAATTGGCTTAGGGCTTTAAAGTTGGCATAGTATTTTTGAGATAGGGAACTGGAAGGCCCTGCTCAACACAGAGTCATAAGAGGCTAACCAAGGTGTCTGATAATACAGGAGGCAGTGGAGAAGCCAAAATCAGCTAGAACCAAGATGGCCACGAAAAATGACCCCAGGTTACCCTCACTGCTCATTATACCCTGCTTATAATGTATTAGCATACTAAAAGAAACTCCCACCAGCATCATAATAGTTTACAAATGCCATAGCAACTCCCAGAAGTTACCCTATACTGTTTACAAAAAAGAGGGACCCTCCGTTCCAAGAACTCCCGACCCCTTTCCCAGAAATCTTATAAATAATCCTCCCTCTGCTTAACATAAAATTAAATAGAAGACATAAAACAAGACCCTGGAAACTGACAAAGGGATACTACCTGGGGCTCTGAGAGACAGCTGCTCTTCTGCCTATGGAGCAGCCTTCCTCCTGTTTCTTCATTACTTCAGTCCACTTGCTTTTGCTTCACTCTGTTGACTCACTCCTGAATTCTTTCCTGAGTGAAGCCAAGAACCCACCTGGCCTTCAGACTGGACCCCAGTTTTGGAGTTCACTTTCCTGTATCATTTTCATCTCTATAATCTAATTAGAAACTCAAAACAAACCTATAAACATGTATTATAATATTAATAAAAGCAATGATCTAAAGTAAAAATGGCAACTCTGGTCAAAGGTAATATATGTAACCTAAACATTTGTACCTCCATAATATTCTGAAATAGAAAAAATATTAAAAAAACAAACAAAAAATTTTAAAAATATTATAAAACAAATAGAACTTTGCCCGAGAGTTCTTAGCTAGGGAATAGTGAATTGAAATCTGAATCTAGATCTTAAGACTTTTTTCCATTACCATGAGCCCTCAAGACCTAAGGACAAGAAGGAAGACTGTAGAGTCAATTCAGCATAAAGGCATTCAAAGAGTAACTTTTGTGAGGTTAGATCTTGGTGTGATATTATCAGATTATGAATGCCGATAAGAAAAGGAACACAACAAAAAATGTCAATAGCCAAAATTGGCAAACAGGTAGTCCAGATAAAACTACTTAGGGATGAGTTTAGGAAAATGCACCTTAGACACATGAAAAAACCAGACCTCCATGGGCTTGGATTAGGGGCCGCTTTTATAAGGTAAGAGATCATTAGAGTTAAAAAGCCAAGGTCTCCTTGTGGTTGGCTAATGGTTCCTATGGTAGAATAGAAGAATATCTTCCAGCAAATATTAGTGAATTAATGATGACATCTCTTTTCTAAACTTCACTTTGAAATATTTTAAATGCATAGGCAGTTTAAAGGCTTAACAAAATAGATTATTTGGAATTAGTCTGGGGATGGCTTTGTATGAGTGCTTCTTTTTTCTTCAGCGCCCAAAAGACATCATTGAAAAGTCAGGGGACTGTAGCATGCATTTGGAATGTTCCATGTGTCTCCAGTACGGATTGTTTGGCTTAATACAGGAACTCAGGGCTTCAAGATGTGGAACACTTTATAGAAATTCACAATGTAATATCATTGACATCTCAAAACATCATAGATAATTCACAAAGAAATGAATTAGCCTTTATAGTTAATTCACTGCTGTATATAATTTCCATGGAAAGCAACTTAGGTCTTTGCCCAGTGACATATATCAATCTGTGCAGGTAATAAAAAGCCTTAACATTCAGCTTATTAACCTGAATAACGTTAAGTTTGCATGCAATGTGGCAGTATGCTACTTCCTCTTTCTTGCTCCGTTCCTTCTAATGAAGTCCCCCCACATATGCACACTAGTGACTTTTAGAATATTGAGAAACCTACCTAAAACTATTTCCCATTGCACAGATATTGACAACATCCCATTTTGAATGATGAAGAAATAAGCATTCCCACTCTTCCTAGGCTGTTCGATTACCTATCTCCTACCTCCCACCTCCAAACCTTTGTTGGTTGTACCCTCTTTGTACACCTTCCACATCCACTACATTATTTTTTATGTTCTGTGACCACAGTTTAGTTTTCTGTGCATTTCTTGTGTTTTTATTCTAAAAGTCAGAAAACTACCACCAATATTTACATTATTATTATGATACTGCTGAGACAACTGTTATAACCCCTAAGATTCCAATGTCACTACCCTGGTGGCACTCCAGACGAAATCCTCTTTTGTTAATATAACCCTAGTAGCTCAAACCCATGCCATATTTAATTTTGATTCATACTGATCTTTATAAAATTTGTTATTTTTCTTGGAAATTCTGAATATTCTTTCTTCCTTTTTTCTTTTCTGCCACAGTCTCCCTCTTTTCTTTCCTTCCCTTCTTCCTTCTTTCTTTTCTTTCTCTTCCCTCCCTCCTTTCTTCCTTAGTGCCTTATTGTAGATCCATAGGCTTTTCTCGCTTGCACTGACTCTTCTGTCAAAGGCTCCTTTCTAGAGCCCACTATCCTGCTACTCAATTCTAGCCCGACTGCTCCCTAGGCACACCGCATGTCAGCTATTGTGGGTCTTCCAGACACTCCTCTCCTGGGTCGGAGCTTCCCTTTAATAGACACCATAACATCTTCTCGCCCAGTTTGTGACTTCATTTTTCAGGCATATAGTCTCAAGGAGCTATTGGGTAAGGGGAGCATCCCTTAGCCTCAAAGTTCCCGAAGAGGAAGTAAATTTCCATGACATGCTCTAGGACAGTGATTCTTAAACGTGATTGTGCATCACAATCATCTGGAAGGCTTATGGAAACACAGCTTGCTGGAACCCCCTGTAGAGATTCTGATTTGGCAGGTTACTGAGGTAGGGTCACAGAATTTGCATTTCTGCCAAGTTCCCTGGGGGATGCTGATGTTGCTGGTTTGGGGACCACACTGGGAGCACCACCACATTAGGGAAAAAAGAGGAAACAGGAACGGGAGAAATACTGCTAGCCTGTATCTTTGTTGTTTATTCCCTTGTCCCAGTGAAGAAGGTTGTATGTTTATAGTGAATAATGCAGAAAGAACACCTGTGGCTTAGCCCTTTCTGGGATTTCCATTTCAAGTTGGACTGCACTAGCTGTTGGCATTCTGGTCCTATTCCAAATATTAAGCACATCTGGGTCGGGAACTGAGCCTGCCTTTAAAGTCTAGAAGCCCTTTCTATACCCTCTCGAGACAAGGCAGTGATTCTGGTGAGACTGACTGCCCTCCAAAGTCCTCAGGTGATTCATCCTAAAGCCGAGATTTGGAATCCATCTAGAGTTCAGCAAGGGACCCAATTGGCCATAGGTTCAGTTCAGTGCTGTTTGCAATAAAGATAATTTTTAAACAGATGCATTCAACTTCTTGCATCTATTTTTTAATTGACTACAAACTTCAAAGAAAGCTGAAAGGTATAATTAATTCTCGTTATTCAAATCCCAACAGCAACTTAAAATTTCTGGGCTCTGTCACACCTAAAAATGTCTGCATTATATCCTTACACTTGATTGATAGTTGGGTTGGGGATAAAAATCTAGGGACAAGGGATACTTCCCTTGTATTTATTAGGTTTGAGGTCCTAATATTTACAAGAGTTGTAGAATTTGTGAGAGTTTTAGAATTTTTGTGGGTCTTAGGTACTCTTGGTTTTGGAGTCCTACCTCTCCTCATACTACAAAGCACCGTCATAATGATATCATATCATATATTTACTTAATAATATCTCATTTTTTATTTTGCGGTTTAGTATTATATTTTTGAATATGTATACATCTACACACAATATAATGTCTCTACATATCATATAATTCTGAAATGTTTTTACTTACAATACTTGGACATTGAATGTGTGGGTTTTTTCCCATACCGACAACCAATTCTCCAACTCTCCAGGCACCAACTGGGTGTTCTACACTTTAAAGGAATTCTGACACTTAACTACTCAGAGTTAGCACAGACCCTTCAAATTAAGGGTTCAGTACCACAAGATTGTCCCCACCTCAGACACTGGTTGCAAGTCTCAGATCACCACCTGTACTTCAGAACAATTGGCTATAAACCAGGGTTCGCATCCTCCCTCCTCAGGTTTGATAATTTGCTAGAATGGTTGACAAAAGTCAGGGAAACACTTTACTTCTGTTTACTGGTTTATTATAAAGGGTATAGGGTAAGGTCTGGAAGGGTCCTGAGCTGGGGAGCTTCTGTACTGTGGAGTTGGGGTGTGCCACCCTCCCACCATGTGGATGCATGTACCAACCTGGAAGCACTCTGAACACATAATGTAGGGGGGTTTATTGAGTTTCCATTGCAAAGGCATGATTGATTAAATTATTGGACATTGATGATTGACTCAATTTCCAGCCCCTTCCCAGAGGTCGAGGATGGAGCTGAAAGCTCCAAACCTCTAATCATGCCTTGGTCTTTCTGTCCACCAGCCCCCATCCTGAAGCTACCTAGGGGCCACCAGTCATCTCACTAATACACAAAAGACATTATTATCTCTCTAGAAATTGTAAGAGTTTTAGGAGTTATGTTCTAAGAACCAAAGACAAGGACTAAATATTAGAACAAATGATACTTCTATTAACCCGATATCACCACTATATTACCTGTGTCAGAAACTGGGGACAAAGACAAAATATATAGACAGATATATAGATAATAGATAGATAGTATGATACCACAATCATGTATCTACAGCTATTTGTTGTATTACATATATTATATTTTAGAGATATAATATATCACTCTATAATATATTTTCTCTTCTATAAAACATTTTAATAGAACTTAAAAAACTCATAGGCCCTAGACACTATGTCTTAATGTCTAAAAGATAAAATATCCCTAAGCATGCAATATTGCTAATGGTGAGTTTGATGTCAATTTAGATGCTTATTCTTTTGTAGGCAACTATTTTGCACCTTGGAAAGTTTCTGATCTCTTCTTCATTCTTTATTCTTGAAATTTTACAATAATATACTTAACATTTGATTATTCCTTTCCCATGACTCCAGACTCTTCATATACCCTTTCAGTATGAATGCTTGTAACCTTTATATCTCTGGGAAATTCTCATCTATTATAACTTTGATATTTTCACTCCTTCTGGTTTTTTTTTTTTTTAAAGCTTTAAATATGGGGCAGAATTATATTAATAGCTGCATGACAGTCCATTAAATAGGTATGTCATCATCCTAATGTTATAAACCTAGATTCATGTAAGTAACACGTTTGCATATGCATTCTTCTTTCAAATTATTTCCTCAGGAATAGTGTTTACTAGGTCAAAGGCTGGAAGATTTTATGCAGATGTGTTTGAGACCTCTGACATCAGAAGCCTTCTTTGAAGAGTATCTTCCAAGCAAAAGAAGCAAGTCTGAGGCTTGTGGCTGCTCCCTGCTGGTATTCAGGCCACAAAGGCACAGCCCCAGAGGCTGTTCTGGAGAGGCAGACTTGCTCTGGTGGGGGCAGTTCATGTGCTATCCAGACACCTGTGAGGCTAACCTCTCTTCTCATCTTCACTCTCGCTGTCCGGCAGGTAATGCGTCTGATTCAATGACTGATCCCGGCCCATGGGACCTCATGAGAACGACTTTGCCTTGTGCTTCACTGTCTGCAGGCTTGAGTGAGCAGAAGGCATGCACAAGACCTTTAACTGTGCGTGCCAGCCCCTCCCCAGATTCCTTGATCCATGAGGAATCCGCGGACAGCTGTGCCTTTGCAACTAGAAAAAGGCCCAATCCCCAGCTCATTCCGATGCCTGGACTTGTGGAGCCACAAAATTGGCTTATAGCCAGTGTAGCTCTGGCTATGGGATAGAACAGGGTGGCAATTTTGTTTGTTATAATAAGGAGAGAGACAAATCACAAGGCTTATTTTGTATGCTACAAAGGATTATCCAGTGGAAAAAAAAATGGTGTTTTCCCATTGAAGAGCTAGGGTGACATAAGGGTCTACAAGGCTTATGTCAAATGCTTCCATGGCAGCCAAATCCTCCTACTGCTGCAGATCCTGTGCTGCTAGGGCTAGGTAACCAAGCATGGGATGTGAGTAAAGATGAAACACCTCTCACTTAGCCACAGGGACATTCATCTACTAAATGGTTGCCTCCTCGTCTGATTTTGTAATAGTTCTGCACTATCAGGACATAGGAATAATCTCCTAATGGTTTCCCACTCAGTTCTGTCACAAGATTTGGGTCCCTGGAGGCATCTCTACTGGAGGACTTTGGACAGATTTTGCATGTTTGAGAATTCCAGGTCATTTAACCATCTATTCAGCAGCCATTTATTATGCCCATATCATAGGGCAGCACAGTGCAGTGGACAGAGAATGGAGTCTGAAATCTGTTTGACATCACTCTGTTGGTTCTCAGCTGTGTGATTTTGAGCTATTGATCTAGCCTTCTTGAGCCTCAGTGTCTGCAACTATAAAATTGCTGCGTTCTTGACTTATTATATTCATCCCACAGACAATCAAGAGAACCAGGCTAAAATATCACCCAGAGGATGGAACAACTGGAAATATAAAATACATGTTATTAATATAGCAAAAGTTCTAGTGCAAAAAATGGACAACGTACATGAACATATGAGAAATTTCAGGCTAGAGATGGACACTATGTAAAATAATCAAATAAGTGATAGAAATTAAAAATATGGGAGCAGAGATGAAGAATATTTTTAGTGAGTCCATTAATATAGTTGACACAGCCAAGGAAAGATTCAGTGAACTTGAAGGTGAGTCAGAGGAAATTATAAAAATGAAATTGGACATAAATGAGAATGGACATCAAAATGGCTTTTGAACAGCTTATCCAAATTTAAATGCACACACACACACAAATAGAAACAAGAGTAAAAATTAGAAAGAGCAGGTTATCCAAAAACTATGGGACAATATCTTACTAACATATATGTAATCGATGTAATTGGAATCACAGAAGACACTGATCCAGAAGTCCAGGGTGCCCACTGGACACCAAGCAGGATAAGTAAGGAAACACACATGTATTGTGCACATGTGTGCATGCGCACACACAAACACACCCTTAAACCATCATATTGAAAATTTTAAAATCAAATATAAAGGTAAAATATTAAAAGACACCAGAAAAGATATATGATATACAGAGGAACAGATAAAAGAATTAAAGCAGACATTGTCAGAAACTACACAAACAAGAATAAAATCAAGTGACATCTTTAAAGTGATGGAAACAAAACCAAAATAAAGAAACACAAAATACTGTCAACCTAGACTACTGCACCCAGATCCTCCACTCAAAAAATTCAGTGATGAAGGCGAAATAAAAATTTTTTTTAGACAAACAAAAATCGAGAGAATCCATTATCAGCAAAACTGCACTAAAAGAAATACTAAAAAGTTCTTCAGAAGGAAGAAACATGATATCAGAGAGAAATTTGGATTTACACACACACACAAAAATTGACTTTTTAAAGCAAAAAGGGGTAGCAATGTATTGGGTGTTCATAGCATTTATAGAAATAAAATGGCAACAACTGCTTAAAGGATGGAAAGGAGAAATTGGACTATAATTTTGTAGGATTATGAAGACAACTAAAAGACATTCTTTGTAAACTTGTGGGAGGCAGTGATTTCTGAGATAATTTCTAAATCACAATTTCTAAAATCACAAAATTGAATTTTTTTAAATCATAAAGTGGACTTCATAAAATTCAAAGCTTTTGCTTATTTTGGTTAACAAAATGAGATAACAGACCACAGTCTGGGAGAAAATATTTGGAACCTATTTCATAAAGAACTTATATCTGTACTATTATACATAAATGACTCTCAAAACTTAATGATTTAAAAATATAATTTAAAAATGGACAAAAATGTTTAACAAACACTTCACCAGTGAAGACATACTGCTGACAAAAAAAGACACAGAAAGATCATTAGTAATTAGCAAATGCTAATTAAAACCACACTCATACAACTACATACTTATTAGAAAGACTTTAAAAACTAGTAATAGTATGCATAGATGAGGGTGTGGAGCAAAGGGAACCTCACACATTGCTGGTGAGAATACAAAATAGCACAGCAACATTGGGAAATTTTGACAGTTTCTTATTAAGTTGAATATGCACGTAGATCTAGCAATTCTATACATAAATGTTTACATTGAATTTATTTATAATTGCCAAATACTGAAAATAAACCAAATGCCCTTCAACCTGTGAATGGATAAACAAACTCTGGCATATCCATAAAATGAAATACTACTTAGCAATAAAAAAATGTACTACTGATATACTTAGCAATGTGGATGAACCTCAAACACATTATTCCAGCCTTAAAGAAGACAGATTTGAAATGCAAAATTATAGGCACAGAAATCAGGTCAGTGGTTTCAGGGGCTAAAATTGTGGGGGAAGTTGTCTATAAAGAGGCATGGGGAAACTTTGGGAGTGATGAAACTGTTCCAATCTTGATTATGGTGGTGATTATGTGCTTGTCAACACTGGCAAACTGTACACCGTATACTGAAAAGGGTAAATTTTACTGCATATAAATTATAACTAAATTTTAAAAAATGCCTCCTTTCCAAGAATTTTGGAATTTGTATTTATCCTCTTTAATTGATTTCTAACTTAATTCCCTTAGCCAAAGAACATACTGATGTGATTTCAATACTGTGCAATTTATTGAGTCTTTCTTTACAGCCCAGCAGCTGGTCCATTTTGGTAAATGTTCCATTTGTACTTCAAATAAATGTGTATTCTGCATTTATTGGATGCAGAACAATGACAACAAAATAACCCAAAATCTAAGTGACTAGCAGTCACCTTAACTGGTAAATACAGACTTTAACCCTTGAAATCTCCAACCTTCATTTTAGTGGTTAAATACTCTTCATCTGTCTGATTCCTTAATAATGGGTACAGGCTTTAGTATGGCCATCTCAGGCAAAATTGGAAATGCAATGATGCTTCCACATTTCCTTAGTGTTCTTTACCCCTTTTCTCACTCCTTTCTCCCTTCCTGCCCAGAACAAGAACTTACGATGTTGAGGGTCTTATGAATCCAATATGCTATGGAGGATGATGATAAATTAATGACCCCTGATTTGTTTTATAAAAAAGACATTCATGTTTGAATAAAATAACATGAAAACAGTAATGCTTGACCTAGGAGATACCTCATTTAAAGAAAAAGGGATGGCTTGTGGTTGACCCAAACTCACAAACCAGCCACACTATTTACATGGGATGTCACCTGAAATCATTTACTCAATCATGCTGCCATTCAGTTTTCTCCACTGAAAGATGAAGATAAGAATCCAGCCTGAGTCTACCAGGTCATCTTGAGGATCTTATGAGATAACGTACAGTCTGTCTATCTCCATGCAGCAGGAATGATCATAAAGGGCTACACTTAAAGTCAGGATGTGTGGCAGGGTTCAAGTGGATTTTGTTTGGTGGCAACACTGGCTGGACTTACAAGCTGACATGTCTACCAGGAGGAACTACGACCCATCTCACCGTGGCATGATGAAAACCAGAGGAAAGAGAATCCTCCAAAAAAGAGCTCATGCCATTCCCTTTTCATTTGTGGCTGATTATTCTTAAGTGCTGTGCCAATTTGCAAAACGTCCATGGTGATGTTTGGAGTTGGGGTCAGTAGCAGCAGACCCCCCCATTGGGAGGTATCTCCTTATCCTCTTTCCTGAGAGCATCTAGCTAAAAGGGCAATGTTTTTTTTTGAACAGAGATTTAAAGGGAATAATCTCAGAATCATGCTCCCCTTGGAGTTGGCCGTGTAAATTCCATTTTATCTGAAGATGTGATTTGAACCCCTATTGTTTGCAACCCTGAGATAAGCCTTATCACATGCTCCTATCTCTTAGTGCTTGGAACACATATGAAAAGGGCTCTATGAGATTTTGATGAATTTGCATTTTCTTTGGTTCACTGCAGCTTTGCTCAACTCCATGCTAGATCTCCACGAGGAAGATCCACTACCCATATCTGCTAACACAGGTGACAGGAGGAGAGATGGCTCACTGACAGAGTTGCCTCATCTTGAATTCAAGTTAGGGATAGATGCTAAGCATCCAAAATTGCATATTTTCTGTCCTGGGCAGAAAATATTCTATATATTGAATAAAAATTCAGGATCGTTTCTTAAATCCCTTCTGAATGCCATTGTGCTAGTTAGGAAAGGCAGCAGAATAAAACACAGACTCCAAAATCAGAACTTCTAAGTTTGAATCTCCTTTTGTCCCTAATTAGCTGCTTAACCTCCCTGTGTCTCATTTTCCTTTTTTATTAACTGATGATGGCAGTGGCAGCTACCTTATAGATATATGGTAAAGATTACGTGAGTCATCATATGTAAAGCACACAGAAGATGGTAAGCACTAGGACTGTTTCTTATAATTTCACCCAAACTTTACAGTGACGTTAGGCTAGGGGAATAATTTCCATCAAATAGATAGAAATAAAGAGATTGAGGCTCAGGGAATAGGAATAACTTGCCCAAAGCCATATCATTGATAAATAGAAGAGGTGACTTGGAATTCAGAGCCCATTCCGCTCTACTTCGTTCCACACTAGGACATCCCTTGGCACTCGTAGGTTAGATTCAATACTAACTCTAATGAGGTATACTCCCAGGGAGAATGGGATGTCATAGAATAGGGCTGCAATCTTCTGGTTCTGATACTCGCTACCCGGGAGGTCCTGGATTGTGGCCTGTCTTCTGTGACTCAGTTTTCTGATCTATTTAACATGAATGAGTGAACAGCACATATTAGATACTCAAATCCCCTTTCCTTAGAATGAAGCTTCATTTTCTTCCTTCCTTTGTAGCTGAGGATATTGAGAACTCATTCTGGCTCTCTGCTCAAAGCCGTCAGGGCAGAAGGAACAATCAGGACAAGGAATTTGACAGTCCTCTGTAAACCTGGCACCTTTGGGCTGCTCCTAGGGGGCAGTGGCATCTCCGAAGAGAATTCTATGTGGCAGCCTTGTAGAGCTTGGAGTTCCCCATCTGTCAATCCTGGCTTCCTTACTACCATGTTCTAACTTTGCTTCTACAAGTTCTCCTCCAGATCCAACAAATAGCTTTCTTGACTCAACCCAGACCTAGCTAATTAGTTTGAATTTACTGGCTAATTTTCTTAAAAGAGATTAATGGGTTATTCATCTCTGGCAACCACTATGTACACAGCTGCTGAGATAAAACAGATTAAGGGAGGTATGTGTATGTGTTTGCCTGCATGCATATATGCAAGATTCTGATTACATTTTGCCCACGTTATATCCGAAAACCGAGGTCTGGATTTTCCCCTTGTCCCCAACAAAGGCATCAAGTTATTTTTCTTGCCAACCAGAGAAAGATAAAAATCAAGTTTAATTGCAACGGGGAAATTGTTAGCATGTGCTGAAGTTTGGATGTTTCCATTTCAGCAGAACTAATGGTTCTCAGGTGCTAATGAAATAACCTGAGAAAGCCCTTCACTTTCTCTGCTAGTGGCAGGAAGGGATAAGGATGTGTCGCAGGTCTTTGTAGGGAGAACTAGGCCCTTTAAGGGAGGATGATTGAGAGTAGAGCTTTTCACTAGAGGGGCCTATGGCTCAGGGAAATTAGGTGAGAAATCAGGTGGTCTGAATTTGCAATATGAAGTTGATTATCTATGCCACATTGGGCAAGCCCTTGATAGCTAGGGTGACCATATAATTTATATTTTCCAAACCAGGGCACTTTTGAGAATAAAAGGTGAAATCTATTAGCAACTGCACCATGTTCGCCCTATATATAACATCCCGCCACCCCTTCCTCTACCCTCTTACACCCCAAGCATCTGACTTGAATTTCAAAGCCAGGAAAGCTAAATCTATGTAGGTTTAGTTCAGCTGGCTGAGTCTTGGGTACTCTGGGCAGGGGTAGCGGGACCAACTGTAATGCCAGGACATTTATAGTCCACATTTGGCCATGACCTTTCAAAGCAAAGTTAGGCACCCAGAGTGGTCACATTTCCTCTGAAGCATTTGGAATGTTGGCAGGCAGACCCAGGCGATTGACATGCACCACTTGCATGGTCTTCAATGGGGAGGAGGGGTTGGTATTGAGCAGAGGAATGTAGGAGACCATCAGAGATTTCCTGGTCTTTGCTGAAAACGGGAAGTCTCCACTTGGGTTTCTGCAGCTCCAAGCCACATTTTAGGCATGCTGTGCACAGTGGTTCCCCAGGGACCAGGAGTCTTGTGTTACCAGAGTTCAGCAGCCTGGCCAGGAAAATAAACACCCCTCTGCTAAAGGTTAAGAGTTTATCCAACTGGAAAAAAAAAACAGTTTTGGCTTTTCTTGCAGGCCTTCAAGGTGATGGAGGACAGGCTCCAACTTTTGTGGCTCAGCTCTTAGGGTCTTAGCTGTGGGAGTATATGTGAGCCAGAAACAAAACCACCAGAAACAAACAGTTCTGAGAGAAAGAGAGTCACCAACTCATAGAGGCCAGGTCTTTAAATCACCTCATCGAACTCCTTTAATTTACAGATGAGAAAACTGAGGCCCTGTAGTGAGAGCCTTTTACTGTCCCGTATTGGAATGTGCTGGATTTCAGGAACATTCTCCATAACACGTTTAAGGCAGCACATTTTCCATCTGGCTCCTTTGTAGAACGGCCATAAATCTCTTTATTGGGTATAAATGAGTCTAATTTCTGAAACTTCTGTTAGAACTTATAATAAAATAAAACTTCTTGTCCCTTGGGTTAGCTGAGAGAATTAATGTGAGTTGGGAGAGGACGACAGTCATCTTATCATCAATATGATGCCAACAGACAGGAAAGCTGAGATAAGAGAGACTGGAGTCAAGTGATATTATTTGAGTTCTTTGGATACAGCTATAAATGATTCAATAATCTTAAAATATTTGGTTTAATAGCCAACACGTACCCTTTTCAGCTTAAACTATTTTGAGCTGAATTTTCTGTCACATGCCTGAAAAAGCCCTGCAGATACAGAAAGATGGTGATATGTCAAGGGTCACATTTTTCAGCACTTAACAGCTTTTGTTCTCAAGTATAATTTTACCCATATACTTTCTTCTATGCTCAGAAATGAGTGTGTAAATGCATAGCCCCATCAGCTCACCCAAAGTTCACTGCCAGAGTTCACTGAACCAGAGTGCACACCTGCATTGAAGGTACGTCCCCCAAAGTGATGGCCCTTTCCTCTTTAAGCTCTTCTCAGAATTCAAGAGAGAGAATTAAAGAGCAAGGATAACATTGTTCTCTTCCAAATCCAGACTGAAATACTTTGCCCAGTTATAATATAGTAGATCATTTTCTACCAAGATCTTGCAAAGGAATCCAATCTGCTCAGTTTGAAAGAGAGAAAACCCAGGAATTATGTGCATTAACTGCAAACTTCTCAAGCTCTGAAAATGGGATGAGGGTTAGCCATGTCTATGGATTCCCAGGGATAGATTCAAGGCTGAGAGTAGAAAAATACGGGGAGGCAGATTTCGATTCAACATAAAAATTACATAGCAACTAGAGCTGTTCAATAACATGAGGCAGTTAACTAATTACTAGTTTTGTTCAAGAGGAAATCCTCAATTAGATGGAAGTAAAATATTAATAATCATTCAAATTTTCTTCCCACTCTTTTAACTTCGTATTTTAGAGTTCTAAGAGTTAGGTGGTAGAAATTTTAGACCAAGCTGATAGGTAATTGGAGGTGAGGATGGTGGATTGTGAATTCTGGGCAGGCTGATTGGGAAAACAATCTATGCCAAGTGGGACAGAATCTTGCCTTCTACCCTGTATTCTAAAATTCCCTTTTCTCCATGAAGCAACTAGGATAGGAACTTTTCCCCAGAAGGGTCCCCAATAAACACTACAGTTATTTTATCCTACACAGTGTTCTTGAGTTTGATTTATACTAGCAGATTAGCTGACAAAGATAAAAAGCAAATAAAATGACCATGAGTGGTAGAGACACTATGGGTATATAGTGGAAAAAATATATTTACTAGTATTCAAACAAACATCAGTTCAAATCCTGATTTATATGTAAACGGAAGCAAGCTGACAGCCAATAGGAACCATTAGCAAAAATGGAATTAATATTTTTTCTTTGAGAGAAATCCATTTAAATAAATATTAGTATAAACATGTTTAGAAAATAGACTTTTCCTTCTGCACTAATCTTAATCCTTAGAGAAAAACTAACATACTTTAATAATTTCCTTCAAATATGTTTTCTATGTCTGTATAGATGTATTTGGTTGTTAGAAAATTAGGATTGTGTATATTTTGCTTTTATTTAGCTTTCACATTTAAATCATGTCAGTATCATTTTCCAGGTCATTAGATATTTTTCAACAGCATGATTTAATGGGCATGTGGTTTCTTAACATATACAGCTGACCCTTCAACAACATGGGGATTTGAGGTGTTAACTCCTGTGTAGTCAAAAATTTGCATATAACTTTTGGCTCCCCAAACCTTAACTACTAATAGCCTACTGCTGCCCAGGAGCCTTACCAATAACATAATAACATAGAGTAGGTTAATACATATTTTGTATGTTATATGTATTATATGCTGTATTCTTACAATAAAGTAAGCTAGAGAAAAGAAAATGTTGTTAAGAAAATAAGAAAGAAAAAGTATATTTCCATTAAGTGGAAGTGGATCATCATAAAAGTCTTTACCCTCCTTGTCTTCACAATAAGTATGCAGAAGAGGAGGGGTTGGTCTTGCTGTCTCAAGGGCAGCAGAGGCAGAAGAGGTGGAGGAGGTGGAAGGGGGGGCAGGAGAGGCGGGTACACTTGGTGTGACTTTTATTGAAAAAAATTCACATATAAATGGACCTGTGCAGTTCAAACCCATGTTGTTCGGGGGTCAACTGTATACCCATTTCCTTATTTTTAGAAGTCAGTTGTTTCCTAAGTTTTACTCTCATAACTAATGCTGTGATGGACTTACACGCATGCACATGTATCATTATACTCATCTTAATTACTCCAGGTAAAATTAATAGATATGGAAGTAGGATTTCAAAGCTATGAATGTTTAATCTCTTCATTGCAATGCCACATTCCTTTGTAAAGGCATTTTTAAAACTTTTTTTTTCCAATCTATAGATCAACGAAGAGAAGTGATGTTTTTATAATATTGCATTTTTAATCAACATATTCTCTTAGTTTATCTCAGTCTTCTTCAGGGTCTTTAAAAAATGTTTTTTCAAGTATCTTCAGTAAAGTTCTTCTACACCTTTTATAAGATTTTTTCCAAGCATATTATATTTATGGTTGTATTATAATTTTTAAATTATATTTCTTGTTTATGAATGCTATATACAAAACAAATGCAAAATATGTTTGTTATTTATCAGACACACGAGTCTTCTAAATGGGCAATAGTATCATTTTATGATTGTTTCATTCCTGGGTATCTTTAACATTAACTAGTTAAATGATTTGTTTAAAAATTGAGTCCTGTATTCTCTAATAGTTATGGGAATATTCCGGCTTTAAGAAATATTATTGAGTTAGCTCTATCTAGTAATTTGACTTCGATAACTTGCTTTCAAACTACATTTAAGTGTCCAAAATTATTTCTAAAATTCCTAAAATTTTTTCTAATAATTTCCCATTTCTCCCCTGAAATTCCAGTTTTGTTCCCTTTTCCAGTATCTTATCTTGTTTATTACACCTCTACCTCTACCCCATTGCCCAATAGCTCTTGCCAGAGCTCAGTTTGACTTTTGTCTTTTCAAGAGACAGGTGGGGGAGTTGAATGGCCCAGACTTTGGATGGGCTCTGTAGGTGCCTGGAGGTTGCTTGATCTCCACCAGAGCAGAGGTGGGTGGAGGAGCATGGCTGGGCGCGGTTAGGTTGCGGGAGCCTGGAAGGCTTTGCAAAGTCTCTGCAGGGCTCAGAGGTTGTTTTCCTGGCCACCAGGGGGAGCTGCTGCGAGGTGGGTCAAAGCAGGCTCTCTAGATGCGGAAGGATGCGCCTGAGCAAGGGGCTGCAATTCCCCGACAGTCTGGGATCCTGAACACGCCATGCTTGGTTGCTGTATCTCTGTGGGCTGGGATCTTACCTGCCAGAGGGCCTGCCCTAATAGGGGGGATCGGCGCTCTCCCAGATGGCCACGGCTTGGACCCCCACAGCATTCTCCCATCAGTTCCTCCCTTGCCGCCTGAGTCCAGCTCCCAAACCTCCCCTTTGTGTCCCCCAGCAACGTGCTGGAGTCCCAGGGGCACGAGATCTGGCCTGCATGTCTGACCTGCTGCCCTGCATCTCCAAAAAATGCCAGGAGCTCCCAGATCGGGCACCCTGGGTCCACTGCAGGTCCTCACGGGGAAAGGGTGCCCACTGTCTGTGGAAACCTCAGACTGCAGGACATGCCAGCTGGGGAGAGGTGGCTGCTTCCCAAATTCTCAGCTCAAACTGCTTTCCCAGTTGCATGGGTGGGGAACCATGAGAGTCTGAACGGACGAAGCCAGCTCTCCAGCCTCTTTCCTCACTCTTTGGAGGGAACCCCACATGTCCCCAGTGTCCACGCTCTAGGATCACCCAGGGTTTCCCCGCAATTTCATGGTTGGCGCAGTGTTTGGGTTAATGGGATTGGAAAAGCTTCGAAGTAACTTGGCGTCCTGTTGACCACCTGTTGATCACTCAAGGAATGTGGGAGAGAGAAAGGGATTCCCCCCTCACCCCTTCACTGGCCTCTGAGCCTCTCTGGATTTGATCCTTGCTGATATATTTTCCCCCCTTTATCCTCTTCCTTCTTTGCTTTGCAATTTTCCTCCATGAGGTCTGTCAATGGAAAAGAAACCAAACTCTGTAAAATAATTTTAAAGAGATTTATTCTGAGCCAGATTTGAGGATCATTACCCAGAGCCATGCCCAAGAGGCCTTGAGCAAGTCGACTCGCTGCGGCTGGGTTCCAGTTTGGTTTTATACATTTCAGGGAGACAGGGGTTACAGGTAAAGTCATAAATCAATATGTGGGAATCATACATTGGTTTGGCCCGAAAAGGTTGGCCATCTCGAATCGGGGGCTTACAGGTTATAGGTGGGTTTAATTCTTTGACTTGTAATTGGTTAAAGACATGAAGCTTTGTCTAAAGGCTTGGAATGTGTTAACATAGTTGCTGTTTATCAGAGACAAGCCACCGGACATAGATTTGTTGTGTAAATTGAGGGCCTGTAGGTTTGTCTTGCATACCCTTAGGCTTGTTAATGGGTTACAAAGGATGACTCCAAGAAGGGAGGGGGGCATGATGAGGCACGTCTGACCTCCCTCTTCCTGGCAGGCAATTTAGTTTTAGGATATTTCTTTGGCCTAGGGGGTTCATTTAGTTAGCCAGTGGGGGGGGGGGGGTGAGCCTAAAATTTTATTTTAGTTCACAGGTCCCCGGCAGGCTCCGTCATGTCTCTCTGTAACCTATACCTGAGCTGGGTCCTCATTCCCCTCTCCTTTATCTGCAACCCTTTCTTCCCTCCTGGGTGGTCTGGCAAGTGAGATCTCCCGTCAGCCATCCTGCCCCTCCCTCTCTTTTTTCTTTGTATGTTTCCAGGCCATATTCTCAGGGGTATGTTTTAGATCTCTTGGGCATAAACATAGACCCACACATGCGCACACACACAAAAATATTTTTCAATGTATGTTTTAAAGCTTTCTTTATTACATCTTGCTTCTTTTTATTAAAAATTATTTACTTTCCTAAACATTTTATATTAAATTTTCTCAAAACTTCAGAAAAATTGAAATAATACTATTATAAATTCCTATACAAACTTTATATCTTTCACTTAGATTTATCATTTGCTAACATTTTGCTGCATTTGTTTTCTCTTCACCCTCCCTCTTCCTCTTTCTCTCCATTTATATCAACATTTTTTGGGTTGAAGTATTTGAACATAAGTTGAAAATATAATTTCACTTCTTCCCTAAATACTTCAGTAGACATCTCCTAATAATAAAGACACTTTCCTACAAAACCATGATTCCATTAGTATACCCAAATTTTTAATATGTATTCAATAATATTTTCTAAGTTTCAACCCATGTTTTTCCCCAATTATTCCAAAAATGTATTCAGTAGGTATTATTTTTTTAATTCAGTATCAAACCGAATTTCATATATTTGCATTCAATTATCTATCTATGTATGTATCTATTGACATATCTATATAGTTAAGCCTGATAAATGTTACATAGAAGAGTTTTCTCCTACTACATTTGTGGCTTTAAATAATTTGATTCATGTTTCCATCTTTTGCTATGACTGCTATTTGTTCTGCTTCTTTTCATTTCTTCTTTTTTTTTGCCTTTTTATATGAATTTATTTTTGTTTTGACTTTTTCTCTTCCTATTCTCCCTGTCCCTACTAGTTTATTTTAGATATTGTAATTTTCAGTTGTAGAATTCCCATCTTTTTTTGATGATTTCTACTTATTTTCTGAGATTTCCTAACTCTTCATTTAATATGAGCATATTTTCTTTTATGTCATTGAGCATAGTTAGAATAACTGCTTTATCTACTTTCTGGGATTTTTCCTTGCTCATTTTCCAGTTTCCATATGACCTGTCCTCTGATCCTTCAAGCAGTAAGAATTTAGTTTTTCCATACAGTGCAATAGTCCTCTGGCACAGTGCAGCTTGCATTCTGCCAACAAACAAAAGCCATTAAAATGGAAAACTCATCCAGTGCTCTTTTGTCCTTCCAAGTGTCAACTAAGCTCCAGTACCTGCTTGCTTTTAGTCTTCTCCTATGTCTTCAGATAGTTTACTTATGTATTTACTTACTGACTGATTTAATTTTATTTTGTCTAGGGTTTATGGCTGTTATTTGTGGGAGGATTGGTCTCGTAAGAGTTATCAGGCCTTTACCAAGAGTGAAGCCTACTCTGCACTAGTTGAGAAGCTATTATTGCCTAGTCTATTCTTTTCCTGGTTATACTAAATATTATAACATATATTCCAACTTTATAGAATCTGAAGTTAATGACTATATTGATATTCCTCTTGAAAAGAATAAAGTTGTTTACTTTAAAATCTTACCCTTCACACACCCCCACCTTAGTCTCGTTAATCAGGACTTTAGTTCTGTTTTGTTATTAGTTTGCATTTCACAGATTTTGTTTATGAAGTTAATGTGGAACTTCGTGAACATATGTGTCATTCCTCTTGCATTTGATATTTTCTTTACTATACTTTTTAATTTGTTGCTGAGTAAATAAAGATTTGTTTTTATATTAGGTTATTCATATTTGTTTTTATATTTAGGCTTCTTTCTTAGTATATTTAGGTAATCTATATTTTTCATGAATTTAGACATTTTAAAAAGTTTGTATTTTCTGCATATCCTCAGTAAATAATGAAAGATCTGTCTTCTTGATAAGTATTAACTATTATTGTCTTATTGTCTTATAGTCTTATTGTCACTGCTAGAACTTCATAAAAAGTTTAAAAAATAGTAGTTAAAGCAAAATGTCTTACCTTGTCCCTGACTTTAAGGGAATGATCTACTTTTATTTTAGATCATTTATGATTAAGCTACTTAGTATTATATTTTATTGAAATAAAAATAAACCTATTTTATCATAGTAATATTAACTTTTAATTGAATAATATAAAGTGCCATTTCTGCTAATAAAATATATTTTCTCTTTTGGTCTACTATTATAACTATTGTATTGTTGGTGCTGATGATGGTATTATTTCTTTGTGTGTGTGTGTTTTGTTTTTTGAGTTTCTTTTTGGCTTAAACAACAGACATTTATTTCTCACAGTTCTGGTGACTGAGATGAGAGCAGGGTAACAACATGGTCAGGTTCTGGTGAGGGCCCTGCTTTCTTGCTGTATTTTTGAATGGTGGAGAGAACTTGGTTTTTTATATTATAACTTTGCATTGCTGAGATAACGTTTACCTAGTTTTGTCACATTAAATTTTATTTGGTTTCTTCCAAATAACTAAAATTAATTAGAATGCATTGAATAATATTCCATGGCATATAACTATTCTTATCTCATTGGAACTTTATTTTGCTGAAATTTCCAATAATTCTTTGGAAAACACAGTGGTCCTAGCTGAATTTTCTCACTCTCCTCCACACAATTTTCCCAGGGTTATTGATCTGTTTAGGATATTTTTTTTCTTAAGTATATTTTGGTAATCTATATTTTTCATTAAAAATATTTTTTTCTTTGATATTAAAATTTGTATTAAGGGATGCATAAAATTCTTTTATTTACTCTAGTGTCTGATGTTACATAACTTATCAATTATATTTGTATATATTTATGTTGCTGTTTTTTTCCTCTTTCCCTCTCTCTCTGTTAATGTTATACATACGTGTGTGTGTATGTGTGTGTGTGTTTGCTTATTTTTATTTTAATTCATTAGTTTCTACTTTTATGTGTGTTTTCTTATTTTCTTTATGTTTTATTTATTATTATTTTATAGCAACTTCTTGATTTAAATACTTAGGCCAAATTTCTTCATTCTTTCTTGTTCAATAAAACCACACATTGATATGACAATGCCTGATAGAATAGCTTTACCTATAGATGATAACTTCAAATTGGTAGCACCCTCACTTTTATTATTTTCCAGTTTTTGCCTTCTCTTTCTTTAAGAGTTATTTGGAATATTTTAATGCCAACTTGTTTAAATTCTCATTAATGTCTATTTAGATTATAGTGTGATCAGAGAATTTCATATATGACCTTTGAATAAATTATTTCAGAAATAGTTTGGACTAAAATTTATTAAACATGTCATCATTTCCTGGTATTTTACATAATCTTCTTAACCTAGTGAAATCATCTTACTCCCCAAATACAGGCCTCTTGAGGGCTTTCCTTATATTCCTTTGCTTATGCGGGGTAATTTCTTCAAAGAATACAGTCTCTTTTCCCACTAAAAATCTACTCATTTACTTGGGTCAACTTAAAATGGCATTTCCTTCTTGAATTCTTTCCTCATCACTTCAGTTGAATAAAACGTTTCTCACATTTGAGTAATTTGTTAGGTACTTACCCTGATCATAGCACCTACCTTGTCCTATTTTATATTTTTGACTTGGTAAATTTTAATCTTTCTTGAGGGCACAATAAAATGTAAAGAGTGGGAGGTGCTACATAATAGGCCCTCAGATGTTTGTTGGGTCAGATTCAATTGAATTCAGATTCCAAAACAGAAAATCATTGTTCCTAAACAGGAATAATTTCCCCACACTGGACTGCCTGGAATATAGATCTTGGACTTTGCAAATTAAATTGGATTAATACAAAATTGTATTTCACATTAGTGGAAACTGTTGCTGCTCATAGTGAACAGGACTACTGGGCAAAGAGAAATTGATGCCACCTGTTCCAAGTTACCCTTTCACCTCTTCCTTTGCATTTTTCTGGGTCTTGAAAATCCCCATGTATCTCCGCTTTCTCTACCAGTAAAGCTTCCCTGGAGAGAGTCAATTCTGAAGGCAATTTTCCAAGACCATTTTCAGAGTTGGCTTGGCCTTCAGCTGTGACACGAAAGGGCATTTATTCTGGGACCTCAAAATGGAGTTTGGAGGAGACATTACTGAAATTGTTTCAGAAATAGATCCTGTTCACATCAGTTTTATTGCTTCATGTATAAACATTAAGCCTGATATGTTCAGCTATAAGAATGTGTGTTTCTGTGTGTGCATGTGTGCACTTTGAGTTTGGTGTTGTTTACATAAGTTTCTGCAGTTATTTTGACACTTCCATGTGGTTTAGTGCTAAGTTCTCAGTCACACATCTGTAGAAGCAGCTATTTGTGTTCTAATGTTAGATCGTGTACCAAAATCATAATACCTTACATTCCAGAACCTTGCAAGTTAATACAATTTTGAACTATATGGTGAAAACTTAAGAAATATTATTCTTTATATGCATATATCAAATTTAACATCAATGAATTTGAATTTTTTTTTGGTCGACTTTTGACAAGGCTAGGAAACTATTTGAGACATTGGAGAATAAGTCTGGTTAGTTGAGGTTAGGAAAACTCTTACCTTCCAACATATAATTTTAAGACTTACACTTAGGATGTAGTAGAACTAATCTTATAGGGTGACCAATTCATGTGCTGTTCAAACTGAAACACATATGAGAGTGAAAGCAATTGCTGTCATCTGAGGACTACAAGTATAAACCCATATGTCAGGCAAAAAGTGGCATATGATCACTTTATATTCTAAGTAATAAACAAAATACAATTTCTGAACATATCATAGTGCTGGCCACATTTTTGTTGCAACCATGGAAGCTTATTAGTCTTGTAGTGTAAATATTTGCCACTCATAGTATAATAATATTTTCCTTTCCCATATTCATAATACATATCTTTCATCAATAAAATCATTCTGTCACATTGATCTTTGGTATGGTATAGACTCCTTCTCAGCACAGCTCTCCAGGTAGTCAATAATTATTATCGAGCTTGACCCGTTAAGATTGCACTTGCTTTGTCTGTGCTCAAATTTGCTATGACATCACATGACTACTTTCTATTTTTGGCAAAGGTGGACAGAGTCTTCTCCTTTGATAAGTAAAGCTGGGAGGTCCAGAGAGTATCTGAAGTGGTTTAATAATCTTAGCCACAAATTGCCATTATAATAACTCACTTGATAACAGCCAAGTAAGTCAATGAAAAGGGTTATAGCAAAGAGTCCAGCTGTCAGGCCTATGCTGGATTATGGGTCTGAGAACACTTTTGAGCAGGCCAGGGTGAGTTTAGGAGAATCAGATAGTTCCACTTGCAGCTCCTCTCTTCTCAGGTTCTCTTCTGCAAAGGCTATATTCAGACGAGGATGAAAAGCAAAACAGGAACTAAATTAAAGTTTACCAAAAAACTAGGCAAATACTTGAAAACTTCCCCTCTTTAAAAATGTACAGTTTGTTTGTTTAAGAAAAAATTACAAACATTCTTTAGGCTATGTAGTGTAAAAGGAACTTCAGACTTCCCTCTACTAAATCCTAAATGGCCAAGGATACATGTCAGTAGCAAACTTATCCAATCACAGGTAAAGCAGAGAGCTGGGCATGGTGAGGTAGGGCCTGGCAGGTCTATTCACCAGGTAAAAGGCACAAAGATGAAGTTTTCCTGCCTTTGTATGTTTATGGCATACAAGATATAGTCTACTGGAATATATCCTGGGCTTTGAACATCCAGGTTGAAGGGTTTTCTTCCTATGGAGGTGGAAAAGAGTTAATAAATGGCAGAAAGAGGGGAAAAATTAATGTGGGTATCCCCAATCCCAAAGGTAGAGTTATAAACATAAGGAAAAGAGTATAATTTCCCCTCTTCTCCAAGAAAGACAGTGACTTCATTCAAAGCCTGGGCAAATGTTGGGCCTGTGATTGCTTCTGAATACCCCAAATGATCAGTACTGGCTTGAGGTCTGAAGAGTGTCTTCTAGTTGGAGAATTAGTGACCTCAGCTCTAAAAAGTTTGGGGCAGAAGATCCTGGGGAACTAGGTAGATTTCATATAAACAAAAATTGCAAACATGGAGAATTTGCAGTTCACAGTAAGATCCACTTGGTCATTGCTAATGTGGCATTAAAGCAATCCTGTTTGAATCTTGGTTATGTACCAGAATGTCTCTCTTCTCCATAATAAAGGAAGCCACTTATGAAGCTGGGCAAAGTGCTTCTTGGAGAGGAATCATAACTCATGATAAGCTGTATTCAAAATCACAACCAAGATTAGTGGCGAGAGGCACTTCTGCCAGACTGGGTACTCCATACTCAGTAGGAAGCGATGAGATCCTTCCCCATATACCCACTTGTGGCTCCTCATATTGCTACCCCGATAATTCCTAGATTTGGATCAATGCATCTCTGCTTCTATGACTCTGGGCTGCTGAGCCAGTATTGCTGAAGAATTGGGCACAGCCAAAACCAAGAATTTGAGTGCCATTGGGCCATTTAGAGGTTCTGTTCCTATTGATCCTTTGATGTGGTTCAGTTACTATTTCTCCCTGGTCAGATCCCTCTCTCATATCCCAGGGATGTTGTCTGTCCTCATAAACTCATACTCTGGGTCAACACATGGTGCCTGCTCTTCTAAGTGCTTGCCTTAGCAGCAAGTCTTCCATCAGGGACAGAATGTGAGTTTCATGTAACCATGATCTATTGGCACTAGCTGCATAAAATAATAGATTAAGGAGAACCCTACGGCTATGTCTGGCCTACGTGTGTAAGTGCACACTAATTGATTAGAAAAGTCTGCTTAGAGCCCTGCTTGTGGAGAAGTGTCACAAATGCCAAGTATTTTGTATCCTTATCCTGGCCCCACTAAATGATTCCATCTTCCCATTGTAGGGAGCTCTGGCATAAACATGTTGGGCTGCGACTTCAGGTGTGCTGAAACCTGAACAGCATGGGCAGTCAAGAATTATTCCAACATAGGCAGCTGGCCAGTCCCATACAGACAGATCAGAGAGTGAGGGCCTAGCTTGCATAGGTTTCAAAAGTTGGGAAAGACTATGAGAACCAAAACTTGTGTACTAAGAATCTATTCCAGGAACATCTTGATATCAGGAAAACTCCAGATATCAATGTTGACATCCAGGCAAGTTTTCTATTCAATGCAGAGGGTGGAGGTTTAGGGAGAATTTAGGTGGTGGAGAAAGTGTCTGGAAAGGCAAAGGTGAAAAAGATACTGTTCGGGGCAGGGTTTCAGACTTAGAGAGAAACATGAGAATTTGGTTAGAAAACAGATTCTCAGATCTGTTCTACAGGTTGGCCTAGTGTGGTGGATAGAAGACATCCTGGGATTCAGGGATGTCCCAACAGATTTGAGGATGATGTATTTCTGACGTGAGGAGCCTGTAACAATCAGATTCCCTCACCTGGCTCAAGACAAAATCAGGCCAACTCTACAGGTGAAGGCATCAATACATTAGCTTAGAAGAGTGAAACTTGCAATCCATGTTCCAGAAGATTCTACAAAAACTGCACTCCAAGCTTTACTCATTATGAAGAGCCTTGAAGACCACATGCAAACAGCCTCAAGATATATCACTGTCTTCTTATTTAATTGGTTATTTTAGAGTCTATTGGTTCAGCTATGTATTAAAATGGAATCTTTGGATAGACTGCTGAGACTTCTGTTCTCTAGTTTGTGTGTTTGTTTGTTTGTTTGGGTGTTTTTCCTCTGGAAAAATTAAGGAGTGGGCATTGGAGGGAAGTCAAATGAGTGCTTTCCCTCTTCACATTCTTCTACGGGCCCTGATGCCTAGCTTATAGTTTCACCTTGTACAATGGTCATAAAGTCAAATAGTCCCCACGGCACCCTGAAAAAGATCGTTCTTTTCCTATCAAACCTAGATCCTATTGACACTCAGATCCTTAGATTCATCCCTGAATTACTATCTTTGAACTGAGGACTTCTTAGACAACCTGGGAGTTTCCTGGGGTTTTTCATCCCTTTTTAAAATATCGATTTTGGAATTTTAAACTAGGTTTCTGCCTCTGATCTTTTCTGAGCATCTGTAAAATCCTTTATTTCCCACAAGTTCAACAGAAGCTGACTATTGGAGATATAAAAGGATCAGGACAGAAGGCCTTAAGAAAAGTTAGCCAGAAGTTTATCTTGGGAGAAGGTTGGGGCAAATATTGAAAGTGTTAAAATGCATGGGAACCAGATGGAATTTGGCTGACTCTGTCCCATAGAAAGTACAGGAAAAGAGTAACTGCAGGAAATGTGGGTAAGAGGCTTATTCCTGATCTCTCATTTGCCCCCATAGTTGTCAAGACTTGATAATATCTGGCTCTCCATAAGCCACAGTAAAAAGCAGCAGCAAGAATATATCCCAGTGGCAGGTCTAAGAGGCGTTTACATTTGACTTTGAGATATGTTCTTACACCAATGTCTGAATATGTCAAATAGCTTAAGAATATAATTTCTAATTAAAAGAGCTAAAACAAGATACCATTATCCTCACTATTGAACCACTGTTCACTTCCTGTCTGTTCTTCAAAGCAAACCGAGTAAGTTATCAAATTATGCAAAGGATGAATACGAGAAAGTTGAAGACTCCTTTGTCTCCATTTCTCTTTCTTGCTCTCTATAGCAGGCATTACTGGTGCAATGCCACGTTGCCTAGGCATTTGCTATTCCTACCAAAGGCTTCTGCCTGAAAACACCTGCAGCCGAGGTTGCAGAGAGCTTGGGAGTAGACTCAACCGCCACATAAGACAGGCTGCACATGCTTGGGAGTTCATCAGTGCCCCTCAGAAAGGTCTTCAATTAATGATGGATGGGAACTGGTAGAAAAATAGCTGAGCTTCCTTGCCCTTCTCTTGAGCTATGCCATAACTATCACCTAGACACCATCCATGAGGTTCAGCCCTAGTTATCCACAGCAGTAACTGACTCATTTACACGTCCTGTATTGCCTTCCTCCCCTTCTTTCACTATCCCCTCACCACTTGCTGGGATCATCTCCCAAATAAGATATACCTGCACACCCTTCACTCCGCGTCTAGTCTGGGTAACCCACCCTGAAGCTCAACCTGTAGACCTAAATGGGAGCTCAGAGGCTATCAACATACTTGGAGGGAAAAATACCTTCCTGAGATCAAAGTAGTACTTGGGTATGGTAGGCCTTCTTCAGAATACACAGAAGCAGGGAGGTAATATTATCAGCATCTACATTATGTGTGCAGAGAAGGCAAGTGTGTTCATTTATTCATAATTAAAAGTCCTATAAGTGATATTTAGATACATATATTTATACACAAAGGCCCGTAATATATTATTTATTTATGAATAGTTGTCATCTCTCCTTAATAAATTTGTGTCAGTTGTTTGAAAAGATACACTAAAATACGATAATTAACTCAAGGAGTTGGGACAAGTGGAAGCCATGGGTTAGTAATTTGAAGTTAGAGTATGAGTCACATTTGGAACTATATGTCATAAAGTATTGGCAATTGTAATAGGTGGGCTATAAATTTGATCCTAAGCTTCCTAGAGAATAAAACACAGAAGAAAACAAGTTTTCTTAAAAGCCTAGAAAATTAAGTGCATGGTTGTCTATGGGTTTTTAATTACATGATTTATATTTGTGATTATGTGTGATTTATAATCCTCTGTTACTTAGATTTCTGGCTCAATGTTTGGTTTTCTTCAAAATATCTTTACAGTTTCATTTGTGACTTCCTTATTTAGGGTGAGTTCCTCCTCTCTTCCTCACTGGTTAAACAAAGATTTCCCCGATTTTAGGACCTATTTTGTTTGTTTCCATAGTTACTGAGAGTGTGCACACATATACACACACCACACACACAAATATATAATGACTTTTGACAATATTGAAATGAACATCTTGCATGTAGTTTTTTATCTACTACACTCAAAAATAAATATTTCTGAAAGCACATAGTCTCTTTAAGTAAATTCTGATTTTTTAGGAAAGATTTACTCTTCTCTTTAACAATGCCAGAACTTTGGTTTAAATAGTCATTATTAAGGCAAGTTTGGGGGAGATGTATCAATCATCAAAGTTAGAAAATTATAGAGTGAATCTGTTCTAAAAACTGGTAATTGGCATCCTCTAACATCCTCTAAATTAATGAATTATTCTTAGTTCAAACAACTCTATGCCCAAAGGACAAAACAAATATGAATTTCAATAACTAGTGAAGATAAAGATCATAAATCTTTAGCAATATCTTCTGGGAATGAATATTTTTGTCAGATTTTTAATCTGTTGTTATTAAAATCCAAAGTTTAAAATGTAAATTCTCAAAATAACCGAGAATAGGAGTTTTCAAACTTTTGTTGGGCATATAGATAGGTTATCTTATCCTAAGGATAAGACCCCTCAGACATTTTCTGTGGACGTCTACCTCTTGTGAGGAAGGACTGACTGGTCTTCAATGCAATGTGAACTAAGGGAAGGTCAACTGAAGTGACATTTTAGAACATGAATGGAAGTCCTTGGATAGATATCAATAAAGCATCCCATTCTCAGAACTAATGCCTGTAAGTTCATCACTTCCCCTCCTCCTCTTCTTCCCCAATGACCACCACTAGCACCCAGTTGCAGAGAGTTAAACATAACCCCAAATCTCTCTAGCCAAGTCAGGCCTGAACTGATAATGGATAAAATTAAATCTCCCCAATCTATGAAATTTGAGAACCCTGGATTACAATAACTACAGATGTCCTAACTATCCACTTGTATATGAATGATATGAATCTTTAGTAATATTTCTCTTTACTTTCTGGCATATATTTTGCTTTTCCTTGTGCTTTGGTTTAAATGTTTGTCCCCTCCAAAGCTCACATTGGAATTTAATTGCCATTGTAACAATATTAAGAGGTGAGGCCTTCAAAGGGTGATTAGGCTATGAGGACTCTGCCCTCATCTATGTATCAATGCTGTTATCAAGGCAATGGGTTCCTTATAAAAGGGTGAGTATGCCCCTCCTTTTCTCTTTTTCTCTAAACTTCTCTTTGCCTTTCTAACATGTGTGATGCCTTCCACCATTCAATGACACAGCAAAAAGGCTCTTGCCAGATGCCAGCATCTTGATATTGGACTTTGCAACCTCTAGAACTGTGAGCCAATAAGTTTCTCTTCATTATAAATTACCCAGTGTGTAGTATTCTGTTATAGCAGCCCCAAACAGAGTAACACATCTTGAGAATAGACTTACTGATAAAAGATCAAAGCCTATTTGCAATCTCAAAAAATAAAGAAAATAAAAATTCTGAATACAGAAATCATGCCAACAAATATAGTTAAAATGTGAATAAATAAATATATTTTTTCAAACTGCTTAAACATAATGCTACTTGCAAAACAGTCCCTGGGAAATAAGCATGATTTTTAGAAGAAAAGGGTATCTTCTGTTGGTAGTGGGTTCAGTTAGATGAACTTTAATCTCCCTTTCAAATTTTCGATTTTTTGATTGTTCAGGCAGTGTGTTTCTTTGGGCAAGACTGAGGAAATGGTATCGACTACAATTTACTTAACAAATAAATTTTTACAAGAGAGATAATTTGAGGAATCCAGTTTCCTAGACTCAACAGTTACACAAAATTGTTTACATTACCTGCATGAGAGAATTTCCTCAAATGGCCACATCTGGATGGGTATATTCTATTTTTCTTTCAATAGAAGTACAGAAAGTTCAACTAAGGGAATTAGTTACAACTAGAACAAATTATCTGGGTATGATTCTAACTATTTCTAATTGACTTTGTTTGATCCCAGAGGATATCATCTGATAAGTTTTTCCAAAGAAGTAATTCAGAAGGGAGGCAGGATTTATCATTTGGAAGAAATCAGACACCTACCAGATGATTCCTTCAAACAATAGTAGCTCTGCCTTCCTAAATACTGATTTGATTCTTCAAAACGTTCTTATTTCAATAAAATGTACCCTCTCTGTGACAGTTAGTTAGCATTTTAGCAATGCCTATTGTCAGGAGAAACTAAGATTTCTCAAGAATACAGCAGTTAATTGGAAAGGATGTACAGCAGAAAGTGACTTTCCTGAGGGAAGAGGACCCTTAATACCACAGGTTTGCTGATCACTGCAAGAAAACTATCCACACAGTAACTTAGGAGGGGGCCCTGGCTTGCAGACTGCACAAGCCACTTCCACATTGGTTAGTGATTCTTTTGTAGAATCTGGACCATTAGCGTTATATGCTACTGATATTCAATTAATAAAAGTAGTTATAACTGAACAAGTATGACAAGGAGCTCAAATATACCCAAGGCTCCAAAGTTAGAAGTTTGCTACCATGGTGAAAATAATGGAAACATGAAAAAATACTCTTCTTGTATTGATCCTTCCTGCTTGACCCCAGCAGTAGGATTCCAGGTGCTCAAGGGAGGTGTTGAAGGGCTAGTTTAGGTTTCTGAGTGGACTGACTTACTTTAAAGTGAATTGAAAACCTTTTTATCAATGCTTGCATATTCCCTGTATTTGACTTTCAATTTCTACCCCATTTGAATTCCCCAGAAACCAAATGAGAAAAGGTAAACAAGACCTAACAAGAGTAGAAAGAGGCTGTATGCTATAGCTTAAACAATGAATATGCTTCAATTGCTAGAGTTCTGAGTACACTGTGGGATCATTTGGGAGTCTTTGACAAAATACCATAGCCCAGGCCCACATCCAAATTATTTTGCATTTTTGTGTTTTATAATCTGGGTTTGTGTTCATATAACAGTGGTTTGAAAAACATCCTAGATGATTCCAATGTCAGCAGAGTGAAAAATAGACTCCAATTAAAATGCAACAGACTTATGTATACATCCAAGCAAAGTTCTCAAAGGCTAAAAGGATCCCCAGCCCCCTCCTTTAACCTCCCCAACATGGCATTGCATTATTAATTTATAATATAGCCTCTGATTCTGCCAAACTAATAAAATGAAACGTCCAGGGGAAATAATTATAGAAAAAAAGTCATCTGTATAGTGGGCCTATGTTTGAATTAACCAATTAAACAGATGAGAGCGTGTCCCAGATTGCTAGATGCCAACAATTTTCAGAGTATAAGCAACCTAGGGCCTAGGGCTTTCCCCATTGTTCTTTTCTCAGAAATTAAAGAAATATCTATTAAATGAATGAATAAACTTATGAATGAATCAATGTACAAATGCATCTCAGGAATTGACCACTATTTATCTGTGCCTATGGTGTGTGCCCAGTTCTATCTATGCCCAGCCTGAGACAGGGGACTTCGTGAAGATAACTCCTGGCATTGGGGAACTCGTAGAGTAAAGGAATAGTCGTGATTCAGCTGATAAAGAGCTTTGAAAGAACTGAAAGGTTAAAATACCATTAACTTTTCAGTGTCTGGAACTCATCACAAATCAGATGAAAAGAAGAGGAAATGCCATAATTAATGAAACACTTAGAAATTAATGAAAGTGAAATTATTATATATCAAAAATTGTGAGATGCAGCTAAACTAACATTTAAAGGAAATCTTCATGGAATTCTTCTAGAAACAAAAAAAAAATATTTCAAAATTAATGAGCTAAGCATCCAGCTGAGAAATTCAAGAAAAATATTTTAAAAGTAAATAGAAAGAAAAGCTGAAGGAAGGAAATAACAATAGAAAAGCAGAAATAAATGAATTTCAAAAATGTGCATTTGTAGTAGAGATAGTCAATAAAACCATAAACAGTTTTGTAGAAAAGACTAAGAAAAAACAAACAACACAGATCAAGGGAAAAAAAAGGAAACCATAAATTAATTATTTAAAAAAGGAGAGAACTAAATAAAAATAGGTCAAGAGAGATTAAAAAATCAGAACAACTTCATGACAATAAAGGAGAAGAGTCAGATAAAATTGGAAATGTAGAAAAAATAAATTTCAAAATTGAATCAAGAAGAAAAAGAAAATCATTATATACAGAATGATTTTATTATAAAATTGTGAAGCTGCTAGAGCCAGGAATTCGCAACTATTTTCTATAAGTGAGGGAAACTATAGTCCCTCTCTTTCACAAACTGCTTGAGAAAACAGAAAAATAAGAAATGCTTCTCAACTCTCTTTGAGAGAATACTACAGCATCAATAAGGCAAGGTTATAGGTCAATCAGACGTATGAACATTCATGCAGAACTCCCAATGTAAGCATGAGCAAGTCAAAATTCACAATTTTATTTAAAATTTTAAATGTCACTTAAAATTGTAAACAAGTGAACTTATCCTGGATGTATATGTCTCAGATATCTTAGCTATGTAATCATGGGTCACTGTTAGAGAATATCCCAATATTTTAGTAGAATAAGAGAAAACAGAAACATGTTTATTTGAATAAATGTAACAAAACAAGAGAAAAAGTGAACTTTAATTTATGATTTTTGCAGTTTTAAAAAATTGAAACAGAAACTTTCTTAACCTGATAAAATATACTAACCTAGTATCTTCAGCTAATAGCTATAGCTATTAGCTATTAGTAGACAGAAGAGTTTCCATGAAATCAGCAAAAAGACACGAATGACTATTATCAGCAGGTCTATTCAACACTTTGATGATATTAATGCTATTCCTAGCCAATGTAATAAGACAAGCAAAAAGAAAAATATTTTTTTAATTGTCATTATTTGCAGAACATGATTGCTTACATAGAAAACCCTAGAGCTTTACAGTTAGTCCTTCATCTCCGAGGGCTCCATATCCATGGGAAAATATTTAAAAACTTAAAAATAAAAATACAAATAAAAAACAATATATTATAAAAACTACTTGCATAGCATTTACATTATATTAGGTAAATAAATAACCTAGACATAATTTAAAGTATATGGGAGGATATGTGTAGGTTATATGCAAATACTGCATCATTTTATATAAGGGACTTGAGCATCCTTGGATTTTGGTATCTTTGAAGGGTCCTGGAACCAATCCCACATGGATATGGTGGGACAACAGTATACATTCTTAAAAAATTCTTAAAGTAGTCCAGAAAGTTACCTGGACTTGTGAATTCCTACATATCAGCAGTAACCAGAAGAAAATGCACTTAATCAAAATAAATTAATTATACATGTAGGCAGAAATACATCTTTGAAAATTATCTTTATAGGATCATCATGTAACTATTCAGAAAAGGAGCATATCAAATGTAAATTGTCTCCTAAATTATCAATGAGTTCAATGCAATGCCAAAAAATTATAACAAGATTTTGTTATAAAAATTGACATGTTAATTCTAAAATTTATATAAAATAATATTCAAAAAATCCAGACAATTCTGAATTTTTAAAAAATAGTAGAAGGAGGAAAGAAAATTGAGGGAAAACTGGCTTGACCAGCTGTCAAGACATTATAAAATTATGGTAAATAAAATGATCATATTTAACGTCTTATGTAAATAAGTAAGGTAGCATTATAAAACTGGGAAAAATAATGAAATATTTACATTAGGTTGTGTTTTCCATATATATAAAATAGCTGACATAGTTAGAAATACATTATTCCATACTGATTAAAACAAATATAATAAACAAAAAATTAAACTTATCACATGGAAAGGCTTTTATGATCTCAAGATAAGAAAGGACCTCTTAAACATAAAATAGGAAGCATAAGCCCAAAGGAAAAGATTGAGACATTTGATGACATCAAAATGAAAAATTTTTGAACTGAAAAATGAAACAATAAACAAAGTAAAATAAAAAAAGCCTCATTGTGTGTAGAAGAAAATATTTGCCTAGAGCACAAAAGTACATAAAAGACAAATAATTATTTTCCAGGTTATACCACAACTACTAAAATAGAGCCAAATTAATAAGAAAGTGGGAAGAGGTGATTACTGTGTGATTCATGGGGTGGTGGGTGGTGTATAGAGTTGGGAGCCCTGGGGCCAAAAATATATCAGAAAATGTATGAGTTACTAAAACAGAGTAAAACAAAAATTAATATGACATTGGAATTCATTTTGCTGCTAAGTGAATGGGAAAAATAAATTATAAAGTGTGACACAAACAGATTTATCTAGGGTGTGAGGAAACAGACATTTCATACTCTGCTGTATGAATTGGTACAACCATTTTGAAAAACAATTTGACAGTAGGTAGAAAATTAAAAAAATAGATATCCCTTAGAGCCTAGTAGTTTTGTTCCTAAGTCTATATTCTAGAAAATTTGGGAACACGGGCCCAAGTAAATATGTGCAAAGAAGACTTTTAAGAGAAAAGCATAAAAGTACAGTGCTATAATTTTAGCCTGGGCTGGAAAATGGAAAATGAAAGTGCAGTGTAAGGCAAAAGCACAAAATATTAAAAACTGTGTCATCTATATTTAAACCTATAGTTACCATATTCCAATGTGACTGGATCTCAGAAATGTGATTTTTAAAATTGAAAAATTAATAGCTGATCTTACTATAACATAGTACGTTACCAGTGATATGAATAAAAACCAAAGAAACAGCACATAGTATTTACAGTTAGTTTTGCATTTGAATATATAAAAGTGATTAAAACGATTTACACTAAATTTTGTGGGTTTTTTTTTTACTTACCACTATATAAATGAGGACACACTAAGTTTTTTATAGTGATTATGTGTCAGAATGGAGAGAGGAAGGAAAATGGAACTTGTATGAGGAGCACATGTCCCCTGTGTGAGTGATACTCCATTCATTTAAAAATGAGACAAATGTGAGAAATGGTTATATTAATATTTGTTATTTCTGGGTGATTGTATACTCTTCCCTTTGTTCATAGTTTTCTTATCTTAAAATTTCCCAGAGATTATAATTAAAAACTATATTGTAATATTTCCGTATCTCTAAATGTTACTTAGGATGTGGTTTTTAAAGACTGATAGTATTCTATACTATCGATTTATCATGTGATTTAACACCTCTTCTATTATTATGCCTTTTAAATTTACCATGGTCATAAATAGTGATGTTAGAATATTCTCATATGTGAACATTATCTTTATCTACTTGATATCTCTTATATACAGAATATTATGTTTTTTGTTAGTATAATTTTATCTCCCATCATCTCATTTTATTGCTCATATGTTTTGCTTTATATGATTTGATATTATTTGGCACATAAAATTTCAAAACTATAATATCAACACTATGAATTGCATTTGTTGTTTGTATAAAATAGACAACATCATCTCTCTTTAATGTTTTCATTGACTTAATTCAATTGTACCTGATTTTGGTGTAATCACTGGTACTTTTTTTTTACATAGAATTTTAACCTTGAAAGGAGCAGATAAAATTTTAAACTATATAATTACGTAGATAATACAAGATGGGCTTTCCAATTAATTTAATGAGCTGATATAAATCTGATATAAACACTGACATAAAGCAGAAAAAGATGACACCGTGGTTTCTGAAAATTGAAGAAAAAATATCCTATTAGGGGACTTCAAAAGACATATGATGAAAAGAGAAAATACATTATTTAGGAACAAACAATAACAAAAAGTGTTATTAGTAAAATTGAAATAGAAAGATAATCAAAAATATAGTTTTTCTTACACCAGTGGGCAACATCATTTTTAAGACTGAAACACCATAGACTTTTCTTTTAAAACAATGAAAAAGAAAATGACACCAGAAATCTCAATATTTTTCAATTACTAGGATTTTTTCTTACATAAAAAGTATATTAAATTCATTAAAAATGACTAATAATTATCAATATGAAAAGTAAAGACCCAAAGTAACATTACTTTAAGTTGATGATATCCAGCTAAAAGACAATTTTTTTCCAAATGGTTAATCAACATCTAAATATATTGTCAACAGATTTTAAATGTCTCTTGGCCATGTATTATATTATATATGACTCACACATATAGCATAGTTCAAATGGAATCTCATTGCATTGAATTTATACATGCGCACATACACACATGCCTATAAATGCGATTTTTTTTTCCTTTTGAAATTTCTCATTGGATATTGCCTAGATATCAGAAAATGATCAATTTTGGTGTAACTACATATCAAATGGTTTACTGAGTTTTTAGTTTTAAGAGCTTATTAAAGCTCTTAAAGTTAATTTCCCTGGATTTGTCTAAGAAAATTTACTTATTTCTCAAAAGAATTGGTCATACCTTCACTATAAATATTTACACTTTTATTTGTTTTTTTATATTTTGTCACATTATTTAGGATTTCAAAATATTGTTGTATAGTAATTTGCTTACTTTAATAGAAAGCGTAACAAGTTTCAAATTATGTGATGCGTGCTATTGACTTTCATATGATTTTTTATATCAAGTTAAGAATCTCTATATATTTCTATTTTAATAAAATGTTTTCTTTGATTGCTTTTTTTTCTTTTTGTTTTTCCAGAAGTAGGTCCTGTATTTTATCAAGTGACTTTTGCCAGATGTCAAAATGTTTGTATGGTTTCTTAGCTATAATCTCTTAATGCACTGAACAATATTAACCTATTTCCTGACATGAAGCATCCTTGTAATCTTTTATATTATTTGTTAATTAGAATTCTTCCTTCTAATTAACAAAATTAAATGTATTGGAAACAGAAAACAATAAACATCAGCATACCTATTACTAGATTAGTTAAGAACTACTAAAATTCATAACTTGAATTAAGCAAGTATTGACATTTATAGCTTTTTTCTTTGCATTTTGGAAATGTATTAATTTTAGACTCTCAGGATACAACAGTGAGCAAAGCAAAGTCCGTTCTTCACAAAAAAATTGTAAATATGTCAGGCGGTAATACATAGAGAAACATGGAGAAGAAACCACGCTACACCTGGGGGGTGTTATTTCATATAGGCTGATTCAGGAAGGTCCCACTGAAAAATGACAACTAAGCAGAGGCTTGACAGAAGGAAAAAAATAAAGCATGAGAGCATCTTGAGGAAGAGCATTTCAGGCAGAAGGAGCAGCAAGTGCAAAAGTCCTGTGGCTTGAGCATCCTTGGCAAGTTCACAGAGCAGCAATTTTATTCTCCCAGGATTTTCTTCTTGCAGTTTTAAAGTTTTATCTTTTTACATTGGGTCTCAATCCAATTGAAGTTTATTTTTGTGTGGTATGCCATAGGATTATAAAATTATTTTCTTAAGATCATATTTTCCTACTGATTTGTAAAAGCCACCTCTGCCTTAAACTCTGGTCTCAATTAAGTACTTTGATAAAGTTTGTTCATTTTCTCCATAAAGTCCATAACATTTTAAGAATCATTCCCAGGTAATTTACAATAATTTTGTTAAGGGTTCAAATACATGGCTTTTTATAGACGATAATTATAGTTTAATTGGCCTTTTATTTTGGCATAGGAATGTTACTGACCTTTGTCTTTTGATCTTAAGGCTGCCAGTGCTCAACTCTTTTATGCATTGTAACAGTTTGTAGATTATTTTATGTTCTTCTAAGTAAATCATCAAGTCTGTCTATAATGTTATTTTGTTTCCTTGTTTACAGCATAGATCTCATTCACCTTTTCTTATTCAAACTGGAAGGATCTCTGATATTACAGTAAAGAGTGATAGTGGTGGCTATTCTTTTCTTGTCCCAAATTAAGGAAGAAGAATTCTAATATTGCAAAATTAAGTATAATATTTCCTGTGAGATTCCCCTTTAACAAGCTGTATTTGAGTATAATTTACATAAAACAAAATACAACCATTTTAAATGTACAGTTCAGTGGGTTTTGTCAAATGTATACACCCTAATCATTACCACCACAATTAAGATACTGTTTTTTAACCAACCCTAAAAGTTTCTTCATGTCCTTTTCCAGTCAATCTCTTTACCCTGTCCTAGACCCAAGCGACAATGAATTCATTTTTTTCTCACTTTAAAATAGTTTTGCTTATTCTAGACTTATGCATAAATGGAATCATACAATATGCACACTTTTGTGTCTGATTTCATTCACTCATCACAATGTTTTTGAGATTCTTATATGCTGTTGCATGTATCAGTAGTCAATTCCTTTTATTTGCTGAATATTATTCTATTATTCAGTTTGCTTATCCATTCTTCTGTTGAGGCTGTGTCTAGACTTTGGCTATTAAAAATAGAGTTAGTATGAAGATTACTGCAAATATCTTTGTTTGGACATATATTTTCAGATTTTTTTATTTTTAATAAATAACTAGGAATAAAATTGCCAAGTCATATGGTAAATGTATATTTAACTTCAAAAGAGGCTGCCAAATGGCTTTCTAAAGTGGCTGGGCAATTTTACATTCCCACAAGCAATGCATGATGGTTCCAATTGCTTCACATTCTCACCAAGATTTGCTTATTTTCTAAAAAAAAAAAAAAAAAAAAAATTACTCTTTAAATTATAGGTGCTCTAATCAGTACGTAGTGGTATTTGATCGGGGCTTTAATTTTTATTTCCCTCATGACTAGGGATGTTGAATATCTTTTCATCTGCTCATGGAAATTTGTATTTTTTTTTTGTTGAAGTATCAGTTCAAATCATTTTTTCCCCAGTTTTAAGGCCGGTTGTTGGTTCTCGTATTATTTTGAAAAGTTTTTTAGATATTCTGAAAACAAATATTTTATCAGATGTATGTTCTGCAAGTCTATTGCTAGCCTTCTCATTTTCATAGTGATATATTTATGTCCTATCTTTGCCTTCCCTTAGGCCACAAAGAATCTTATTTTTTATTAGAAGTTTTCTTATTTTTAGTGCTTACATGTAGATCTTTGATCCATTTTGAGTTGTTTTCTATGTACAGAGTAAGGTAAAAAGTGAGGTTCATTTTTTTCAATATAAATATTCAGTTGTTCTAACATCACTTGTTGAAAAGATTATCTTTTCCCCATTGAATTACCCTGTTACCTTTTTGGAAAATCAATTAAATAAAAGTCAAATGTGGGTGCATTTCTGTACTCATTTTGTTTGATTGATCTCAATATTTATCTTTACACCGGTACAACACTGTTTTGGTGTACATATATGAATTATTTATACATTGATATATATTAATTGTGTGTGTGTGTATATACATACATATATATATATATAGCTTATCCATTCATCTATCAATGGACACTTAGGTTGATTCTGTATCTTGGCTATTGTGAATAATGGTGCAATGAACTTGGAAACACAGATTTATCTCTATAAGGCCCTGGTTCCATTTCCTTTGAGTGTATAACCAGGAGAGGGATTGCTAGGTCATATGGTAGATCCATGTTTAATATTTTGAGGAACTTCATACTGTTTTCCATAATGGTTGTACCAATTAACGTTTCCAATAGCAGCATACAAGGGTTCCCTTTTCTTCACACCCTCACTTGTTATCTCCTGTCTTTTTGATAATTGCCAACCGAACAGGTGTAAGGTGGTGTTCTATTGTGCCTTTGATTCTCATTTCCCTGATGATTAGTGATGTTGAGCACATTATCATACACCTGTTGGCCATTATTACGCCTTCTTTGGAAAAATGTCTATTCACATCCTTTGCCCGTTTTTAATCAGATTATTTGTGTTTTTGCTATTGAGTTATGAGTTCCTTACATATTTTGGATATTAACTCCTTATCAGATATATGGCTTACAAATATTTTCTCCCACACCCTTGGCTGCCTTTTCATTTTGTTAATTGTTTCTTTTGCTGTGCAGAAGCTTTTTAGTTTGATGAGGCAATTTATTTTTTATCTTAGTTATTTTAATTTTTAGTTCAAGAATTTCTACTTTGTTCTTTTTTTTTGTATTTTTTCACTTTTTCCCTGATTATATTATCCATCTTTTCAATCATTGAGACATTTAAGCTTATTTCTTTAAATACAGTTTTCATTAATTCTTGGAACTTATTTATAATGGGATTTTAAAAGTCTTTTTCTACTAAATCTGACGTCAGGCACACTCAGAGTCAGATTCTATTGACTTCCTTTTTTCTGTATATGGTTCACACTCTCCTGTTTTTTTTTTTTTTTTGGCATAACTATTCATTTTTGGTTGAAAGGTGAATATTGTAGGCCATATATTTTAGTGATTTGGATACTGTTATCTTCTTTGGGGGATTTAAAAAAAATCTAGCAGATATTAATAGTTACTTTATCTGTTCTTGAACCGAAAACTCCATACCTCCTGCAGTGAGCAGCAGCTGTTATCTCTGCTCAATTCTTTGAGTTTCCAGGAGTTGCCTTTTTAGCCCTGCTTCCTTTGGGGTTCCCCTTTACCTGTGAAGTTCAGCTGTCCATCAAGGATTTGGGCAGGGTTTACATACAGATTTGGGGGCTCGCCCACTCTGTGATTCCCTGCTTTTAATGTTTCCCACATAGATTTCCAGCTTGCTCTGCCAGCTCCAAACTTTCTCCTTTTTTACTTCAGAATGGTAAGATTCTATCATTCTGCCACTGCAGAATGTGCTCAGTCAAAAATACAACAATTCTCGCCCAGTGCAGTTCTATCTTGTAAGAGTAGAAACTTCTTTTGTTTCTGCCTGTGTTTTTACTGGCCTGTGGAGTCTCCCGGGGGGATGTGCAGTTTAATGGTCAGTAAGGTATTCAGGAAGTGTTTAAACTTAGATGTCAGGCCTCAGCCTTTTTGCAACCCTCTTGTTTCCAGGAATTCTATCCTAAATACTCAGCTGCTTTGCCTGCCTTGAACTCTATTCTTTGACACATCAAGCCAGTAAGGCTGTGATCTTTCACTGTTACTCACAAAAAGTAGCCTTAACAAAGGATTTTCTTTTCCTCTCACATATACATATTTAGAAATGAGCTGCCAAGGCGTCTATGCACCTCCTTGGTGTCGTCAGGGACACAGGATACTACCTTTCTGCATTGTTGTCATAGCTGGGCTTCTTGTTGCCTTGTAGCTTGAGATGGTTGCTGCATCTCCAGCGATCACGTGTGCTGAAGAGCAGAAGAAGAGGTAAGTGGAGAAAGGCACAGTGGAGCACTTCCAGCAGCTGGCTTTATACAGCCTCTGCAGACAGCCCCCTCACACAGAATTACTGCTTACCTCTCCCTGGTCCGAAACTATCTGCGTGGTTACACCTAACCTACAGCAAAGGATGGGAAAGGTAGTCCTTTTATTCAAGGGGACTATCTTTCCAGCTCAAAATCAGGGCTCTGCCTACCAAAGAGCAATAAGAAGTGAGGCAAAAGCAACTAAAAGTCACAAAACTTGTTTTTAATTGTGATGATAAAAGCCAGATCAGTGGGGGTTGAGGAATGGATTAGACACGAGAGAACAGTAATTGTGAATATATTAGTCAAGAAGTTTGTCCAGAAAGAGTCCCCAATAAACCTAGGCTATATAAGGGATTAGCAGTTGGTAAAACCAGCCTCGTAATGTTTGCTAAGTGAAAGAATTAGTGTAGGCACAGTTCCCATGTCTAAGCTAACAGATCTTGCTGGTAAGCCCTGTAATTAGCACGGTGCCCAACATCAGTTTTCTTTCTGCTTTCAACACATTTCAAAGAGTATTATCTTTCCCATGCTTTCAAAGAGTGGGGGTACAGTGGTCTGTGGTTTGGTGCTTGGCTGTTGGGTTCTCTTACTGGGGACTTTAATAACAAGCATTTTACTAAGCAAGGCCCCAGCAGATGGCTTTAAAAACTCCTTACCCTGCTAACGCAGGGAGTGGCTGCTGGGTGTTAGCAGCAGGGAGGACAGAACCTCTAAGCAAGCGATTCATCTTTAAAACAAATCTCTCCACCAGGGCACAATCCCAAAATGACAACAACTTTGGGTGAATGGGTCAACAAGAAAGTTCACTACAATTATCGTAATGAACACTTCAATGCAAAGTCCATCCTCTGCAGCAGAAATCTGGCTCCTTATTAACATATCATTTATTTGTCAAAGTAGCTTTCTTACCGAAACAACATTAGTCATAAATTTTCTCTTCTTCAGCAAAATAAATAGCCTATTCCTCTTTTTCTCCTCTTGGAAAGACCAATGATATCCGATCCATTACATGTTGCAATCAGCGTTCTGGTTGTTGAGACAAATACTCCTATAAAAGAAGAACCTGCAAGAACCACTTCCTGTCTTTGGAAAGAAGGGGATTTTCAGAGTGTTTGTCTTTAGGATCACATTCAGAGACAGTTTATGAAAGGTTTAGATTCGCTCTGAACTGCTCCTTTTTGAAGGATTTTGAATTTCACTACATTTAGTTTGGGGATAAATGCAAACGTATTTGTGCTACAATTATGCCTAGACCAAAAAGAGTGCTTTACATACACTTACTGTCAGTTAATACATACAGCGAACTCTTCAAAAGTTCAGAATCTTGCCTTAAATGGATCTATATTAGATCCCAACCCTCATACTTAGTATCTGCATGATTTTGACTAATTTTCAGTGTCCTCATCTGTAAAATGGATATCATATTATCATCAAGCCCATAAGGCTGTTGTGAGACTAAAATTCTCTAAAGTGATAGAGGAAATCAGAACAGGGCGCAAATAAAGTAAACGTCAATAAATATCAGTAGTAAAATGAGATTGTTAGGAAAAACAATAGAAAATCTAGAAAGTCATTGTCTTTTAGTTACATCATGCTAAATCAAGTTAGCAATCTTAATTTCTTGTTCAATTCATGTTTCTTGATGTCAAAGATGATTAAAGTGTAATCATACAACTAAATAAACTATATATATTAATATATACACACATATACTTTTATATATTTGTGTGTATACATATGTATGCATACATATATTATAACTAGCTGCTTTGAGAACTTTTCTGAGTTCTTGGCCAAAAGACCTAAAAGAGCCTTGTCATTAAAAATGTTTGTTCAGTGCCAAATCAGACAACTGTGAATACAAAATTTACCCCAAACAGTGATGGCTAAGTTTACACTTATCTAAATTTTCCCTTCATGTTTGAGATGACAAGGCCAGAATTTCCTAGGAAGTAAAGTTCTACAGAGCAAAGAATGAGAGCAGGGAATTCCTGCTTGAGACAGTAAGAGCTGTGTGAGCCAAGGATAGGAAGCAATATGTGGAGAGCATTCAATTCTCTGACTGCACTTTATGGAGCTCAATGAGATAAAACTGTTAGGGAACTCTCTGTGCCACTGTCTTGAAGCTGCAGGAGGATTGAGAGGAAGGTGGATTGCATTGCCTTGGCACAGGGGAGATCGAGATGGCCTGGGACTCAAATTTAGTTAGTTGAAGATAGAGGTGGTGAGGAATTTCAGGACTGAGAGAAGCAGAAGCCAAAAAGCAAGGATTGGAACAGGGGTCCTAGCCTTGATGTAGCTGTTCTTCAGCTCTGATCAGCCACAGCTGGAAGCTTCATTTTCCTGCATCAGTGGTGGCCGGTTTATCAGGATGCCTTTGCCAATATACTCTGAGTTTTAGAAATAGTCATTGGTCTCTTGTTGTTTAAGAGGTAGTAGACAGGTACTAGACATCCTTAGGACACTGTCGTCTATCAGCCACATTCCTTCCCAAATGTCCCCTTGGGCTGACCCCTCATTTCCTGTTCCCTTGGCTGCCTTAGATTGCACCATAGGTCCAGGTTCTCTGGCACAGCACCGGGGATTGGAGACTTCAAATCATAAGAGAAAATCTCTCCTGTTTCAGCTCTCCTGCTTCTTTTGTCCTGCCAGTTCCATAGCCTGTGAACTGACATCAACCTCTGTCTGTTTTATTTTTATTAGAATTCTTAGAATGACACAGACCTTACCATGCTTTCATCATCTCTGCTCTTCACTTTTGTTCCTTGATTTCCATAGCTAATCTTTATTTAAGTACTGACTCACCTATAACCCACCAGCAAATCCTGTGAGTGTTAGTGCTGCAGTCAAAATATATCCAGAACCCAACCACATTTCTCCTCTCCATTGCTACCATCTTGGTCCACCATCATCTTTTACCTGGATAGCTGTATAAGTTTTCTAACTTATCCTTCTCTTTCCAAACTTGCCTCTACCCACCCAAGAGAGCTGGATGGATCTTGATAAAACATAAATTTTTTTATCATGTCTTTTTGCTCCTCTGCTCAAAATCCTTCAATTGTTTTATGTCTCATTCAAAATAAATGTCAAAGCCTTTAATGATTCACAAGGCCCCACAATCTGACTCAACACCTCATCACCATTCTGACTTCACCTTCCATTTCTCTCCCCCATCACTTTCTCTGCTCCAGCCACACTGGCCTTCTGCAGGTACGCTTCCTCTTCATTTGTTATAATTCACTATGGAGCTCTCTGCTTTATAATTGTAATAAAGTAATATAATTAAGATGAAAACATAAGGCTTTATTTGTTATTTCTTTCTTTCTAAATGACCTGCAAAATCAGAGAATAGGAACTGAGTTGAAATTACTACCCAAGAATTTCCTAAATTGCTGGAGACTCCAAAAAAAAAAAAAAAAAAACCCCACAAAACAGGTGGCTTTTACAATGCCAAGGGCAACACTGAAGTCTCTCATCTTACCACGTACCACCTCTCACTCAGATTTCTCTTTCTGTTTTTCATATATGGCCCAGGTATTTTCCATAATTCAGGGCAATAAGCACAATCCCGTATGTATTATGGACTAGATACCATGTTAAGTGCTAGGACGTATGCTCAATTCTGAGGGCACCCACAATCTGGTGGGAGAAACTGGATGGGACAAAGGTGGAAAAATTCAACTTAATACAAAAGATATCAAAATAGAGGTCAGTTTTGGTTATATCCTAGCACAAGATATAGAGATTTATCCTAACTTGAGAAGCGGGTACAGGGAAAGCTTTCTGGAGGAGATGAAATCTGAAAGAAGTTCTGAAAGAAAAAAGTAAGGGCAAGTGGGCATGGACGGGTAGGGAGGACACCTGTGGTAGTTGGATAGCACGAGTCTTGCAGGAGGCTCAAGACAGTGAGAGGTTGGGAGTTGCAGGAGACAAGTCAGGAGAGAGGCATAGGCCACGTCTTGCTCAGGAACCTGGGACTCACTGGGTGGATGAGGGAGAGCCAGGGAAGGCTTCTAAGCAAGGGAGCCGCACAAAGTAATATGAAAAATGTTCACTCTGATTATTATGGAAGAAATGTTTAAGCGGGTGGCAGAAAGACCAATGTTGCAACAGTGAAGTATGATGCCAGTATAATATTTTTTCTGCCTCCATGATTGAAAAATATTCTTTCTTTCTTATATTTTAATAAATTGTCATTTATAACTCTGTTTTTACCTGTACACATTAATGTTTCTTTAGTGCTGGAAAGGAGTTCTCTAGTCCTCTTTCCTTCCCTCCCCTTCCCTCCCCTCCCCTCCCCCTTCTCCCATCCCCTCCTCTCTCTTCCCTTTCCTTTCTTCCTTCTTTCCCTCTTTCTCTTTTGTTTCCTTTCTTCCTTTTTCCCTCCCTCCCTTCCCCACTGGGAGTGCCCAGTGTCTCTACACACACACACACACACACACACACACACCCCAGGCAGGGTCACAAGCCCACCATGTCTGCTACTTGAGCTGGACAAAATGAAATGTTCGCAGCTCAGGTCATCAATTCCCTGAAACCTGATCTGCAGTAGTTGCCAATCATTCTATTACTGTAATTGCCGGCTAAATGAACTATAATTGTATTAAGAGGTAACTCGGAAATATGTATGTGCTCTCTGCTGATTCTCAGAATACGCAAGTAAGTATACAAGGAGCGGGGATTGATTCGTCATGCTTGGAAGAACCATCTGGAGATGCTCCCTCTGGGGTCTGTCATTTGGAGCCCTCCTTTTCATTCTGGGGAATGTCAAGGCCAGATGTCCCAGAGTCCGCAAGACAGACACACGGGAATCTCCAGGAATCTCCGGGGCTTCTCACAGGATGGATGATTGATTGCAACAATGATTCCCCAATGTCAAAGAAGCCCAAGATCAAGACAGAATCCTCTTTAGTCCTGGATACAAGAGAAGATATTCAGACTAAAGTTCATGTTCTGATAGTCCACTTTGCTAAGAGCTATGCAGGAGCTTTTCGAATATCCCTTCCTTTCAAATACCCCTTCAATATGATTATGCTCATTTTAAAAATGAGGAGACAAAGGCTTGGAGATAGTAAATGTCTTGTCAGTGCTTGACTGCTGGTGATCAAGAAATCAGAATCTCAAATCCTGGTCTGCTGACCCCAAGTCCATAGCCACTGGAAAGATATTGGAAATATCATGAAAGGCATTTTTAAAAAAATACTTTCAGATCAGACTAAGACTAGTGGACAGTGGTGTAAGTTTGTGTTGGGGTGAGCATATGGTGGGAAATTCTATTTAAAAGGATTTTGTGCAGTTCGTTGTCTATTATTTTGAATAATTAAATATGTCATATAACCCACAATTTCCATCTCTGAGGCCACCTGCTTCTTTGATAGAGCCTAAAATTGAAGTTTGGTAATTCCTGACTTCTCATTATGGCTGGCTATTGGACATGCTCACTCTTCCCTCTAATTGGAATAATGGTACTGATTTCCTTACTTGAAAAGACAAAAGGTATAAATTAGGTTAGACCATGGTGGAGGGAAAAGTAAACCTCAATATATGAGTCACAGTGAATAATGACACAGTAAACCTAACCCAGTTCCTGTCTTCAAGGAACTAGAAATCTAGTGGGTGGGGCACAAGACCAATAAATAAAAAAGAAGTTAAAACTCTTGAGTTAAATGTGCTTTCATATGGCGTGGCAGAGACTGCTGGCTGCCATCCAACATCTATGTATGCTTCCTTCCTTAATAACAAAGTCACAATTTTATATACAACAATAATGTGCCCAGATTATATTTCCCAGCCTCTCTTGCAGCAAGATGTGATCATATGACCAAGTTCTGGTCAATGAGATGTTAAGTGGTATTTATAGGAAGGCTAATTAAATGAAGTGAATTCTTCTAAAAGGGGCTCCTGCTGCCCCCAAAGTAGATGTGATGGCTGGAATGCCAGCAGCCATCTTAAACTGTGAGGTGACCTTGAAGATAGAAGCTGCTTATAAGTACTAGAACTTTTAGGTACTTGGAAAAGTTATTATTTACACCCAAATCCCTTGGTCTAGCTCTAAGTTTGTCTGAGACTGCAGTGGATGACACCTTGCATACTTCAAGTGCTTGTATGTTTCTGCTTCTCTACCTGATCTGGGCCACAGGGACGTGCTCTACCCAGAGCAGGGCAGCCCGTAAAAGGGGATTTAATGCACCCAGGGCCACTCCCAACCAATTAGAGGTTGAAATCATTGGATAAATCCCTCAGCTTTATGCCTCCTCCGTGGAACAATTCTAGATACAGTCTACAGATCCCTTCAGAGGGCCCCATTTCCTCTCTGATGTACCTTCTATTGACTCCTCCCATCTCTGCTTCATTGCTTGACTCCCTTCCTTCTTCCTGGGGTCACCCCCCAAAACAAACTACCATGACTCAAGGGCCTGTATTGAGTTTGGCTTTTGGAAGAACCCAAACTCTGACAAATAGAGTAAGTACTGACTTTGGTTGGCCAAATGTCTTCCTACTTGCCAAATCCAGCTACTTTATTCTCACTTTCTTCTTCCCCGTTCTTTCTGTAGCATGTGCCAGCATTGATCTTCTCGACTGCAATTCTGGTTCTGCTACCACCTGTGTGTTCACACCTTCTTTATTCACTTGAGAACTGCTGTGCCTCGTGTTTCACCATCGAGTTCTCCCCATGCTATTCCAACATACACACACTCATTCATTCTCATATGCACTGAACCACTAAGCACCTTAGTTGTCTTTCCACAGCTTCACTCTACCTCTCCAGACTACTTTTCCACATCCTTTATGGTACACTAAGTGCCAGATTTTTTTTTTTTTTTTTTTTTTTTTTTTTGCATTTCCTTGAACATTGCCTACCCTTTCTTTTCTATGAGCCTATGGCCCTTGTATTTCTTGTCACTGGCCTCTTCCTTTCAGTATCTATTTATACCTGTTCAAATCCTATTTTGAATGGCCTGAGTCACCTGTTCCTTCCTCCATGACACCTTCATATTCTCCAACAGAGAGTGACAGGTGTTCCTTGCCACCAAGCTACACTTTGTATCTGCATTTTTTAAATATCCTTTTGACCCATTGGTAAATATTTGTTGAAAAGGATTAGAATTAAATTTATTTGTAATGAGAGTTGCTTTTTATTTCACAAATTTCTAGAGTAGATATCTTTGTTCATAGTTTCTACTATTTGAATTTCAAAATCACAGGCCAATCACATTTCATCATATTATTAATAAAAAGCAATTTGAAATATCAGTGCATTAAATCCTTTCCTTGATTTTTTCAGGGTAAAATGTACTTTCATGTAGACACCCATGGAAAATACCTTATATGAGCTTGTGTTTATTTTTATTTTATGTTTCCACTTACAACAGACTAACTACTAATGGTCACTAATCTCATCCATGAGACAAAATGTAGAGTGAAGCTGGCAGATGACAGGAAGCAACAATAGTATCTGAGTTGTAAAAATTTAGCTAAATGTTCCAAATCTTTAGATGTCTGAAACAGCTAGAGGTAGGAAACCTCTTTGTCTCTTTTGAAATGAGTGCTCTTATATCACTTCCTTTTGTACCATGGATTTCTGGGTTCCTTAAGAATTATGATTATTGTGCTCAGAGATATATGGGAAAAAAGTATTATCAATCACAGAAATCAATTTTCTTTCAATCTGACCTTCCTTCTCAAATATAGCATATAGCTTCCCATTAAAACCTATTCAACTTCCTTGTTCTGGAGATGACTCTTGCTGGTAAAATTAAATACCATACCCATTGCTTACTGGTTCTCCAGGGAGTTCAGAATATTCTCTGTTCTGGCACTGCGCTTCTTTCTCTCCCTCTCCTGAAGGAGCTGCAGCTCCAGCTAGTTATGTTCATGAAAGAAGTTTCTGTTGTTTGAAAAGGATACAAGAGGAAAGTGGAAAATGAAGGTGATTCCGTCAGGACGCAAAGAGCCATGACATTTTGGATGGGCACATGTAAGCCACACATGGGAGTGGGGCTTAGCAGCTAAAGACAAAAACCCTATGAACTGTGACTGATTCCTCTTGCTTGATAGATTTGGACACTTGTATATGTGATATGTCAAGGGGCTGCTTTCAAGAGAAACCTATAAGGCAATGAGGGAAGCAGGATAGAAAAGAGAGAATTCGGGAGAAGTCTCACCTTACACTGATCCCACAGAGCACTCTGAAGAATGAATTGCACCTTGAGACCTTCTCCTCCATCCCCACCCCTAGCTCCGGGGAAAGGGCGCTTCATTGTTGTACACCTGCATCAGTTATCGGCACTGGGTCACTCCAGGGAAAGGAGTTTAGTCCCCAGGCACCTGGACAAGGCAGTTCTCATCAGCCATGGAAAATCCTCCAGAAGAGGATATAGGTGTGAGTCAGTATCAGCCAACACCCTCAGTAGAAAAAAGGTAAGGCCACCAGTCTCACAAAGGGGAACTAGGTAGAGAACCAGCATCACCTGTCACAGTAATGTATTGCTGAAATAAACTGGGCAGAGTGAGTTCATGCAGTGGAACATACGGGGCCTGTTATTGAAGCTTATTAGTTAGAGCTGCAAGGATCTAAGCAGAAATCAATAACTAATAAAATTGTTTGCCCCATAAGACAGCACCCTACCATTTGGAGAGTTCATATGGGAGAAATCTCTGTGCACGTTGGACGGTTCTAGGGATGTAACTTATGCCACTGCTCTGCCAGCAAAGACTACTTTCCATGTGTGTTTGAACCACCAACAGTTAAATTCTCAAAGCTGATCAACGGCCAGGTTTCAGTTCAGGTCATGGTCAACACAATGTCAGGCCACCTGACTTCTATTACTGTGCTCTCCTGTGATTGATGCTGGAGAGGCTTGCCAGGCTATCATGAAAACACCCCCGACTTCAACAGTGGTGTTCTCCAGGGTCCAGGAAGAAATAATTTTGCCATAGTTTTGTCTTTGGGAAATGATTATTTAAACTTACTTACCGGCTATACCCACATGGAAGCTGAACTGTCAGAAATACATGGAGGGTACACACACACACACACACACTCCAATCTCTCTACATACATAGATGCTGCCTTTTGCTGAGCTGTGGAAAAATACTCATGGTAAGAAGAGCTACTAAAGCTGTTATTCTCCACGGTAGAATATTCCTCATATTATCAAGCATCAAATCAATTAATCAGTCATTGGTGAAACCAGAAATTCAAAATTTACTGTCTATGGAATTCCAGAGGTGACAAGAGTTCAGAGATTATCCATTATGATCATCTCATTTTGCAGAAGAGGGCATTGGCATTGAGTCTGTTACTAGCTGTATGACCTTGCCAAGTTACTTCAATTGCTTATGCCTCAGTTTCTCCTTGTGTAAATAAAGTGCTTAGCTCATTGAGTTGAAACCCAAATTAAATGAGTAACACCTGTAGAGTCCTTAGGACAATGGCTGGCACACAGTTAAAGCCATATGGGTTAATTAAATATAAATAAATATAAATAAATAACTTGCCCAGGGTCAGTCAGTTTATTAGCTTATGTTATTATAGGTTTGTTAAGGGTTTTATTGAATTAATATAAAATATGAACATACATAAATATTTAATAATAATTTAATTATAAATAATTAACAGAAATTAGCCAATATACAAATATGGCAGGTTATTTTCAAATTCAGATCCATCAATGATAGCAATAGTTAAAAGCTCTGGCTTTATGTTCACACAGGGAAGAATTTTATTTCTTGTTCCTGCTGCTCACTGTGTGATCTTGGGAAAGGGATTTTATTTTTCTAATATTCAATTTCTTCACATGTGAAATAGAGATAATAATAGAAATCAAAACAATAATAGCTACACAGGGGGTTGCTTAAAAATTAAAGAGTATACATTTAGCATATAGAACAAGTTTAATACATGGTAGCTGATATTGTTACTGTTATAATTATTTATAGTATCTTTCAAAGCATTTATATTACATTGAGTAAGAATTATACATGCTCAGATGTTCATTGTTTGGGATAGTAAAACAAGGCAAAGATGGTACCATTTATATATCCTTCAACGACAGAGAGAATGCAGAGGCTGCCCACCCTCCATATATATTCAGAAGGGAAAGATGCTACTTTGGGCTTTCTCTAACTTAGCTCTGGCTGATGGGAGAAAATGAAAAATAAAAATGACCTCTGTCCTCAGGAAAGATGATTACACACTGCACTCAATGAGAAGAGTGTTGAACAAAGTATTATGCCCATATCTATGGTGGCACATGAGATAATTTTAAATAAAATAGGGACATATATCTCAGTTAGAACTATTTTGGCTTCTGGCAATAGAAAACCTGACTTATAAGTCACTTAAACAAGTTGGGAGTTCATTTTCTCTTGCACAATAACCAAAGATCCTACTTTGTCTAGATTTCTGCTTAGCTATCTTTTTTAAAAAATTAAATAACTAATTAATTTTAATTGATTAAAAGTTAAAATTAATTTAATTTTAATATAATTTTAGTTAAAATTGTATATATTTATGATGTACAACATGAAGTTTTAAAGTATTTATACATCGCAGAATGGCTAAATTGAGCTAATTAACATATGAGTTACCTCCTATACTTACACATTTTTGTGGTGAGAACACAATACACTGTCTTAGAAATCATTAAGAATACAATAAATGGTTATTAACTATTAACCATGTTGTACAATAGATCTGTTGAACTTACTCCTCTGATCTAACTGAATGTGACTTTCAACCTCATGCTTATTGCCTCATTAACTCAAGATGGCTGCTTTATCTCTAACATTGTGTCCATTTTCAGGGAAGGAAAAAAGAGGACAGACAAAGATATATATGTCAGTTGCCACATCCCTTTTTTAAGGAGTTTTCCCAGAATCTCTTTTGAGCAACTTCTAGCTATTCTTGTTAGCCAGAACCATACCTATGACCAACCTAATTGCAAAAGAGGCTGGGAAATGTTTCTGTCTGTTCATAATTCTACTCTGAAAATAACCCCAAAAAACCACATGCTTCTGTTAATACCTAAGAAGCTTAGAAAGCATATTGGGAAGGCAAACAGTCATGAATAGTTACATGTTTATTTTCATGTATTTTTTAATGTTATCTTTCATTAATGATAGTAAGATTGCATTTTCTTTGTGAAAAAAATAAAATTTTTAAATGTGAATTGAAGAAAAAAAGTAATTCATAGTACTGATATTAGAAAAGGTAGATTTATAGAGATGGTGCATAGATGATCAAAGTCGAATGAATAAATATTACTAGTAAACAACAACTGTGTTGGGATTCTAAGGGATGTTAAAAACAGAAAACACTTTCTGATAAGTTCTCTGGTCTTTTTTGTGCCTAAAACAAGTGGCAGGAAATACTTCCATGAAAACATTCGCTTTTGCACCAGACTGTGGAGAACAGCAAAATGTTTGAGGGCACAGGCTTTTGCAAACACCAGGCTAAAACAAAAGCCTCTATCAACTGGATTTCTGAGTCCACAAATCTGTCCTTGGGTGCATTACGCATTATGACTGAAGGCCAGTATCTGATAAATGTCAACGCTCGCCCAGTAATTTCCACCATCGTTGGGTAGCTATGGATGCTGCTAAATCTCGATAAGAGGTAATGGAGAGGTTCTTCTCATTAGCTTGGCCTGGAGAGGCATCATCCAGTCACCTGGAGTGTCAATAAACACTAGCCCTTAATGGTGTTGGCTTAGTGATAATGACACTGCACATTTCTGTTTGTCATTATGAGATTTAACACTGGCTGATTCCCTCTGGGTATGGGCTCATTTTCAGGCAGGGGATTAGAGCAATTGGTGTCTCTTAGATTCAATTATTGGCCCCCTCCAGTCTACCTCTGCAGTAATGAATTTGTAAAAAGGAGCCAGTACTGCATTCCTTATATTCACAGACATAAACTATACAACATTTAAAATGCGGTGGTTTTAATAAAATCTCAGAGTGAAGAAGAAAATTGAAACTGGGCATGAACAATGGAAGATACGGTCTCAAGAAAACAGGAACAATCTAATTAAGAGGGTGCAATGAAGACAGTAAGTCAAAAGTGCAACTAGAGTATGCAGAAGGAAGGAAAATAACAAGATGATCCCCTCACCACATGCTGAATAGAAATCAAATATGTATTGCTTAATAGGAATGAATAGTGCTATTTGAATTGTTTTGGGAGGAAAACAACTCCATCTTTAGCAGTTTTAACACAATCCTGACTGGAGTTCTAGACCCAATTTAATCTCTGCTTTTTATTTTAAACTGCTTTATGGAGGTGTAAATGTCATACCATAAAAATCCCTCATTTTAAGTGTATAATTCAATGATTCCTAATAAACTTACAAATTTGTACAAACATCTTCCAATCTAATTTTTAGAACACTTACATCATCCAGAAAACTCCCTTTGTGCCCATTTTCTGTCAATCCCCCCAGTTCCTGACAACCACTGATCTTTTTTCTCTATATATAGATTTATCTTTTCTAGAAATGTCTTGTAAATGAAATCATAGAATGTACATTTTTTATATCTGGTTTCTTTCCCTTGGCACAATGATTTCAGGTTCATCCGTGCTGTAATGAATATCAGTAATTTGTTCCTTTTTATTTCTAAGGAGTAATATGCCATTGTATAGATCACATTTTGTTTATCCATTCACTGGTTGATGGACATTAGATTTTCTTCCCCACTTTTTGGCTATTATGAATAATGTTGCTTTGAATGTTTGCTCATGAGTCTTTGTGTGAACATGGTTTCATTTTTCTTGGGTGTATACCTAGAAGAGAAACCAGTAGGTTGTAAAGTAAGTATAATTTTAGCTCTTTAAGAAATTGCCACACTGTCTTCCAAAATGGCTGTATCATTTTACGTTTCCACTGGAAACACGTGAGAGTTCCAGTTTCTCCACGTCTTCACCCATGTCTGTCGTCATCAGCCTTTTGGCTTATAGACAATTTAGTGGGTGGGGAATGGTATTTCCTTAATGTCTAATAATGTTGGACATGTTTTCATGTGGTCACTGACTGTATAATGTATTTTTTGTATAAAATATTTATTCAAATGTTTTACACAGTTTTTAACTTGAATCGTTTGTCTTCTTCTTATTGAATTGTAAGATTCTTTATGTGTTTTGCATAAAAGTTCTTTAGCAGATAGGCACATATTTTGTCCCAGTCTTTGACTTTCATTTTCAGTTTCTTAATAGTCCTTTTTGAAGAAAAAATATTTTCATTTTGATAAAGTCCAATTTATCCATTTTTTATTTTATGAATAATGTTTGTTAGTGTCATAACCAAGAAATCTTTGCATAACCCAAATATGACAGAGATACTCTCCTATGTTTATTTTTTAGAAGTTTAGCCACCACTTTTAACAAACAAATGGTAAATCCGCAAAATTTCTGAGGTTTGGAGCCAATGGAGAAAGTATGAAGTAATTGATACCCAGTCTTCAGGAGGTCAGTCAGGGTGAGTTATTTCCTATCTATAAGCCTATGAAAGCTTTCATAAGAAGAGCTTTATGAGTGTGCTCATATATTTTTCAGTGCCTGCAGAGACACAGACAAAAGGAGAGCCTTCCATGGTTCCTCGTGGCATTTTGTTCTTATGGCAATAGAAGAGGAAAGAGATTAAAGGAGGAGAGATTGTGGTCTGACCTAAGCGAAAACATTTTCCTGACCAAAGGAAGTCCTGTGCAGTGAGCCTGAGAAATGTTTAGGACTCCCGCAGATCATCTGCAGAAGAACAGGCAGACTTGGTGTTCAGATTTCCAAGGAAGAGCAAAAGAGCTGAGCTGATGGATGAATAACGATAATGATGCTATAACCTGTGACAATAAGTTATTATTAAAACAGTATATTTTAAAACATGTTGTATTAACAATAGCTATTAGATGCTTACTGTTTATCAAGTACTGAACAAGTTTTTTAAAACACAATATTTGATTTAGTCCTTATACCAACTCTCTAAATTAGTTTTACCCACTTTACAAACAAAGAGGCTTAAAATCCATAAAGTTAAAGTAACTAAGCAGAGATCTCCTAGTTAACACATAAGAGTTGAGGTTTGAATACTGGCTGGTTTTGTTTCTGAACCTGTATAATCAACCACCTCACTCACTCTACTGCCTCCAATGTAACCTTGGAGCCTCTCTAGGTCCCTCTCAAGGTTGATGACTCTATGGTTTAAAAGTCAGTTTTTCATGTCCTAGTTTTCTTTACTGAAAAAATTTTATACATATATATATATACACACACACACACACACACACACATGCATACACACACACACAATCACAAACATACATAAAAATAATTTATAAGAGAAAGGAGAGTGGATTAATCTCTATACTTATCATAAATCAATTGTTAAAGAAACAAGGCCCAGAAACTTACAGGCGCATGAGAACAAGTGGACTTCTGGGTGTACATCTTGGGTGAGACAATAACCAGGATGAAATCTGACACTGACTTCAGTCCATTTGCTGGATGTGATATATACTATTCTGGGAGATAAAACTAGGCTAATGATATGGCCAGGACTCCTTTAATGAAGTTCAAACACATATGGATTCCTTCTATTAAGTGACGATGTGAGTACATTGATTCTATTAATTATTTTATTTTTGCACTTCCTGTGTCCACTCCTTTTTCTGTATGACTTCACAGTTCCTTTCATTAAAGTTCCTTAGAGTCAAGAGGCCAACTCCATGTCTTGCTTTTGGTTTTGGCCATGTAACTTGCTTGTGCCAACTGAATGAAGTGGAACTGACAGATTTCTACTTCTGAGCCTAGTCCTCAAGGGGCCTTGCACACATCTGTTTGATGTGATGAGCCTTTTCCATCACGGAGGCTCTATCCAGGTTGGCCTGTTGGTCCCAGGGGGAGGATGGGAGACACAGAACCAAGCCATTCCAGATATCTCAGCTGAGGCCAGCCTAGATCTGTAGACAGCCAGCCAATCCTCAGATGCATAAATCCAAGAATGCCAGCATTATTATTGTTATATGCCACTTGTGTGTGTGTCATATGAGTTGTGTGTGTGTTTGTTACACAGCATCATTGTCACAATAACTTATGCAAGATGGGAGTAAGCATTGCTGTAGTATTTCATCTCTGAGAGAGGCTTTAACTACTTTTCCCAAGGTGTAAAATATCTGCTCCCTAAAGGAGCTGCTGAATGCTAGAGTGACATGACTTGTGGGAGCAGACTCCTGTGCTGCAATTTATGCAGACAATTAGCAGCTGCTTTCCATCACTGGAAAATCTCAACTTACAGGACTTGTGGGCCCAAGCCCATTGGAGAAGTTGGACCTTGGGCAATCGATGTTTCAAATTTTTCCTCCGCTACACCCTTGCCCATGAATAGGATTTCCTTTCATTTATTTTACACTTCATGCTCTCAGTCTCTTATTTTAATATTCTATACTTCTGGGTCTAAGGAAGAATCATTCCACAATTACGTAATGATGATGATGGTGGAAATAGCAACAGCAACAGCAGCCACTAGTTACTCTGCCCAGCTGTTTACATTTAGCATCTCATTTAGTCTTCACATCAACTCTGTGAGGTCATTGTAATTCAGTGGTTTTTAGAATGGGGTCAGCTTTATATTAACTGGACTTATATCCTAGCTCTGTTGTTTATTGTCTGTGTAACCTGGGAAGAGTTATTTAACCATTTAGAGGTTCAACTTCCCATCTGTAAAATGTAGATACTAAAGATCTGCCTACCACACAGGGTAATTAGGAGTATGACATGAGGTGGTGCAGGGGAAGTTCTCGGCACAGGCTTGGCACATGACCTCTGTTCCTCTTGCAACACCTGTTGTCATCCTTATTTCACAAGTAGGGAAGCTGAGATGTAGGGAGAGTAAATAACTTGCCCAGGGCCACAGAGCATCTAAGAAGGACTTGAGCACCCCCATAAGATACCTCCTACAAATGCAGGGTTTCATCCCCTTTCAAATGTCCAGACTGGGGATGTCAGGCCTACTCGGTCTGGCTTCATGTGAGCAAAACCATGTCTACACGGCTTCATAAACCTTTCCCTTGCTCAGCCTCATCCAGTTCAACAAAGGCTTATTTTGTTTATTATTTTTACATTCTTCTGTAAATTTCTCCACTTTCTCAGGGTGTTCTACAAAGGGCAGGTCCTGATGGCTGCTGTGTGGACTCTGAGAGGCAGGACGCTTGGTGACAGCAGGTGGCACTAGGATGGGGTACAGGCCCTCGCACTCTGCCTCCTTCAGTCCTGGTAGATGGACCCAGATAGGCTCTTCCTCTTAAAGAGAGCCCTTAAGCTTGGCAGGCCAAGAAGATGTGACAAAAAGATTAATCTGGAGGCTGGCACAGCCTCTAGAGAGCCAGATGGAGGGTGCGAGGAGCCAGCACCCCCCAGCATGAGCATCAGGTAAGGTTAGAGGACTCCTTAAGTAATTTTATGAAGAGAAGCCAAACAACTAATGGAACATAATTGAGAAGGCTTTGGTTCAAACATGTGAGGAAGACCCACAGCCCTTATGAATTTATGGAGCTATTGGCCAGTGAGGCTCCCTCCCACCCATTCTCACTGCTCTGGATGGAAGGAGGGGCCTGGGAGAGTTTCTGTGCTATGTACTTGGGCAGCTCCAGCCCCGGGTCACAGTCTCCAAACCTGCTTCTGTTCTCAGAAGGAATAGGTAAGGATGGATCCAACATTTACTAAGGATCATTCTTGCAGTCAATACTGGATTCAGATCATTTCATAATTTATCTTTACAAGAACAGCATTAGTGAATCTTGCATTACCTTTATTTTACAGATTAGGAAGCATAGACACAGAAAACTCCACTGTATGTAATCCAATGCTATCCTATGTGATTTCCCCTTTAAAGCAATGCACTCCTTTGTGAATACATGGAATGCCTATCCCTCAGTTAGTCAGAAGTGCCTTGAGGGCAGGTTTATGTTGGCCATCTCTGCTACTAATTTCCATAGTCTAGCCTAGTACCCAGCGTAAATTAGGAACTCAAGTAGTGACTACTGCCTAAATAAATGCAGAAAGATAAATTATTCTCTCAAAGTTACACAGCCAACAAGGCAAACCTGGAACTTGAATCCCGAAACATCTAATCATAAGATGTAACAGTCACAGATGAATTATTGAGTCAATTGTTGCGTTCTTTCCAGTACTGACACACAGATCTGAAAGTTGAGCAGAAGTCCTTGTCATGTGCACATTCACAGGACCTCCTATAACTGACATACTTATTCCCACACATACGCATTTATTCATTCCTTTGGTTAGTATATAGTGTACCTAATGCAAAGCGTTGTTTTAAGTCTGGAGATGTAACAGCTAGCAAAATAGATAAGGCCCCTGAATTCATGGGCCTTGTATCCTAGTGGGAAGCAACAAAAAAAAAGGAACAGATAAACAGATATATTAACAATAAAAAAATATATGATAGGAATAAATTCTATACACAGAATTAACTTTATAGGAAGTTATTTTCCCACCCAGAGAAATTGACAAAAACTTGATTTTCTGTCCAGTGCTTTTTTCTTTGCATCTTCTATGGGTTTTCCTTTCAAAGCACATGTGAGAAAGCTCTGAAAGCTCCTTCACCATAATTTTCACCCTCTTTCCTTTAGTTTAATGTGCAGGGGAACAATAGCAATAAGTGAATGGTCCTGAGAACCTCTCATAGTATGTAAGTTTATTTCTGAAGAGTGGAGGAGTAGCTAATTTAACCAGAACCTGTTTAATAAATACCTTATGTGAACTTAAATAATTTATTATCTTGTGTATTTAAATGTACTCACATCTAATTTTCACAAAAGTTATATTTAAACATTGATACTATCAAAAACTTCTAGATACAAGAAGTATTTTAGAAGTAATATTTACTTTAATTTTTTCCCACTGTAGGCATACTTTATAAATCTTCCTGAACAAATAGTTGAACAAGATCTACTGAAATCTATGGCCTGGGTGATTTAGAGGTTGAAGGAATCACTATCAGGCAAGAGGACACAGGAAAATGGTGAGATTTAGGGCACAAAGGAAATATAGGGACGGCGTGGTGAGATTTGTTTTAGGGCAGGGTTTCTCAACCTCAGCACTATTGGGCAGATAATTTTTTTGTTGTAAGATGCTGTCTTGTGCATGTAGGATGGTTAGCAGCTCCCTGGGCTCTACTCACTGGACCCCAGTAGCATCCCTGACTCCAGTTTTGATAGACAAAAATGTCTTCAGCTATTGTCAAATGTCCCTGGGGAACAAAACCACCCTTGCCCCCTTCCTCTGTTGAAACCATTGGTTTAGGGCATTTTGAGATTCAGGGGCAGGAAGAGAATCCTGATGGATCTCTCTGGCAAAGAGTCAGCAGTGTGCAAATGGAGCAGCAAAAGAAGTTAGGATGCAATGATCAGAAAACATTCACGTGGAAATGATAGTTGACGTCAAGAAGTTATGAGTCTCCTAAGGCGAATGTGCAAACAGAGAGCAGAACAAGGCCAAGGGCAGTTCCTTGGAGCATTGCTTGCACTTGGAGGACGGAAGGGACTAGGAGAGCCAAAGAAGGGAAAAGGAGGGTGGGGCGGGGCCAGGGCCAGGAAATAAGAGCAGAGTTCAAGGTCAAAAAAGACAAGACGGTTTCAATAATTTTACTGTGTATGTGCCAAGCATTTTAGAATACTGGAGTTTTTTATCATCAGATGGAAAAAATTGTGTGGTTAAATATCATTTCAGTAAATGACAGTTGGCATGTGGGTCCTAAAATAAATGGGACTCCTTGGGTCACAAATATCTGAAAATTAACTCTGCATTGTTAAACAAAAACAGGACATTTATCTTAATTGGATCAATGACAAATAAAAAATTTAGGCCTCAGAAAGAACCAGAATGGGGATGCTCTCTCTCCTTCTCTGTGTTTTCTTTCTATCTCTATATATTCCTCTTGGTGTTTACATTGATACCATTCTTCTTTCACACTTTGGACCAATTTTTCTGTACTGCCAAGTCCATGTGTAGGAAAAATAGCTGCTACTCATGGGACATCATGTTTTCTTAAGTCAACACAGCATTAGACATACCTCTGCCTACTTAATGATGATTCCAGATTCTTAGGTTATGATTGGCTCTTCTTTGCTGTCCACCCATGACCCAGTGAACTGTGGCAGTATGTTCACAGGAAAATACTCATTGTAATTTTGTCAGTGGCAGGTTGCAGATGGGCATAGAAAGGGTAAGAAGTAAGAGGTAATTCCAAAAAAAAAAAAAAAGGATGGAAGCAGACTTCAGAGTTGGTAGGTAGAGCTGGAAAGAAGTAGGAGAAAGTCATTGAGAAGTTTGACCTATAAATAATAATATGATATGCCAAAAGTTGAGCTTGGAAAATATGAGACTAGAAGTTGCGTGTGATATCAGCAGAGGAGGAGGAGTAGACGCCAAGGGGAGGATGGCAATCTCAGGGTTGGATGAATTGGATGGTGAGTGCATGGGAGTGGAGAACGGTGGTGAGGATGGAGAAGAAGAGAAGCTGACTCGGGACAAGTCCAATAGGAGGTGAGGACTGACTCCATGTAGCATGGGAACAGGAGTGAAAATTCAAAGATGCCTCCAAGGCATCTAAACTGAGTAATTTGGAGGAAGATAATTATTTGAATTTAGTAATTGGACAGAGAAATTAGAGAATGAGTCAATTTAGAGAGGAAAGGGGTATAGGTCGGTGTAAATGACCCATTTTTTTTAATATGTGAAAATTCCAAATAAGAAAAATGGCCCCACTTCAAACGTGAATAATAATTGCAATGTCTTCTATTCATTGGAACTTGGCAGTTGCTTGAAAAGGACTTTGCATGTATTGTTTCACTTCATTCTGACAATGAGATGAATGAAACTCAGACAGGTGAAGTTATTTGGCCAAATTTACAAAGCCAGTGAATAGAAGATGAAAGAATTAAAACAGGCTAATCTGACTTTAATGCACTACGTTCTTCCTCGTACACATAACCAGCCTCACTGAAAACAAAATTGCAGACTTGTCAGTATGTTAATCCTAAAAGTAGGTCCCCTGGGAGGAAATTTCAGCTGGTTCGGAGAGGATGGCCTATGTGTGTCAGGGCTACTAAGTTCATGCGAGGAGGGGCCAGGCAGCTTGCCGCCCTGAGGGGTTCAGGATGGGCAACCACAAGGCCATGATCAATGTGCTTATTTATCTTAATTGCCAATTTACCAAAAGCAACAGCCATCTAAGGATATGAGGATCTGGCCAAGGATACAGTCATGTGGAAAGGACAGGGTAGAAGGATGGCCACAAGAATGCCAGCTCTTTTGCTTAAGGCTCATAAATCTGTCTGAGTGGTGACTCTGCTGGCCTGGAGATCAGAGGTCTCTGGCCCAGGACACTGTCTCCGGGTCCCATCCAGACATCCCTGAGTTCTCCTTAAGGCCAGATAGTCGGAGCTAACTGCCAGGGCTTGGCTTGGCCCGAGGAACATCAGAGGTCCTGAATAGGGAAGTGCAGCAGGGATAGCACAGCACAGCCCCTACCCAGTGAGTGACAAGGGTCTAATAGCAGGCTATGCTTCCTGCGATTTGGCTTGATAGATGTGCAGTCCTGAAAGTCCTCCAGGCCTGAAACAGCAGCAAGCTAGGCAGGTCAGCATGAGGTAGCCTCTTTGTGAGAACACTGGAGAATACAGCTTTCAGTCAACGGGTTATTTTCCCCAGGCTGGGCTGATTCAGTGGCAGGAAGGGTGCTTTCAGCTGGATAGAAGCACCCAATAGAGGTGCTTCTAATCTCCTGGTGCCGGGACGTCTCTGCCTCTGTGGATATCACATGCACCCACATCGCTGGCACCCCTGTGTTGGCTTTACCAACCCTCCCCATGCAGAACCCAAAAGACATTACTTTTTATCTCTCAATTTATTTTTAATGGCTATGTAACACATACATAGCAAAGGGCACACATCTTAAGTGGGTGGATTGATAAATTTTTATGTAGGCATATATCCTAGTAACCACCTCAATCAAGATATAGAACATTCAAATAAACCTACAAGATTTCCCCATATACCTCCATGGTTACCCTCCCCCTACCCGGCGGTAACTGCTATTTTAATTTCTGTCATCATAAATAATGTTTGCTTGTTCTTGAATTTCATGTAAATGAAATAATATATTATGTGATTTTTAATTTTGGCTTATTTTACATAGAGTGATGTCTATAAGATTCATTCACTTTGTGACACGTATTAGTAGATTGTTCATCCTTACTGCTACATAACAATCCATGGTATAGATATATTAATATAATAATATATTTATCCATTCCCCTATTGATGGACATTTGCGTCATTTCCAGTTTTTAAGAGTTATGACTATGGCTGCTGTCAACATTCTCATACATATCTTGTGGAGGACATGTACTGTTATTTCTCTTGGGTGTTTACCTAGGTATGAAATTTCTGGGGCATAAGACTAAGGACTAGGTTTAACATTAGTGGATATTTAGATATTACCAAACAGTTCTCCAAAGTGGTTTAAATCCATGCACACTCCATTAGCAATGTATGAGACTTAGAATTGCTTCATATCCTCACTAACACTTTTTTTGGTACTGTCTTTTTTAATTTTAGCCATTCCACAAGAAATTCTTCAAAGCTAGAGGAGATCCCATGCTACCATCCTTGTCCTTCTTGACAGATCCCTTTTGTTTCTCTCTGGTTTTCTTTCTTTCTTTTTTTTCCCCCCTCGATGAAAATTATTTATTTATTTATTTCCTTCATATACTATTTTCTTTTTTCAAAAATATTTAAGGGGTACAAATGTTCTTGGTTACATGGATGCATTGTATCATATTGAAATTAGGGCTTTCAATGTGCCCATCACTAGAATAGTGTACGTTGTACCCAACCGGTAGATTTCTATCTCTTCCCTCCCCTCCCCTCTCCTTAGTTTTCAATGTTCATTACGCCACTTTACCAGCACATGTAGACCTCCTTTAGTTTCCACTTATAAGTGAGAACATGTGGTATTTGTTTTTCCACCTCTGAGATACTTCTCTTAGGATAATGGTCCCCAGTCCCATCCAAGTTGCTGCAAAAGATATTATTTCATTCCTTTTTATGACTGCATAGTACTCCATAGTGTGTGTGTGTGTGTGTGTGTGTGTGTGTGTATACACACACACGTACATGTCCATCAATTGATGAATGGATAAAGGAAATATCTCACATTGCCTTTATCCACTCATCAGTTGATGGACACTTAGGTTGATTCTATATCTTTGCAATTGTGCTACAATAAACATTCAGGTACAGGTGTCTTTTTATAAAATGACTTCTTTTCTTTTGGGTACATACCCATTACTGGGATTGCTGGATCAAATGATAGGTCTACTTTTAGTTTTTTGAGGAATCTTTGTACTGTTTTCATAGTGATTGTACTAGTTTACATTCCTACCAACAATGTATAAGTGTTTTTCACTTCATCTGCTCCAACATCTATCTTTTTTCATCTTTTTAATAAGGGCCATTCTGACAGGGGTAAGGCGGTATCTCGCTGTGGTTTTAATTTGCATTTTGCTAGTAATCAGTGATGTTGAAAATTTAGTCATATGTTTGTTGACCATTTGTCTATCTTCTTTTGAAAAAAATCTGTTCATGTGTTTTACCCACTTTTTGATGGGATTGTTTTTTTTTTGCTGATTTTTCAAGTTTTTTGTAAATTCTGGATATTAGTCCTTTGTCAGATGTATAGTTTGAAAATATTTTCTCCCATTCTGTAAGTTGTCTATTTATTCTGTTGATTATTTCCTTTGCTGTGCAAAAACTTTTTAGGTTAATTAAGTCACATTTATTTATTTTTGTTGTTGCTGTATTTGCTTTTGAGGTCTTAGTCATAAATTCTTTACCTAGAACCAATGTCCAGAAGAAATTTTCCTACATTTTCTTCTATAATTTTTATGGTTTCAGGTCTTACATTTAAGTCTTTAATACACCTTGAGTTAATCTTTTGTATTCAGTGAGAGATAGGGATCCAGTTTCATTCTTCTGCATGTGGCTATCCAGTTTTCCCAGCACCATTTATTGAATAGGGCATCCTATCCGCAGTGTATGCTTTTGTCTGCTTTGCTGAAAATCAGTTGGTCATAGCTATATGGTTTTATTTCTGGGAGCTTGTGGCATCAGACACTTACAGAACACTCTACCCAAAAACTTCAGAATATACATTCTTCTCATCAGCACATTGGACATTTCAAAAATAGAGCATATATTAGGCCACAAAACAAGTCTCAGCAAATTCAGAAAAAATAAAAATCATACCATGTATCTTTTCCATAGCGGAACAAAACTAGAAATCAGTTCCAAAAAGAACTCTCAAAATGACACAAATACATGGAAATTAAACAACCTACTACTGAATGATTCTTGGGTCAATGATGAAATTTAGGTGGAAATCAAAAGCTTTTTCAAATTGAATGATGCAGGTGACTCAAGTTTCCAAAACCTCTGGGATACAGAAAAAGCAGTTCCAACAGGGAAGTTCGTAGCCTACATCAAAAGTTTTAATTCAAGTATGACTTATTCATCTTTGTAACCACAGTATAACATAAATAGGAAAGGTATTATTTTGGTAATGCAATGTTTGATGAATTAAGAAATGAACCACCAATTAAATGGATCTAGACTTAACAGAAAATAAAATATAATAAACGAATACCTGCCAATATGTTATTGAGTTATACAAAGGGATCATCAGAATTTTCTTCCAGGAAAATCCTGGCCCATCCGTCTTCACCATCATTTGGCCCTAAACTTTGCCAAGGTGGAAAATAGTTCTATACACATACATGTAGCCGTGCATGCACACGCACCACAAATAAAAAAAAATTATATTAGATCAGTCCCTGAAGAGTAAGATCATTGTCCATTGCATTAGAAACATGGGTGACAGTCACAGCAACTATGGCAAATGCTGTGCACAAATTATCTCATTTAATCCTCTCGGTAAGACAGTAAGTTTGCAGTTTTTTCCTCTGTTTACACAGGAGGCTTAGAGTTTAAGGGACCTATATCAAAGATCACTCAGGTGCCATGAAATAGAGCTGAGATTTAAATCTAAGTTTGATTTACCCAAGGACAAGCAACTTCAACTTTTTCACAGTGTAAATGTAATCATTCATTTAAGAGAGAGAGAGAGAGAGAGAAAAGAAAAAGAATCTTTACTACTGCATTGCTCACAGAAATGCAATAATTATTCATCAAGTGGACATGTGATTAGGCACTTTGGTTAGCTATATATGAAATCAGCTCCATGAGGCTTTAGATCATTTCAGGGCAGTTATAACTATTTCCACTTAATTTCTTTGCATTGTAAATGAAGAAGTCATCATTTCAATTTTGTTAAAAAGGCTATCAACACTAAGGGTTGATTAAACATCATTATAGTGTACATAATTTCTTTGGTTATTTATTACTCTGTAACAAATCATCCCAAAACTTGGTGGCTTAAAATAACAACAACTGTATTTGCTTGCGATTCTATAATCTGGACTGGGCTCAGCTGGACGGCTTGTCTATGCTCCATTTGGTATTAGCCAGGCTGACTCATATGTTTGCAGTCAGCTGGAAGCTCTACTAGGCCTAGATGATCTAAAATGGTCTCATTCACAAGTGTGGCACCTCAGCTAGGTTGGCTGGAACAGCTTGGGGCTGGCTATGTTTCTTTTTCCCTTGTCTTTCATCATTTAGAGCTTCCCTAACCACATGATCTCTCATGCTTAAGGAGTCTATACCAAATTTCCTCACAAGGCATCTCACGTCCACTATACTCTCAATACAATGTGTTCATATTTTCATGTGCACCACACTTGAAATATTTGTGAGACCCTAAATTCTTCTTTTGGGCAATGATCACATTTTGGCAACCTAACTGGTAATAGGCCTTCAAGCAAAGAAAGTATCCCATTTTCAGCTGCTAGCCATGCCATGAAAATGGGTGTATAACAACATAATGATTACATTTCCACCTGTCCTGTAATGATCCCATCTCCATATGCACCATATGCAAGGGAATGATTACATCTCTTTCTGCAATGTAATTATAACAGGTTTATCAGCAATACAACAATCCCAATTTCCACCTGAAATGCAATTGATATCATCATTATGGGCAATATAAGCATATCTCTACCATAAATGTAATTAACACATTGTCTTTCGCACACTAGAAATTGCATTTCTTCGGGAAATGCAATAACTGTTCTATCTGTAGTGCAATGATCCCATCTATTTGTGCAAGTTAATTATCGCTTTTCCACTTGCCAAGCCATAATGATAGATATTCCTATAGGGCAGTGATTGCATCTTTGCCCTCAGGGTAATGATCACATATGCAATATGAGATAACAAAATCGTCTTCAGGGCAATGATCAGATTCCTTTGCACAGGATAACGATAACACATCCACTTTAACCTAAAGATAGGAGGCCTCTTGTCAATGGTGTGGTGCCAACTTCCCCTTCAGTGACAACGGGTGACAGATATTGATGCAGCATGTGTTCACATCTACCTGATGTGTAAGGGAGAATTTTGTAGGCAGCTGAAGTCCTACTTAGAGGTAGCATAGAGACAGGAGAAACAGTGCTAGGGACAAAGAGATCTGAGTTTAAATAGTTGTCCCCAAGTAGTCTGTGTGACATGGGGCAACTGACTTAGCTTCTCTGAAACAGGTTGCAAAACTGAGAATGATAACAGCTTTTCTGGCAAAAAGATTGGCACGAATATAACATTTCTCAACATAGATCCTGGCCCTTAAATAAAGTTCATTGATTTTTCTTCTCCTCCCAGTTCATCCCTGCACCAAATTCTTATCCTGATTTCCCCAGGATCTGAATCCCATCATCGCCTCTCCCAACTCCAACCCCAACTAACACTTGCACATTCTTATTCTGAAGCTCTTCCCTTTTACCTTCTCTTCTAATTTGTTTTTCATTTCTGCCTGCAAATGTGCCTATACCGCCTATATAATCTTAGAACATTGTTTTCTGGCTCTAATTCAATTATTTCCCATTGGACATATATTTTCTTAGCTTCTAAAATTGTTCTGCCTGTTTTCTTGCTTGGTGACCACCATCTATCTACATATTCAAGGGACAAACCTGGACATCAACTCTCTTCTCACTATGATTTACTCCATACTTCCAATCAGGCACTGTGTGCTGTTGATTCTACCCCCTTAATGACATTCACTATTAGCTGGCCTCAGTCTGTCCCCATGGCTACTATCTTAGTCTAGGCCTTCACCATTGTTCACACAAATGGATATTTAACTCATCTTGGGTTATGAAAAGATTTTCTAAGGAAAAAAACAACAGACTTATGGATAGGAGTATATTGGAGCTCTAAAATGTCATTAAATCATGAACAACAAGAAGCAGTTAAGAAATTTTAAAATGGACAAAGTATTTACTAGGTCTTTTCTGGATAAAGTATCAATATTTCTGGTAAGGAAAGAGCTTTTGCCAATTAACTATAAAATTGTGAATGCTTCAATAGAAAAATAGGAATATACACCAAGTGGTAATTCATTAAAGAAGAAAATACAATAACTAATAAATGTAAAATTGTTTTAATATCTATAATAATTTTTAAAGTTCATATTTAAACAGCATTATCAGTTTTCACTCATGTTTCCAAAATTAAAAAAAATCACCATAATTAGGAAAAAATGACAACTGTTCAATAACTACCTTACAAGTAACTTGTCTAAGTGCTCTTTCTCTCTCTCTCTCTCCCTCTCTAAAAAGATAGATTGACACAAAAACAGATAGATATAAGTATAAACATAGATGTAAAGAAAACTTATAGGGCTTGATAGATAAGAAGAGAAAGTTTCCAAAATCTTAAAGAAAAAGTAATCTACTAAAAATGATTGACTACAGTATCCAGAAGAAAATTTCAAGAAACTATATCATACTCAAATATGCAGAAAGTTATGACCCTTAAATATAGGAAAAAGGAATAATTAAGGAGATAGCAGACCTACACACACACATACATATAAGGACACTTTTAGAGGTAAACTAAGTTAAGCAAGGATTAGTGAAAATTTGTTTAAATCCCAATACAGTTCACACTGAGTACAGAAGAGAATATAATTGCTATTGTAGGGATGTTGAATCAGTCGTGTGGAGGATATTTTGAGAGACCATCTGAGAATAAAAAGTAAAGGAACAATGAGATAAAAATGGCAAGAGAGAAAATTTTAGAATGAACAAAGAATGGAGAACTAAAATAGAAATAATAGGTTCTCCTAAAGAAAGTCTGTGAAAAATTAGGAAAATGAAAAGAGAGACAATAATAACATTTGTAATAAAAGAAATTACCATAATATGGGGAAGAAGCTGTATTTGCAGATTGTGAAGCTTTACTGAGAACCAGGTAAAAATAGTAGGATGCAAGCCACAAGTATATTATCATTTTTTTAAAGCATAAAAAAATTTTAAATGCTAAAATTGTTTTGGTAAAAATAATTAAAACTTATAAGAAATTTTAAAATATATAAATATGTTAATACCTTGGAAGGAACAAAATCTATATAATCTGAGACTTTTAAAGTAAACATGAAATTCTAGAAGAAAAAATAGCCATGCCTATAAAATTTTGACGAGAATAGGCCACGTACTTTACTTCTTTATTTATTGTATGTGTGTGTGTGTGTGTGTGTGTGTTTTAAAGAATGCATCCAAGTTGTTTTACACTCAAGGAAAAACATATTCTTTGTAAAATACAAAAATGTAGAAAATTATATTGCTCATGGTTGATTCTTGGTCAGGGAGTTGAGGTATTGGAGGAGGAAAATAAACAAATCTGAAAAATGTGCTTCTCTTGGTTGACACAAGACCCAACATTGCATATCTAATAAAGGTTAAATGGGGGAAAAAAATCTTCTCAATGATGCACCAAAAACAGTTATTAAAAATCCAGTCTTATCTCCTTTGTGCCTGGTTAAAATAAAGAAAAATAAAAATTTAAGCATTTTGTAAAAATGTATAATGTATAATTAATGTTGTAATAAGCTAAATCCATTTCTAAACCTTTAATTTTCAAAACCTAGAAGTATTTGTGTGTATATAGAAGAAAAAATAAAAGTGAGCTACATACCCGTGTAGCTTTTTCTAAAATGACAATGAGGGTGAGAGAGGTTAAATAATCATTTTGAAATAGCTAAGGTACTTTTAAAATAGTATTGAAAGTATGATACATGCTGGAAAATATATTGTTTGCAAACCAAAAGGAAAAAAATAGAAAAAATAAGCAAGAGGGGTAGTGTGTGTGTGTGTGTGTGTGTGTATTTTATAACATTTAAAACATGGCACAACACAAAAATGCAGGCAACATACACTGCTATCACTATAATAATTCACCAGAAGATTAAAACAACAATAACCACAAAATCTTAGAAAAGAGAAGGGAAAAAATTGCCATCGTTTTAGGTAAATGGCATTGCCTACATGGAAGGCCCTGTCACATCACGATGTTTGTCACCTCCCTGCCTTTATTTCTTTTACTCCTTCTGATTAGAAAGTCCATCCTGTCATTGACCTCTTGGTGAACTTATGGTCTTTTAAATTTGCATCTTGCCTTTATAAAAGGCCTTTTCTCACTGTGCTTCCCATCCCTCAAGTATCTACCCTTCTTCCCAAAGTCTTTGCAAACTGCTGGAAGACCACAGTGTCACTTCGTGCCCATCAGGCTTGCTTCCCTTTGACAAGCCCCTTGAAGCACGAATGTTATTCTACTCACCTTTGCAACCCTAGCCTCTATGCAATGCCAGATGCATTTTAAACCTTTGGTAAGTCTGGGAAGAATAAATGAGTAAATTAATAAATTCACTGATGACTCTACTACTTCTGATACCTATTGTGCTCCTATTCAGTGCTGGAGAACACATTCCCTCTTATAATAGTTTGGTGTTTCTCCTACCCATTGAAACAGCTCTCTCAAAAGTCACCAAATACCAGATACATGCTTCTAAATTTTTGGAAGGGTATGTGGTGACAAGAGTTGAGGCAGGAGGATAAACATAGTGTTCTAATGTGTGCCTGTGTGCATGCATACATGTGTGTATGACTGTGTGCATGTGTTTGATAGTGTTTATGTGAGAATATATGTGCATCTGCTTATACATGCATTCATGTGTCTCTGCCTTTTAAAGGAGAGGGAAGAAAGGAAAGGCAGAAGTAGAAATGGCATCATAGGAGAAGAAAGAGCATGTACAAATCCAGGGAGACAGAGAAGGCAATATAGCTAATGTGAAAGATGCTATGCAGAGAGGACAAGCCTAGAGGTTAGATGGAGTAGGATCTTACTGGAAGAAAAATGTACCATGGGAGAAAGAAGTGCCCTTCAGTTACCTTCTCTGAGGGGTGAGGATCTAAATGGGCCATACATAGGTAAACAAGTAGCAGGATTCTCAGCCTTAAGTATGTATCCAATAACTGTGCAATTAAAAATGTTCACCTGACACCCAGATTTTGGTTTCTAAATACCATGCTCCAGTAAAACAAATTAGAGATCCTTGGGGAAATAGCTACTTCTAGGACTAGAGAAAGGAAACTACATGATAAGCCCAAAACATCTTGCAGTGCCAGAACATAAGAAAATGTTCAAAGAACAAAAGTATAGGATTATGTCAAAGGGATGTGGGGGCAAACCACAAAGAGCTTCTAATGGCCAATGCTGGAACTATCCGAGAAACAAAATAAATAATGGTAGTATTGAGTTATAACCACCCACATAAAGTAAAAAAAAATCCTGAATCCATACTGATATAAATGATTGAATAAATAAACAAATACATAGAGGAGGAACAAACATTTCTTACAAAAGAATTCTAATTAATAAATGCAAAAGGAGAGAGGAGATAAAAATCACCATTGGAACATCACAGTAACCATTGCTGCAGGCGCAATCCATGAACAAAAGCTTAAATAGCCATGCAGAATTCTAAGGAAAAACAGGATATTGGCATCACCTCAAATTATCTTCCCTCAAATTTCTAATTACTGTGGTGATGTTAACACATGACCAAAAACACTTTAATACTCTTCCTTCCCAATAGTGAAGTTTAATTCCCCTTGCCTTGAGTATGGAATGCACTTGGTGACTTGCTTCTAAGGAATAGGGTAGAGAAAGGGAAAAATAATAACTTTACAGCAGAGAAACCCAGAGACACTCGTCAACTAAGTAACCAAGGTTAACATCACCAGTAATAAGACCTATTGTTATCATGTGCCCCTGATAAGATGTGATGAGAGGGGTACATCACCTCTGTGGTATTCTCCCCCCAAATCAATAACCTCAGCCCATTCATGAGAAAATGTCAGACAAACCCAAATTAAGGGACATTAAACAAATACCAGACCAAGTAATCTTCAAAAGCATCAAGGTTATGAAAGACAAGGAAAGGCAGAAACTCTCAGAGACCACAGAAGACCAAGGAGACACAGTGACTAAATGCGATATGGTGTCCTGGATTGGATCCAGGGGCAGGAAAAGGAAAGGATGGGGAATCCAAAGAAAGCCTGTAGTTTAGTTAATAGTATATATGAATGTTAATTTCAGTTAATAGCATATATGAATGTTAATTTCTTAGTTTTGGTAAATTTACCAGAGTTATGTAAGATGTTAACATTAGAAGCTATGTGAAGGTTATATGCGAACACAGTACTCTCTTTGCAACTGTTCTGTAAGTCTAAAATTATAGCAAAAAAAAGTTTAAAAACATGCATGTATGCACCTGCTTGGGCCTCCTAGATGTTCTCCTGCTGTCCCACACAGTGTTACAAGGCAATACTTGGTTAAATAAGCAGACTTTTAGTAACCAATGCACCCTTCCTAAAGAATCAGGAAGCACCAGGAAAACAGTAAGTTTTGTAATGGGCCTCTTTATAACTTTTTTCATCACGCACTTTATTATATGTACGTATATGTATATATTTTCCTTGTCTTTTATTTTATTTTATTTAGGCGCTTTCTAGAGTTCAGCTGTCGCTCAGGGCATCAAACTAATTTTATCCTCAGCCGTGATTGTGGAGCTGCATGCATAATGAACCCCGATATTGCTCCTGTTATTAAGTAGACCGTCGGGGACGTGGATGGCAGGGAGGCCACGATCTAAAGGCAATGGCTGTTGCTGGCGCTGTCTGCCCTCAGTCATCGACTGAGACCTACCAGGCCAAGAAAAAAAGCACATGCAGAAAGAGAGGCAAATGATCCTGCTCCTCGATGTGAGGAAATGTCAGAGGTTTGTATTGGCTTTGAGGTACTGACTTTCGTTATTTGTTTAATGCAAAATAAAACCAGTCTTTATTGACCCTTTGAAAGGACTGCATATATTGAGAACCAGCACCATGTCAGCTATTGTCTGGGGTGTTTTGATGAATGTTATTTTATTTAATCCTCCCAGCAAGTCTATGAAGAGGATGGAGTCATCTTCTGTTTATAGATGGGAAACTGAGGCGGCAAGATGTTAAATATTCCCCTTAAAGTGTTCCATGCGGTTAGCAAGTGGTTAAGCCCATTAGAGTGGTAGACTATAATCCAGACATTGCAAGGATATCCTTTCATACCTTCGTAGTTGCAGGAAGCAGGAAGCTGTTTTACTATGTGGTCAAAAACAGCAGAGTTGCCAAATTTTAAAGCGTGCGTGAATAAGCCGAGACCTAGTTAAAATGAAGATTCTGATGCAGTAGGGTGGGCCCCGAGATTTTTATTTCTAACAAGCTCTAAGGTGCTGCCAATGCTACTAGTCCACGGTTCACACTTGAAGTAGCAAGTGTGAAGGACTGGAATGCCTACTCTTATGAAGTCACATCTTAGATTTTAAAAATGAAAGTGGAAATTAATGGTAAAATTCAAATATAGAGGCTAAATATTATCCACTTTAAAACTATCAGCTCTTGTTAGTTTTGATTTTAGGGGTTCAGTGGACTTACCCTAGAGCTAACAGCTTAGGGTAGGCCTTAACATAAATCAAGGAGAATGGAAACCACTGTAAACGCCTATGGTTTCAGGGACAGAGGAAAAAGAGAAAGGGTTTATAAAGGTTTGTATGGATGCCTTCCTGCATTTACATGGAGACTAGACCTCCTTTGTACACATACTCAGCCTCCCATCCTCCAGTATTCCTTACAAAACACTAAAGGACCCTTATTAGTATTTTTTTTTTTTTTTTAAGAGATGGGATCTTGCTTTGTCACCCAGGCTGGAGTGCAGTGGCATGATCATAACTCACCGCAGCCTCAAACTCCTAAGCTCAATGGATCCTCCCCACTTTAGCCTCCCGAGTAGCTGGGACCACAGGTGCATACCACTATGCCTGGCTAACTTTTTAATTTTTTGTAGAGACTGGGGCCTCGCTATGTTGCCCAGGCTGATCTTGAATTGAACTACTGGCCTCAAGTGATCCTCCTGCCTTTCTTAGTAAGACCCAGGGAGACTCATCTGTGAAAGATCAGTGGGAAAGGTTGACCATATCAGCTGTTTCACTTTGGGAAGTTGCTTCATTTCTCTAAGCTCCAATGGCTTCATTTCTCTAAGCTCCAAGAGTTTGGGAAGGTTTAAACGCCCTTAGCACCATGTCAGAAATTTAAAAGTGGCAAATGCGGGTTCTCCAGCATCCCTTTCCTCTCTGCCTTTATCGAACACATACATCACAGATATTTCCTTCCAGTCTGTAGCTTTGCTGTTCCATGTCTTTTAACGGCAGCACTTTTTGAAAAGAAGTCTTTAATTTTGATGAAGTACAGTTTATCATTTTATTTTCTTTTATGGTTAAGGTACACCATTTCCTGTCTAAGAAATTTTTGCCCAATCCAAGTACTTAATGATTTTTCTCCTATATTTTCTTTTAGAACTTTTGTAGTTTTAGCTTTTACGTAGGTATATGATCCATTTTGAATGAATTTTTATGTATAGGATGAGGTAAGATTCGAGAGTGTTTTTTCCATATGGATATTATTTCAGTACTGTTTCTTGAACAACTATCATTTCCCTATTGAATCACCTTGGTATCTTTGCCAAAAATCAATTGACCACGTATGTATTGATGTATTTCTGGTCTCTCTATTTTTCTGTGAGTCTATATATCTATGCTTACATCAATACCACAGTCTTGATAACTAACTTTATATTAAATCTGGAAATCAAATAGTGTATCAAGTAGCCCTCAAACTTTGTTATTATTTCACAAAATTGCTTTGGCTAGTCTTTGAATTTCCATATAAATTTTAAAATAAAATTTTACATTCCTATAAAAAAGGCATGTAGAGATTTTGAATGAGATTTCATTGAGTCTATGGATCAACTAGAGGAAAATTGATATCTCATGAAAATGCTAAGTTTTTCCATTTATTTAGTGGATTTCATTATATAGGGATCACAGATATTTTAATTCTTCCCTAAGTATTATATTTTTGATGTTATTTAAATGATATTATCATAAATTTTACTTCCAATTCTTCTCAGCTATCATAAAATACAATTAATTTTTATGTATTGACTTTATACCTGATAATTTTATGAAATTCACCTGTAAGTTTTAGCATTTTAAAGAAATATTTCTTGGAATTTTCTATGTAGAGTATCATGGCCAAGGTCTCCAGGATAAAGTTGAATATAAGACAAGAGAGGAGGAACCTCTTAAATTCAATATTTTACTATTAAGAGTGATGTATTCTCTAGGTATTTTTTAATATCTAGGTAGATCAATGATATTAAAAATTTTTTTCTTTTCCAGTAGAAGAAGTTAAACCTATAAATTTTCTTCTAATACAGCTTTGGTTGCATGCCACAAATTTTTTCATGTTGTTTCTTCATTACCACTTAGTTCAAAATATATTTTAACTCTTCCTGCCATTTCTTATTTGAACCATGCATTTAGAAATGTATTATTTACATTTCAAATATTTGATGATTTTTTCAGAAATCTTTGTGTTATTATTTCTTTAATATTATTGTGATAGAGAACATATTATGTGAAATTTCAAATCTGTTAAACTTACTGAGAAATTTGTTAGGGACAAGTAGATGTGATCTATATTGGTGGATGTTCTATGAGCATTTGAATTGATGTGTCTTCATCATTGGTCATTAAATCATTAAAATTATTTTAATTTTTGCTGTAATATCCTATTTGCATCATGGATTTAGGAATGTGTTATTTAAATTTCAACATTTGGGTATTTTCTAGAAAACTTTTTGTTTAGATTTTTAGTTTAATTTTGTTGTGGTTAGAGATCATAATTCTTAAAAATTTGAGAAAATTTTTACGATCTATCTTGATAAGTGTTCAATGTACACTTAAAAAGGACATTGTTGGGGGCAGTATTCTATAAATTTGGTCAGGTAGGTTGGGTGCATTGTTTAAGAGTTTGATATTCTAACTGGTTTTGGATCTACTTATACTATCAATTCCTGAACAAATTGTGTTGAAATCTCTAATGGTATTTGTGGATTTCTTTTTTCTCTCTCAGAATTTCTTGGCATTTTATAGTTATGGAAATGGAAATCTTTCCAAATATCAGAATTTTTGAGTTTCCTGTGTATCTAATTGTTTTTCTTATTTTTTTTTTCATGTCTGATTGTGTAACGTCAGCCCCGTGAAGTCATAACTTTATCTGTATTGTTTTATTTTATCTCCACAGTCTAGTGTAAGCATATAGCACATAATTGTCACTCATCAAATGTTCTGAATCGGATGAATGGATGGAAGGGTAGGAGGGCAGGTGAACAGACAGGCGCAAAGAGCAGTCTTCATTCCCAGCACTTCGCAAAGTACCTGAAACATTATAAACACTCAGATGTATGTGCAGATTGACTCAATTGTATGCAGATGAAGGAAAATTGATGCTTCCTGCAAACAGGACTGCAGAGCCTTTTCCCCACCAGGCTGATCCCATTTATAACGGGGCCTATGAATGAATTTCAGCATCCTTGTTGCTCACCAAGGGCCAAGCACAGGTAAGGAAGTATTTGGGGTGATGGTAATGAGCTAAACTTAGTCAAACTTCTTCTGATAGATGTGCCTGCAGTTAGAAGCTGATTTCCTAGTGCTTTGCTTTTGACAATATCATGTCTGTTGCTTCCAGTTTTCTCATGTGTGCATAAACACAAAAGGTACGTTGTGGGTGGCCACTTGTTGAGTATCAGCCTGCAAACAGAGACTATTTATCTTACTTATCACTATATTCCCAGCACCTGGATAAGAAATATTTATTAACTAAGTTAATAGATGTATGACTGGCGAGTGAAAGAAAGAATGAATAAATGAAGATTTCCTACCTTAGTAACAGCAGATAAATGCTATCTTAAAAAAATAAGATTTTTATTTTACTCAAAGTACTTAAAAAAATTAAGAAATGAAAAAGTATGTAAGTTTGCAAGAAAAAAGTTGTGATTATGGCTCAAGTCACAAGGGAGCCTCAGCTATTCAGCCTTTAAGATTCTGTTTACTTTTAAAATATCGCCTACAGAGAAGACAACTGTTTCACTTATTTATTAATATAATGATCTATTTATGTCAATGGCTGCTGATGTTGGCAAGAGTCTGCTGTTCCAAGTACTTTGCATCTAAGATTATACATACCTATTGTAGGTGATCAGTGTGTGTATTTTCCTTTCTCTCTTCCACACAATCCTAAGTTTATTGCTCCCAGGACTAACATATACATTTTTCTACCATTACTGTAAATGTGGTAGCCTTCAGTGTATGTACATTTAAAATATTCCTGACTCTTACCTTTATAGAGAGCCTGCATATGACTTTCATTTCCCAAATTTGTACCCCATTTTCCCTACTTTTTGCCTTACGCTCCTAGATGAAAGAGTTTCTCATTGTCCGGATTTTCTTCTTTCATCAACTATGATTATCTTTATTTTCAATGATGGGATAAACAATGTCTGGTAGTTACTCAAATGATCTGGAAATTACGGATCCTACCCTGCACCACTTTTGTCATCTCCACACATGAAAGAATTGAAAGAACTTTCCTCTTTGGGTTCTGACCTTGGAAACACACCCACAGCTTGTGTCATCTCCCAGAGCCTTTCCTGCTGTGAACAGCCCATCAGAGTCCCCCAGACAGCTGTTAGAGCTCAGAATCCATTTACTTTGGGGTGAGGACTTGAGGGACACAGATGGGTGAATTACAGGTGTTCAGCTTAGTGGCAGACCCTGCTTGGCAGAGTTTAATATGAGCTCCAACCTGTTTCAGCGGCAGGGCAGCAAAGCTGTCACTCTTTGCCCTGGAGAGAGTTGGTGGATTTTGGCTGGGTGCCATATGCAATCCTAGTTACAAGGTCAACTGCACATTTTTGGTTTTTGGAAGCTGTTACAAGTTGAGCTAGTCACTGACTATACCTTAGCTTGGGTCAGCTTTCTTTCTTTAGATTTTTAATTAAGACTCCAAAGTGACTATTAGTCCCATTCAGTGACTCTATCCAAGAATCTACTGCTGTAGTTCCTGCTCCATGTTTATGTCAACCATGCATGTTTGCCTTGTTGCTTTTATTCTTTTTCTACTTATTTACCATTTCTAGTCTTTCAATTGCATAATGCACTTCAGTTCCTCCCTATAATCAGTTCTGAACCATTCAGGCATTCCCTTGGTGCCTAATTACAAACTGATATAAGAGCTCTGAAGATGAGAAACTCAGTTCTGTGGAAACTTATGACAAGAGAAGCTAATTTAGGGAGAGAGGAAGAAAGGTTCAGGTTCCAATGGGTTGAGTCCTTTTGCAAATCAAAATCTACAAAGAACAGGACTGTGGCAATGATACGATAAAATGCCCTAGTATCTTAGCCATTCGGTGGATCTGCTTAGCATATAAGAATTGGATTCCAGGCAAAGTATTCTGAAAACCAGAATTGCCTTGGAAATGGAGAAACCATTTCTAAGGCAACGAGGATTTGAGCCCTGGAATAGGATGCATTTCACTAGATTTGTGTGCATTTTATGGTTTGAAATCATGCCAGGAGTGCCCTGTCCAGGCCATAGCATGACCTCTGCAAAATCGTATCTATCATTGAAAAGGCCCTGCTTTCCGTAACTCCTTCTGATATGCTGCCAAAAATTCAAACAGCTATTCCGATTACACTTTAATTGGTACTTTATATTCAACACATAAGAAAACTCACCATAAACAAAAGCTGTTCTTTCCTGAACTCTGTGAAGTTAAAGTATCTGGATCGTGTGTTAACTATATAATATTTATGGAGTTGAGCTTGTGGGTGAAGTCAGCCAAAGCCCATTTCTCCTCCTTAAGGCCTTATATACTAAGGAATGCTTTATATGTGATGATCTTGAAATAGCTTTGAAATCCCCACTCCTCAGAAATTTCTGCAATGGTTAAAGAATAGAAGGAATAATAAATAGTCAATTCAGCTGACCGTTTTGGGGGGTTTTTCTTTTTATTCTTTGAGAAATCAATACTAATGCAGTTGGCATTTATATAATCAACCTTCTTCCAAGAATCTCAAAACACATATAAACTCTGCTGGTTGGTTACTTAAAAGTAATCACTTGCCCTGAAACCATAAACCAGGTCACATATGGAACTGATTGTGAGAGTCAAATACTGAGACCTAAAATTTCTACCAGTGGCTTATGCCAATCTGTTACCCGCTCCCATTCACCTATACCCATGCAAGTAGGTGAAGACCATTAGGGAGTTGGAGCCGAAGGGAGCAATTTCAGATATGTGCATTCAATCAACCAAGTTACTGAATGTCTCCTCTGCACTAGATCATGTGGTGTGCATAAGGAACATAGGAGTAAATAATAAGTGGGCTTTGCTGCCTAGAAATTCACCATCTCTAGTGAGGAACAATTATAACAATCAACATATAGTGAACACCCACTCCATTCTCTAAGCCCTTTATATGCATTAACTCACTTAGTCCTAGCAGTTACTTTACAAAGGAGGGTCTAATATTACATCTAATAGACACCCTTCACCTAAATGTCAAAATGCTTATATTGAGCTTTAGTTGTTTCAAAAAATTTTTAAAGATATATATATATATATGTATATATGTGTGTGTGTGTATATATATATTTCAGACAGACTTCAGGCCCCCATTGTATGCCTTCTTGATTTTGTTTTCTACTCTTATTCTCAGAAGCCATTGTTCTATAGTTGACGTATGTATTTCCTATCTATTTTTTATAAAATAAATGTGCTGTGTGTATCTAAACACACATACACACATATATAAACAGTGCATTACATTGTTTTGTGTGTTTTAAAAAACTGTGCAAATAGTGCCCTTCTCTAATATTCTTTTGCAGTTTGGTTTATTCACTTGATATTGTATTTTTGAAATTCATGTATGTTGAATCACATAGAAATTGTGGATTAATTATAACAGTTTATGATGTTTGATCATATTACTATATGCAATTTATCAATCCATTTCACTATTGGGCACTTACATTTTTTACAATTATTCTCTATTATATAAATGCTTCGATGAACAAATAAATACCTATTTGTGGATTTTTCTATGACACATTGTTAAATATAAGTTTATAGATTCATAGAATAGGGGCATCTTCAATTTTACTAGACATTGCCAATTTACTACCCAAAGTGATTGTGCCATTTATACTCCTACTGGCCATGGATGAATGTCCCAGGTCCCCTATAACTTCAGTGGCCCTTGGAGGTGCTAGGAATTTAATTTATGTGAGTTTGATGGATGTGAAAAATATCTTGTTATTAATTTAGGATATTTGCATCCATGTTTCCACATGACATTGACTGATATATACCTTTTTATGCTTTCTATGCTTTTTATACAAAAGTTACATTACTTTCTGAAAATTTATTAAAGAACATTTCTTTATATTCCCTATAAGAGTTGTAGATAACAAAGATTTTTTTTTTGAAAATTCATTTAGCCACTTATAAAACTATTTTGTAGAGTAAAAAGGTGCATATAAATTAATTAATTATTGGCATTTGTAGTTTCAATTTCTTCATCAGTCAATGCTAGTGTTTATTTGATATCATAAAATTTTCTTATTTATTATCAATTTATTGTATTTCTGTGGTTATGTTATGGTTTTAAAATAAATTTCTGGTATTTCTTATTTGTGCAAATTTCTTATGTTTCATATTTGTGACTTCTCTCTTTTCTCGGCCAATCTTCAGGAGGTTACCTGTTTTATTAACAATTCTGAAGATTGAACTTTGTTTTTGGAACTTTTCTCCATTGTTATTTCTCATTTCCTTCTTGTTGGTCTTTTGTTTTTAGGAGCTACTATGTATTTGTGGGGAGGATTTAGTCTTTTTTTCTTCTCAACTCTTTGACTTCAATGCTTAGGTCATTAATTCATTATTTTTTTGCATTCAAAAACATATTATCATAATGAATTTCCCTTTGAGTATCAATTTATCTTCATCCCACAAATGCTGATGTGTTATACTTGTGTTGTTAGTGTTTTTAAGAGGAAGCTTCCCAAACTATACCTGACAAGCCTTTTTCCTTGGATGTTTATTATAGTCTTTTTACAGCATCCTATGCTATTTTAACTTCATAGACATATGACAGGATTTCCAAATTAGATTGGGTACATAACTTTTGGAATTTGGGGACATTTCCCATGTTGCTAAATAAGATAAAAATCTCCAGGAAGTCAAGTGTCCTATACTAAAGAAGGATATCATATATAGTTGTAAAATCTTCCTAGGCAACCAATAGATCGTGACAAAATATATAGAGAAATTCCACTAAAATATGTTGACTAATAGGAAATGTCTCCTGCAGAAAATAGAAGCAAAATGCTTTTATGATGTTTAAAAGTAGAAAGGATCTTAAAGATCTGTAGTCTCCAACCACTGGACTGCAGACTGGTACTGGTCCGTGGCCTGTTAGGATCTGGGCTGCACAGCAGGAGGTATGTAATGGCTAGTGAGTGAAGCTTCATCTGTATTTACAGCTGCTCCCCATCGCTCGCATCACCGCACAGGCTCTGCCTCCTGTCAGATCAGCAGGGGCATTAGAGTCTCATAGGAGCACAAATCCTACTGTAAATTGCGTGTGCAAGGGATCTAAGTTGTATGCTGCTTGTGAGAATCTAATGCTTGATGATCTGAGGTGGAGCTGAGGTGATGATGCTAGCTCTGGGGAGCAGCTGTAAATATAGATTAGCATTAGCAGAGAGATGTGACTGCACAATAAATGTAATGTGCTTGAATCATCCTGAAATTATCCCCTTGCCCTGGTCCATGGAAAAATTGTCTTCCATGAAACTAGTCCCTGGTGCCAAAAAGGTTGGGGACTGCTGTTATAGATCATGTTGGACTATAATTTCATTTTACATAGGCCGATTGAATCTCAGAAATATCAAAGGACTTTCTCAATTTCACAAAATAATTGGTTGCAGATTCAGGATGAAAAAGTCCCTGTGCAATTGTTGTTTTGTTATTATTATTAATTTATACCATATTTCCATCTGTCTTCTTTCTTAAGAAATAATGATCCTTAGGTTTGTACATCTACGGAAAATTATTTATGCTACTATTTGCCTCTTTCTTTATGGATGGGGCAAGTGAGACACAAAACTTATTCAGAGAAACACTGAGACCAGTCATGGACACTGAATCCACTTGCTGGAAAACCTTCTGCTAACTTCCACATCTTCCTCTTTTACCATTTTACTTATTGCCAAGTCTTGGGGCCTTTTTACATGGTTCCCATCCATTCTTCTCATTGCTTCTTTATTTTTCTTGTTCATTAGATTTTTTTTCTTCTTTATCACCTCACTGAGGCCATCCCTGACAACATAAAGTGTGTGTCACACCCACTCTCTCTTATTCCCCCTCTCAATCTTACAACCCTTTCACTTCTTCCCTATAATACCACCATGTGGAATTATTTTCTTTATTAATAAGTTGACTCTTTTTGTCGGCCTTTCCCATTATCATGTATATTTCAGATATAGTTCATCATCACATCTTCGGTGCCTGGCACAGCTCCAGTCACAGGTGGCACCCAGTGAATGTGTGAAGCTTCGGTAAATGGATGAAAAAATGAATGAATTAAAAAAAAAAAAACCTCCAATAGACTTTTAATGGGTAGAAATGGTTTCAATGGAAAATTTGGCGAAACACAAAGAATTATATATATGTAATGTCCCTGAACTAAATTGGAAGAACACAGATGAGAGTTTTGGCATTGATAATTATGCCCCAAGTATTAGTATCAATACAAAGACTTTTAAAATAATGATAAGTAAATTTAATGTTCAGTAATGATGGACTAAGTCATTTGGACAAACTCTTTTTTTTTTTTTTGAGGAAAATAAACTAACTGAATAAGGTATAAATACTATGTTTTGAAAGCACCAAAGAGCTAACAAGATAGAGAGTCATTACTTGGAAGAGATCTATAAGAGCTTGGGAATCAAGCAATGGAGTCTGGTAGGAAATGCTGTTTTTCCCCTTGTCACACATGGACCCACAGAGAGGCAACTAATAGTCCAATATCATTAAAGGGACAAAAAGTCTGAATGCAAATTCTATTAAGAGTACTGATCTGGTAAGCCTTTACCACTTTGGGCTGAAACTCTATGGGCTGAGGCCAGCCAGTAAAGGTGATGGTTTTACATCATTTTTCTCCCCAGAAAACCTCAACATTAAACTATATTAAATGTCCAAAAATAGTATGACTGGCATTCTGGAAAAAGCAAATAAAAATATCTTCTGGAGGAAAACAACTTTAATCAAGTCTTGAATTTATTACTAAAAATTTGTTTTTAAAAACAATGCCCAGCACACATCAGAGATAACCGGATACATGAAGAGATGAAATGCCATAAAAAAAAAAAACCCAGCAAAAATAAAACAATATAGGAACAGACCCAAAGAAGTCCAAATAGGAGGATTAACTGACAGACTATACAACAATTCTGTTCACTATATACAGTGAGATAAAATCCAAGCTTGAAAAAGTTGGCAAGGAACCAGCAACCAGAAAAAGGGACAACATAGATTCAAAAAAGAATCAAATATGCATTCTATAACTGAAGTAAAATAACCAAATGGGTAATTTTAACAGCAAGTTAGGAAGAGTTGATAGACAATTATTAAACAAAACTAAAGATCAGAAGTCTATGCAAAATGAAGGATAAAGAAAAAACAAAAGGCAGAAAATAAAGAATAACACATAACAGCTATAGAGCAGTGCAGTACAATAGAAATTTCTACAATGATAAAAATAATTTATATCTGTGCTTTCCAACCCAGTAACCACTATACACATGTAGCTGTTGAGTATTTGCTATGTGGCTATTGAGACAGAAAAGCTGATTTTAATTTTAATTATTTAAATTTAAATTTATGTAGCCACATGTGGCCAGAGGCTACTGTATTGAACAGTGAGGATACACATAGAAATTCTAACATATATACAATAGGAATGCTAGAAGCAAAAGAAGAGAGAAAATGAAGGAGGGGTAATGTTTGAAGAGATAATGGCTCAAAAATGTTTAGAACTGATGAAAGACACTAATCCATACATCCAAGAAACCCCACAAATATCAAGTGAAAATTTAAAAATAAAAAAAAATCTTCTTTTAGGAATGCTGTAGTGATTCTGAAGAAAACCAAATACAAAGAGAAGAATTTTAAGATGAGACAGATAAAAAAGAGAGATTACTTTCAAACAAATAGTATTTAGCGACAGTTGACTTCTCAACAACTACAATGGAAGTCAGGAAAAAATATATATTCAATGTGCTAAAAAAAAAGAAACTGCCATCCTGTAATTCTATACCCAAAGAAAATGTCTTTCAATAATGAAGGTAAAATAAAGGCATTTTAAGACCAAGGTCAATAAAGACAGTTTAGCACTACCAGATGCTGCCAATGAAAATTATAAAACAAACCCAGATGGAAGGTGAGAGATACAAGAAGAACCAAGAACAAAGAAAATGATAAATATGTTGACAAAATATAAGGAAAAATACCATATAAAACAAAAATATTTTTTTGTGTGAATTCTGTATCTTTCTCTATTTTTTTTCTTTCTGTTTCTCTCAACAATTTAACATTGTACTTTACATGTTATGTTGAAATTTTTTATCTATATTACTGGATTTTGCAGATTTTGGGTCAAGGACCTGCATAAAAGTGTCTGATAAAGCAGTACAACAGTAATGCTGTAAAGAGAAATGGCTGAAATGAAATGAAGCAAAGGAAGTTATTCAGCTGTTCCCTGGCAATGGGGCAAAAACATTAAAAAACAACGAGCTTCCAAGGGAGGTGACAACGTTGAGTAGTTGAGTCTCAAAATGGTCACTTACGGCACTTTAGCATGTCCAACTAATAACACAAACTTGATTTTTCTAATTTATGATTATTATAATAAAAGTCCTGAGAGCCCATTCTAGATCTTGCCTGTGGTCAAGTTACCAAAACTTTCCAATCCTCATTCTCCTAACCTTTGATCCTATTTTGCATGGCTGTTGTGCATAGAACCGCACTTGGCTCGTTTTCATGAGCTTCCCTGAAATATTTTGTACTGCTTGGCAATGTATTCTAAGGTCTTCTCTCTGACTTTATTTATTTATTTATTTTTGTTGTTTCCTTTCCAACGGTTTGGTTACTTCCTCAGGAATACCTTCAAGTCTATAGCTTGTATCCTGCTTCTCTCTCTCCCTCTGTCCTTCCCATTGGCATTCCTGGAGAACTTCTCCAATCGTACTTTAGGCTCATATCTCAAGTTCAAACTGTTGATTTTTCAATTCACCACCTCAAATGCAGATTTCACCGTCATGTTCTTTGAAATCTTTTCTTTTCCTTTTACTTTCTTATATAATTTTGTTCTGCCTTTCTTAACAGATTATTTTGTAGGCATATTCTTATATCTGATATATAATTATATTTTTGAATTTTTTTTTTCAGAATAATCATCCATGAAGAAGAGGAAATTTATCAAGAGCTGGTGTTTGCCAACAAATTGGTACATAATCTCCATTTGTGGAAAAAAACTCTCTTTTGTATGTTATGGTTGATAGTGTATTGTTCAGTTTCCCACCCTCTTCCATGGGAGGAATATACTTCCCTTCTCCAGAGGACAGGTTAACTGCACAACACAAGACCAACTTCTAATATCTAACTGGCTTTCATATGATTGAGCACTGCTGCAGAGAGGTGGCTTCTTCAACTTCAAGTGACACTCTAAGGAGAGAAATGCACGACAAACTCCTGTCTCTACAAGGTACAGTTACCACGAATTTTCCTGTCCACATTTTTGCCAAAGCAGTGTCCTTTTGCAGTGTCCTGTGGCAGTATGTGCTAAAAGTTCTCTTTCCCTAATTTTACAGTTGTTTTCTGGAAGTTGGAGTCTCCAAAAGTTGTGAGAAGAAAATAAAAGTACTCTTCCTCAAAAAGTAGCACTCATAACCAGAGGAATGCCCCAGTTTTCCCCTTGATTCAGACTTTTTCTTTCTTATGTAAAAATTCATGTGTAATGAAACATAGACATCTTAAATAAATGTACATTTACTGAGTTTTGCAAACATTTACACCTGCATCCGCCAAACCCCTATCAAGTTAAAGAACATTGCCATCACCCTCTTGCCCCTTCACAAGGGAACCTTTTTAGCATATAATAATCTGATCAAGGTAGGAAGGAGGCAGTTTCCTACACCCCCAGGGCTAACTCAGTTTCCCCACTAACTTTGTGTGCTGGTAGAAAGGGAAATCTTTCTTCCCTGCAGTTTCTTAGATTTTTGTACTTCTGGCACAGAAGTTAGTGTTCGGGAGTGTGGAAAATAAAGAGCCAAATGGAGACAGAAAAAGCCATGTCATCATTAAAAATAAACAGAGACACAAATATGTCAGAGGGCAGAGGCAGGCACTTCATTGTGCCAGTGATTTATATGGGGAAGCTAATTTTAACCAAGCTGGGACTGTGTGGTGTCTCACGGCCAAACAAACAGGCGAAGCGCCCTTTCGACAGCGGTGGCGAGCTGCTGATCTCCTCAAGGAGTAATCTCATTTTCTCGGTGGAGTAAAAGGCAATAAGTGGCTGTTTACTGTCACTGAAACCCTGGCTGAGTCACTGAAGGCAGACCCTGTTAAATGCCAGAGGAACAAGACGATGCCAACCCTCTAAGAGTCAAATCCACAAAACACTGACACGTTGACAGCAGATAAAGCAGGGGCTTTCCCTCTGTTTGTTCCACATTCTAGAATTTTATTTTCTTAAAATGGCACTAGGACATGAGGGTGGCAGACTGGCTCCCCAGGAGATTAGCACATGGCAGTCTGGCCTGGTGACTTGTGTCTATTTTGTAACACACACCAGCCAGGGCCTGAGAGTTATACCTGGGTATAACTCAGGGCAGGGTGGGGTGGGAGTGGGGGGACCGGGTATGGAGTAGGGAATGTCAAAACAGGAGGGGCAGGAGGGCCAGCCTCGTATGTGCAGGAGGTGCTGCAGTGCTCTACAAAGGGGACAGCTCAGGATTAGTGAAATTATCTTTGGATCGGAGGCCTTGGGCTATTAGTTTACTCTGCTTTCAAGTTTGAGGCTTTTCCAAATGCCAATGCTGTAAAATCGGAAGTTCAATGGTCTGCCCCGTGAGAACTGCTTACAGCCAAGCACAGTTAAGTGTGCGTGGGGATGTGTACATATGTGTGTGTTAAAATTGGTTGTCAGTAGTAATTTCAGTGAATGAACATTTAATATGGACCCTCAGTGTATAAGGTTCAAAAGCCACCCGAAAGGTATAAGAAGATTGAGGTGGTAGATTAAATGGAGCATTTCTGGAGAAAATATATTGGAGTATTTTCCTGCTGCCATTCCAAGAAAGAGGGGTAGGGGATGTGCCCCCTCCCTTGCTTCAAGTCTAGGGAGAGAGGTTGGAAAGACCCAACAGGGAGCCAGACTGCTTCCTTTGGACACAGTGGATAGGGTGGATATTCCAAAGGGTTCAAACAACAAGTGAGGCCTGAGCACTGACAAATGAGAGCTGAAATCAGCTGTACAACTGAAGTCAGCTCTCGCAGGGTCCTGCTTTGCCAAGTTTTTACTCTTAGGCTTCTGAATAGCGGGAGGTCTGGAAGCCCTATGAGGAGGCTGGGGAGGCCAGGGCATTGGCAGAGGGTTCGCGGGGAGCTCAGAGCAGAAGTTATTAATATTTTGCAATTGTTCCGCGAGCACTTTAACATATGCACAGCCAGTGTGCCCCACTAGTGCATACCAGCTGACTGGCAGACCTGAGCGGCAGATGGAGTATGGTCTGTGGGTAGGGAGCACCTGCACTGCTGCCAAGCGCTGGTGAAGGTGCGTGGATCCCACGGAGATGTCAGCCTTGTGAGCCAGAGAAAGAGAACTCCATCGCCTTAAAGGGACTTTGCACAAGAAGGCTGTCAGAAAGGGGGACAGGACTGCAGCAGAGATGGGACCGTGAAAGGATGACCAACACCCTGCTCAGATGACTGTCTTAAGTGCATAAATTAAATTCATAGAATTGGCAGAGACACCAATCATAATTTAAGTAGAGTTATCAAAATCTTTCAAAATTCTTAATACATTAAATAAGCAGATACAGCAACAGTCCTAATAACTACTATGATTTTCACGATGCGGTGATAAGTGAAAACAACATTGTGAAATACCTTCGCAATTGCGATGTACTATGAAACTATGATTTCAGTGGTGGCAGAATCACAAATACTGCTAATAACTGCATTCATAACGTAAGGAAATGCTAAATTTTCATTAGAGTTTGCACACTTATAATGGACGGACGTGTCAAATTTTAGAGGATATATGTATATCCAAGTTGAAGGATATTTTCCAGATAGCCATATAACTAACAGGTAAAGGGCTCCCATACAAGACCGGTTGGAAAATATATCACCTGCATTAAGTAATTGCAGATGAAAACCCCACAAAAACAATTCACGAGAGACAGAGTTAATTATAAACATTTGACATGGGAGAGGAAACCAAATACATGCAAGTGCTCGCTGCTTAAGTCATTTTTAAGTCTCTGGCTGCTCTTCTCTCCTTGCCTCAACCAGGGGGGTCAGAGCCAATATCAGGGTGTCCTGATGGATGCAAGGAGATAGCATAGTAGAGAAAGACCCAGCCCCTCTGCCCCATCAGTGGATTTCCAACCTGCTGCAGGGTGAAGTGAGGGCAGAAGCTTTCACTTTGAGTGGGGTTCAGGGTATCCAATATTACACTGGGCTGGGCATATTCATCAATAAGCAGTGATGGTTTTAGGCAGCTAAACTGTCTGGAGTTCTGTTGCTTATCTTAGAGGGAATAGGGAAGCTGTATCTATCCAGGAGTTCCTGCAGGGTCAGGGGACACCCCCCACCATGCGACAAGTTTGAAAGGGCAATTGTCGAGGGGAAGGGAAATGAAGTTGTTTTGTGATTGCACCCTGTGAGTCCTGTTAGTACAATATACTAGTCCCATGAAAATGTGTGTGTGTGTGTGTGTGTGCGCATGCACAATTTCTTTGCCTGAAAAATAGTGTGCTATGGTGCTTAGGAGCGTGGTCAATGGAACTGAACTGCCTATGAAAAATTCCTGGTGGGCCACTTACTGTGAAACCTTGATTAAATTCCTTAACCCCTCTGTGTCTCAGTTTATTCATCTGTAAAATGGGCCTATCAATAATGTTATATGTATCTAATAAGGATGAAAACATGATTAAGTGTGTTAATGTACTCAAAATTCTTAGAACACTGCCTGGTGCTCTACATATATTAGTTTTGTTGTTGTTATTGTTGTTAAATGAACTACTCTTCCACTTGTCATTTGCAGTGGCCTCTAGGGGACCTTCTTTGAACCCTGGAGATCTGAAAAATAAGAGTTGGATACCACAGTTTCAGAACATCTGTATTTGCCTCCTAGAGGTTGGCTGTTTGGGCTAATTCTACACTCCATGCTCCAGTGCAAGCACTGTCTCAACATCTGGAGCACTTGTGCCCCCAGTGCTTCCCAAGAGACTACACCTGACCAGCTCCCTCCTAGGCAGCTGCCAGGTCACAGCCAAGGCATTCTTCCTGCTGCATCATCTCAGATAAAAGCTGTCGTGAACCCACTATACTGTAAGGTGAAACCTAGAAAAGCTGTTTATGTAGAAAGCAGTCGTTAAACATCGCAGGTAGCTAAGGACCTTTGCAGGTTGCTAAGGGAGGTGTTGTACTTAAATTTCAGCAACAACAAACAAAACAGCTGGTGGATACATCTAATGTGTGGATAAATGCTTCTGGCAATTGTGATGGAATCAAAATATTAGTGGGCTGGGGTCAAGCAATCCTGAACTTGGAATATCATTTATGTGTGAAATTCAGCGTGTTCCTATATGTCTCTGAAACTTAGTGTCCTTATAAATATAACATGGATAACCAAGCACTTCTTTGTATAGTTGTGAGAGCTGCATGAGATAAGCCTTAGGTGTTCAGTTGGTGATGATAGATTCCCTTTACCCTTTACATGAGAGGAATGTTACTCAGTATCAGCTGCAGATCTCTATTGCACTGGTAACGAAGCTAAACATGGCCAGCCTCCTTTCTTCCAACCTTACAGATTCAGTGGCCCATGGAGGTCTGAACACTGTTCAGTATTTCCTGTGAATTCCACATGAGGGAGCAGACAAGGAGAGTCATATTCCTAGGGCTGGCTCAGCATCCCAGGCTCTGACTTCCAAGCGTGCTATCATTATACCACATCGCTTTACCCAGGAGACATGCTCAACTCTCTCTTTACCTTTCTCAAAAAACAACAGGACCTCTACCTGCTCTTGTGTTGCATTAATGACTTACATAGACCATGTTGAAAATGGAGTGGCTGCTCACTTCCTGGCAATACGATAACTCATCATTCTTCAATACCCTTTGGCCACCCTGTCCCCAGGGAGAGTCCCTGGCCCTTCCACGTACAATCACACATGCTCTGTGTGTTGTTGGATCTTCTCCCCTTCTCATACTCCTCTCTTCTTCACACCACTCACCTTGGGAGCTCACTGTCAGCAACAGAAACAACCCGATTCCCCTCTCGCTCCTGCAGAGTAGCTTCCCACAGCCGTTGATGTCCTGAGACTTACGGATGTTGCTGATTGTGGGTTTATCTGTTAGCTGTTGCTGAGTAATCAACCACTCCAAAATTCAGGGACTTAAAAATAAACACTCATTGTTGCTCACTAATCTATTTGTCAGTCGGGTGGTTCCAGGGAGGGCTCAGCTGATTTCAACTGGCTTTGCTCACTCTTGCAGTCAGCTGGTGGGTCAGGGAGGGGTGGGCTGATCTAGAATGGCCGCGGTGCATGGCTGGCTGAACGCTGGCTATGGAAATGCGCATGCTTGGAGCATCACCCATCAGCGTAGCCTGGGCTCATTCGCATAGCAGAGGATTTCCAGAGAGCGAGAACAGAGGTGCGAAGCTTTTGAGACCTAGCTTCAGGATGGTAGAATGTCACTTCCACCACATCCTACTGCCAAAGCAAGTCAAAAACCTGTTTGGATTTAATGGTGGACAAATAGACTCCACTTCTCAATGGGAAGAGCTGCAAAGTCACCTTGCAAGGGGAGTGGGTACTGGGAGGACTAGTTTGTGCTATTTTGCAATCTACCACACTTGGGTTCATCTACTTCCAGCTGGCTCTTGAAGGTATTTTCACAAGGACAACTTCCTCCACGGGAGAAATTATGGTGCTAACACTCAATATATAATAATAAAAACATTTTTTTTTTTTTTACCACATTAGAGAAAAATGACTCAGCTTCCTTTGAGAAAGACAATTGCAAAGGTCACTTTGCCTGTTATCTTGTGTCCTGTTTCTGGACAAGGGGAAGCTGAGACCTAAGACCTACTAGTTCCCAAACCTAGGGAAGTTTGCCTTCCCCTGAGGGAGGAATAGAGTGAGAAAGGTACATGAAGACTTTAAGAATACATGATTCTGTGGAATTCGGAGTACTGCTGGATTGTTCCTAAGCATGATCTACCAGGTACAAAATAACGGCTTGTGGATTTGAAGGATGACATAATAGCACTTTGTAAAGTGCTATGGAAATATTTCATCTTCTCCTTTTCTCTGCCTCATTGCTTGAAGCTTAACATAAAAGTAGGTATTAAAGATTCATAACCATTAAGGTACCAGTTGGGACATCAGGGTCCATTACTTTACATTTTTGCTGCTAGTATTACATATGTATTATTATAGTATTATGTAATAATTGAATCTAAGCATTTCATAAAAGAAAGTTATTGGAAGTATGGTTACAAATTAGGAAAACCAGTTTTATAAGCCATAATAAATAGTCTCAGGGCATTTGATGAAAACTGTTAAAAAAAATTTTAAGACAAAAATCCCCCCTTAGCCTCAGAAATAATTTAATGAGGATGTAAGCAAATTGGTCCTCTCATAGATAAAAAATATCAAATGTATTGAGAAACAATTTGGCTATAAACTATTTAGCTAAAAACTGGCCCAGTAATTCAAATTCTGATGATGTATGGGAAATATATCTAAATATGCAAATAGGCTATATGCATACACTATACCCTGAAAAATAAATTCATTATTACGAAAAAATATAGCATGACACAATTTAAATCACATTTTATGATAATTTTAATGTATAATTTTTGCTAAAATAAATTAACCAGAATTAAGAATATACTATGAATCTTGAGACATCTCTCTGGGGCTGCCTGTGATGCATCTAACATTTTTTCCATGCTGAAAAACGGTTCTTTAAAAATAAATAAATGAATGTAGACATATATCATTTCTTTGTTTTGTTTTCTTTTTATGATTCATTTATTCATCCATGCATTCATTCAGTTCCCATTGAGGCCCTACTATGTGCAACACTGTGCTACATATTTTAAGAAAGACCCCTATGTGGTCATCTAATAACTGAAGGTTAGGTGTTATTTCTCCATTTTAGACGTAAGGAAATAGTAGTTTCGAAAATTTTGATAACTTCACTAAGCAAGTCACTAACTTAGTCAGAATACTAGTTTAGAAATTGCTGACTTCAAAACCTGAGTTTTAATGAGAAGTACATGGAAAATGAACACCACTTACACTATGTATGATGTACTCTGTTACGTTAAATACATTACGTGCAAAATTGAGAGAATGCCAAGGCCCCTTTTTATAGCAATGAGCTTTTTCCAATACTCAAGTGTGATCATATAAAATAAAACATTTTATTAATGAGTTATAACAAAAAATTACTGAAAGTGCAAATCTGGTGCCTATGTGAAATGGATAGTAAATGCTCTTTGTTAATGTATAGTTCAGTGTAAATATCTTGACCTGAAATTTTAGTGTTCTATTAAAGAATATCTTTCAGTGATCTACTTTCTAGCTCAGTTTATACAGTTCAAGTTATCAGTTACCAGGACATGACAGTTAGTAGGTATTCAATAAATATTTGTTGAATACCATAAAATCAATGAAAAGTTTGATTACCTTATGTTTTGTTAAGTTTCAACATCTACCTACTTTTTTGTGGTTTTGATTTCAATATTTACTCAATCAAAACCATTAATCTTATCACTCTATTGTAGTAGCATTTCTTGAAATTCAAAGTCAGCTCGGTAAGCTTCCCAGATCTCAGATATTTCTGTATTTATTTATAACTTGATTATTCTTTATAATTTTCATTTTTATGTCTCATAGTTCTCTCTATTTAATATTACATTTGATGTTAAAATATTCTCCCTATTTTAATCCCTATTTCATCCTTGAAATAGACATCATTTGGTCAGATGATGAGAAGACGTCCCATGTGGGTCTCAGACATTTGCATATTAGCAAATCAAGGTCTGGAAAATAAATTACTTGGTCTAATCAGAAATAGAGATTTCTCAAAGTTAGACCCAAACTACCTGACAAATCAGAAGGATTCAGGAAAGAAGTGGCTGAACCCAATGGGAAACCAGAAAACCCTGAGGCTCATACCATCCATTTGGAGATGCATCATAATGTCTCTACATATTTCAGTGATTTCCCCTCTATCTTTTCTTCAAACATGGACACTAAGGATAGTTGTCCACTTTGTACTTTTATTGCAATTCATCAATACCTCTGCTGTAGCACTAGTTATTCTAATTACTAATTGGTGGTCCTGTCTCCCCTGTGAGCATGTTGAAGGTAGAGAGTGTGCTTTCTCTCCATCCGTATCTCTTAATCCCAGCCATGACCAGGCACCCAGTTTGTTCAGAAAATGCTGGAAGGTTGATTGGGAGGTCTTTCCATGCCAGAAGTCACACATAATGTCCTGTTGAATTTCATTGGCAATGATTTGGTTACATACCCTAACTTTGAACCAATCACAGCGATTAAAAAAAAAAAAAGTTAAAATGATTGTTTTAAGCCTGCCTAGGCCCCCATCAACAGTTGAGGATGTGGTCCCTCATTCTCTAATTGCAAAGGTGGAAAGACAAAGAGGTTAATCCCACAAAGTAGAATCAGGACATTCTGAGCAATTGAAGAGAACTGAATGCTAGGGAGACGATGAACTGAATGCTAGCAGATGTCTAACACAGTAGGTTATGAGAGAAGTAAGACGTTAATTGGCCTACTCAGATATGTATACACCTGAGCATTTCTGTAATAATTCTGTTAACAATTGGAATCAGTATGCCAATAAATTCTACAATCTGACCTCCATATTCTCATGTTTTGTAAAAATTGGTTTTATCTTGGTATTTCCCACAAATTACAGCTCCTAAACTGTGTTTACATCAGTTATGATAATTTTCAAGAGGCCTTGATTACTTACCTTGCTTGTCTTGGGTTTACATCGGCTCTTGGCTGATGAGTGCAGGCCCCTGTTCTCGTGACATCTCCCCCTCTCCCTGTTGCTCTGCCCCACTGGACCTGTCCTGCCTGTCTCTCGCCCTCTGGCCTGCCCATTCCACAGCCACCAACAAGCCACCGTTAATGACTCACATGAAGACTCTGGAATGTAGTCCCAGATCCATCTCTATCCATGACTCAGTTACCTTCTTTATACCGGAAAATAACCCTTTCTCTACCAACCTCATTAGGATGCCATCAAACAGAAATAATATTTAAATTTCTTTCTAATTCATCAATCGCATCAAGTTAAACTGATCTATATAAAACTATTTCAAATATTAAGTGCTCTTTAAATGCAAATTTTGATATTTGTCATATAGTAAAATACTGTATCTCTGTAGTCTATGGTAAATAATAAAAGGTATTGGGAGCAGAAGTGTTACTATTAGCAATAGCACAATATCAAGGTCGGGTAAGAAGTGGAGAACATGACAATGTTATGGGAAATGTTCTTGGAAGAAGAAAAGAAGGGGGGTTTAGAAATGCAATCCTTCAGCTCACAATGATGGCTCAGTCTTCTGAAACTCTATTATGAACACAAGGTGGAAATGGCATGGACCGAGTCTGCTGATGAGAATGGAGGTTTTCTCGGAGAGGGTTCCTCGCACACTTTGAAGGAGGATGTGTGGAGATCGTGCTTTCGGTCTTTGAATTTGATGCTCTGGGCATGAAGCCTTAGTAAACACACCCTTCATGGGAACCAAGGAGGATTGCTTGTCCTTTGGAATGAGGCTTCAGTGGACAAAACCCTGTTTCTCAGGGTAAGATGTGGTTTTGAACATCCTGGAAAAATACACCTACACCTGATTCATTAGAGCAGCTCTGGCCAGGATAGGGTTTCAGCCTGGCTTGAACGGGCAGCCCAGATGTTCCCCCAGAACACAGCATATCCCCACGGCTCTAAGGAGTCACTCACCATGCCCTGCAACCCAAACAAAACCTTCTTTGTGAAACAGGAAGGGAGCGTCAGGTTGAGCTCTCAGCCAGCTGCCAATCCCCCTCAGCTGGGACCCTCTCCTACCCTCCCCAGGGCTCCATCAAAAATTTAGCAGAAATATTTGCCTGTAGGCATTAATGGTGTCAGAAGCCTGACAGCTTATTTTTTTATATATTATATTTTGTTACATTTTACTATGGATACTGTTGGGGGGGGGTGGGAATAAAGAAATAAGATGAAAAGTCTATTAGTTAAGCTTTGCTTTATGGGCCTTTCTGTGTTTTTTGTTGTTATTGGGTTATTTTTTTTTTTTTGTCCTATCCAATGCACAGCCTTTGAATAAGCTTATTGTATTCTCCAACGAGTGGTTTATCTGAGGAGTAGTTAATAAATTATTCACAAAGAGGGTAAGAATGCAGGTATGGTAAGTGACTTTTGTACCCAGGAGAAAGTTGTTTTTCCTCCAAATAAGACTTTGTTTCTGACCCTTACTCAAGAAGTGTCAGAGGGAATATTTGACTCCTCTCTCTGATCTCTTTTCTTTTTGTTGGTTGATTAAACCAGAGAAAATGTGGGCCATAGTAAGGTCATAGTAATAAGCCATACAATCATAACAATAAAAGTGGTAGTATTTTTCCTTCTCTGTCTGGTCTGTTTCTTGAATCTCTTGCATGTCAGTATAAGTTAGATATTACTTTGTAACAAACCACATCAAAATTCAATGACTTAAAACAATGCCATTAACATCCAGAAGTGTATGGGTCAAGCAGGTGGTTCTGGTTTCATCTTGGCTCACTCATGCATTTGTGGTCAACCGTGGGCCAGGTAGGCAACTCTGCTTATCTTGCTTGGATGGACTGTTTCCCATGGTTGGGATGGACTCCCATGGTTGGGAGTTCAAATGGGGGAGGCTGGTCTTGGACAACCTTGGATGGGACAGCTGAGTTCTTTTCTTTGTGATTTTTCATCCTCCAGCAATGTAGCCCAGGCTTCTTCACAAAATGGCAGCAATTTAGAGAGAGCGTGAAAAAGGAATGCAAGGCTTCTCATGGCCGCAGCTCGGATTTGGCACATTCTATTGGTCAATGCAGAACATAAAGCCAAGACCCAACCAAAGGGGATGGACGCAGGGGGCATGAAAAATTGCAGCCACAGTATTGCCCAACTGTGTGAGGTTAGATGTGACTCCACCATAGAAGAATCCTTCTTTTTCTCACTGCTTGCCCAAGAGCTGAGTGGGTAAGTCCAAACTAGAGGAAAAGAGAGACCCAGCTTTACTAGTACATGATATATTTTGCTTCACGTGTGGCCTTATGTCTATTGATTAATTGGTTAGAATCCATTAACAGAAGTGAATGATTAGGTTCCACCTAACCTCCAATACTTAGAAAGAAAAATGAGCAAAATACATCAAAGGCAATCAATGGTCCTCCGTGCTCACTGGTACCACTCACACCTGGATGATTGCCACAGACCCCTGACAAGTCCCTTGTCTCTAGTTCTTGCCTTCTTTGTTCTCATAGTTGCCTCTCTCCCGCTGAGACTGTATTATCTTATCCAAGCACTCATTCCATATTAAATTGCCTGTTTACTTATCAATCCCCCCATTAGACCATAAGATCTGTGTGGGCAGGGACTGTATCTGTTGGGTTACCACTCTTTTCCCCAACAATGAGGAGAATATTTTTGCTCCAATAGTAGGTATTCAAGACCTTCCTTAGTCTGGTAAAAATTTTCAACATTTCTTGAAAATAGAGCATAGTTCCTCATTCTCTTATGGCCAGGGGATCAAAGGAGCGTTAGATAAATGGTTGTTCTAAGACGAGTACTGTAACAGGGGCTTATGCTCACACTAGACACATTGGTAGAAGGGTGGAGTTTGGATTGGACCTCTGGCCTTGGCTACTATTTGGTGATAATATCTGTGCTGCGGGTATCAGGGAGACAGTCTCATAAGCATGCCATTGGGAAGGAACCAGACATGCCAGGGTGAGCCACTAGAAGTTTTTCCTTTTTGTAAAAGGATCGGGTGATTTTTTTTTTTTTCTGGAAAAAAACAATGAAGAGAAAGCTTTAAAGTTACAATTGCCTCCCACGTTAAATCATTTCAAACAGAGAAAGGAGATAAAACCTGCCCTGGAGAATGAAGGTACATCTAGGTGGATGGAGTTTTCCTTTGACAGAGGATAGGCCTGAGATTCTGAGGGCCAGGGCTATCCACGGTTGGCGGATAAAGGTGGAGGACACTTAGGAGGCACCATGGCACTTCACCTCATCCCCAGTATGTGATTTGACCATGAAAGATATAAGTTTCTGGATAAGGGAGGTGAAAATGGAGATGTAAACTGAAAATTTACTGAGAGAGGTAAACTGTAGTGTGGTTGAGGAGAGCAAAGGCTTTAGATTCAGATGGCCTAGGTTTGTGTCCATGAACGAGCTCTGTGGCCCTGAGCAAGTTTCTTAAGCCTAGCATGCTTTTGTTTCATCATTCCTTAAGTGAGTGTAGCAGTGTTGTGAGGACTAAATGAGATAAGCTATATTAGAGTGCTTAGCACACTGCTTAGCATAAAACAAATATTAGCTATAATATTGTGACATAATGAGAAATATACATTTGGTCTCTGGATACAGTTCCTGATATAGAGCTCCTAAAACTCTTGTAATTTCCTGAGCAACAAAGGTGGTAGGAGAATCTTTTGTTGTAATATTTGGTCTTTGACCCCAGTTCCTGACTCAGACCTCCTATACCCACTAGAATTTCCTGGGTGATAGAAGCATCTTCTGCCGTAATGAGGTGATTCTTGGTGGCCTCCAGGGTGCGGGCTGGTCACCAGAAAGACCAAGCCATGATTATGAGCTTGGAGCTCTCAGCCCCACCTCTCATTTTTCAGAGAAGGAAGAGGGTCTGGAAATGGAGTTAATAGTCAATCATGCCTACATGATGTCACCTCCATCAAAATCCCTGAACTATGGAATAGCTGTTCAGACAGCTGAGCACGTGGAGATTCCCAGAGGGTGGTGCACCCAGGGAAAGCACGGAAGCACTGTGTCCCTTCTCCCAGACCTCACCCTGTGCATCTCTTCCATCTGGCTGCTCCTCTGTATCCTTTGTAATATCCTTTATAATAAATGCATAAACATAAGTAAAATGTTTCCCTAAGTTCCGTGGGCCTCTCTAGCAAATCAGCTAAGCCTCAAGAGGGGGTCTTCAGAACTCCCCTTTACAGCCAGTTGGTCAGAAATATAGGTGGCAACCTACCATTGTGACTGGCATCTGAGGTGGGAATCGGTCTTGTGGGACTGGCCCTCAAACTGTGGGACTGACCTATCTCCAGGTAGGTAATGTCAGAAATGAATCAAATTAGAGGAGACCCAGCTGGCATCCACTGCAGATTTGCTTGGTTGATATATGGGGGAAAAATTCTGTGCATCTGGTGTCAGACGTGTTGTATTGAGTGGCAAGTGTGAAGAGGAAAAAAAAAAATACTTTGGGTCTTTCTTATCCTTTAAATGAACTCTTATTCTTACTACTAGCCGAAGCAGAGGTAGCTTTCATGGTGAGGTGTATATATGTGGACCATCCTGGAGAGAAGTCCCTGAAACTCTGAGCATCACTGTCTTGCCAGACTCACAGTCCACCTTTGGGAAAGTACCCCAAGCAGCCAGAGAGATGTTCTCTTGTTGATTTGTTTTAGAAGGTTTCCACATTTATAGCACCAAGCCTTGCCTCTTCAGACTAGGGGGTCTTAGTAGAGTTCTTCATAACTGTCTACCTGACATTCAGCAACATCATAATAGTCTTTCAAACAGCAGCATCACACCCTACTCCACCAGGAAAGACAGTCAGCAATTTCAAGCATCCTATTTCAGGTGGCTACAAATTGCATTGTATCTGGATGGAATTCTTTGGAATTTGAAGATTAAGTGTAGTTGTTTTCCTAGAGTCAAATGTAATGAATGCTTTTATTTTTATTTTTTATTTTTATTTCAGAATATTACGGGGTGCAAATGTGTTGGTTACATGGATTGCTTTTGCCTGCTTGAATCAAAGTTATAAGTGTGCCTATAACCCAGATAGTGCACATTATATCCATTAGTTGTGATTTCACCCATCCCCTCCTCCCCTCTCCTACCTGCACGATTTCTGTTGAGTTTTATTTCCATCTGTGCACATGAGTGCTGATTGGTTAGTTCTAATTTAATAGTGAGTCCATGTGGTGTTTGTTTTTCCATTTTTTACATACTTCAATGGGAGAATGGTCTCCAGTTCAATCCAGATTGTTTCAAGAGGTATTAATTCATTTTTTATGGCTGAGAAGTACTCCATGGTATACATATACCACATTTTATTAATCCACGCATGAATTGATGGGCATTGGGTTGATTCTACATCTTTGCAATTGTGATTTGTGCTGCAATAAACATTCTAGTGCAGGTGTCCTTTTGATAAAATGACTTTTTTTTCTTTTGGCTAAATGCCCTAGTAGTGGTATTGCTGAGTCAAATGGCAGGTCTACTTTTAGTTCTTTGAGGAATCTCCATACTATTTTCCATAGAGGTTACACTAGTTTTCAGTCCCACCAACAGTGTATAAGTGTTCTTCTCTCTCTCTTTGCATCTATTGTTTTGGGGCTTTTTGACAAAAGCCATTCTCACTGAGGTTAGGTGATATCTCATTGTGGTTTTGATTTGCATTTACCTGATGATTAGTAATGTTGAACATTTTTTTCATATGTTTATAGGCCATTAGTTTATCTTCTTTTGAAAAGCTTCTGTTCTTATCTTTTGCCCACTTTTTAATGGTGTTGTTTGATTTTTTTTTTCTTGCTGATTTGCTTGAGTTCTTTTAGATTCTGGTTTTTAGCCCTTTGTCAGATGTGTAGCTTGTGAATATTTTCTCCCATTCGGAAGCTTTTCTGTTTGATATTCTGATTGTTTCCTTGGCTGTGCAGAAGCTTTTTAATTTATCAAGTCCCATTTATTTATTTTTGTTGTTGCTATGATTACCCTTGGGGTCTTCTTCATAAATTCTTTGTCTAGCCTGATATCTAGAAGGGTTTTTCCAACATTTTCTTCAAGAATTCTTATGGTGTCATATCTTAGATTTAAGTCTATGATCCATCTTGAATTAATTTTTCTGAGTGGTGAGAAATAGGAATCCTGTTTCAATCTTCTACATTTGGCTATCCAATTTTCCCAGCACCATGTATGGAATAGGGATTCTTTCTCCCAGTGTATATTGCTGTCTACTTTGTCAAAAATCAGATGGCAATATGTGGATGGTTTTATATCTGGGTTCTCTGTTCTGTTCCGTTAGTCTATGTCTCTACTTTTGTGCCAGTACCATGCTGTTTTGATTGCTATTGCCTTGCAGTATAGCTTAAAGTCTGGTAAAGTGATACTTCTAAATTTGTTCATTTGGCTTAAGGTTGTTTTGGCTATTCAGGCTCTTTTCTGCTTCCAAATAAAGTATAAAATTATTTTTTATAGATCTGCAAAAAACAATGTTGGTATTTTGATGTGGATTGCATTGGGTAGTATGGACATTTTAACAATGTTGATTCTGCCAATCCATGAGCATGATATGTGTTTCTGTTTGTTTACATCATCTGCAGTTTCCTTCCTCAGTGATTTCTTTTCTCTTTGTAGAGATCTTTTACCTCCTTGGTTAAATATATTCTCAGCTATTCTATTTTCTTTGTAGCTATTAATATTGTGAAAGGCATTGAGTCTTTGATTTGGTTCTCAGCTTGATTGTTGTTGGTGTATAGGAATGCTACTGATTTGTGTACATTGATTTTGTACCCTAAGACTTTGCTGAATTTATTTATCAATTCCAGGAGTCCCTTGGGGGGGGTGTTCTAGATATAAGATCATATCATCAGCAAAGAGTGACAGTTTGACCTCCTCTTTTCCCATTTGGATACACTTGATTTCCTTCTCTTGTCTGATTACTCTGACTAGGACTTCTAGCACCGTGTTTAATAGAAGTGGTGACAGTGGGCACCCTTGTCTTGCTCAAGTTCTAAGTAGGAATACTTTCAACTTTTCCCCATTCAGTACGATATTGGCTGCGGGTTTGTCATATATGACTTCTATAATTTTAAGGTATATTCCATCTAGGCCTATTTTCTTAAGAGTTTTTATCATAAAAGGGTGCTAAATTTTGTCAAGTGCTTTTTCTACATCTATTGAGATGATCATATGATCTTTATTTTTGCTTCTGTTTATGTGGTGAATCACACTTATGGATTACATATGTTGAACCATCCTTGCATTTCTGGGATGAAGCTCACTTGGTTATAGTGGATTATTTTTTTGATGTGCTGCTGAATTTGGTGTGCTAGAATTTTATTGAGGATTTTTACATCTATATTCATGAGAGATATTTTTCTATACTTTTCTTTTTTTGCTGTGTCCTTTCCTGGCTTTGGTATCAAGGTGATACTGGCTTCATAGAATGAATTGGGGAAGATTCCTTCCTTCTCAATGTTATGAAATAACTTCTGCAGTATGGATACCAACTCTTCTTTGTAGATCTGATAAAATTCAGCTGTGAAGTTATCTGGTCCAGGACCTTTTTTTGTTTGAAGATTTTTTATTGTTGCTTCAATTTCATAGCTCATAATTGGTCTGTTCAGGAGTTATATTTCTTCCTGATTGAGTCTTGGGAGGTTGTGTGTTTCCAGGAATTTGTCCATTTCCTCTATGTTTTCAAGTTTATGTACATAGAGATTTTTATTGTAGTCACAGATGATATTTTGTATTTCTGTGGTATCAGTTGTAATATCTCCTTTTCCATTTCTGATTGAGCTTATTAGGGTCCTTTATTTTCTATTTCTAGGTAATCTAGCAAAAGGCCTATAAATTTTGTTGATCTTTTCAAAGAACCAACTTTATGTTTCATTAATCATCTGTATTATTTTTTTATTTTCAATTTCATTTAGTTCTGCCCTGACCTTAGTTATTTCTTTTCTTCTGCTGGGTTTGAGTTTGGTTTACTCTTCCTTTTACAGTTCGTTGAGTTGATTCATTAGATTGTTGACTTGTGATCTTTCTGTCTTTTTGATGTAGGCATTTAAGGCTATGAATTTTCCCCTTAGGACTGCTTTTGCTGAATCCCACAAATTTTGATAACTTAAGTTCCCTTTGTCATTTAGCTGGAGGAATCTTTTGATATTCATCTTACTTTTCTCCTTGACCCAATAATTGTTCAGCAGTAGGTTGTTTAATTTCTGTGACTTTGTGTAGAATTGAGTGTTTCTGTTGGAGTTGATTTCTAATTTTCTTCCACTGTGGTCTGGGAAGATACATGGTATAATTTCTAATTTTTTTAATTTATTGAGGCATGTTTTGTGACCTAAGATGTGATCTATCTTAGGGAATGTTCCATGTGCTGATGAGAAGAATGTATATTCAGTAATTTGGGGGTATTATATTCTGTAAATGTCTGTTAGGCCCATTTGCTCTAGAGTCCCATTTAATTCCAGTGTTTATTTATTTTCTGCTTGGAGGATCTGTCCAGGTCTCTCAGAGGGGTGTTGAAGTCCCCAGCAATTATGATGTTGCTATTTATCTCTTTGTTTAGCTCTAGTAGGGTTTGCTTTATGAATCTGGGTGTAACTGTGTTGGGTGCATAAATCTTTACGATTGTTATATCTTCTTGATAAATTGCTCCCTTTACCATTATATAATGGCCTTCTTTGTCTTTCTTTACTATTACTGATTTGAAGTCTATGTTATCCAATATGAAAATGGCATACCTTCTTTCTTTTGGTTTCCATTTGCATGAAATATTTTCTTCCTTCTCTTCACCTTGAGTCTGAATGAGTCCTTGTGGTTTAGATTAGATGTGTTTCCTGGAGACAACAGATATTTGGCTTGAATTTTTTTATCCAATCAGCCAGCCTATGTCTCTTGAGTGGGAAATTCAAGCCATTCATGTTTATTGAAAGTATTGGTAAGTGGGATGCATTTCTGCCCATCCTGTTGAGTAGAACCTTGTTGCTTTGTTTTACCTCTTGAGCCATTATTTTATATGGGCTCTGAGCTTTAGCTTTTGGGTAATTTTACAGTGGTGGGTTTTTACTGTGCTGACCAATGTATATGCCAATCTGAGTACTTCCCACAGGGCAGGGCTGATCTTGACAAATTCCTTCAGTGTTTGCTTGTCTGAAAATATCTTTATTTCTCCCTCATATAAGAAACTCAGTTTTGCAGGATACAAAATTCTAGGCTGGCCATCATTCTGTGTAAGAAGACTGAAGATGGGGTCCCAATCCCTTCTGGCTTATAAGGTTTCAGTTGAGAAGTTTGCAGTTAGCCTGATGGGTTTTCTTTTGTAAGTCCATCAAAGATGTGAGGGAGGGAGAAACAAATTGCCCCACTTATGCTTCTCACTCGACTCCAATGGAGCCCATCAGGGGTTGATCTCTGCCAATACCTTCCTACTTCCTGTTCTGCTCTGCAACTTCTTCCCATGGAGTCTCTTGTAGTTTCTGGAATGTTTCCCTCAGAATTATATCCAATCTATGTTTGTTTGTTTGTTTCTTTTTCATCTAAAACTTTTCCTTCTTTCTGAGATGATCTGGCAGCTGGTGTCTCTGGTCCGCCATCTTGACTCCACCCAGATGAATGCTGTTTTTTAAAAATATTTTTTATGAGTATTATGTTGGATGTCATAAAGGGTAAGGACTAGAGAAGATTTTCAATGTGCCTAAATTAAAAACAAACAAACAAACAAACAAACAGCAGTGATACCCAGAGTTGGTAAAACTTTTGTGTGTTCAGTCCACTCTTATGTTGATATAGCTTTAAAAATCAAACCAGGATTTTAGGGAAAACTACATGACAATACATAATAGAAGTCACAAAATTAGTTTGATTTGATCCAGTCATTTTTCTTAGTGGAATTTTTCCTAAGAAAATAATTTACCAGAAACAAAACATGGATTCATAGAGAACATATGGTTCATGGACACAACCTAAAAATTTGATAACAAGAGAATGGCTTAGTCAAGGGAGGAATTTTCATTCATTGGAAAAATATGTGTCAATTAAAAATTGATGACTCTGAAGACTATGAAAGCATGAAAAATATGTGAACTCTGAAGTTAAACAAAAGAAAAAGGCAATAAAGCATAGAACACAAATTGTATTTACAATTATTTAAAATATTTGTTCACATATGTATACAAATTCAATGGAAAACACAAACATCGTTGTTCAGAACATCATCAGAAAGTATGATTATATATTATTCTCTTTTAAAAAATTCCCCTTTAATACTTTATAAACCTTATTTTTGATATTTAAGCATTATAATTAATTTTAGAAAACTAATAGGTCACAATTATTTGAGTTGACTGTCACTTATATTTATGAATGTATATTCACCAAGATTGTGTTAACACAGCCTTCACCAAAGCAGAGACACAGGTTTGTGAAGACATCCTCTCTGTTCCTGATTCTTGATCTGTCTCCCTTTCTCCCTTTCTGCCCAACCCACCAGGTAATTTAGTCCCAAATCCCTTCTCCTTATGGCCCATGGACAATGCTAGCCCTGTGCCACCTCCACTGAGGCTGTCCAAATTCTCAACTCAGCCAGCAGCTTGAAGAATGATAAAAAAAAAAAGCCCCACTGGGGACTAATCTCAGTAAAATCATGGCGAAACCACTGCCATGTTAATGTGAGGGTTTTTCTTTCAAATCAAAACTGTTTCTCTTCCTCTATTCCATTTTTCCAAGAGTAACAGTGGACACTAGGTTTGCCCAACTTGGAATATGCAAGTGGATTCTGCTCTGACATCTGTAAGGCCTTGGGGAGCCTGTCTCCAGGGAATGAATAGGGGGCCTTCCCATATGTGAATCTGTCTGCTTTGTTTATTCACATCTGCATCTGTGCCTGTATTGTTTGGTTTTGTTTGTTTTCTACTTGGCTTAAGAGCTCCTTGTTTTGGGGATCCAGGCCCCACCCCAAATGGTTTATGGATGGGATAAAAATCTAAAAGTCTCAGTTCCATCCTTTGGTATAGGATCAGCATGTGATGAAACATTCCTTTATTTGCCTATCAAGGAATGGGAATCTCACAATGTTTTTGCTTTGTGGTGGCCAAGAATGCTAATGACTCTGTGCAAAGATAGAAAAGTGACATAATATGGGGTGTTCTAATCATTGTAGATTCCTCTAAATGTTAAGATCCACTTAACTTGCTATACTGCGTGTTTTCTCTTTATTATAAATTACTGGTTAGAATGCAATGCAAATGGCTGTGGCTTGCAGGGTGCTGGCTAGAAAGGAAGAAAGAAAGGTATGGAAACAAGATGAGAAATAAAAGCAGAGTGGCTTCATGACCAGAGAGGACAGGACAATAGTAAAACACTATAAGAATGCAAAGGGTGTGAATGAGCTTGAGTTGCTAGCTATATGATCAGTGAGAAATTTAGCCTCCAAAAACCCAGCTACTTCTCCAAGCTTTTGTCCACTGGTGTTGATAGGGTTAATGCTGCTCCTGCTCTGATGGAAGGGGGAAGGAGGCAGCTGGTGGGTGCTGGGCTTGGCACAGGGCAGCAGACCTCACTGCACCCCTCCTCCTCTGGGGCTGCTGGATCATCTCATTGCTGAGCAGCTGTTGTGCTCTGGCTGCCAGAACAACCTTTGGAAACCTCGTCCCAGACGTAGCGGGGGTTGCTGCTTAGGCCTATGAAAGGCCAGCTTAGGAAGACTTGGGAATCACAGCTTCCATGGGTAATGCAAAAGGAATATTTATCAAAGAGCCTTAGTCTCAGGTACCCTGGACTCTACTGTCACAGTGCAACACTGGAGCCGCTGGCTCCCTGCATTGTCTTCACTCCCGTACTGAAAGTGGAGACTGACAGTGATTAGACAAGTTCACCAAAAGAAGTGTGTGAGGCACGTTCTAGGCTCCCGTTAATGCTGACTGGCTTACAATAGACTTGGAATAGACCGGGTTTACAGAAGCAGGAAACATTTACCAACAAACTCCTAGGCTGGTCCTCACCCAGCAGAGGGGTTTGAGACTGACCGATAGCAACCTCTAGTCTTCCTTTCTGGGCAGAGATCTGGCTCAGACCCACCACAGTTCTGCATCTGGCAAGCAGAGTGGATGTGAGAATGAACTCAGAGCCAAGCCACTTCATTTGAATTTTGGCTCTGCCATTTACTAGCTGTGTGACCCCGGACAAGTTACTTAACCTCTTTGTCTCTCAGTTGTCTTGTCCATAAAGTGAAGTAATAATCCCATAATCTCAAAGGATGAGCAAGTGAGTTAACGTGTGTGAAGTGCCTAGGCTGGAGAACCTTATACGTGTTTACTAAAACAAAGTAAAAATCACCTTGTTTACATGGGTGTTGAAGATAAGACCCTCTGTGGAGCAAAGAGGAGGCTGAGCCTGTGCCTGTTTGGCTGAGGGAACATTCTTAACTGGCAAAAGGCTGGCACAGAGGCAAAATAGCTGCAGTGGCGTAGTGGAACCAGCTGGAAGCTGGTCAGTGAGAGCCAGCTGAGCACATCTCTTCCTCACTCCATGTTCAGTGACATCACATCGGTAACTTGAAATTGCCATGGTGGGAGTATTTACACCACAGAAATTGGCAAGTGGAAAATGCTACAATCATGTTTTTTCTTTTTTTTTTTTCTTTCAGATCAGTTGTTAAACATTTACCAGCATACCAGGATCTTTATAACACATAGTTCTTCAGGCCTAGGTGACAGTGAATTATCTGTTTCCCAGCAGATTTTATCTCTGTCTAGCTCAAATCTTCCTAAGCATCTCTAGGTTAAGAAAAATAATTCTAAGCTTATACTATAATAAAAGGTAATAATTCTTGAACACCTACTATGCACCAGGTATTGTGTAGATATTTTGCATGCATTAGATCATTTAATGATTACAGAAACCTTAGTAGTATTTCCATTTATAAGTGAGGAAGATGAGGCCCAGATTAGGAAAATAACTTACGGAAGGAAGTGGAAGTGGTGTGATTTGAATGCACCTGGCATGCATCAATGGGTCAGCAAACGTAAATTCATCATCCACTCAAAATTTCAATAACCCACAGCATCCAAGAATTCTGAACACACTGCTTTGTGGCTTTTATAATGGAATGAAAATGACCTTCTAAGGAAATGCATGGTGCTTCTAAGATCTATTTTAACCAGGCTAACAGTCTCTGTTGACATAAATCAATCATTCAACATAAACACTTTTTCCGTGGGGAGGATGCCGTCCCAGGAACAGAGGTTAATAAAGAGAAGATTGTGACTTGGTTCCTGGTCTTAAGGAGCCTGAAGACTTCTCAGTGAGGATTTGCTTGAAAGGCCATTCCTAACCCAAGGTAGGTCTTCTGGGCAAGTTTTGAGTGGTTGAGTTCCCTAGGAGCCACGGTGAGTAAGGAAACTCTCCAAGTCTCAGACTCTCATCTGCACAGCAGGATCACAGTTGGAACATTGCCTCATAGCTTTGTTGTGGGGATCAAGTGAGAGAGTGCATTTATAATCTTAGTTCAGTGCAAGGCAAACAGTAAAAGCCTTACACTTCATCAACATTAACTGATATCCAGTACTATTTGTGGAATTCTGAAGACAGTTCAATAAGATAAGAGGTCTATAGAGGTTTCTCATGTCAGGGGAAAGAAAAATACTGGACCATATTGACAGGGAAATGATTTGAAACAACCTTTCATTGGTTTAGAACATTTAGAACTAGAGAGGAAATAGCATAATCCCTAGGAGGAAAATCAGCTTGAATTCTGGCTCTGCCACCTGCTTGTACGGCCTTACAAATTAGGGTTTTGACTCTTCTCATAACAGCAGCCAGAATAATCTTTTTAAGAGGTTAAGTCAGATGATGTCACACATGTGATCAAAACTCTCCAATAGGTCCTCAGTTTCAAATAAAAAGTCCTTTTGATGGCCTGCAAGGTCCTGTGATCTGGTCCTGTTGCTTCTCTGGCCACCTCCCCTATGTTTCTTTCTATCAGCCCTTCTGTTCCAGGCCTCCCTGCTGTCAGTCCTGCCTCAGGGCCTTTGCACTGGCTATTTCCTCGACCTGGAATCTTCTTCCCTGAGATACCCATGTTTCTTTCCTTCACCTCCTTTAAGCCTTTGCTCAAACATCACTATCTCAAGAGGCACACCCTGATCTCTCTATTTAAAGTTGCCATCCATCACCCTCATCCATACTGACCTCCAGGTAGCCTTCCCCCAGACCTCTAATTCCATTCTCACAGCACTGTTTACTATCCAATCTCCTATGTAAGTTACTTATTTGTTATGATTATTGTTTATTTCCTGATTTCCCCCCTAGAATACAATCTCCATGAGGACAAAGTGACCTTTATGTATTTTGTTTGTTAATGTGTTCTAAGTCCTAGAAAAGGGCCTGGCTCATAGCAGACACTGCACAAATACTTGCAGAATGAACAGATGAATTCTTTAATCTTTGCAAACCCCAATTTCCTCTTCTTTAAAATAGGAATAATACTATTAATAATAATAGTACTTACTTTATAGGCTTATCATGAGAATTAACTTATAAAGTATAAGCACAGTGCTTATTACCTGCTAAACATTAAAGAAATTATCATTACTATCATTATAATTTATTAACGTTTTTAATCTCAGACAGACACACTGGCTCAGGTATAATCTCTATTTATAAAGTAGCTCTCTCTTAGTGAAGGATTGTTTGAATTAAAACAAGAAGGACACTAGCCAATATTGTTTGTTGACATGATCAACTACGTGACTATCAAAGACAGCAACTTTTAATCTGATTGAGAATCAGAGAGTGAAGCTGATACCTCCAGCTCCTGAATGACACAAGATGCCTTTGACTCCTGTTCTGCTCTGGGCATTCGCCCATCCTTTCACTCTTTTGGGAAGGCTCACAGCTTCTTCCCCCAAAATTTTGAGTACACATGGTTGTGTCTGACCTGGGTGCCAGCTCTTAGCACTCTTAGCCTAACTGTACATCACATTCTGTCCTTGTTTGCTCACTCTGTAGATCAATCCTCAATGTCCAGGAGAGAGCACGTCATTGACCTTGGTGAGCCAGCTGCTCGTCACTGTCGATCCGAGCAGGGTCACTTGCATATAGGCTTCCCTCGCACTAGGCAGTTGGGGTGGGCAGCAGGACATGGGATATGGGGACGGAAGGGAGGCTGTCACTGCCATGGCTACCATGATGGCAGTGGAGCTGAATACTCAAGAGGCTATGTGACCTCAGGCAGGTCACTTAACTATTTGTGCTTTGATGTCCTCATTTGTAAAACTAGATAATAAAAATCAAAATAATCATAACCTCAGACTGGTTGTGAAAATGAAATCAGTTGATTTTTAATGTAATTTAGAATGTAGATGAAAATATGCATGTATGTGATTTCTTGAAACCCCATCTAGGATGCCAACGAATACACCACAAGCAGCTAAACACATGTAGTAGGCAGTCAGCACACATAAGCAAATAGAAGATGCACATTTCCTCTTTCTCCATACTTTCTCCATGTCACTTCTAATGAGTTTACGTTGGAGTTTGTGCCCAGTAATCCAGGGAGCAAGGCCCTTGCTTTTTGCTACTCTGAGAGATTAGTACAGCTACCAATATTCTCCAATTTGATGGGAAAGATTAGGTCTTAAAGTTGAACTGTCAATATCTCTCACAGATTATGCAGTTCTTTTCCTTCTCTCCCATTAGCTCATACCCATTATCTTTGAATCACTGCCCTGTATGCCAGTGTGTCTCTTCCTGCCCTAACCTTAATCTCTGGCTCCGAAGGCCACTAGCTGCTCCACGGTGCCAGCACAGCCAGCTGTTCCTGCAGTGGTGGTTTCCCCAGGACCCTGAACACCACTATGCAAAGATCTAACCCTGGAAGAAATCAGAGGTCAGACATCCCCTATTTATCTACCCATACATCCATGCTTGCCTTCTAGCAGATGGCTGCCAGCCCGAGGGTCTCCCTGCTGGCAGAGTTGCATCTGTGACATATGCATCAGCTCATGAAGTATGTTTCACAGCAGCCTCCACATCCAACAGGTGGGCGTGGGGTCCTCCACTGCTTAGCCAGCAGAGGTCAAGGCTGGCCACTGCAGTGACTGGGAAGGGATTCAGACCCCTGCTGCTGAGTCCCAGGCTGCAATTAATCAGAGCCAAGGGCCAAATCAGGGTCTGAACGTTCAACTAGACAGGTAAGCAAAGGGAGCAATTAGGAGCCAGGTTCAGGGTACTTGGCCGGGACTGGAGGTGTGAAGGTCGGGGCCCGAGGGAAGCACAAGCTAGAAATGGAATTTAAGGTCAAGAGTGTAAGAGAATGAAGTCTAGGTGTCAATCAAAGTGAAGAGCGCAGGGGAACAGAGTGAACAAGGGCAATGGCGACAAGTGTTTGGTTCAGGAACTGGGAAAGTGCAGAACCAGAAAGGCAGAGCCCCAGCACAAAAGAGGGACTGGTACCCAGTTGCCTGTTGACATTGTCTTCTTTCCCGGAAATCCTCATTTTAGCTTTTGTGTCTCCTTTACTTCAACTGTAGGATCAGGTCCACACTTCCAGCTCTGCCTCAGCCTCTCACCATGGAGTACGTGGCAGGAGTGTGAGTTAATAATGATGATCATAGACCTGGATCCAGACAGCTTGTGTGCGAATCCTACCTGTGCGCTGTACTAACCAACTAACTGTGGACAAGTTGCTGAATCTCCTGCCTCAGTTTCCCCATATGTTCAATGGTGATAATCATAGTATCAAATTATAGGGTTGTTGAAGGAGATTGAATTTGAGTCAATATATTGTAAGGCACTGAGAACAGAGCCTGGTATGTAATATGCATGATATTTGTGTTTGCTTGGTATTATTATATAATAATATAATATTGAAGAAAAAGGTCATGCACAAACCATCAGAGCTTGGATGTTTTCCAAATCTTTAGGAAGCCAAATTGTGCCAAGATTGGGGGGGGGAGTTTCTATATTATTATTGTACATACAATGGGGGAGTCATCTTTCCAAGCTTTCACAATTGCCCCAGAAAGAAAACATTTTCATTGTGTGGTCATGATTGGGAACACATGTGAACCACACCCTACTTAGCTCAGCCCCTTCCTGTCCTTGCTCTGTCTCTCTCTCCCTCTCTCTGTTCCTAATTAGCAAGAAACCAAGTAGAATTTGGCGTTTCCTTCCCCGTCGTGGTGGTAGGGGAGCCTGCAGTGAATTAATTACCTCAAGTAGTTCTGGCTTCCCTAAGGAACAATCAGGGATGGGCCTTGGGGTCCAGTGGCTTAGGGAGGCATGACAAATTGAAATCTCCACCCGAAGGGAACAGAAATTAATTTTAATAGGAGGCAGTGTGGTCTGAAGTTTAGTGGAGGAGGATAAGTAATCAAAAGTTATGTTTTCTGTCTTAGCTCAACCGCTAACTTCTTGTGAGACTTGGCTCTGTCGTAGAATTTAGCTGGCGGGGGAAATAAATCTACCTTGCTGCTAAGGACGGCTAACAGGGGGCAATGACAACAGTTAACATTTGGTGTTTGCATTGTGCACCAGGCATGGTACTTACAGTTTTTTATATATATACACACATATGTCACACATGCACACACATATGTGTGTATATATTTAAATTAAATATATTTACTTTATGTATATTTAATTTAATCAATACATATAAAATCATCACTGGCAGGGCTGTGATTGTCCCCATCTTATAGATGGGGAAACAGGAACAGAAAATGTGTATGGTATGCCCAAGGACCCAGATCTGGAATGTGACAACAAACATATCATATTCAGTTCTAACTTAACCCTGAGTCCAAGATCTTAAGTGCTCCATCATACTGCATATTAATGCAGGGAGGTACAATTATACAATTTAGAAGTATTTAAGGAAATGAAATCAAGGGATCTCATTTCAAGGGTTAATGAGATGGTTCAGTTGGCTGAACGAGTCATTCCTCAGACACCCCAATTATTCTGTTATTTCTCTAATTTACTTTGGATAAGATTGTATGTTTGGCTTTTAGCTTTTAATAAGTGAAACTAATCTTTAGAAAGTTTCCAGAAAATCAGCTAGCTGCTCCCATCCATATGGACATAATATTTCTCCTGGAAGAGGGATTATGGGCCGGTACCTGGAGCAGATTCTGAGCAAGAGGCTGTTTGAAAGCAGGAGGGCCGCTGTGCAGGAGGGCAGGACTGCGGTGGGCAGTCCCACGAGGATGTTTCAAGGGTCTTTCCGGAATTGAAGAAGAACCCGAAATCCCCTGGCAAAGCAGAGGTGGAGTCAGGCTGCCCTTTAAGAGATGGGAAGCAGAGAGGGGTTAGTTTGGGTGTTGTCCACAGGAGTGATTCCTTTGCTCCCAGGGTCACTGAATCGATTGCTTCAGCCTCACATGCAAGCCCCTTGCACGGCCTCTGCCGGGGGCTTCACCTGATAGAACACTGAGATCGTGCACCTTCGTGGTGCCAATGTGGGCTCTAGGGCTGGAGCCAATGGCCAGTGGCCCAATTCACAGCCTCTGTAGCCCCTGCCTTAAGGACATCTCCCAGTCCCCTCTTCCTCTCACCCTTTGTAGTGAGACTCTCATACAGAGTCTCCATTTCCCTTAACCTGGCCACTCATGCACTCAGGAGAACTCAAACAGAACATTATTAAGGGATGAGGAATTCCCTGGGGACACTGAGAAAAATAAAATAATTTCTTTACTGGTAGATATTGCATGCCCCCATTAAACGGCAGCGAGAACCCCAGAGAAGAAAGTATACTTAACAGTCTAAAACACAGCTCCAAACAGAGGAGAAGGCAGGCTTGTTTCAATCATCTGCCCCTTGTTCTGTAATAAAAATGTATTTTTTTTTCCCTGAGAACAATTTAGTGTGGCCAATAAAAGCCCAGCTAATTTCTAAATCAGCATGGAGCCAAGTCAGCCACCCAGGAGCTCTCTCCTAGGGCAATATTTCTGAGGCGTGCGCAATCTATACTAAAGCGATCAGCTTCCCTCCGTCCTGCCAAGGGGATGCGTTAGTGAAGCCCAAAATATGACAAGAGGAAATTTATGTGCAACTTTTACACATAATATCTCATTATGACTCTTCCCAATCTTTCAATTTTAAAAATAAACGGCCTTTGTAATGATTTTACCAGGAGAACATCTAAAGTAAGATTAAAAAGGAAAGAGGAAAGTGGTTCAGCTGCTGTGATTTCTTTCTTTTCTCTGGGTCTTACTCTATGGAAATTCATCTTTCTCCCTTCCCTCCTTCTCTCACTCCCTTCCTTCTTCCTTCCTTCCTTCCTCCCTTTCTCCCTCCTCCCTTCCTCCCTTCCTCACTCCTCCCTTCCTTCATTCCTTCCTCACTCCTTCCTTCCCTCCTTCCCTTCCTTCCTCCCTCCCTTCCTTCCTTTTTTCCTTCCTTCCTTCCTTCCTTCTTTCCTTCCTTCCTTCCTTCTTCCCTCACTCCCTCCCTCCCTTTCCTTGTATGCCCACTCATTTAAGGAGAAATAGAAAGTTTAGGGTCTGAGAATTCACCTAAGGGAGGATGATCTCTGTTAGAAGCAAAAATGACTCTATTTGGTACATGATGAAAGTTTCCTCTTAGAATTCAGCATCATTTACCCAAGATTCTGCTGTGAATTTATACCATAATCCCCAGGTCTCCTGTCTCAATTTCCTTCCCTCTCATCCTCATCTCTTACAGCACAGTCACACACAGAGAAGCAAGAGGGGATTCTCGGGGTCTCCTTGTGTCACTCACCCCATGTTTGGTGCTTTCCTTATGCTGAGCCCAGGACTCATGGCCTGGCCTCCCCTTCTCTTTGTGGGGAAGCCAGCAGAGCAGGAGAAAATAGATGCTGCTCACCAGGGGAGGGCCAGCTCTTTGTAAACACCCAACATTTCCTGCCTTGGTATTGGCTGAAGCTTTATGACTTGTCCATTTCTTTTATTTGGGGGATGCATCCAGCTCCTGGGCTCTCAGATGCTTGAACATCTATCTTTCTGCCTTCTGCCTGGAAGCCCATCTCCTGGGGCCTGTACCCGGTGACACAGCTGACCCTGGGGTAGTCAGCCTGTCCCATCAGCAAGGCTCTGGGGCTGATTATTTATATTCATTAACTGTTCTGTTCAGGCATTATCTACAGAAAGTTGACTCTGAACAAGCTTGGAATTCACAGGTGAATTCAACAGGGTAGCTGTCCTTAAAGAACTCACCATCTATCTGGCAGATACACCCAGGAATAATTTAAGCCATGACATCATGAAAGTGTCAGAATGGAAGGTAGGTCGTGGAGACAAGTATGACTGGCTGTGCTTGGGAGTGTCCGGCCAGTCTTGATTCAGAAAGGATTTGCCTTGAAGTCAAACCCTGAGTAGAAGTCATTCTAAGGTGTATCAGAGGAAGAAGTACTAATGGAGATTTCCTAAGCATTTTGCCTCCTTAGCTTTATGGCTGTATGTTCTCAGTCTGAGCTGGATTTTTGTGAGATGGGAGCCTATTTCAAGCTGGTAAAGCATGATTTCCTGTGTGCATGAGAAAAAAGGACTGTCACAAGGGCAGCACAGGCATTAAACAGAGGCTGTCACATCAAAGACAGAGAGGCAGAGACATTGGCAGTTTGATCCTTGACTTGAAGTCAAAAGTACGTGGTTGAGGCCATGAGAAAATCAGAATTACCAGTGGGCTGAACAATGAATGTTAGTCTGGCCCCTGACGGACACCCTAAAGCCCCACAAAGTATGGTCCCCCCATTCTTTGTCCTCCTTGTTGTCATAACATATTAGCCACAATTTATTGGCCATATGTTACTGTGCAGCAGCATCAACATGGTACTTGCATGGATGACCTCATCACACCTTTTGGGAGGGAGACACCCTCACCTCTGTGATGCAGGCGTGGAAATTGAAGTTCACAGAAGTTTAGCAACTTGGCCATGGCCCCATTGTCATAAGTGTCGGTGTTAGGATTCAGTTGCCAGGCTCCTAAAGGCCAGAGAGCACTCAGGGCTGCTTGTCTCTGACTCTTGCAACCAAGCTGTTTACTTCTGCCCTATCCTTTGATTACCTGTGCCCTCTTCTTGCCCCTTGTTCTCAGCCTAAGTTCTGTCTCCTCCCAGATCCCCTGAAGATTTCCCTGTGCACAGTGACCTTCCCCTTTTGTGAAATCTCTTCAAGAACATTTCTTGAGTGGCTACCACACACTAGGCTTTGGGTTAGGTGTTTCCACACATCACTTTGCTTTAGTCCTCATTCTGATCCTCAGGCATCCTCCCATCACCCCATTAAAAAAAAGTGGACACTGCAATTCACAGAGTGCAACTGATGTGCAGAGCATCACACCACGTAAACAATGACTCCAAGACTTGAGTCCAGTTCTGCCTTTCTCCTCCAGACAAAAGTCACTGCCTTCCTTTCTGTGATCTCCATGTTGCTGTGATCCAACATTCACCTTGGTGCTTGGCATTCATAGACCTTCAAGAAATACTGTTGAACAGTGAATGGATAGATGAATGAATGGATTCCCATGGATTAGGGAGGAATTATAGCTTAGAAGAAAAGCAAATGGATTCTGAAATTGGATGGCTGGGCCTCAAACCAAGCTCTGCCACTCACGAGTCATGGGATCGTAGAAAGACAGGTTTCCCCATCTGTCTCACTGTCTGGGACACAACCACACACCTCTCCATGACTAGTCACCAGCAAAGGCATGGAACTGGCCCACAGCTGCCTCTCTCTTTTGAATATCTGCCATATTTTCTGTCATAGAAATGAATGACATGGCCTTTTTCTTTCCATGCAAAGGGAATATGCTAGCCTGTATTTCTCCCAGAATGGGAAAATGGATACAACATGGAGCTAGATGGAAGGAAAGAAAGCAGAAAGCATAAAATTAACATGTCCTAAGCACTTACTAAGTTTTGAAACCCAGGCTTTCACACGGATGCCCATTCTCTAATTTAAGCCTCCCAAGCCACCCTTCGAATAGAGGAGTAACGTAGATGCAGAAACAGAATCAGAGGGAATGAATGTAACATGTCCAAGATCACTCAGCTGCTGGTGGGTGTCTGGCCAAGACGAATGTGCTTCTGATTCCAAACGTGGTGCTTTCTGGAAAAGGAATTAGAAATGTGTTTCCTCTTCATGAAATTCAGCACAAAGACTTGGGGTCAGAATTCAAAGTCTGGGTGAGACTTGGGAGATAGTAAACTTTGACTCTGGGGTCGGTCCTCTGTGACGGAAGGCAGACAAGTTTCAGCACACATCATCTGGAAGTGATCTACTGGATTTTTGCCTCCCCATATCTCTACCCCACCAAACTGCATGGCAAAGTCCAGACAGCCCTGCTCTTTAAAAATTTCTTAATGTGAAACCCAAGAGAGAAGGAGTTAACTGTCTTTTTCCTTTTTTCCCCCAAACTGTAAACAGGGTGTTTTTTTCCGCTTTCTCTTTAAGTGATAAATTTGAGTCTAAAACACAAAGTGGAGAACATTATGTAGAAAGTGCTTATTTTCTTCTGATGTTTGATAGGAATTAGGATTGGCAAAACCCAAACTCTGTTTCCCCTTTCACACAGCCTGTCATTTTTGTCAAACAAGAAGCTGATTAAGTTTCAATCAAAAGAACAAAAGACTCCAGAAAGATTCTCCTTGGAAAAGCAGTGGCTTTCAGCAATCACCCCATGGAAAATAAATTTACTGTGGAGTCTGTGACTTAACTCTAAAGCTAGCGTACCCTTTCTGTTTAAATGGTGAGTCTCAGGAACATGCTCACCAATGACATGTAATCCAACCCCTGCCATACAGAAGAACCTTATTAGCTATTGACACCGAAATCTCTGAGTATTCATCACGCACTTTGGGAAGATTCCTTTTTAGCAAAGGTGTTTCAGGCCAGCCAGTGTGCAGGGTCAGAGGAGGAGATTCCATCAGGAGCAAACGGGATGTGTGGAAAGGGGAAGACACTTGTGGCTTATTGTAAAAATGGACGTGCATTGTTCCTTCCCTTCTTTCCGTGGTCTTTGGTAGTGCCTCCCCACGCTGTCTCTGGACTGCCCTTGTGACTTGCTTTGGTCAATGGGACCCAGTAAGAGGCTCAGGAGCTACATGCACACTGGGCTGGCCCTCTCTGGCTGCTCCTCAGAACCTCGTGATCAACACCATGTAAATGAGCCGGAGCCAGCCTGTTGGGTGATGAGTGACACACAGTTAAATCAGTCCCATAGCCCTGGCCAACGTTGCACCAACCACAGATAGTGAGTGAGGCCATTCTAGACCTCCCAGCCTCACCCAAGCCATCCATGACCCAAAGACCCTCCCAGCCAGAGAGTTATGAATCTCATGCATCTCAGAGAATCTTGAGGAGTAATACACGTTTACAGTTATAGAGGTTTTGGGGTGGTCTGTTATGCAGCAAAAGCTAACCAATCTGATGATCTTCTCTTTGCTCTCCCGATTCCAGCTTCAGTCTGTGGACTAGGACAGGGTGAGCTTCTAATCAGAATTCAGAATGCCCTGTTTCTGAGATCTACCACCAGAGGCTTTTAGGCACAGGGACTGTATTTAGCAATTAAAAAAAAACAAAAAAAAAAACGTTGACTCCCTTGTTTATACGGCTTGTCTTCCTGCAACCCACTTTTGCAGGCTCTGATCTAAGATTTAAACTCCCCATCACTAGCTGTTGAACTCTGTGCCTTTCAGAACTGATATATTTTCCTTCTTTCTTATCATTTGACTGTAGCCCATCTGGTTTTCAGTTTCTGTGGCTCAGTCCTGGTGCTGGCAGGTGTTAAGAGATTCTGTTTGCTAAGTGGAATAGGCAGGTGAGACAGCAGGGTACCCAAGTCCCCTCTGTCTTTAGTTTTCTCATAGTCATTGCCATAATCACCCCCTCCCCAATGTTTCTCTTTTCCTCACCTCCAGGAGAGCTTCCCTTATGTTTCACTGAACTACGTGGAAGGGGCTGAAGAGTCAAGCACGTGTTCTTCTCTTTCGTGAGGACATTAGGTGTGCTTCACGGGCACAAGAACCCACTGGCTAGACCCTCTCAGGTCATCTGAGTTCTGGTTTGCTTTGAGGAACTTGCTTTTCCTGATAGAAACTGGCAGGAACAACCAGTCAAACCTGAGACATCTCCTCACTCTGCCTTCATTTCATGAAGCTAGAAGTCATGGTAATCAAATGTGTTCTCTTGAGATTAAACCAACTTTCATTCCAAAGTCATGCTCCGGCCTTAGAAAGTCCCCAGTGATTGTGCATTCAAACAGATTAGGAAAATCACCAAACCCACACAGCTTGGAGAGTTCTCTAAGTACCAGAAACCTCCTGCGTTTTCTGTGAAATGAGGTGAAGAGGTTCCAAACCCCAGTGCCACACCAGATCTGCTCATTTTCGTACTCAGCCATTTTCACGTAGTTACTGGGAGAAGCCGTCACTTGTGTTTTCCCGCTGGCCGCCAGCCCTGCCCATCCCTGGCCTCACCACAGACTGCCTCCTTGAACTCAGTCGGGAAAATACACTGGCCCGCTTCATTTCTGGATTTACTTCTTTTTTGTCTTGTTTTGTTTTGTTAAAGGAAAGTCAAATAAATGTAACCTGAGGTTTCTCTGGGGATGTTTCATTTCTTGTTGTTGTAAAGCACAGAATGTGCCAGTAACAACATGGGAAGGACACCAGGATTGTAATAAATGGATAATGCCTTCTTCTTAGCCTAATGAAGAGGGAAAATAATGGCGTTCTGGAGGCATCTAAGACCTCTAGCCTTCACTTCTAGAGCAGAAGGAGAAAACCCCAGCTATATAGCCCAAGAATTCCTGTTTTGTTATGGGTACGACATCATGTTGCTGGCTGTCCCCACCACAGCTATTCTGGAGATGCCTGGAAAAAGGGGTCATCCACTGTCTGGCCCCAATAACATCTAAGACATCAGCTTCTATAGGGTCGATTTGGGAGGGTTCTCTTCATTCTTGTATTAGATCATTTCTCAAAAGCATTATAGCTTGAGTCCTGAAACTGGAAAGGTTTCAGGTGACAAAGCCATCAAGGTCAAGGCTGTGAGTGAAAAGGGCTCTGTATCTTGTGGCGGAAACTCTTTTAGCATCTTCTTTTCTTTAGTTTTTGCGTTAGGTCAGCCTGTCTTCAATTTAGAGTATAGAACTTGAATATTTACTTTTGAAACCCAGCAGGAAATATTTTCAAGAGTAGAATATATTGGAACATTTTAGGATCAATTTCCTTTATTTCTTACCCAAAAGTGTATGCATGCAACACACACATGTGCAAACATGCACATAAAAACAGTATTAGTTCATTCAACATACACCTCCATACCATTTCCTCAGTGCCAGTCACTCCTTTAAACTCTTACACATACAGACTCATTTAATCATCCTGACAATTCTATGGGGTAGGTACCATTATTAGCCTATTTTACAGATGAGGAAACTGAGGCTCAGTGAGTTTAAGTAACTTGCCCACTGTTACACATCTAGTAAAGGGGAGAGCCCAGATTTGAGTCTGGGTGGTCTAACTCCAGAATCTGTGTTTTTCAACACTACATTTTATTGCCTCCTTGGAATTAGAATGGTCACTTCTGCTTTTCCATTTTATTTCCTCTGTTATTGCTTATGACAAAGGCCTCACCCTTATGTGTGTGCAGGAGACAATGGCTACAGTGCACCATCTGACCCAAGTGCTTGGAGGCCGTAAGTGCATACTGCCTCCCTTGGTGTCTTTGTGCATGTTTGTTCCACATAAACCTGTGCCTCCTCTCACAGGGGAGTGTAGGGGAAAACATGTCTTGCCTTTTGCTCTGCACCTTATGACTGGTCACAACTTAAGAGTCATTGGGATACACTTTACCACTAAGAAGGATCTTGTGTTGAAGGTCCATGCCAGGCTCAACACAGGGTCTCTCACCCACCTCCCGTTCTCCTCCCTGCCCTATGGGTTGTTACTGGAGGACTGATCATCTCACCTTACCCTCAGCTAGAAGAGGAGGGGGTTACTGAGTTTTTCACTCCTCATTTAGATCAAGTCACACAATCATAGACTTTCATAGTTGCAATGTTATGTCTACCTGACTTTGGCTGAAATCTGTTCATGCAGAGAGGAATCATTGCCTGTTTTGTTTTGTGTTCTTTTCTTTTTTAAACTCTGTCTCTCTTTCTCTCAATATTGTGTCCCCAGCACCCAGCATGGTATCTGACACCTAGTAAGTATGCATAAAATAGGATTTTAATACATATATACATTTAAAAAACTGATTTGATTATTTAACATGCACAGAATTCACAAACCCTGCACTTATAGAGGTTATAGTCCAGTAAGGGACACAGATGGGTAATTAAAAATCAAAATAGAGTGTGAAAAATGCTTTAATAGTGAAGTACACATATACACACAAATACCTACCCCACTTACACCAACAAACTTGACGTAATTATGTATATATTACTCCAAACATTTATCACTAGGGATTGGAGAAACCCTTGGCTAGGAATGGTTATATAAACATTTCTCCTCTAATCTGACCAAATTCACTTTTTTTATTGCCTTGTTCTGAGTTATCCTTTGATCTTCTGCTTGGTAATGCATCTCATCCACCGGGACAGGAACATTCTGATATCAGATTTCATAGTCACACTGCAGAGCATCCTCAGTTCTCTGTGTCTGAAATGGCCCACATTCCAGAATTAGGAGCACAAAAAGTGTTTTCCTACCTGTAGCGATTTATATTCCTGTTTACTGCTACATAGACCTGCGCTAATGATGAACAGCAAGGAAGTTCATTCTCCTCTGACTCCCTAGCAACATGTGCAGCTGGACCTCAGGTATAGCCTCTCTTCTCCTGTGTCCCTAGTTCCAACAGTCGGGGGTGGTGTTTGGTGCTCAGCCGTAGATTTTATGTGGGCAGAACGTCAAAGTCTTCCCTTGTTACTCGTGAAGATCAGTGTAGTACAGATTGCTCTGGGCCACGCTAAATAATGTCATCCTTGCCTGGAGGACTCTGTGGTTTTGCCATTAACAACTTCTCTCCCATTTTTGTAAGTGATCATTTTAACACACCGTGGGCGCTCAATATTTAGCTTCCTTCTGGTTCTTGTATACCTTAGTTTTCTGGGTCATTGCTTGATTCTTCATACTCCTTCACTCCACTTCCTGCATCTCTTAATTTAGAGACTGCCCCTACAGTTTAGGTGTCTCCATTTGCTACAATTTATTGATGTTCGGTTTTAACCCAAGCTGACCCTTTGGCTTACAATAGCAAATATGTACTGGATTTAACTGATTTGAACTGAATTGCATTTAACTAAAATGACTTACATACATTTCACATGTAAATACATGAGAGAAGCAGTCTGAAGAGGAAAGAGCTTTCCCCACACCAGTGAGTATGTGTCCATGCCATTGCTCCAAAAGCCAATCATGCATGTTATTGGACATGTGGGTGTGCTATGCAGGTATGGCATGCATGTCTAGGTTGTGTGTCCAAGGCATGCTGCTGTTATTTACCTGTCTTGCATCCATTTCCTTATTCTTCCTTCTTCAACACCTTACTTACTTTTCTTCACGGCAGCCGTGTATCCAATACCAGGCAATGGGTCATGAATGGTCCAAGCTAGTGGCTCTCACCCAGGGGCAACTTCATCCCCCAAGAAATATTTGGCAATGCCTGGGGACATTTTTGGTTATCACAACTGGAGGAGGGAGGTACTATGGACATAGCATAGTTGGTAGAGTCCAGGAATGTTCCTAAATACCCTGCAATGCACAGGCCAGCTCTCTACAACAAAGAATTATCCAACCCAAAATTACAATGATGCTGAGGTTGAGAAACCCAGGTCCAAGACTATCACAGAAATTCTTTTCACCCCTTTGCTCTTCCTTTCCAGATAGGGGTGGACATATGACCCGGCTTTGGCCAACAGGACTTAAACTGAAGTCATTTGTTGATAGATCAGGTAAAGTGTTTGCTTTTCTGCTATAAGATGACAAACATCACTGGAAGCATCATTTCCCTTTCTGGCCAAACTTGAGCCCAGAAATAATGGTTGAAATGTCAGCAGCCTCTTGCAACTGTGTGGAAAAGGCCAACAGAGTCAGAACAGTATCAGTCTTCCCATGTGGGAGCCGTTACATCAAACCAGTAACAAGTTACCTCGATTGCTGTTGCATGCTGTCAAAAAAATTCCATAAAGTTGGAATATTACCTATTGAATGGCTATAAATTAGGTTTTCTGTTATCACCCCTAAGTAGGTTTCTAAAAAATACAGAATATGAGCATATGTGTATTATCCTCTCCCCAAAGGGAGAGGGCATAATATGTTCCTTCCTAATTCTCTCAGCCCTCCCAGCCCACTTCCACTAGGTAGGGGAGTGCAGATGAATGAAGAATTCTCCCTCCTCTGTGATAAAAGCAAAATGCAGTGCATAGCATTCCAATCCCAGAAAAAAGCTCATAAGGGTGTGTGATGGAGTCAGGAACTGGCGAAAGGGTCTGCAGTTGGGAACCTTGAGGGCATGACGGCTGCCTTCGGGACAGTCCAATGCATTTGCTACACAGCTACCAGGAATTTAGGGGAAGATGAAAGCCCAGTGGGTTCAGGAGGACCAAGGATTCACCCTGGCCTGAGCAGCCAGGCTCTGAGTTAAGGAGCTTCCCCTGGATCTGGGAGGCAGGAGTTAGCAGATGAGAAACCTCATCCGATTGGGACCAGTACTCTGAGCCTCAGTGGGAAGTTCCCATGGAGTTTTCCAACGCCAACTATGACAGCTTGGAACGCTGCTTGCTTCAGATGTCTGTGAGGTGGGGGAAGATCCAGAGATGCTCTCTAGCCTCGAGAAGAGTTTGATATTGCAACACTCTGGGAGCTCTTTAATAAGCAAAAATAACTCTATGTTGTTAATGTCCTCATCGCTGAGGTGTGTGGAAGGGCCGGGGTGGAGCTGGCTGAACTAACTCGGCAGGAAATTATTTTATGAAAATACAAACTCCTACTGAGATTGCTTGTATTTCAGAATTAATTCAAACAGCTGCAGAAACATCATCCATGGGTGTGAATCAAAATGATACAATTTGCCATCCTCTCTCTTGAAGAAGATGCCAGCTTCTCCCAAGGGTTCTTTAGAATTAGATTTCTTGAACTACCACGAAAAGTTGATGCCTCGGCCTCAATCATTTTTGTGTGCAGCAAACACATTATTCTCATAGCAGTGGTTTTCTCTGTCAGTCGACCTACTGTGTAGGACGAGAGTGTTCTGAATTCTGGGGGTGGCTGTGCATCCCCAGATGTAGAACAGAGAGAAGTTGGAGTGGGTGGAACTTGTTTATTTCCTGCAGGGCTCTGCTCTGGATCCTCACCAGCTGTGGGTTTGGAGTGCCTGCTAGAATGTCACTCCAGCCGTGGGTGGATGAAGCAGAGAGTGTGCCCAACACCACACCTTGCCATCTCAGGGCTCTGGAAAAAGGCCGGGATAAGAGCAATGTGGAATCATCAATGAAGGAAACCACCTGCTATAATTTAGAGTAATTGATGCTTCAAAGAATGGGCAGGGCTGGTGTTATTTCAGGGAAGAAGAAGTAATTATAAAGGAATTATAATTACTTTTTGTATATGCACCAGGTATTAAAGCACCTACTATGGGACAGTCATTGTGCAAAGTGCTTTGTACGCATTTGCTCACAGAATTCTTACAACACCACATGATCTGTATAACAATAAAACTGACACACAGAGATAGAAGGTGACTTGTCCAATCTGAGTTGGTAAGGTTTGATCTCAGGGACTCTGGCTCCTGAAACTGCATTCTGAAAAACTCTGGCACCTGGTCACCTGCTCAGTCTGACTTTGGCTTTAAAGAAATTCCAATTTTAAAGTTGCCAGTGTACACCTGTAATTCATGTTAGATGCAGAGGGCCTTTTGTCAGCCGAATTGCTGAGACAGGGTAATTTAAAAATAGTGTCTGCTTTGATTTTTAAGTTATAACTAAACATCCAGATGATTATCTTTGTTCAGGGCAGAGGAAAAGAGACTGTAGTAAGATCTGGAGGCCTCAGAAAGGCGGCCTGACATTTGAAAACAAGATGACACTGATTTCTCTGCTCTTGTTTCATGCCAAGTCTAACAACAGTGTTGGCTGGCAGGACAGAGGTAATGATATAAAAGCCAATATGGCCTTTTCTAAAAGTAAGAGATGCTTTGGGCTGGGCAGGGTGGGAAAAAAGGTGAGCCTCTACTTCACCAGGGGAAAAGAAAAACAGATGCCTACAATTACCACGTAAGAGGAGTTGGATCCTATACAGATCTGAGATAGCCATATAAAGTATGTAACACCTCCCTATCTGTTCCTCCCTACCATTTTCCCCCATGTCCCTACTCACCCTGCAGAAGTTCCTGCTCCCTCCTCTATTAACCTAAACAACACACATCAGATAAAGACAGGCATCGCAACAGTGGGGCTGTCTGTAGCACATTTCAGGGTAGTGCAGGGTTGGGGAGAGCTTCTACGGATAAGGTTGGTTGGGTTTTCTGTCTGTTAGGAAATAATGGCTGCTCCCACGCTTCAGTGAAAGGTGCCATTCATTCACGACTCCACCTGTCCATCCATCCATCCATCCACTCATCCACCCATCCATCTATCCATCTCCCAACAAGTGTCCATTAAACATTTACTGTGCATTAGTGATGGGGAGACACGGTTAAGGCAGAGTTCCTGCTCTCCTAGACAATATTATCCAGGAGATGAGACAGAATTATTACCCATTATACAATGAATGATACAAATATCCCACAGGGATGAGTGCTGTACAGAGAAGGTAAGCAGGGTGGTGTGAGAGAGTGTGAGGCTAGACTGTGTGGTCAGGAAAGGCCTCTCAGAAAAGTGTATATCATAGTGAAGATCTGGCAATGAGAAGGAGCCAGTGACGTGAAGAGCAAGTGAAGGAACTTTCTTTTTGCCGGGGTTTCAAAGCCTGACCAAGGCATCTGGCTATTGCTGATCGGAAACCACTGGATTTAAGCCTGAGAGTGGTATGATCTGTTTAATGATTCAGAAAGGTCACTGTATCTGGTGCATGGATACAGGATTACACAAGACCCAGGATCCCGAGTGGGCAGTAACAGGGCTACTGCTGCAGGCAGAGAGAGGCGGGACGGCTTGGCAGAGGTCTGTAGAATGCAGAGATGTGCAGAAATGGGTGAAGGATGGAGACGGAAGACAAAAGATGGGGGGGGGGTGTTTTAGGTATGTAGTGGTGGAAACCTTGAGATCTCGTTCATCCTCTCATTCTTTCCACAAAAAAAAAAACCAAAACACTGAGCATTCACTTTGCGAGGCACGTGGAGTGCCAATGTCAGTGAGTTAAAATCCCTGACCTCAAGGAACCCAAAGTCCTAGTGGGGAAAACTGAGATACAAACAAATAATTAAAAGACATTTTAATAAATACTGTAATCAAAGGGTATACATGGGAGCCAGGAGAGCCCAAAGGAAAGCCTGATTAACTTTGTTTCGAAATTAAATAATGTCAGTCTTTTGACAGACATTATTTTTATTGAATTCTATCCATTGGTCTACTGGGTTGGATTAATATAACAACAGCTCAATAAGATTTATGTCAGTCAAATGTTTGGGTTCATGTTCTGGACGTAAATTATTTGACAACTCAGGACTTTCACTTTTATATTCTTTACTTCTGTAAAATGGTTTAAGTCATTACCACCACCAACTTTGAACACAAAATTAGTCTGTGATAGTTCCACTCTGGCCCCACCATCTCACCGACCTCTAGGGCCAAGCAGGGAGTGTCTGGGAGCCAGCTGGGAGCAGGAGATGGTGGTTCTCTATGGACCACTGGTGATGAGAAAGAGATTGCACTATTTCCAAATGTCTGCTCTCTTCCCATAATATTTTATTAAAGTATGTTATTACATAGAGACAAAATCATTTTGATACATAGTTCTATGATTTTTAGATAATATGGAAACATTTTTCCACTACTGAGATCAAGATATAGAACATTAACATTGATGCCCCCAAAATCTATCCCTACCTCCAAGCCCTGAAAGTCTCTGATCTGTTTTCTGTTCCTATGTTTTTGCCTTTTCCAGAATGTTATCTACATAGAATCATATAGTATCAAACTGTTTGAATGTACTTCTTCACTCAGCAACATGCATTTGAGACTCATCTAGTTGTTATAATATATGTATTAGTGGCCAGTTTATTTTGTTGCTCGATAGTATGCGTTGTATGGATGTGCCACAGTTTGTTTTTCAATTCCGCAGTTAAATGACATTTGGGATGTTTTTAGTTTTTGATGATTATGAATGAAACCATTGTAATATTCACAAGGTTTGTTTTGTTTGTTAGTTTGTTTTGATAAGTGTAAGTTTTCATTTCTCTTGAGTAAATACCTAGGAGAAAAATTTATAGGTCACATGGTAAGTCTAAGTTTAACTTCATAAGAAACTATCAGACTGTTTTCCAAAATGGCTGTATTATCTTACAATTCTGCCAACAATTCACTAGTTTCCAGTTGCTCTGCAAAATTGGCAGCACTAGATAGTGTCAGAATTTTTTCATTTTAGCTATCTAGCTATTTTATTTGGTATCTCATTGTGGTTTTACACATATCATTGTTCATAGTAGTCTCTGATCATCTTTTGTATTTCTGTGGTATCAACCACAATGTCTCCTTTCTCATTGCTTCATAGATTATGAAGTTTATCATCTTTTTATGTGCTTATGGTTTTTGTCATTCTACTGATTTAATGTATTTTTACTTTTTTATTTGCAAGAGTGCTTTATATGTTCTATATACTAAAACTTTGTTGGTTATTTGATTGACAAGCTTATTGTCCAGTCTCTGGCTTGCCATTAATTTATGACTTTAGTACTTTACTTTAATTAATTTAATACTTCCATGATTTCTATTTTGCACAGTCTATTTCAATTTTAATATATTTTAATATATCAAATAGCTTTATTATAGATATTTAAGAAAATCTGCCATAAATGTATTCATGTGTTTTGTTAGATTTATTCTTAGACATCTCCCAAGATTGAGCCAGGAAGAAATAGAAATCCTGAACAGAGCAATAATAAGTAGTGAGATTGGATCAGTAATAAAATATCTCCCAACAACAGCAATGAAAATCCCAGGACCATATGGATTAACAGCCAAATTCTACCAAACATACAAAGAAAATCTTGTACAAACCTTCCTGAAACTCTTCCAAAAAATCAAGGAGGAGGGAATCCTCCCTAAATCATTCTACAAAGATACCCTGATACCAAAGCCAGACAAGGACATAACAAAAAAGAAAACTACAGAACAATATCCTTGGTTAACATAGACACAAACATTCTTAACACAATACTAGCAAACCAAATCCAATAGTACATCAAAAAGATAATTCACCACAGTCAAGTGAGTTTTATTCCAGGGATGCAAGGAAGGCTCAACATATGGAAATTAATAAATGTGATTCACCACATAAACAGATTTAAAAACCAAAACAGTACGATCATCTCAATAGATGTAGAAAGAGTACTTGATAAAATCCAGTCTCCCTTCATGATAAAAACCCTCAATAAACTATGCACAGAAAGAACATACATCAAAATAAGAAAAGCCATATATGACCAACTCACAGCCAATATCATACTGAATGGGGAAAAATTGAAAATATTCCCCCTAAGTACCAGCACAAGACAAGGATGGCCACTTTCACCACTCCTATTCTTCATAGTCCTGGAAGTCCTAGTCAGAGAAATCAGGCAAGAGAAAGAAATAAAAGGCATTTAAATTGGAAAAGAGAAACTCAAATTGTCTCTGTTTGCTGATGATATGATCTTAAAGACTCCTCCAAAAGACTCCTAGATTTGATAAATTCCTGCATAATGGGAGAAAATATCTATAAACTACGCATCTGACAAGGGACTAATGCCCAGAATCTACAAAGAACTTGAACAACTCAACAACAACAACAAAAATCAAAAACCCTCACTAAAAGTGGGCAAAGGGCATGAACATTTTTTTTCAAAAGAAGATATACGCTGAATAGGGATTCTTTTCCTCAGTGTTTCTTTTTGCCTTCTTAGTCAAAGATCAGATGGCTATATGAAGATGGTTTAAATGGTGCTGGGAAAATTGGGCAATCACATGTAGAAGACTGAAACAGGATCTGCACCTTTCACCACTCATAAAAATCAACTCTTGATGGATAATAGACTTAAACCTAAGACATTTGAAACCATAAGAATTCTAGAAGAAAATGTTGGAAAAACGCTTGTAGACATCAGCCTAGGCAAAGAATTTATGCAGAAGACACCAAAAGCAATCAGAGCAACAATAAAAATAAGTAAACGAGACCTGATCAAATTAAAAAGTTTCTGCACAGCCGAGGAAATAATCATTAAAGTGAATAGACAACTACAAAATGAGAGAAAACATTTGGATGCTATACATCAGACAAAGGGCTGATAACTAAAATCTATAAAGAACTCAAGTAAACTAGCAAGAAAAAAATAAAAGAACCCCATTAAAAAGTGGACAAAAGACGAGAATAGAAAGTTTCAAAATAAGATAGACCAATGGTCAATAAACATATGAAAAATGCTCAATATCTCTAACCATCAGGAAAATGCAAATCAAAACCAAAATGAAATATCATTTAACTCCAGTGAGAATGCTTATATCAAAAAGTCCCAAAATAACAGATGTTGGCATGAATGTGGAGAAATAGGAACACTCATACACTGCTGGTGGGACTGCAAACTAGTACAACCTCTATAGAAAGTAGTATGGAGATACCTCAAAGAACTAAAAGTGGATCTAGTGTTTGATACAGCAATCCCACTACTGAGTATTTACCCAAAGGAAAAAAGAAAAGATAGCTACATTCAAATGTTTATAGCACCACAACTCACAATTGCAAAGATGTGGAAACAACCCAAGGGCCCATCAGTACATGAGTGGATTAATAAAATGTGGTATATGTATACCATGGGGTACCACTCTGCCATAAAACAAATGAATTAGTACCTTTTGCAACAATCTGGATGACACTGGAGACCATTCTTCTAAGTGAAGTATTGCAAGAATGGAAAAACAAATACCACTAGTACTCACTATTAAATTGGAACTAACCAATCAGCACTCATGTGCACAGATGGAAGTAAAACTCAATGGAAATCCTGCAGGTGGGAGGGGGAGGAGGGTATGGGTAAATTCATACCTAACAGGTACAATGCCACACTATCTGGAGAATGGGCACACTTTTAACATTGACTCAAACTGTAGAAAGCAATATGTGTAATCAAAATGTTTGTACCCCCTAAATATTCTGAAATTAAAAAAATCATTCTAAAAAGAAGATATACAAATGAACAACAACCATATGAAAAAAAGCTGAACATCACTAATCATCAGAGAAATGCAATTTAAAACTACAATAAGATATCATCTTACACCAGTAAGAATGGCTATTATTAAAAAGTAAAAAAAAAAAATAATAACAGATGTTGGTGAAAATGTGGAGAAAAGGAAATGTTTATATGCGCTGTTGGTGGGATTGTAAATTAGTACAACCTCTATGAAAAACAGTATGAAGATTTCTAAAGAAGTAAAAATAGAACTACCATTTGATCTAGAAACTCCACAACTAGGTATCTACAAAAAGGAAAAGAAATCATTATGTAAAAAAGATACCTTCTCTTGTATGTTGATCGCAGCACTATTCACAATAGTAAAGATATGGAATTACCTAAGTACCTATCAATGGATGATGATTGGATAAAAAAGATGTGTGGGGGGTATATGTATGTATTACATACACAATGTAATACTGCTCAGTCATAAAAAAGAATGAAGTCATTCTTTCGTAGCAGCATGGGTGTAGCTTGAGGCCATTATCTTAAGTGAAATAACTCAGAAACAGAAAGTCAAATATCATATGTTCTCACTTACATAAGTGGAAGCTAAATAATGTATACTCGTGGGCATAGAGTGTGGGATAATATTAGTAGGCCTTGGAGATTTGGAAGAGTGAGAGGGTGGGAGGGGATGAGGGATGAGAAACTCTAATCAGTACAATGCAGATTATCCGAGAGAGAAAAAAACGCTCAGATTTCACCATTACACAATATATCCATGTAACAAAATTGAACTTGTACCCCTTAAATTTATGCAAATAAAATCAAAACAAAACCAAAAACATGGATTTATATCTCTGTATGTGTATATGCATATCTCTCTCTCTCTCTCTCTCTCTCTATATATATATATTTCAAATACATATATAAAGAAATAGGAATTGGTTGTTCATAGAATTTAATAATATAATATAATTATAATTAATATTTATCTTTAATAGGTATGCCTAAGAGATTCTTATTGCTCCAGGCAGTAATTATTGAGAGTCCCGGTTGTTCTGTACCCTAGATACTTCTTATTGTCTGTCCTTTGGATTTCAACTACTACATGCTGCTGGCATCTAGTCAGTTGAGGGAAGCTGCTGCCCATCCCACAGGGCATAGGACAGCTCCCACAACAAGTAATTATCTGGTCTCAACTATCAATAATGATGAGGTTGAGAAACCCTGGCCTACCCAAAATTTTTGAAGATATTTTCTTCTGTTTTCTTCTAGAAGTTGTGTTGTTTTTCCTTGGACATTGGGTTCTATGATTCATCTAAAATTAAATGTTGTATGAGGTAGGGGTTAAGGCTCATTTTTCCCGGAAGATATAAGATTGATCCTGCATATTTATTGAAAAGATTATACTTTCCCCACTGAAATGATCTTTGTTTTTTCATTGCTGAGGAGATGACATATGTGTGGATTTTTTTTTCTTGGCTCAATCTTCTACTCATTTTTATATTTATCCATTCTTTCCTAATACCACAGTATATTAATTTCTATAACTTTATGCTAAGTCTTGATGTCTGGTAGCCTAACTTTATTTTTCTTCTTTAAGATTGATTTAGTCCAGTGCGTACACACACACACACACACACACACACACAAAAACAAAACACACACACTTAAATCAGTTTGCCAATTTCCAAAACACAAACAAAAACAAAAACCCCAAGTGGACTTTTTATTGGGATTGCATTGAGTTTATAGATCAATTTGAAGATAACTGACATCTTAACAATATTGGGCCTTTCAATTTAAGGGCACAGATGTTTCCTAGGTTCATTCAACAATGCTCTGTAGTTCTCTTTTCTTTCCTTTCTCCTTCCTTCCTTCCTTCCTTCCTTCCTTCCTTCCTTCCTTCCTTCCTTCCTTCCTTTTTATTTCAGCATATTACAGGGACGCAAATGGTTAGGTTACATATATTGCCTTTGCCCCACCCGAGTCAGAGCTTCAAGCATGTCCACTCCCCAGATGGTGTGCACCGCACCCATTAGGTTTGAATATACCTATCCCCTCTCCCACCTGCCCAACACCTGAAGAATGTTACTACTATATGTGCACATATGTGTTGATCAGTTAATACTAGTTTGGTGGTTAGTACATGTGGTGCTTGTTTTTCCATTCTTGTGATACTTCACTTAGTAGAATGGGCTCCAGCTCTATGCAGGATAATACAAGAGGTACTAGATCACCATTATTTTGTGTGGCTGAGTAGAACTCCATGCTATACATATACCACATTTTCTGAATCCACTCATGTATTGATGGGCACTTGGGTTGCTTCCACATCTTTGCAATTGTGAATTGTGCTGCTATAAACATTCTAGTGCAGATGTCTTTTTTATAGAATGTCTTTTTTTTCCTTGAGTAGATGGCCTTTAATGGGAGTGCTGGATAAAATGGTAGTTCTACCTGTAGCTCTTTGAGGTATCTCCGTATTACTTTCCACAGGGTTGTACTACTTTGCAGTCCCACAAGCAGTGATTTTAGGCAGTAGAGACCTTAAAATACTACATTATGTCTCACTGAATTAATAAAACCATGGACCTGCATTTTACAGCAATTGGATTATTTGGATCTCACTTGTCCCATTGTGGAGGAATATTACTGTATTTTAATTTCTTGTTCTTTATTACTTCCTCCATCCCCTATACCTTCCACTGCATTTTGCTTAAAAAGTTGGGGTTGTTTTGTTTGTTTTGTTTTTTTCTGGTGGGGCCGTTTATTGAAAGGTGTTCCCTTACCACATGTGTTTTCTCTTCTAAGAAGACTGACTTAGCATTTATGCTACAAATTCACAGTAACATTATCGTCACCCAGGTACATAAAATTTTATATAGCATGTACATTTATATAAACATACATAGTGTGATCATCTATCTTTTATCTATCTCTCGTTCATTATTATTTATTTCCCTTTTATGCCATCCAGAATAGCTTCCCCATATTGCAGAGGAATCTGATGCTAGACAGGTTAAACCCTGTTATATAAATATCAGCTTTTTTATATAACTGGGAACTTTAAAGATTTATATGTGGCTTAGGATTTAGGAATTTCAAGAGTTTAGCTATTTTTCCCAGTACTTTTTCTTGAGAACCAGTGAGAAATGTAAAGCTGCAGGGGTATGTTCCTTTAGCTCAAAAAAAAATTGTCCCATGTTTCTTTTGAAATTATTACTTTTCCCTCATCTTTCTTTTTCTTTCCTTTTGTTAATCCAGTGATTCCAATTAGGTATCCTGGCTCTGTCCTCAAAATTTTATCTTTCCTCTTGAATCTATTGCTATGTGTTTATGCTTTATTTTATGATCGACACCTTTCATCAGTTTTACCCTTCCAATGACCAATTCGAATCTTGGCACAGTCATATTCTTTTATAATTTATATATTGATTATTAAAACTGCAAAATCGTTAGCTGCTGAGATAATTCCCTAATTTTATCTCCTTGAGAATTAAAATTCTCCTCCTTGGACTAAGATTCCCCTTCTCCAAACTTAAGATGAAAATCGACCCCTCCTACAAAGATAGCCCTGACAGAGTCACTCCCACAGTGGGACAGACTGACCCAAATGTATCTGAACCACGGAGGACAACAAAGCTTAAGCAGAAACCTGCTTAAGCTAGATTTTTCTTAAAAATAAAATGAATACATTATTACTATGCTATTAAACTCAAGACACACATAAAACAAAAGGATTACTTTTAACCCATAAAATCTCTGTGCTCCACTCTTAGAAAGTAGTTTGACAACACTGCAGTAATAGAAATAAACATTTTATATGGTAATTCAAGATAGGTAAGGAGATAAATCCTCTTTCAGCATCATGAAATATAGGAGATATGCCAGCGGAAGTTTTAATTTCCACATCGTGAAAGGTCTCATTGTGTTGTACAGTAGACACTTCATCCAGAGATCAGACCAAAAAAGAAGGCCACTTTTCTCTCTTTTCCACAATCTCAGCATCTGACGAACCCTCTCCCACTTCTGCCCTTCCCTGAGCGTAGGAACTAGACACAGTAGTAACTAGTGAAGCATGCCGGAGGCCAGCACAAGATGAGGTGGGACCTTGTGTGTCAGGGGGGGACAATGGAAGGTTGAAGACAGGACTATCAGGAAGGATGAAGAAAAGTACATGGAAGAGGCCCAAGTGAGGGTAGAGGGATTTCTCTGTTGACTGCAGTGACCATAGGGGGCAGCATTCAGACCTGTGCCCATGAAAAGAGCTTAGAGAGAAGTCACATGGATTGACCCCCAGCTCCAGTCTTAAACTCCTCCAGACTCTGCAAGGATTGGATGACTTTGCTTCAACGAGAAGTCGAGTACTGACTAAACTTTCTCCAGGATCCCAGCGAGATGAGACATTTCTTTTCTTTCACTTCACAAGAAAGCGCTATTTCCTGACTTATATACCAAGCCTCGGAGAATGAAATTATAATAAATCACAACAAAAATTCTTCCATAAAAGGAGAATAAATAGTAACGTTACAGTGAGGGAACCTGGCAAACAAGACCTTAACCAAGTGATGAAGGTTAACACCATCTGTGATATCATGTATCCCCTGTGGTGTTCTATCCAAAAATCCATAACCCCAGGCAGACCATAGGGAAAATCAGACAAACCGTAATTGAGGGACATTCTACAGAGTAACTTATCATTATTTCTCAAAAAGGTCAAGATCATGAAAAACAATGATTGAACAACTGCTGCAAACTGGGGAAGACTGCAGAGATATGGTGACAAAATGCAATTTGGTATCCTGAACTTGATCTCAAACCAAAACAAGACAAAATATTCATGGAAAACCTAGTGAAATTTTAAAAAGGCTAGAATTACAGTAAAATGCCAATAATGGTTTTTTTTAGCTCTTACAAATAAACCATATTAATATATAATGGCAACATTAGGGGAAACTGAGAGATATATGGAAACTGTATACTCTCTTTGCTGATTATTTTGTAAATCTAATAAAAATTGTTAAAAGTAAAGTAATTCCAAAATTAAAAAGTTTATTAAAAAAATCTTCCTTAGCTGTAAGCTAAATGCACTTGAATTATTTCCCCTTTACATCCAGTTACCTAGAAAGACAAGAATACCAGGAATATCAACTCTAGTATGTTATTACTCGTACGATGAGGCACAACTATTGTCACAGCTAGGGGAGCAGTTTCCTAGAGACTATTTCTCTTTCTGTTCATTTCCTCTCCTCCACATTCACAGTTATCTGAAAGTTTAATCAATATATTTAGAACTTTGGTTTATTTTTCCTGAGTTTGAGCTTTGTTATTGTTTTTGCTTTATTAATAGCTGTTCTTTGAATGCTTTCAGTGACTTTGTTTGGGGTAATGCAGTGAGCTTGCTAACACTACTGCAAGTAAACACGAACAGTCTCTGAAATGGATTCTTTGTGCAAAACTGAGTTGTTCACAGGACATGGGACACAACTGGATGCCCACCTTCATTCTTGCCCTCAGTCAAGTCCAAACAGGATAGTGGGTAGAACAATGGAAGACAGATAGCATCAGTTCCTTTGCCAACAAAAAGTGCAAGAAACAGTATTTCCCCTTCCCCTGACATTTGATGGGAAATCAAGAGTCAAGAATGAAAGTGAGTGAAAGGAGAGGGTGTTTGGGAAAGGAAGGAGGAGAAAAGGTCTAAGCTGAGCCAAGGGTCTTGCTCTCTTGCCTTCTTCCTTTGCAGGGACACATGTAGGGGAAGGAAATGGGCCATTAGCATTCCTGACGAACCTGAGATAATTCCCATCAGCCATGGTCCCATCACTGTTGGATGGGCCACTGGAAGTGGAGTGTGTCCTCCCTGCTTTGGAAGTCCGAGGAGGGGGCTTGGGCTCCAGCCAGATCCCTTCTGGCCATCATTGCATCCTGCCTTGGACTGCAGCAAGAGAGAGAGTAGAGTTTTCCCTAGGACACCAAGCTGCCCAGAGTTAGGTAGACATTCATGTGATCTTTTTGAAACGGGATCTGTAAAAATTATATAAATAAGTTTAGATCAATTTAAAAATCTCGTACTGAATAACACCTTGCTTTACCAGAAAGAAAATACGGTGATGCCTAACACCTCTCTAAGCATTATTTATTGAAAGCTTTCTTGGTTGGTTATCAGAAGAATTAAATTCTCCAACTTTTCACAAAATAGGTGCTCGGAAAAAAATAGGAGCTGATGATTGTAAAAATGTATTTAAAAGTATACTATGGGTTCTTGATTGAGGGGCTAATGTTTACCACTTACTGAGTGACACATGCCAAGAGGCATGCCTCGGGTGGATGACCAAACTCAGAGGTGAAGGAAAGTATGGATAAATTTCCTATCTATTCAAACAAAAAGGAAAAGTGCATCTGTGAGTCATTACTTATATAAAAAGCATAAGGCCCATGCCACTATAAGTCATATAGCTATTAAAACTAAGTTCTACCTTGCTATTTCTATTACACACACATTTCTATGACATACAGATCACTATCAGATAAGACTAAACCACATCAACTAATGCTGATAATCTCATTCTTTCATTGTACACCGACAGCCACAGTGGCAAGGGCTAAGGGGTGTATCTTAAAAGAAAAGAGCTTTATTATTTAATGAGACAGAGTTTATTTCCATAATGACAGGTAGACACACTTGGTGTCTTGGATGCCTTGATATTTACTATTTAATTATAGAAAATATGTCTTTTGTTTCTGGAGTTCATACCCTGGAATACAGGGCTTCTTTTGGTTACTGAATTCCTTTGAAGCAAGTCCAAGATTACAATTCTAGCTAGAAAATAAACCAAATAAATAAATACATAAAACAAAACTCAGAGGAATGGTTTTGGTCTTTGCCTTCCCTATGCCAACAACATTTTATTGCTTATATAAAAATTCAGGAATTGTATAAGTACTAAGAAAGAGCCCAGTGGAAAATAGACCAGAGAGAAGGACCAGCGATGAGCTAAAGTTTCCCTTTCAATCCCCGGTGAAAGCAATGCGAGCCTGGGGAACAGGCTCATCAGAACAGCTCAAGAATAAACCTCTACATTTTGCCAATCCCCAGGAATCAGAGAAAAGCTCTCAAAAATAGAAAGTTTAGGACATTTTTTGATTAATGTTCTATAAGATACATGGAATCAAAGTAAATACACATTAAATGAAACAATCTAAAATCTGGAAAGATAGATAAGGGGGAAATTAAAAGATGCTTTATTTTATTGATTTTTGAATTAAGAACCCGTGGGGAAAGTTGAAAATAGCAAATTTTATGCTGAAATATATATATATATATATATATATATATGAAAAGAAAAGGTATACAGGAATTCAGAGCATTTAAAGAGAAGGGAAAAATAACTTTGAAACTTAGAAGCAAACAATGAGAAGCCAAAAGGAATATAGAGCATCTATACAAAATAGAACACACACGTATGTGTGTGTGTGATATGTACATACTTTATATAAATTCATACTTTATGTGAAGTATATACATACTATGTATGTATACACACATACATATATAAAGATATCTCAAAGGAAGGTAAAAAGACAGATCAAAAATAATTATTAAAGGAATAATAGAAGAAAATATTCTTGAGTAAAAGCAAAAAAAACCAAACCTTAATCTGCTAATTAAAATAATTTTGCAGTCCTGGGCAAAATTAATAAAAAACAGAATTAAAACTGGAGATTCATCCAAGTAATATGTTGGCAATTCAAATATAAAACATAAATCCTAAATGGAAGTGGGAAGAAAAGGTAGGTGGGTTAAAATAGACCCCTAATCATAATATTTTCGTATGTTGCCATCTGTCACACAGGTGTCCGAATACAGAGAAACTACATTGTTTCTCCATCTTTTGGCTAAGATCGAGTGTAGTAACCGAAACTACAGAGTTTGAGGGGAAAAGATCATGGCCCCCCAATTCTATACCCAATTATTCTGTGTGAGGGCAGAGGAAAAACATTCTCGGACTGGCAAGCGCTCGAAACAGAGGCGATCCATGTGCTTTTGCCGAGTAAATTACTCTAAGTCACTCTACCTGAGCAAAAGATAAATCAATATAAACAACTCAACAACGAGGAAGTTGTGGTAATGCAGGATTGATGGTGTCCCTTTGGGCATTGTACTTTTTAGTCTGTATTGAGTTTTTTCCACTGCTTGACTAATAGCGGGGTATATGGCATGTGGCAAGCTCTTCCTTTTTAAGAGTGAAAGACATTGCACTTGTAAAACAGGACAAATGGTCTTGTCCCCTCCCACCAGCCCCAAAGGGAAAACCAAAGGAGAATTCCATCAGAACACACTCATCCTTTTCATCTGCCTGCAGTGTGGTCAGCGAGGGTCTAATCAGAGTCAGCCCCAGGAGCGAGCCCTGGATCTCTCCACGGCTTTTTGCAACATGCCGCGCTGATCTGTCTGCGTCCCGCTGAAATGGGAAATGAAAAGAGCATGGCGTGGATGCTACGTCTGCAATTCTCTTCCTGTAGCTTCTTTATTTAAATCAAAAATAAGCTCTCTCAATACAACTGATGCCATCGGAACCCGATTGTTCTTCCACTATTGCGTTCTCTTTTACACATCGTGAACCAATTAAATGAGTTGGACAGCTAAACTTCATGTGAGAATTGTGTTAATATGTATAATGGAAGCCTTGTTTTTTACACTTTGGGCCAAGTTTTCTTGAGCAGTATTCTTTCTAATCACTGGGAAGAGATCTTGGTAGCAGAAAAATCTGTATTTTTATCCAAAACACTTATCTATTATACCAAAGGCAACTGCTCTTTGATGGGAAACTTTTCCTAGTATTTTCAGTCTGGCGGTGATAATCTGCCTTTTGAATGGTGCTAGTGCACTCACAAGTGTTACTTTCTAAAGACACATGTCACACTCAATCAAGGGCTGTATAATAATGAGGTGATAAAGAGTCCCTACAGTGGGAACATAGAAGAAAATCCTTACATAGTAAGACTCTTGCAAAAAAAAAAAAAAAAAAAAAAAAAAATGCCCTTAACCAGTTGGGAAGGCATGCAGATACCTTTCTACTTGATAATTCTTCCCTCAGCACTTATTCTGTAATCATCTCATAATCATGAAAATGTGGCATTTTAATTTCATTTCTAGGAGAAAAGTGTAGATGCTGGCACTATGACAAGTACAATAGTATAAAAGGACAATTACCTTAAGCTCATACTTTTTTTTTTCTTTGAGATTTCCAAGAAAGAACTACATTTTCAAGGTTCATAGCAGAAAAATGTTGCTATGGCTTCATATGCATGGTCCTTCATTACATTAAAGGCTCTAAAAATATGTATGTTCCAAACTCAGCTTCTTCTCTTGGATGTCTAACCATCATTCATTCATTTTCATGCATTCCACAAAGGTATTTGGAGCACCCACTGTGTGCCAGGCACCGTGGTGACCACTGGGAAATAGTATAATACAGCAGTGGCATATGGGAGCTCTGGGCACAGGTGTTCTGGTTTCAAACCCCAGCTGCCATCTGCCATATTGTATGGCTTTGGATGTGTCCCTTAAGTTCTCCAAGTCTGATTTCCCCATTTACGAGATGAGGAAAATACTATGACCAACTTCTCAGGTTGTTGTGAGGATTACAGGAAAGCATACATGTAAGATATTTACATTATTATTATTATTATTTTTGTTATGCCCACTTCTCAGCAGCTACATTTCACCATCTATACCCTTAAAGGAGGAAGAATGCCTATGTTTTTAAGATGTCAGAAGCCCACATGGAAATTGCATTACTCAAAAAAAAAAAAAAAAAAAAAAAAAAAGAAGAAGCCATCATTGCACCTTCTAGAAATGACTCAGCTTCTCTTTTATGAACTCTCTAAATCCAAGTATCTTCTGTATTCTCAAGATCCATTATCCCCCCCAACTATACTTTTCAGTCAGCAACAGCAGATACTGGCTCCAGTAAACACTGTCACCCAAGGAGAATAAACATGTCTGAGGCAATATTTAGAATGTCTACAGGCCATCCCTCTAATTTGGCTAGGAATTGTTCAGTGTCAAGACTACGGTTGGTTTATACCTCGTGCACACAGGAGACTCCAACAATAGGGCTCACGGCTAAGTGCATAACAAAGTTTTTAAACTATCTTTGAAAGAAAAGCAACCGTGGCATTCACCCCTAGATGGGCTTTTCAGGGTTTCTGTAACCCCCATCTGACTTGCTCTTTATGTAAGGACACTGGAAGTTCCTGTTACCTGGCAAGGACACGTTAAACTGGGATGGCCTGTTCTTAAACGCAGAGCAACGTCCACCTCAGGTGGAACAGAGGACTCAATTCAATGGAGTATGCAACTGTACGCTGGAACTGGCTCCAGCTAATGGTTAAATATTCAGGATTTTTGCAACCTGATTGTTGAGTCTTTGTTAGCTGACATTGGTCATGGTGAATATATTTACATTGCGACAATCAGCAAATGCTACAAATCAGGGCCTTTCCCCCAAAGGGAATCAGTTTACAACCATCCTGCTGAACTTCAGTACCTCCCACTTTGGAAAGGTCCAAACTGGGGTAAGTACCAGCAATACCTGGGGATATTTTTTCTCCCTCAAATACAGATTTTTGGTCTCAATACACAATCTAATGAATTATACTCTCTACTGCTGGCTTGGAATATATGCATTTTGGAATGAAAAAAGTCACTACAAAACTGGAACTTGTATTTTGAAAGAATTTATAAAAACAAAAATAGATACATGAATGATATTGGGGGAGGAGAATGAGAGTGAGAAGAGGACATAACACCAAATAAACAAATAATAAAATATGTAAATCTAGTAGGGGTCTTACTAAAATGATAAAAACTTGCCAAGATCCACAGCATTTAAATAATTCTATTCCCCGTACATGAGGCATGGAATGGGAAGTGGATTGAAGAAGCTTTAGTGTGAAGTGTGATGTGTGCACACATTTGTAACACTGCAGACTATCGAAGGAAAGAACCTATGCTTGGTATAGCAAAGCTGTCAGAATATGTTTCTAAAATATGTGAGTGAGTGGCTGAATAGGTACATAGTAACAACAACGGTTATAATAACTTTCATCTTTCAGCACCATCACCATTAACCATAGATACCAATAAGATTGCTTCAGGTAAACATGAATTGATAGCACTGCCTTGTTTGAAACCCTCCAGTGGATTTCCATCTCACCCAAACTCACTAGCCCTGGCCCCAAGCCCGTCAGTCATGATCAGTCACCCACCTGACCCTCACCACCTACTCTGCCTCTCATTCACTTTGCTGTGGCTGCCCTAACCATTCTTCTCCTCGAATGTCCCTTAGATTTTCCTCTCTCCTATCCAAGTACTGACCAGGTCCGACCCTGCTTAGCTTCCAGGATCAGATGAGATCGTATGTATTCAGGGTAGTATCACCATGGACAGATTACTCTCTCTTCCTTTAGACTTTGCCTGGCTCATACATTGCTTCATGCAGGTTTTTGCTCCAATGACATCTCCTCGGGGACAACTTACCTGGCTAAATTACCTAAAAAGAGAACCACCATCACGTTGGCAATGTTTGACCTCCTTAACCTTTCTTATTTTTCTGTATAGCGCTTATCACTATATGACATTTGTTTATTCAATATTTTTTAACTGTCTTCATCTTTTAGTTGGATTGAAGTTCTATAAGGCTTAGAGACTTTGTCCATGTCATCTTCTACGGTACCCTTGGGGCCCGTCAGAGTATGATCTCATTAAATTTTTAATGACTGATGAGTGAATGACTTCATTAACAAAAATTCAAGAGTGATTGGCCAAAGCAACATGAACTAATGGAGTATCCTAGTTTACAGAGGGAATAAACAACCCTGCTACTTACCTCCCTAGCCTAGCTCATGAGTCTGCCCCTGCTAAGTGTGATAGCTCTGTCATCTGAATCTCCAATTATCGTCCAGGTCCCAAGTAACCGAAATCTGACATATTCACATACATGATGCAAGTAACTACAATTTAACATGCCTAAGAGCTAATTAAATATACTCCCCACTCCCAACTTCATTTCTTATCTTACTTCATGACATTGGCAAAGTCAGAAAATGGGGTATCATCCTAGACTTTCCAATTTATCTTTCCTGCTGCCAGCCTCAAAGATAGCATTTTGAGATGAAAACAATCATGTCATGTCCTTGGCAAAAAATTCTTTGGTACTTGTAGGTTAAAACCCAGCCTGCTGAAGAAGACATCAAGGATACCTTTACTGTGACTCAGACCTACTTTTCCAATTTTGTCTCCAACCTTATATCCTCTCTTCTTGCCATGGACTTAATTCTTTACTCCAAGCATGTTGATTCTGAGTTTGCGTTTCTCGGATCCTTCATGTTTATCACTGTCATGATCTTTGCACCTTCTGCAGCCTCTGACTAGACTGCCCGACCTCCCCCCCGCCTGGCATCCAGACGTTCCTCCCCACCCCAGTGTTGCCTCCAATGGGAAGCCTTTTCTGACACCAAAAAGCCAATTTACTTTCCTTCTCTTGATATGTCCTTTGGAAAGACAGGAAGGGCTCCCAGTTCTAACACAGTTTCCCTCTTGAAAAGGCTCCAATAGGAGTGTTAATCTCCAAGGTACACATATTTAACCCCTATCACTGAGCTGGCTAAATATATAAGGGAATTCTTTGCAAATGCTAAGGAGAGAGGGCCAAAGGCCTAATTAATTTTTCAACACTGAAGTCCGAGTTTTACAGTTTGTCCCTTTTTTATGATAATAAATTTCTCTAAAACAAGCAAGGCCTGGTGATTGGGCAAGGGGCCAGGCACTCTCACTTGGCAAAGAGTTTTCTTTTCTCGGGCTATGTGTATGTGGAGAACAATGCCACAGGTCAAATGTCAATGTTAGCCCAGTCCCCTCCCACTTGAGAATATAGGGCTCTCATCCGTGCTATCTGCCAAAAGACAGCAGAGGATGTCCCTCTGGCTCTTCCTCCATCGTCTATAAGCACTTTGGGCTGTGTTGTGTGCCAATACTTTCAAATTCAACTCACAAACTTGTAGAATTGGTGATTTGGGAGTAACCCTAGAAGTTATTTATTAAAGTAGATATTTGCTTATTCTACAGCTAAGCAATAATACCCATGCCTTTAACACCAGCTTTCAGCCCATTCTCACATTTTTATCCACTCATAGCTGGTCAGAAAGATAATCTAAATACCTGCAACTCCTTCTATCCCTATTCTGGAACCAAAAAGAACTCGGGTATCAATATTTCAAGAAATCAGACTTGCAACTGTAAGTGGCAGTTGAGAATAGAGATGATCCCTGCCCTGTTTCTAAGTGCTCAGGTGACATGCACCCCCACTTAGGCTCTGGGCTGCTGTCTGGATGGGAAACACCACACTGAGACATTGGTCAGTGAAGGGAAGGATGCTCACTTAAGTCCTATATACCTAAGCCTTTGGGAAAGCTGAACTTTCTTTTTGCTTCAAGTATTAGTTTTCTATTTCTGTGAGACCTCAACTTTAGCAACTTAAAATGTCACTAATATATTATTGCATAGTTTCTAGAGGTCAGGAATGTGGGCACACACAGTATGACTAAATTCTCAGGATCTCACCCGGGAGAGATCAAGGTGTCAGCAGGGCTGGAGTTCACATTTGAGGTTTAGAGTCCTCTTGCAAGCTCACTGGCTGTTGTCAGAATTCATTTCCTGGTGGTTGCTGGACTGAAATCCCCGTTTTCTGGTTGACTATTAGTCAGGGCACTCTCTCAGTTCCCAGAGGCCGCCCACATGTCTTGCCACATGGCCCCTCCATCTTCACGCCAACAATGGTGCCTTGAATCTTCCTTGTGCTTCAAATCTGACTTCTTCTGTGGTGCTGGAGAAAATGTCCTGCTTGTCACAGGCTCATGTGATTAAGTCAGGTTCACGCACATAATTTTCCTGTCAATTGGTTTGGAACCTCAATTGCATCTGCAAAATTCCTCCACAGCAGCACCTAGATTAGTGTTTGGTTTAATAACTTGGAGTAGGTAGGTGTGTGTAAACCAGGGGCCAGAAATCTTGAGGAAGGGGGTATCTTAGAATTCTATCAACCACACTCCCTTAGAGTATTCCAGAAAAGGAATTATTTCAGAAAGAACATTTTTCTCTTCTATCCTCACTCCAAATTTTCTCTTATAGATAGCCAGTGCTTTTCAGCACATCTTTGCCTGGATGTCCTACGGGCGTCTGACCTTAGCATGCCCTCATTGCAGAGGTTCTAAATAATTTGGAGAACAAGACAAGTCAGATACGGCAGAGCCATGTTGTCCATATGCAAGAATGTTGATTGTCTCTACCTTGTAGTGGGCTGCCATGAAAGGGTTTTAGGTGGGCATGGAACGTGACCAGCTATGTGGGAATGGTGAATGAGCACATGTGAAGAGATCAGTGCAGAGCGGGTGCAGTGCTCAGGTGAAAAACGATGGTTGTCGATGAGGTAGGACAGAGGCCTTCCCCACTAACAAGACTGATTGGATGAGCTCAGCTCCTCTACACTCCTCTTTCATGTTACTGATTGCATTATTTTGGAAGTTGTTTAGCTTGTCTCTTTTCCCCTCTTGATTTTCTGACAGCTTTGTGTCCCTGGAACACAGCAGGTGATCAATAAATGCTCATGAATCAACTAACTTGCTCTTTATACCACGGCTAGTCACAGCCCCAGATTCAGCCACCTCTGTCTGGAAGGCTTTGCTGGCCTTGCTCCTGTCCCGGGCGTCTCAGTTCAGAGGGCTGCCCATGGGACCCAACGTGATGTTCCCTCCTCCTCGTTCATCTTGGCTTTTGGTTAGTGGCCAGGATAGGACAGGCCCCTTAGGACAAGCCTCTGATTGAGCTGAATACCCTCTCCCTGCCCCAGACACCACAACGGAGCCCACTTTCACTCCACGTTGCGGGGTGTAGCACAGCCTCGGTCCTGCCTGTTCTAGCTTTTTGCACCAGTTCACCAGTGCACAAGGGCAGGAGCTTCCACAGACTCCAGATTCCCAGGGCAAAACATTACACTGAACAGACTTTTGTCCTCCTCTTCAGTCCCAACACCCCGCCCCGTGAGGCTTGACGAGTCCAGGTAGACACGCTTCCGGTTTCCTGGGGTCAATCTTCAATATGACCGCTTCTCTCTGCTGGGAAAATTCTGTGAAAATTACTTTACTCGTGGATTTAATTGACTTCACTCAGATTTTGCTTTCAGTCCTATTAGAAGACAATCCAGTTGCTCCCGCAACCCGCCCTCCCCCTTCCAATGAGCGTCAAGGGAACTGTTTGTGTTTTGTTGCTAAGACGGCTGTTGAATTCGAGGCTCCAACAAGAGCAGGACCCTCTTGAATCTCAGCAACCAAATCCCACACGGCCTCACTCTGTTGATTTTGTCCTCTCAGTCCTGGTCCCTTGTGGACAATTTTTAAAATTAGGAAATTAAGAAAACAGAGACTGAAAAAGACTTGGGAAATGCTTAGTAAGGAAAAATCCCTTCATAGAGATGGAACCTCAACAACAAACTTGCAAGGGAGTTTGAACTGTAAACACGCACAAGAGGTGCTGTAAATTTTTAATATTCTCTCTCTTTTTTCCTTGCAAAACATAGTAGATGCTAAATGAACACCAATTTATTTCCCTAGGTGGGTGGGAGGGGAAAACTACCTTTGGATTAAAAACGGCAATTTATGGATAAACATACTCCTCAAAAAACTAGGGCTCAGATGGAGGGTTGAGCCAATCTCTTTCTTGCTATAATTTCCTTGGATTCCTGCATTCTACTCAACCCCTTCCTTCTCTGGGCCCATGGATCTCATGTTCCTGATCTCAAAACTACGAGGGATGTTGCTTGAATGAGGTGGCAGATCCGCCCTTCCTTGCGGTTAATATGATCCTCTCTTCCTCATGTGAAATATCACACTTGTAAACATTTTACCAGCAGGTTTATTTGAAAAGGAGAAACCATTTTCAGGAGAAGAGATGAAGCCCTGTTTCTGATTTTCTCTATGAATGTTCTGAGTCAGCCAAAAGGATACCTACACCCAATGGGCATCAAGACTGGGAAAGAAAGGAATTCCACATAAACTTGTGTAAGGCAAAGCACAAAGACGGGCTGTATCTTCAGTGTGACCACAACTTTCACTTTAAATAAGTTTTACTTAAATCCCATCGTTTGAAATGTACATTCAGGGTCTGCCAGGCATTAAGTCTCTCTGCTTTTATAGGAAGATAGTTCCCTCTTAACCGGCTCACAGGGTACAAAGGGAGGCATCTGGGCACCATGTGACACATAGACACCCTTTAATGTCCCCTCTCTGGGGCCGAGGAGCCAGTCCTGCACTCTGGCATGGGTCTGGGCTCCACCTCCTTGGCTGCAAACTAAAGAAGCAGTGATCATAAACTGCTCTCAGCCTGCGTCCTCAAAGAGACTCTGTGCTCTTTGAGGCAGGAGGTTGTATCTTATTCATTCTTGTTCCCACTGCCTACAGCCAGGTCACAAAGACACAGGATGGGGAGGAGAGAGAGAGAGACAGCCCGCAGAACACGCTGGTGTAGAGGATATGAAAGTAAAAAAGGAACAAAAACAACTTCAGCTACAAAATTCCCTAAACCTCCAGCAACATAACCTACTGATTCCCTTTTCTAAGCAAACCAGCCAAGCTAAGGAGGGGCTGTCAGCTGTCACTAGTAAAGTCATGGGACCTGCCCTGGTGTCCTTGTGGCTAGATTTCTCCTGAGATCCATAAAGGCCTCTGAGTTTGTTCCTCCCCACCCCAGGAGTAGGGACAGTGAGAGCTGTGAGCCTGTTCATACGAGACAGAAAGCAGCAGAGAGAAGTGGTAATGATCTATGAAATATAATTATCCATTTAGTGGACAAATTAGAGGCTTCATTTATTTTGTTAATTTTTGAAACTTATTCTGAAAGTTGAGGCTGAGAGATTGTATTGACATTTTACATACCATGGTCATATACAACTTCCGTCATACAGAGCAACATCATTATTCTGTATTGTAGAAATTTCCTCAGGTTCACAGAAAGACTTTGGATACCCATCTTCAATTTCTATGCGACATCTTCATATGTGCAGAGTGGAGCTGAACCTCATGGGACAGGACACACATTTTTCATTTTCGGGGCCAGTTATCCTGCCAGGGGCTTTCTTTTTAGCCTAAATCATTTGACTTGCCCAGCTACACTGTTCTCACACCCAAAAATCTACATCCAATTTAGAGAGGAGAAAATGGAGACTTGGGGAATTTAAATAATGTGTCCAAGATCATAGAGTTACATCCTGGCAAAGCTGGTATTTGAAATTAGGTCTCTCTGCCTGCAAAACCCATTCTTTTCATCACGCCGTACAACTGAAATAAAGACCCAACTGAAACTTAATCGGGAGATGCTATTAGATGCCCTGGTAGAGACAAAGACAAATGTTCCAGAAACAGAGACTAAGAAGGTCTGAAGGCCTAGAAATGTTGGTCCTTCCTAGACTGTGGAAACTACTCTTCCCAAGCTCATAATGAGCTCATTGTTGACGAACCCAACACAGGCTGTACAAATTAGTATTCTTCTGCATAAAATTATGGAAATTCAACATGGAAATCTAAAAGTAGAACTGACTTTAAACATAAAGGGATTCTGAGATGGAAATAATATTCTCCTCATTCTCCCCCCTTTTCTGTTTTCTTTCTTCTCATTTTTCTTCTTTTGTCTTTTCCTCCTCCTCCTTCTCCTCCTCCTCCTCTTCCTCCTCTCCCTTCTCTTCTACTTTCTCTACATCCCTTGGCTCTCCCCATATTGGTTGCATTGCCTCCTACTGCCAACTTCCTCCATTTATTTGGAAAGAGAGAAGCAGAAATGGCTCCTGAAAGCTCCAGACTTACATCATACCAACCTCGCTATGACAGAAGACAGAGAAACACTCATTCTTCTGATATCGATATACAATAGCTTCTGGAATGATCCTGATTGGCCCTGTTGGATCACAGGCTCACCTCACGAACTGATCTCTACAGATTCGGTCCGTAACTGGTGAGTGGCTCACTCTTGTGGCCTGGCGCAGTGGGAAAACGTGACTTATCATCTTCATCAGAGCCACATGGAGGGAAGGGCTTACTTCTCAGGAGGGCGGGGAGGCTGCCATCATAAAAAGAGAGGGAGGGGTTCAAAGCAGACAATAATTCACATATATTCACAAAGGTATATTTTGGACCTAATCTCACATAAATTCCCAGTTGCATATCTCATTCTCATCTTCTTTGATTTCCAAAACAGTAACAAGTTAGAAATTGTTTCCTGTAATCTTTAATATTGTATTCATATAACCAAGGCTACAATGTTGATATATGAACTGTCTAGCATGGCAGTTAATATAGTTGGTTAATATAGTGATAATAATGATGAAAATGATAACAGATACCATTTATTTAGCATCTAGTATGTGGTTATGAACTTGGACTCTAAAGTCACAGATAGACCTGGTTTCAAATCAAGACCCAACACTTACAAGTTGTGGGATGTTATTACTGAATGCCAGTTTCCTCATTTGTAATATGGGGCAGTGGTTATAACAGCGTTGCCTCCAAGCACGTTAGCTAAGTTAAATTAGGAATATGCCTATAAAGTGTTAGATACAACGCTTGGCATGTATTAAAAATAACAATAAGGTGTAGCTACTATTTTTATGTCTCAGTCATTGCTTTGGACATTTTATTTGATCCCCAGCAACTAAATAAGTGGCAAATATTATCCCAATTTCTTTCACAGGTGAGAAAGTAGAGTCTTAGAAACTAGAGTTGGATAATTTGCTCACTCTTAGCTCATTAGTGAACAGCTTGAAATTGGAAAATGTCTCTTAGAGTTCAAAGCCACTTGATCACCAAAGGCTCACTGTCACCTTTGAAAAAAAGTTAGGTCATAATCTGGTAAAAGGTAAACCATTCGAAACCTGTCCTATACCTGAACATTCAAGGTGCACAGTGGCCAAGGTGAGTGTCAGGAGTCCCCGTAAGTGTCTGTTCATGGCTTTTCTAGTTCTGTCTCAACACCCCTCTCCCCTGTTCCCTTTACAGTTCTGTTCACCATCTCGCAGACAGCCCACAGGGTGGTTTTAGAACTTCTGCCAGGGCATTGCTGCTCAGTGACCCTTGGGAAGCAATGAGGCTGCTGTCTGGTATTATTATTTCTTTAACATGCTACGAGCATTTTGCAGGATGAGTGGCTTGAGACCAGGGCCTGCACCTCCCTGTCGGAGTAGCTTCCCAGGGTTGCCCAGCCGAGGATAAAGACGGTGCTGAAAATCATTTCTGTTTAGTGAAGTGCTGAGAAGGGGCCGGGCTGCCTCTATATTCCCTCCACTGTTGCTCCAGTTTGTGTCGGATCCCAGGCTAAGCGTTCCCGTCTGTGTTATTCTATTAACCGAAGAGGAAGGAATTAGCTCATGAACTTGTCACATCTTGTGACCTGTTGCACACTGAGATGGGAGGTAGTGGCAGAACAAACAGCATTCTTTTTCGCAGCGCCTTTCAGACTTGTGGAGGGCCATAGGAAGAGCGGCTCTGACTCGATGAAACATACCAGCACTGTCCCTAAAATCAAACGGGGCCTCTCTGGGCTGCACCTTCTGCAGAGCTGAGGAGAGAGGGTGGCAGAACCTCAAAGGAAACTTCCCCTCTCTGCCAAGCTCCAGATGGAAGACCTTCTCACGGAAATACTTGCTGGAGAGGCTTTGCCGACACAAAGTGCTGCCAAGAAAAGGGGCCTCTGGGGGTGCTGCCCTTGTCCTTTCTCACTGGGAAACTCAGCGCAGAGAGGGTGGCAAAGGCCCTCTCTGGATACATCTCCGTGGAAGGGCCCCGTGCCAGGGCCCCACGTGAACAGTCTCAGCGAAGTTCTGACCATGAGCTGGTAGTGGTTGTGACTTGCTTCTCACACAGAGATCTTGAACATAACGTGACAACACAGGGAAGGTGTCTTTGATCCGTGCTTCCGTTTTCTAAGGCTTTTATAGGAATCCAAGCTTGAATGAGTGTTGGATGCAGATTCAGAGCGAGAATACACTGGGGTATGGAGTGCTCCAGAGAACTGGGCTACATCGACAGCTTCCCTGATGACGCCGGTTTGTACCAGTTTGCCTTGGCAGAAACTCAGGATAGGAGAGAAAGACACACACACACACACACAAAAAAAAAAAAAATAGAAAAGAAAAAAAGAAAATTTTGTTTTCAAATCCAACTAACTTTTACCCCCTGCAACTGGCGGAGGACAAGAACGTCACAGGGTCTCTCTCCAGGGGCAGTAGAGGACCCGTCTCACGGGGGAGCTAGTCGAGGCCGAGGGAGGGCTCCACAGGCCCCGAAGACGGTCTGCCCAGAAGAGGCGGCTCCCTGCCAGCTCGGACTGCCACCAAGAAACATTGTCTGCTTCCTACTTCCCATGTCCTCTCAAAAAAGAAACACTTTGCTCCATGAAGACAAACATCGATTCCAGGATCTCACAGTCCCAGCCTATGTCATGACCTCCAGAAATAATTTCCATCAGCAAGTATTCAAATAGGCTTTTTTTTCTCCTCGATTTCCTCCGTTTTTTTTTTTAGAATTTTATGGCATATGCAGGGAGCCACTTCTCAAGGTAGTTCTAGGCAGGCTGTTCTCTCCTTCACGCCCCGTTGATACATTGCAGATCAGTAAATCAGGGGCAAGGCCGAGGAGTCTGATTCCAACAAGCATCCGACCCACGGGATGGTGATACAGATGGTGCAGGTGCTTCACGTCGAAACGCCTTGCACCCGGGAGTCCATCCATCCCTGAATCCACAGAGAACACTTGACTCAGCCAAAATCTCTGAGCTTCAACTTAAACCCTCCTGTCGAGAGGATATATTGGATCCTGACCTTAATGACAGTATGGATGAAACAAGCTAGGAGACCATGCCATATATGCCCTTTCTTGTACATAACATCCTCAATATGAAAGGCTTCCCTAGGCTTTAGATAGGCAGGGACCCTAGGAGGAAACCGTGGAGGTGATGGATATATTCATGGCACAGATTGTGGTGATGGTTCCAGGGGTGTATAGTTATCACCAAACTCATCAAACTGTGTACATTAAATATGCACAGCTTTTTGTATGTCAATCATACCTCAGTAAAGTAGTTTAGAAAATATTAATTCAGGTGGCTCATGCCTGTAATTCCAGCACTTTGGGAGGCTGAGGTGGAAGGATCATTTGAGCCCAGGAGTTGAAGACCAGCCTGGGCAACATAGCAAGACCCTGTCTCTACAAAAAATTAAAAAATTTAGCCGGGCATGGTGGTGCACACCTGTAGTCCCAGCTACACAGGAGGCTGAGGCAGGGGGATTGCTTGAGCCTGGGAGTTTGAGGTTGCAGTGAGCTGTAATGATGCCTCTGCACTTTAGCCTGGGCAACAGAGGACAGAGTGAGACCCTGTCTCCAAAAAAAGAAAAAAAGAAAAAAGAAAAGAAAATATTGATTCAAAAAACATTCGGCAAGCATGCATTTTACAAAATACCGTGGTTGTCATTGGTAATATACAAGTGATCACAACATATGATGGTCTAGTAGGAATTACAGACTCATAATAAACAAACATTTTCAGTTGATGTAATAAGGATACATTAAACCCTGAATATGACTCAGGGCTGTAAATATATGAGAGAATTTCATCAACTGTACAAAGTAGGTGCTCTTGTTATTCACATCTTGCCAACTAGGAGACCGAACTGCAAGCGGCTGGGTAACTTGCTCGCAAGTGTCCTACTAGCACCTGCTGCTGCTCTGACGCTCACGCTGGCCGTCCAACTCCAGAGCATGGGCCCCTCAAACGCTCTTACAGTGCTCAGGAGCAACTGGTGAAGCAGCAATAAGTCTATCTGGGACATAGAAGGGAAATCACGGCAATAACCTTACACCCTGTGTTTTCCTTTATTTGTTATTTGGGCCCCCCAAAGCCACGGCTGCATCTCCAGCTCTCTTACCTGAGCCCCTCACTGCCGTGTCCACTTCAACTGCCCACCTGCTCATCTGCACCCACGAGGCTAAAGGCACTGGGAAGCAAATAGATCCTAATCTAGATCGATTGTCTCTTCTCTTAAATGTTCCTTTTCTCCTACATTGTCTTGCCAAGGAGACCTGGCTTTCTCCTTGAAAAGCTGATAGAGGCTACCAGCTGTGGCCTGTTTCCAATCTAAAAACAAACAGATCCTAGGCCAGAACGTCAGAACAAGATGTGTCTCATCTTCCAATGAAATATGTTTCCCACTTAAAATTGACATAAAATAATCACTCATGTATGTATTCATTTCAGGTCATTTTTAGCAACTAGAATATAAACTCCTTGAGGGTAAGGACTAAGATTCATTTATCACCATAACGATAATACTTAGTATAATATCTTTAAATGTTTCATTATTATTGTTGGATTATTAAATGAATCTCTATGTACCAGGTATTTTTCTAGGTCTTGTGAATACAGAGCTAAACAAGACAACAACTTACTTGAAGGAGCTTATAGTTTAGAGAAGACAAAGGGATCTTTTGAAATCTTAGATGCAGTTTCTGCTCTGGTTGAAACTCTCCTGTGTCCATTCATCATTAGAAAGAATAACATCCAAACTCCTACCTGGCTCATGAAGTGCTCTCCGACCTTTCTTGTGCCTCCCACCTCCTGCCACCTTTCCTCTTTGTGAATATTGGGAAACTACATTGGCTGCACCTGTTCTTTTTTTGCCCTTGAACCTGCTAAGCTCATCCTCCATGTTGGTCCTTAGCAGCAGCTGCTTCTTATTCTCCAAATTCACCTTTTCTGATCTTCACCTGCCTGGACCCTTTGGTCATTCATTCCGAGCCTTAAGAGCAGCTCCTTAGAGAAGCCTCCCCAAGTGATCCAACTAAGTGGTCCTCTGATCTGTTGTACCATCCTGTGTTAATTCTCTGCACAGTGCTCATGGTTGTGTAATATGTTCTTGTTTATTTATTAGTTTATCATCTCTCTCCCCTGCTAGAATGTAAGCTGTAAGAAACGTGTCATTCTCTGACTTGTTTACCATTGTATCCCATTATCAGAAAGGATCAGGCACATTGTTGTGGCTCGATAAATAAGATGAAGAACTGAATTCTTGAGTAAATAAACCTCTACCCAACATCCTGGACATGATCTTCCCTTCTCTACTCATTGTACAGCAGGTTAAACGAGTGAGGTATTTTTTGTTGGTGTTGTTTTTATTTTGTTCTTTTAATTTTGAGGATCTATTTGTTATCTTTTCTGTTCTATCCATTATTTCATGGTTTTATTGCATTGTATTCAGAGCTGTTTATTGAAGCACTACTCATGCTGCTCAGAAATTAGAGAAACATTTTTTTATCAGTAAAGACTGAGTGAATAAACAGCATTACCTCCATAGAATAGAGAACTCCGCAGACATTAAAATGCTAATATATGCCTTTATTTATTGATATGGAAAGGTTATCATAACATGTTATTGATTAAAAAACATTTTCTAAAATATTATTAATCAGTTCACCAAGATTTTATGTGTGCGTTCTAAGAGAGATGTTCAACAAAAAGTTAGTGGATGTTTCCTCTGGGTTGTGGGATTATGGGTAATTTTAAAATATAATTTGTAATTTTTCTATAGACGAATATATTTACAATTATTTCACAATATTTTACTCTCTGGAAGAAAATTTTAAAAACCTCTTTTCATTAAAAACAAAAAAGTCAAAAAAAAAACCAAGTGAACAAAAAACAGAGACAAATAAACATATGATTGTGCTTAAAACATTTTTTCTTGTTCCCTGTCACACACAACATGAAGTCTGAACTCCTTAGTGTGGTCTAAAGTCTGTCCCCCGTGGGACCATCTGTCTGTCCAGGCTCACACTCCAACAATTCCCTCTTTAGGATCCAAAATCCAGGCATATCCTTTCTTTTGCAGTTCTCTAAGACAGATATGCTTGGCCATACCCTCACCTCATCACTTCCATTTCTGTGGCTGCTCCGTTTGCCAACAATGCCCTTCTCCACCTTGCCTATCAGGGACACACCTGTGGATCTTCGAGGATTGAGCTTCACATCCCTCCCTCCCTGACACCTTTCTTTAAGCAGTGTCTGTGTCAAAGCCCTACTTCTCTCTCTCCACCTATGCTTGGATATCCACCTGTTCATATTCATGTACTATCTAATAGCAGGTACTATTTCCTGGTAGTTAAACTATGCCTAATAATTGTAGAAAACCTCCTTGTTCTTAATCATCCTCCACCACAACCTTGCAGATAACCATCATCATCACCATTTAACAGCAAGGAACATTTAAGCGAGTTTCTCAATCTCACCCAGCCGGTCATTGGTAGTACCAGGGTTTAGGTGCAGACAGTTCATCTCCAGATTCTTCGTTCTTATCCACTATCCTCTGCTGTCCCATCTGTCTTAGCACCAGAACATTGGGGGTCTTTAAATATTTAGAGTTATGGAGCGGTCAGTGCAAGAGGCATGAATTCTCTCACCGATATGAAGCCTTATCCTAAAGACAAGAAATAAAGCTCCACACTGAGATATCCACAGCTTTTTGTGATTTAAGTTATTTGTCTTTTACTATAATTACTAAACTTTCCTCTGAAGCAAAAGCTTTTGAAGATGCACCTTCGAAGTTATGTCTCATGGTGGAGGGCCCAAATCATGCTACCTTCTTTCTATTTAACACTTTAGTTAACACCTTAGAAGTACCCAAAAGTATAGCATAATATATTACTGGAAATAGAAAAATGAAATTAGATAATCAAGAATACAAGATGCTGTCCATTCAGTACAGTGTGTGGGGCTCTGGATTCCAACCTCCTGGGATCAAATTCTCATGTCACCTCTTATTCACTGGGGGGCCTTGGGCAAATTGCTTTTCTGTTTTATGTCTTCATTTCCCTTTAAAGTGGAGATGCCAATAGTACCTTACCTATAATGTTATTTTAAGGATGCAGTGAGATAATAGAGTCAACATGCTTGGTATAGTTTAGAGCATAGTGAGTGCTCAATCAAGCATAAAATAAAAAAAAAAAAAAACAGCTCCTGTGATCACTATTTTTCATTCCAGGGCCCATATCACATTGGGAAGAGTAGAGGCTAGGTAAGTCACTAAAAAGACTGACGTCTTCCTGGTCTAACACTTAGGAGGTGATGAAGGAAAATGAACTTTCCTCATCAATTTCACACTGACATACATTACAAAACTAACATCCTTTACCTGCTAATATTTGCCTTTTCTTAGATGATTAATTCCCCTGTGTTTTTATTTTAACAGAGTTGCAGCCTCCCTTTTTCCTGTTTTTTTTTTTTTTTTTTTTTTTTCTAGTAATGCTCTTCTCTAATTCTGGCTCAGCATGTATCCCAACCCCAAAGGTGAGGGGCAAATGGGTGACCCCTCTGTCCAGGAAGCCAGAAAAGGGGATGAGGGTGAAACCTCTATTCTGCCACATGTAGAACTGTCTTTTTACCCTCTTTCAGACCACAATACTAACCAAGAGGAGACTGGCAATATTCCAAGTCCAACAGAGTCCTAGAGTGGAAGCCCAAACTGTGTACATCCTGAATATACAGACATGTCCGGGAATGTGTGGAGGGTCAGCCAGGCAGGCAGGATATAAGCCAAGGAACCTCATGGGTGGGATTCCAACCTATCTGATGATTCTCTCCCCTATCTGGCCCACGGCCCTGTTAGAGCAACTATACTATTCTGTTGCGGGTTGAAACTTGCCTGTTGGTTCTTTACTAACTGATAAATTCCCTGAGGTCTTTAAGGATGTCAATTTATTAGTATAGACACTAACTAGTATAGTGTATTGATGTTCATCCAACACCCGGCAGAGGTCTTAACCCATGGGATACACACAATAAATACATATGGAATAAATGAGTGAATATATGACAGGGAGCAGAAAAATGATGTTTCATCCAAGGAAAGTTATTTTCTTTATAAAAGAGAGTCTATTTGGAATAAAACAAGCACGGTGAGTTATTCAAATGGCATTTTGGCCACCTCTGACCATGAGAACTTGTAACAATATACTGTAAGAAAACTATTTCATGTGAAAAAAATTCCCGTGAATCTCTGTAATCAAGGGCAACACTGAACATCCCTGCTTTAGGTCCATTTCCCAATAGCACATAAAAAGAAGCCTTGGGGTGAGTTCTTGCATTAGTTATATGGTCACTTAAGGACACCAAAGGACAGAAATCAGGAGAAGCTACATACCTAGAAGCCATGTCAGAGGGAAACATCCCTGAAATGACCCGGGAACCCATGTAGCTGGGGACTGAGTAGAAGTCCCACACACAGAGGCTCACTGGAGAAGGCAGTAGATGGAGAGGAGTTCTGTGATGAAAGGAGTTTTAAAAACATCAGTTGTGCTATGTGCTTGCTCTGTGACCTTGGGGGTGAGACTCAGTTTTCCATCCACGAAGTGGAAATTTTAATAGCATCCACTTACATGTTATCATATGATTAAATTATATAATGCATGAAGATTGTTCTGCATAGTTACCAATATGGGATGATTATAGTAGACATGATGTGATGAAGATGATGGTAGGAGGAGCTGAGCATGTGTAAAGCTTCCCAGAAATACGCCATTCTGATGAGGGTAGGAAAGTCTTGGGCAGGGCTACCCCAATTCTGGTATGTGGGTAATGAGCTAGGGAAGGGCTGTTTTATAATGATTCTCACAACCCAAGGGTATTTTTGGATTATTGTGGTCAGGAGAAAAGATAAGCATTGCATGTTGAGGGCTTACCCAGATGTACTTAGCAAGTGCCCATCAGCCAATTCCTACTCCTGATGTCAGAGACAACTCATTCATTATTGTCAGCAATGCAAAGTCACTGATGGGACACTGGTGCAAGAGGTGACTGGGTATCCTCACATGCTACTTCTAGTGTGGGTGATGTGAATGGGCTCCCCCAAAAGCCTGTGCAAAGGTTAAGTATTGGAGCAATGTTCAGTAGGACAAGGAATTGAAAGGCAGTTTTCCTAGAGCTTTCTATGAAGGTAAATTAAACTAATATTACCATGAGTTTACTTATAAAGTGGAAACCTAGAGAGTCCTTGAGTCTCTTAAGAGCTTCATTTTATTTCTACAGAAGGAATTTAAGATCTTTCTAGAAAAGGCTGGATATTTGCATGTGAGAGCACATCTATGGTGCTGAGCCCAGAATGTTACCAGACAAGTGTGACCATGTAGTAGGACAGGACAGAGAAATAATTTCATATTCTATGAAAACCACATCCTTAAGCAAATGAGATTGTTCTTGGTGATTCAGAAAGAAAAAAAAAAAGTCTGAAACATAGCTGGCCAGATGAGTATTCATTTTCTAGGTATAGTGTACATGTTTGAAATATTTGTATCATATTAACAAAGCTTTATCTATCCTCATTTATTTTTGTCTATTTGATGTGTCTAGTTGAGAGTCATATGTGTATAAATATCCCAAACAAAAATTTTCCTTTGAATTTCTAAAAGATTAATTTACATATCTATTTAGTTCTCTGTTATTGAGAATAGCAAAATGTATCATAGTTATTTATCCATAATGGAATATAACTCCAAATAAATTAACTCTTGTCTTGTTTGTATCTCTTGATTCTACTCTATCTGATATTAACTTTGACACATTTGTTGTTCTTATTCGAATTTTCTTGATACATATTTTCCAGACACTTTATGTTTGAATTTTCTGAGACACTTTTAAAAAACTGTTTTTTTTCAAAGAGATGTATTTTTGTTTTTAACCTGAACTGACAGTTCCTAAATATTAAAGGAAGACATTATAATAGTTTACACTGAATATCATAAGAGATACATTTGCACTTCCCTCTATGATTTTATTTTCTGTTTTCTGGATTTTATGCTTTCCTACCATTTCCCCTATTTCCTGTCTTTTGCTAGATGAACTCTGCTTTAATTTCTTTAATCTCCTGTAGTAATTTGGGAGGAATCATCCTGTTTTTTTATTTCTACTAAATTTTGCAAAATAACATTCTTGGTCCTATATTCCTCTAATTATCAAGGTCAAGAAGAAACAATAGCTTTTGGCTCTGTCCTATTTTAGCTGAAAAATTTAGCACATTTTATTTTATTTTTTTTCACTTCTTCTTCTTCCACTTCCCAATATTTCATAGTGCAATATGCAGTCTTGGATAATTGTTATTTGTTTCCCACAGTATTTTATATTTTGAGTTATATTTATTTTAAAATTTAGAAAAGTCTTCCGCATTTCTTTTAGAAGCATTCTTGGTCTTGTTCTCTTTGGTTTTAATTGTTTTGGTTCAATTTTCTTTTCCATTGTCTTTGCCGGGGCCTCGTATGCAGGCTGTTCTTCCAACGCTGGTGGTGTCCTTGGGGTTCTGCTCTGGGTCCTTCTTCCTGCTCTATCTCTTACTCCTTATAGACTCTTTGTGCTCTCATATATGCTCATGTGTGCGTTCATCACATCTGTACTTACAACTATTGAATCTCTTTCCTCGGACCAGATTTCTCTCCTGGCTGCACGATTTGTATAACCACCTGCCTACTGGATATCTTCTTTAATACATTAGAGATGTACACAGAACTTCTACAGAAACATCCACAGAAATACAGAAGTCTAACATTATTCCACCATCTCTCTAATTCAGGGGAACATGGTGTGGAGACGTAACCAATAATAAGGACCTGCTACATGTTTGGCACTGCTAGTGGTATAGTCACACGTCACATCACTCAATTTCCATTTTAGCCATCTGGTGTAAAGACTTAGGTGCTCATGTCTAAAAGCGGGGAAACTGAGCTTCAGGAAGGTTTGGAAACCTAGCCAAGACTCAGTTTGGGTTTCAGAATCTTGGAACTTTCTCTTCCATCCACACTAAAACTTTCCTTTATCATGGCTTTGGATTTCCTTTACCTTTGTGGCTTGATTTCCTTTAAGAGACTAATGGTCTTCTCATTCAGACTTCCCCTTTTGGGTCATCTCTCCTTGCTGAGGCTGTTTCCAAGTCTTATTCCACATGTGGAAACTGTGAAGGAGGAATAGCTTCATCTGCAACTGGCGAGGAGACTAGTTCCACTCTGTGGTGGGGGTGAGGCTGTCTTGGACCCCCCAATCCTCTGTCACCTGGGTCTTAAGGTGAGTGGGAGGGACCTGCCCTAGGGATGGCATCCTATCCTAATCATAGAGATTTGTAGGCATTCAGAACTGCTTTTCTTCCACTGCTTCCTGTTTACCTCGAAAGGTAGGTGGAACTAGCACAGCACAGAAATTTGTAAAAATAGACTACTGTGTTTGAAGTGCCATGTGTAAGTTTCTGGTTTGGTTTGACTTCTGGTGAATTCTTTCATGGTCCTGTTTGTCTCCAACCAGATTTCTTGTCTCTGACACTTCAAGCCAACCTAAGATGGCAGCGCATTAAAGCTATCAAGCTAAGGGAACTTTCCAGTTTCCATGTAAAGGAAATGCAAGAGTGGAACTTCCCTCTACCTCTACTTTGGGTGGTACAGATGCCTACATTCTTGAAGTCCTGCTTTTGCAGACCAAGGCAAACAGATTGTCCTTTGAATGTCTCTAAAGCTCTTATTTTTTTCTTGTAATGCCAAATGCAATATTTTTTTTTGAAAATTCTACACCAGAAGTTTCCCAGCTGAGAAAACAGGCTTGTGAAAAACGGTTTCAGAAAATGTAATAAACCATGCAAAAGTTGTTCAGGGTGTGTTTGAAACAAACATCTGGACACGAGCTGCTAAATCACCTCCTTTCCCCGCCTCCTTTTTCTCACAGCTGTTTGAAAGAGTCCTGAGGACAGGGAAGGGGGTCAATGGGCTGCATTGCACCTCCCCGCCCCCATCCCATTTGCACCTATGCAAAAGATCTAGCGCACATGTGTGTTTCATAAGTGAGCACAAATACAAGAAAAAAAAATTATCTCAATTCCTGTTGACTCTCTGCAGCAACTCCAAAGGAAAATAAACTCCGGATTTTAAAATTTCTCAAACAAAACTTATGGTTCTAATAAAATGTTGCTTTAAAGTGGATTTTTTTTATATCAAGCACTGAAAAACCACTCATTCCTCTTCACTTCTTAAGAATGACGGATTATTACGTCACACTTTCCCCAAATGAAAGAAAATCCAGTTCCCAAGGCTTTGCCTTTTAACTTATAATTGAGAAACAAACGGTTCTGTATGTTCTTACCGAATTTCCCTTTGCATCTGTTTATTACAAACCCCTCCCACAGCCACCACTACAACACATACATCCAAGGAAGGCATCTGCTAGTTAAGTACATTGGAAAAGAACAAGTTGACATTTAATAGATCTTTATGAGGTTACCAGTATCCACAATGAATGCAGCAAATATGAAATAATTACCTCATATCAGAGGAATGTGTATGTAGGCAAGTATTTGGGAAGACGTGATAGATGTTTTCACATAAAAGGAGGCTGACTCGTCAACTCCGTGCTGTCAGAGGCCAAAGCGGCCCCGTGAAGGAGAGGAGACTCAGTACTTCACACAATAGGTTTGATCATTTGTTTTAAGTATTTGTGTCCTGTAGTAGCTCTCAGCTCTTCTGGGATAGGGAAGGAGGCGTATTCACCCCGGGATACTGGTGCTGTGCTATCAACCATGCACAGCACATTGCACATGCCCATTTGATGGATGAATGACTAGCTGAACAACCAAAAGCAATTCCTAGCAGAGATTTTTCAATAACTGGAAAAACTCCCATATGAAGAAATGGCTTACACACTCACAAGGAAACTTTGAGAAGCGCAGAGAGGGGATTTCTTGGATTAGATGAATTCCGAGGCCCTCTCATGTTTTAGAGTCTGAAAGTCTAAGTCCTCCTTCTAAATTGCTTGGAGGAAGATTCCTGTCCACATGCCAGGACCGTCTATCAGCAATCCCTCTTCCACATGCCCCCATGCTGTCCTCACAGATACGTCCTAGCTCTTATTAGGACCATTACAGAAGCAGTCTTTGAACGAGACCCCTGCCTGAAAACTGCACCTTTCTCATCTACCCAGCTCTTTCAAGCTGGTTTTGTTTTGCTTTGCTAAGCTCCCGCTCTGTGTCAAGCACCATGCACAGCAGTGGGCACATGCTACGGTGCAATTGGACTGCATGGGAGAGACCGATCACCCGGCACAGGATAGAGTAGGCTTCACTGAAGAAGCGATATTTGAGGGTAAACAACAATGTACTAGATGAAGAACCCATCAAGTACATTGTATGATTCTCTTCCTGTATGAAAGAAAATCACAAACAGTATCATCAAGTTGAAACAGCATGGAAGAATAGGATCACTATAAAAAGCCATGGTTGGAGAGTAGAGCACAAGTGAGAATTGCATGGTGGGAGGTAGGGAGCAGAGTCCATGGAGGAGAGCCCATATAAGTCATATTAGGGCATTTGAATTTCATAACAGTCCAGCCCAGATGGATTATTATCTGAGAGCTTGGACTTGCCATTCATTCTTCAGGCCACTGCCTCCACCAGATACAGTCCTCTTCTAATTTCTATCTTGTAAACATTTTCTCATCCTTAAGATCAACCCCCTAACACTCTCTTTTCCCAAAAACCTTTGATGATTTCCTTGAGTGTGCACACCTTCTCTCAGACCAGTTTCAAACTGCGTCCTGCAGGTGCTGGTTGGACTGCGGTGTTCCACCCATGGACCTGGGTTCTGTGACAGAGGGGCCATCTCCTATCCCTCCTTCTACCCTCTTCCCACTCAAGAAGTATTTGCTGATGGACTGTGCACAGCGGTCTGCTCAGAACAGAGCACAGGTACGGAAGAACATGGGCCATACACAGGATCTTGACCCTATCCTCTGCTTGATGTGGAATCTTGGACCAGTTGCTTAACCTCTGCAAGTATCATTTTGTTCAACTGTAAAATGGAAATCATGGCAGTCCCTACCCTATAGAACTTGTCCAAGTATGAAACATAAGACATGTGAGTCACTTAGCCAAGTGCTCAAAAACATCAGTTGTTATGATAAAATCCTGAGGAAGGGTTAGAGAGACTGTCTCTGAATGGTCACACTGGCCAAGGCAAAATCTTCAGAAGATTTTGTACATCATACATCAAACTCTAGAATCTTTACCTTCAAACCACCCTACAATAGTGCAATTTGGGGGAAAAACATTAAGGAGAAAAGACATGATTATAGATTTTTGATTCCTCATATGCACATACATACACATGTAAAACTTGAGCTTAGGGAGGAACAAATTATGTGATATTAATGAGTCACATGAGGGTAAAGGACGCTTGAGGGATGGTGAGGAGATGCCCCTCCCTGAGCCCCACTCTGCCTCCTGGTCTGTGTTCCCTACCAGCACCTGAAAGTGAATATTTTGCAGTGCCTGTTTGGCCCTCCGTAGATTGTGCCCCATTCAGTGTCTCTCAATGTGGGCGACTCAGATGACCGGAGTGACTAAGTAATTGATCTTCCAAACTGAGACACTTTGGGGAGGGACAGGGTGCTCTGTTAAACTGTGTACTGAGACCACAGGTATAAAATGGACAATCCCTGGCATCTCAAGCTGTGTGGTCATCTGAGTTGGAACCAGCAGTCTTGCTGACTTGGGTCACATAGCTTTCAGTATCTTTCAAGTTCCTTCAGCTCCCAGACAAAGGAGTAAAGGCTCTTTCTGATCCAATTTATTTTTAATTCTATCAGATCGTTTTAAACTCAGTGTTGCACACAGGTTTCCTGGAAGGCCGTGTCAATATATTGTGAAACATCTGGATCTTTGGGTATCAGGATGTTAGATTATAATGAGCAATATTCATCCCAAATCTTTAGAGTCATGTAGATAAACCGATCGGTTTCGATTCAGGGACGTTAACTGCCAGCTTCAATTAGCCAGGCTTCTTTAATATATTCTTTTTCTAACATAGTAGGCAACTTCAATAAATTATTATTTATAGAGTACTTATTAAAATGCTACAGGGAAATCATTCCTGGAAACATCTCACTGTGTAACTGTAAATGATCAAGCCCTCGCTTACTGATTGAGTGTTTGAGGACTTAAGTCAGATCACAGGATCACAGCAACTCATGCCTAAGGGAGACCTCAGACAGCCTCTAGGCCAAGTCCCTGTTACATCCCCAAACCACTTCAGCAACATCTCTGCCATGTAGGTATCCAGGAATGTTTGATGTATTAATATCAGTGATGAAGGGACTCATGCCTGCCCAAAGTAACTTTTTCTTTGCTGAATGGCTTGGTCAGATAAAAACCAACTGACGGATGCCGAGCACACTGTATGGGGGAAGGGCACACTTATAGTCCTGGCTTGGGCAAGGCTAAGGCATTATGTGTAACCAAAATGTTTGTACCCCCATAATATTCTGAAATAAAAAAATACCTCCTGATTTTAAATGTAGATCTGTGTTTCCCAAATTGCCATTCATTGAGCCCCATTCTCTAATATAGATTCAATTGTTTAATAAAATTAATCTCTTTCATCCCTTTTCTGCTTTCACTCCGTGCAAGGTGGTGAAGACCTGCATCATCTGAGCTGGTGAGAAACAAGCGTGGCCCAGAAAGTGACCGACAGTAGGGCGAAGTGGCTCTTCCCATGGCCGAGGGCAAGTCCTGGAGTTTGAATCTTGTACCACCTGCAGCAAAGCGAGGCATTTAACCTCTCAGAATCTCGGTCTTCTCATCTGTACAGTGCGGAATGTTACTGATAGCTACTTTGGGGCATGCTTGGAAGATTGTAGGAGGATATGTAAAGTGTTCAGAACAGTGTCTCCTGGCACATGGTAAACTCTACAAAGCTATTATCACATAGAGTCCCAGCAAATAGAATCTGGACACTGTCCTGCTATTGTAAGATCAGTGGTCAGTGGGCTGCGATTAGTCTTACGAACTGTGTAGCCCTAAAATGCAGCCTCCTCAAAATCCTCCACCAGGCATTCCTAGTTTTTTGCCTGAAATGTCTGACTTATTTTCTAGGGGAATAAATTCTGGTAATTAAGAGTCAGAGCCTAGGAAATCATACTCAACTCTGGATATACATTAAATTCATTGGACTGGTTTATTTCTTAATAGCAATGAAATAAGAATTCTTATTTTTTTTTTTTTTTTTTTTTTTTTGAGACAGAGTCTCACTCTGTTTCCCAGGCTAGAGTGCTGTGGCATCAGCCAAGCTCACAGCAACCTCAAACTCCTGGGCTCAAGCAATCCTCCTGCCTCAGCCTCCCGAGTAGCTGGGACTACAGGCATGTGCCACCATGCCCAGCTAATTTTTTCTGTATATATTTTTAGTTGTCCACATAGTTTCTTTCTAAAGAATTCTTTTTTTTTTTTTTCAATTTAGTTTTACAGAATCAAAGAGTCTAACAGTATATCTTGTTAGATACAGTATGTCCTCATAATGTATACATTATTTCTTGTACAATGATATGAAATAATATGGGAAATATTCATGATAAATTATTAAGTGAACAGTGCAAGTTAAAAACAATAGTTTCATATTTTTTTCCCCACCCCCCCTTTCCCGAGTCAACACCTTCAAGTGTTACCACTCCCCAAACGGTGTGCAATGCACTCATTGTGTAGGCATACCCCCATCCCCTCCCCCACCCCCCACCTCAGTCTGATGTCCAATTGGTGTCATTCCCAGATTTGTATTTAGGTGATGATCAGGGAAACCAATGTTCTGGTGAGTACATGTGATGCTTGTTTTTCCATTCTTGGGATACTTCACTTAATATAATGGGTTCCAACTCTCTCCAGGAGAACCATAGAGATGTCGTATCTTCATCATTCCTTATAGCTGAGTAATATTCCATGGTATACATATACCACAGCTTACTAATCCAATCATGTATTGATGGGCATTTGGGTTGTTTCCACATCTTTGCTATTGTGAATTGTGCTGCTATAAACATTTGGGTACACGTGCCTTTGTTACAGAATGACCTTTTTTCCTTTGGGTATATGCCCAGTAATGGGATTGCTGGGTCAAATGGCAGGTCTACTTGAATCTGTTTAAGATACCTCCATAATGCTTTCCACAGGGGTTGCACTAGTTTGCAGTCCCACCAGCAGTGTATTAGTGTTCCTGTCTCTCCACACCCACGCCAACATGTGTTGTTTTGGGTTTTTTTGATAAAGGCCATTCTCACTGGGGTTAAGTGATATCTCATTGTGGTTTTGATTTGCATTTCCCTGATGATTAGAGATGTTGAACACTTTTTCATATGTTTGTTAGCCATTTTTATATCTTCTTTTGAAAAATTTCTATTCATGTCCTTTGCCCACTTTTTGATAGGGTTGCTTGATTTTTTCTTGCTGATTTTCCTGAGTTCTAAATAGATTCTTGTTATCAGTCCTTTATCTGATGTGTAGTATGCAAAAATTTTTTCCCATTCTGTAGGTGATCTGTTTATTCTCTGGACTGTTTCTTTGGCTGTGCAGAAGCTTTTTAGTTTAATCATGTCCCATTCATTTATTTTTGTTGCTGCTGTGATTGCCTTGGGGGTCTTCTTCATAAATTCTCTGCCTAGGCCAATGTCTGTAAGAGTCTTTCCTACATTTTCTTCTAGAATTCTGATTGTATCACGCCTAAGGTTTAAGTCTGTTATCCACCGTGATTTGATTTTTGTGAGAGGTGAAAGCTGTGGGTCCTGTTTCAGTCTTCTGCAAGTGGCTAACCAATTCTCCCAGCACCATTTGTTGAATAGGGATTCTTGTCCCCGGAGTATATTCTTTCCCGCTTTGTCAAAAATTAGGTGACTATATGAGGATGGTTCTATATTTGGATTTTCTGTTGTGTTCCACTGGTCTGTGTCCCTGCACTTGTGCCAATACCAGGCTGTTTTAAGAACCACGGCCTTGTAGTATAGTTTGAGGTCTGGCAAATTAATACCTCCCATTTTGTTTTTATTGCTTAAAATTGCTTTTGCTATACGGGGTCTTCTTTGATTCCATACAAATTGTATAATTATTTTCTCTATGTCTGTAAAGAATGATGTTGGTAATTTAATAGGGATTGCATTGAATCTGTAGATCACTTTGGGTAGTATAGACATTTTAACAATGTTGATTCTTCCGATCCACGAGCATGGTATATTTTTCCATCTATTTGCAAGTTCTGCTATTTCTTTTCTCAGTGTTTCATAGTTTTCCTTATAGAGGTCCTTTACCTCTTTAGTTAGATATATACCTAGATATTTTATTTTCTTTGTTGCTATTTTGAAGGGTATTGAGTCTTTAATTTGGTTTTCCGATTGACTGTTATTGGCATATATAAATGCCTCTGATTTGTGTATATTAATTTTGTAGCCTGAGACTTTGCTGTATTCGTTAATCAATTCCAGGAGTCTCTTGGTTGAATCCTGGGGGTTTTCCAGATATAACATCATATCATCAGCAAAAAGTGAGAGTTTGATCTCTTCCTTCCCTATTTGGACTCCCTTGATTCTGCTCTCTTGCCTGATAGCTCTCGCAAGGACTTCCAATACTATGTTGAAAAGTAATGGAGACAATGGGCAGCCCTGTCTGGTTCCAGTTCTAAGTGGGAGTGCTTTCAGTTTTTCCCCATTCAGTATGATGTTGGCTGTGGGTTTGTCATATATGGCTTGTATCATTTTTAGGTAGGTTCCATCAATGCCTATTTTGTTAAGCGTTTTTATCATAAAAGGGTGTTGAATTTTGTCAAATGCTTTTTCTGCATCTAATGAGAGTATCATATGATTTTTGTTTTTGCTTCTATTTATGTGGTGAATTACATTTATAGATTTACGTATGTTGAACCACCCCTGCATCTCGGGACCAATTTCCCTCATGAATATAGATGCAAAAATTTTCAATAAAATACTAGCAAATCGAATCCAAGTACTTATCAAAAAGAATTCTTGAGGGTTTAGAAATGGATGTTTTCTGAAAGCTCCTCAGAGAATTCTCATGTGCAGCCAGGTTAAAGAGAACAGATTTCAAATGGGTCTTTATGGGTTGGAATCTGGGCTCCCTTGATCACCAGCTGCACAACTTTGGGTAAGACTTCTTTAAAAAAAAAAAAAAAATCTCTTCAGGCCTCAGTTTCCACAACTGTAAAATGGAGATAAAAATTGAAAGTTCCTTTCTCATGAAACTACTTTGATATTTCAATGAAACGACACATGTGGGTAACAGCCTACTCATTAGGATAATAGAATACTCATTAGGCATTAGTCCTGGGTACCTCATTTTCACAGGCATCTTCCATCCTTACCCCGTCTCCATCTGTCACTTTTGCCTCAACCTGTCAGCAGGTATCAAAGGGTGCTGAGCACTACCTCAAGTACAGGTGTGATCCTCGGTCCTCAACACTAGGATCTATCAAGAAATCCATACCTAACCTGTGTTCATTTCAGGCTCATGGTCTTCTAGTTTTCGTTTCTGACAATTAAAAATGGTTTAGATTTATAGATCATGGGAGCAGACATGAGTCCTCAGTGGCAGAGCCCTTAGGAGAGATGAAAGCAAACTTGCCAACCTGGGCAGTGGAAAACACAAGCTCTGGAATCATCTGGCTTGGATCAGTCATTTGAGCATCTGCTCCAGAATCGGCAGAGGTTCTCTGCAGACCTGCCACCCAGACCAGCAGCACCGACCTGCTAACTTACCAGAACGGCAGAATCACTAGCTTTATCTCAGACCCATCAGATCAGAAGGTGAGTATTAACAAGATCTCCAGGTGGTCTGCTTCACACTCAGTTCTGGAAGGTTTGTTCTTCTTCAGTATCAGAAGGAAATCATCCCCCAAATTCATGAAACTTTCCAGAAATGACTTTCTGTCTGCTGCCCACCCAGCTGTGTTGATGCTTAGTTAATACTCTTAAGCATCCTTTTGAATCAAGGCCTTCTAAATGATCAGTTTCTCTCCCTCTCCTCCCCCCCATCCTAAACCACTGGCTCAGCATTTACATAAATGCTTTCTTTGAGTCATTTTCTGACTTGGGGTTTCTACCTGGTTTCTGGCCCTTGTTGGAACATAGCACCTGATTTGGCTAAAAGGGGGTCTCAGGATCAGTTTCCTACTCTAGTCTCAGAAAGAGAATAAGCTGTTGACTAATGCAGCTGCTCTCACTGGTTAATATTTCCTCTCTCTGACTTTCCACTCCAAGAGTCTATAGTCTTTGGGGACCAGGGGACATGGAGCCTGAATTCAGATAGAAACAAAGAAAAATTTGGCCTTGGGTGGCATATGCTAAAGGCTTTTGCTAAACAAAAAAGAACCCAAAGCAAAGTCAGAAAATAGTTTGCCCCAATAGTCATTCAGCATTACACTGTCATTTCATAGATAACAAAATTCTTGATTGCAGTGGTTTTCAAATAGCTAGAGAAAAGATGGTCAGTGAATTAAAAACCTGGAGTGAGTCCTGGGGTGCAAGAGACAGCTGTTGTACGTGAACACACACACACACACACACACACACATGTATTGGGCCCCTACTATCATGCTGGACAATGTGGACCCGAAGGTGAGCAGCAATGGGTCCTGTCCCAATCTCACACCTCCAGCCCTTGTGGAGCTTATACCTTGAAGGGGAAGCAGATACAAATCAAATAACTGCAGAAATATATGTTCCATCTTAACAGTGATAAACACTCCTGAAAGAGAGGTGGTCTCATATATGTGCTATGAGAACATAGGGAAAAGGGAGATGGATGTATTCAGAAAGGTTTCCCTGCAGAAGCAACAGAACGGAAGGGTGGACAGGGTTAGCCAGGCCCAGGCAGGCGAGAAAGGGAGGGAGGCCCAGCTGGCACTGGAGTCCTGTGACCAGGGGGACCCATGCCCTTTTGAGGAACTGAAACAGGCCTGGTGTGAGTGCAGTCCAGAGAAGGAGGGTGGGGCAGGGGCGGACATGCTGAGGCTGGTGGTGGAGAAGTATTTTGGTCTTCATTCTAACAGCACAGGGAAGCAATGAAGGGTTTCAACAGCGGTGACAGCACCAGATTTGTGTTCCTACAGGAGTGGTCTTTCTGCAGTGTGGAAACGGACTGGAGGGGCCAAGGGAGGATGGGAGGAATGGACCAGTTAGGATTGCGTTAAGTCTCCCAAGGTGGTGACATGGTGCTTTGGCTGTGAAGGGGATGGGGCAGCGGGGAGAAATGGGAAGTTCTAAGAACTCGGATTAGCCTGGTGTGCAGGAGTAGAGGGGAGGGAGGCGTTGAAACTGCCTGGATGTTGTTCTCTTGACTGAAACAGGGAGCTCTGGACAAAATCCCAGATAGGGAGGTCAGGGTGGTCTTGAGTTAGGCTTTAGACATGTTGAGTTGGAGGCCCTCCCTGACCTCCCACACAGAGATACACGGGGCTGGAGTTTGGATGCAAGTTCCAGGGTGGAGAGAGATATTTTATTATAATAATTTTTAAAGTAGAAATGACAGTTACTATTTGTTGAATATTTACTCTGTGCCAAGGCTAAGGATCTATTAACTAATTTAATCTGTGCAGGATTCTGTATGAAAAGGCTGCCCCTCCCCACGTAAGGAAGGAGGAAGAGGAGGCCCAAAGAGAGCTCTTAACCACTGTGTCACACTGCCCCCTGCTGAGCACCTACTAAGTGCCAGGATCTTAGAGAGTTTGCATTCCCATAAGGGAGGTCCATGGACTTTCGCGTCTTCCATAGCAAACCGAGGGTAGGAATTTCTGCCATTTGTCAATTAAACTGCCACTTCCCCCGTGTCTGCACACCCCATCCCACTGGTACTCACATGCACAAGTACATAGGTGCACCTGTGCGCAACTTTCTCACCAGTCCTCTCTCTTCTCTTTTTTTCAGCCAAGATGATTTTTTTTTTCTTTTGATCCTTGGTTTTAGGTTGCCCACGGGCGGGTAGGTTAAACAAGAGTCCTGCTATGCATCCAACAGGCAACACACGCCGTCAGCCTTCAATGTCAGGGTCTTAGACACACGGGAGGGGAGGGAAGCCGAACACTATTCTCCATTTGTAAGGTAAACTAAAGCCATTTTCTGCAAGCAGCTTCTCCTACTTACGAGTCTGAGTATTGTTCTGAGGACAGCAAGAAGGCCACTCCTAAACCCAGCTAAGGAGCAGAGGTAGACTTACCATAGCAGCTAAAGAAAGAAGAACATTTGTACAAAATGACCTCTTCAAACACGTTCCGGTTTTGCCCAGACACTGAACATAAGCAGGGAAGAATTTCACTGCTACCATCACTGAGAAAAGTGTGAGATTGGAAACTGGAAAATTATCCATAGTTTACATGGAAGAAAACATACAGATCAGTACTGCAAATATTAATCATTCTTAAATGCTTGTTTCTTATCATTTTAGAAAAATAGCACTATTGGAAGATTAACAAATTAGGCCTCTATGGGTGTGTATATGTTTGTGTGTATGTGTGTGTGTGTGTGTACAGAAAAATATACAAGTTTTCAATGATTCACTTTGGATTTAGCTAAAATTCAGTTTTGTTCATAGTCAAGTGTGCTTTTGCTGTTTGAAGTAATATAAATCTAATCTAAAAGCCCCGTTTACAGGATCAGTGAGAGTGATGATGGGAGTGATTTTTATTATCAAGTGAGAAGTCTCAAGCGATTGAGCCTGTGGCTGGGCTTTCTTACACCTGTAGATACCATAAAATGTGTCTTCTTGTATTCGGTCATACTTTCCAGACATTCTCATTTTTCTCAAATGTATATCCCAAAACATGAAAGAGATGGTGTTTGGATTACTCACTGTTAGACAATTCAGAACGATGCCATCTTTGGGTAGAAAATCAATGCTGGCTTCTAGGACTCTCTGAGGCCATTGGCCTTTAGCAAACAAATGAGAGAAGACACAAACCCAAGCCCGGAGGGCAGCAAATCACTTTGAAAAACATTTTTCAGCAATATTATTATGACTCACTTTTACTTAAAGAGTCAAATGTGCTCATTATAAATCATTGGACTATTAGGGGACATAGAAAACAGCCCCACTGGAAGAAGGGTGGTGAGATAACTGTTAGTGTCCCTTCTAGCAGTTCCCCCCTTGGCATCTGAAGGCTGAGGTCAGTGTAACTCATATAAAAAAATTATGTAATTGTTCACACATTGGTATGAATACAAGGAGGGTACCAAACCCAGATAAAAAGTGACTCTAAGAGATTCCATATTTCCACCTGAGACTATTTCCTTTACCTGTGCCCTGGATCCTATTCAATTCTGATTTATCAATAACTTTGCTCTCTCTTCAGAGTGGATCCTTCCAGAATATTGTCTGCTCAAATATCTCCTTTCTTCCAAAAAAAAAAAAATCGTCTTTGATTCACCTTCCTCCAACTCTTATTCTGTGTTCTCTCTTTTAACAGCAACATTTCTCAAACAGTGTCTGCACTACAATATCCGTTTTCTAAAACTGTACTCCCGTTTGGATTTCATTACCATCACTACAGGAAATGGTCTTTTGTCAATACTACAAGAATTCACCACATCGTTAGATAAAATAGACAAGTTTTAATTTTTTTCTTCATTCATTCATTCATCAAGTATTCATTGACTACCTGTTATGTCCCAAGTTCTTCATCAAATATCAAAGCTGGTTTATCAAACAAACATTTAAAAACCAGTTTTGTCTTAGTTTTGAGGTTGCTTGGAGGGCACTTACAATTATAGCTATCAATGCCCCTATTAGAATGTTTCATGTAATGTGTTTCTTTTCAACTATAGCTATGGCAAAATACATAAAATGAAATGGAACCTATTATTTCCCCATAGAAATTGACCTATTTCTTCCTTTTGATAGACTTTCCTTTCAACCCTGGCCACCAGGAAGCTCAAATACATGGCCCAATTATAACAACTACATTACCTTTAAATTTGGCACACTTCATTCTCTAAAGATTCAATTCCTTGTGCATATATTTGTAATGTTATTTCTTATATGTCATGTGTTTTTGTCACCTCAAGTCCATTTTAGAATGCCTTGTTTAGAAGCAAGCAAGCCTTTTCTAATGAGTGTTTAACAATAGTTTAGAACAAAATGTCCACAAATATTTGTCAAATCTAGATCAAAGCTATTTCTTAAGGACTCCAGTGTAATCTCTGAAACCTTCTATACGGTCTTTCAACCTTGGCTTTGGAAAAGTCATCAGGTTGTCAACTGCTTTAGGGATCGTAAAACAAAGTTTGTTCCTAAACAGAGGAAAGGCTCTAAGAAGGAGAAACTTATGCACAGAACATGGGGTGAGAAAAGGTCTCTCCACAGGGTTGCTGGCATGAATCCCACACTCATGTTACCAGGAATATTTACATTAAAAATATATCTCCAACTTGACCAACAGATCTAAGGTCAAGCTCCAACTCCTGCCTGGGAGTTCTTCGGTTTTATTACCATGTGTCAGTGCAAGCTTTGGCTGTGATTTCTCTGCCTTCTGAGGCATGAAGGAAAATAGGGCAGAGTGAGGGCTGAAAATAACAGCCCCAATGGTATGAAGCAGGAGGAAGGGGCTTCGGAGATTTTTCAGCAGGAAATATCTGGTTGCAGGTCTGATAGCCAAGAAATTCTCTCTCACATACTGACCTTTTTATATGTGAGGAAACACCTACATCAGGAGGTGAGTAGGACTGTGTCTTTCCTTCTCTTCTAAGGCCTGCTTCTGGAGATAAACTTATTTGGTCCTCTTTCCCCATCCACCTGGAGCCCCAGGAGAGGCCTTGCCAGCTGTAAGAGGGAGAGAAGGAGAGATTTATGGAGTTTCCATTGTAATTATGGCCTTTGTTTTTACTAGGTTGCTACTCAACCTTAAATATTTTATCCTGAGCCTGACATTAGTGAACACCATTCAGGAAGGCATGCAAAATATACTTTTATTACTATTATTTTATTTTAAAGCCATTTATGTTATGATCTATGTTTAAAGAAAAATTTAGCGAATAAACAATTCCAACTTAGCTCTCTCTGTAACACCACCAGTTGAAGTAATTCTGTGAATGATCACATGGTATAGAAGAAAGATTGTGGTCACATAGAATTGGAGTTGGAGAATGCCACCACTATGTTTATATGTTAACAACATATAAACAAAGATCCAGCTCTCACTCCTGTTCCCAGTCCTATTATGAACATCTTGTCCCAAATCATGTCTCATATTTCACTCAGGGCAGCTCTCAGCCTTCTTAGTGGATTTCTTCTTCACCAGTGCTGGTCAACTTCTGCAATTTGGACTTGACAATAGGCACCAATAATTTTTTTTTTTTCAATGCTGCATTCAGATCTATTTTCCAGTTCATAGATTCTCTTTTCAGCTGTGTCTATCATGGTGGTCAATTTTTTCATCGAGACTTTTCTCCATTCTTTCCCACAAGTATTATTTGGTTCTTTTACAAATATACCTAGTCTTCTCTTGTGCCATATTTTCATTGTGTTTTCTATTATATCATTTAATCTTTAATAACACTTAACATAATTTTACTATCTAGACACTTCCAGACTGTCATATTGATTTCTTGGAGTTAGCAAGCTGTGTGTATGTGTGTGTTTTTGTGTGTGCATGAGTGAGTGTATTGCATCATCGACTCTCTTATGGATTTATAGCCTGACTCCTGGTTCTATAGAGCCCGTATGGAGGCTGCCACATCCCCTCTGGGTGGTAATAAGGAGAGGGGCAGCAGGCTGCCTAGGTGCCTCCAATTCTAGGCTAACTGTCCCATAGGGAGCAAGGATTTTTTTTTTCATTTTCTTACAGCACAATTCCCTCTGGTCAATCGCTTGGATGAAATGAACAGGGAACAGAATGTGGATGTGCAATTTCTTGATTAATCATCTAAATTCTCTTGCGACAGTAGGAAAAATAGCAAATGAACGGTACCTAGAATCTCTTTGGAATGCATAGCCTCAGGTTAGTTCTTAGGATGATCTTATCCCTTTGTCTGTACCACATACTGTTCCCAGCACAGCCCCTAGGTGGTGCTCTCCAGACTGCAGGTGGCTCTTGCTGTCATTCTTGCGTTCTTGTGAGAAGGGTGGCCCAGTAATCAGGAAGTGAAGCAAGCACACTGTAGTTTCCGTTGGTTTCTCTGCTACGTTTAATCAAGTGTCATCTTGACTCATTCGACTACTGAAGGTGCAAGAATAAACGCTTTAGTCAGTTTTCTTGTCTTTATTTCATCTTTGTATACTGAAGATTGGGTGACTTACAGAAACTCCCCTGTTTTCATTATATAAGGAAACAAAGGCTTAGGAATAGTTTGACAATTTCTTAAGGTCACACAAGAGAGCAAAGGAACTGCAATGTGAACACAGGTCTTGCCAGCTCCAAACTCTACGTCCATTTCTCAGCACGTCCGTCAGAGGAGATGGATACCTCAGCCTACTGGATAAGAAGCCTTCCAGAATTGAATAACAAGGGCAGATTTGTTTTATGTCTTTGATTCTGTCTTAAAAACCCATGTGAATTTAGTATTCTACTTCATAATATTTTGTGTCAGTTTTAAAATGAAAGTGAGATGGTTTTAAGTGTTTCTTAGCACTGCTGCCTGTATCAGTTTCCCACGACTGCTATAACAAATCACCACAAATTGGGTGTCCTAAGACAACAGAAGCTTATTTCCTCACAGTTCTGGGGGCTAGAGTTCAACATCAGTTTCACCGGGCCAAAATTAAGGTGTTAGCAGGGACTCACTGCCTCGAGGCTCAGGGGAGAATTTGTCCCTTGCCTCTTCCAGATTCTGGTGGGTTCTGGTCTTCCTTGGCTTGTGGCTGCATCACTCGAATGTCTGCCTCTGTCTTCAGATTGCCTTCTTCTCTGCGTTTCTCTAACACCCTGTGTCTCTCTCTTATAAAGACACTTGTGATCAGATTTCAGATCCACCTGTATAATACAAGATCTTCTCTCCAAGTCAAGATCCTTAACTTCATCACACATGTAAAGACCCTTTTCCTCTATTAGGTAACATTTACCAGTTGCAGGGATTAGGTATCAATGTCTTTGAGGGGCCGTGATTCAACCTACTAAACTATCCAAACGGCTTGAGCAAAGCTCCAGAGTCAAAGATGATGCAAGAAAGAGCTTTGGAAGTGGGGAGGATGGCGAGCTGGGGAATACTAAAATCTTCCACTAATTTCTTTAGAGAGAATGAGAACATATATTTTACACACACGAACATACACGCACAGCGAGGAGAGAGGTTTAGGAACTCTGAGGGGAGTCTGGAGCCAAGCAAAGACCCTCCTGAACAGCACCTTTGCAGAAAGGCAGCCACGGGCTCACCTCTATTTCCTTTCATTTGTTCAATCGCAAACATACCATCCAGCACCTACTATAAATCAGACATTCTGCTCTGCACTGTGATACATCGCAAAAGACGCAAGCAGAAGTCCTTATCTTCATGGGGCTTACATTATAGCCAGGATAAACGTAAATAATGCACTTAATTAGTAACTAAATCAGATGTAAATAAAAATATCCCATGTGTCCAGTTTCCAATCTCCTGGCATCTCTCATATTTCCTTGACTCCCTGAAGATTAAAAGTAGAAACCAATAAATCACATCTGGGGACTCTCCCTTCACCTGTTTGGCATTTGGCTTGTGTTTAAAATAGTTGGCTCTTCTCCTACAAGTATTTTTAATTTCTTTTTATTTTGTGTAGTTTGTTTCTTTCTTTCTTTCTTTCTTTCTTTCTTTCTTTCTTTCTTTCTTTCTTTTTTTCCAGCACATAGAAGGTTGCTGCATAATTTCCTATGGATTTGTGGGTTAGAAAGAAATTTCCTAGGGCAAAAATGCACTTTGTGCCAGACAGCTACAGCCGCACGGCCTTGTATTTTAGTATTTATATTTTCACTCATCTTTCCTTGCATCGTTACACTCCTCCTGCGCTCCTTTCTCCCCATTTCTCCCATTTAAGCTCACACTGGGCTGTCGTGGCAGCCAAGAGACAGACAACTTGTCACCGCCCCTCCAACACCCGGCCACTCCTGTCTGCCCCGCTCTCGGCCCAGCCAGATGAAAAGATGTCACTGCAGACAAGCGTTTAACCTCCTCACCTCTCCCCTTTGCCCTCTGCCTTGTCTGAGCAGCAGTGGGGGGAGGTGGGAGTGAGAGAAGAGATTAAATCAGGTGGTTGAAAGCTAATACCGTCTCCCAGCAACTTTCAAAGTGAACCCAGGAATTTAGACTATAATATTATCCCCCAGGAAAAGGAGCAAGAACATGAGAAAATCAGTGTCCTTCTGGGTCCGGTGTTGGGATGCTCAAGCAGGGCTGGCGATGGACGGGGCAGCCCAGCCTTAGCTGAGCTCGATCTGGGAGAGGAAGGAAAAGTGGGGCTGACACAGACATCCCTGTGGGAGCGATCAGCATCGTGCCTGCCAAGCCTCCAGGGCTCGGGGAACGTTCAGAAACTCCAAACAAGTGCACGGAGAAGATATGCTTTGTTTTCTTTTTGCCCCCGCTGAGAAATGCTGCCCATTGTGTTTCCGTGGCAGGCTTTGGTGACTAATTTTGAAAAATGAAGTGCACAGGTAAACTGGAGCTAATGGCCTCAACCCTGGGGCAGACATCTGGGGTGATGTTGACTTTGTTGCCGGAGAGCCAGCTGGCCTCTGCACCTCACTGCCCCAAGAGCCCGCGCCCCGCTGGCCTCCAGGGGGGCTTCGGCTTCTAATGAACCAACTGCGGAGTCCCTGATGCTGCTGCTGCTGCTGCAGCCCAGGCTCTTGCTGAAGCTCCGTAAATGTTTGTTTTATGAACAAGCATGTGCTGGGCACACCTTGAGCGGTGACAGTTTCCCTCCCAACTGCCCTTCCCTTATCAGAGGAAAAGAGTACCACCATAGAGAGCCTCCAATGGCAGAACTTGGGACAGAAACATTCCCCGTGAGTTTCTTTTAATGACAAGATGATGGATAAAAACAACCTCCTGTATTCCAGACGCTGCTCCCGCTAGGGGCTCAGCACAGCTCCTCGTTACAACAATCGTGGGACTCCAGATTTTCTTTTCGTTTATAGATAAGAAAAGCGGAGTCCAGTGCACGGGGCAGACCTAAAACCACAAAGTCATCTAGTGCTGAAGTTGGATGTAAACATGAGTCTAATGATTTAGTGCAATGCTTAAGAGTGTTGCTCAGGAGGTTGACTGCCTGCCTTTAGTTCCAGATGTGCCAGTGACTTGCTCTGTAACCTCAGGAAAATTAATTTACCTCTCTGGACCCCATTTCCCTTATGTGTTGAATGAGAAGGGTAAGGGTCCCTGCCCCTTGGGTTGTTGTGGTGACCAGTGAGATTATAGATACAGAAGATTTTAAAAAGTGCCCCATGCAAGTAAGTGCTCAAAAGCTGTTTGCTATTGATATTCCAATGTCAGTGATCTTTGCACACAACTGCAGATTGTGTCTAAAGAGCAGAGAAAGGCTTGGCTTCTAATAAATACTAGAGAATGCTAAGTATGTGTGGATGCTGAAGCTGGGCTGTGGTTGATATAATTTAGATGCTGACACTTAGGGGGGGACAAAGTGGCCTTCCCCATTCAGAAGCAGGGTCTGCTACCAGCGCTGAGCACGTGTGTGTGCTGGGAGGTGGGGAGAGAAGGCCTTGCCACACCTAAGCTGAAGTGTGAGGTCTGGTTTCCCTACCTTACCCTGGTTATGGGAGCTTATCTGTCTTCGGCACCAGAGGGTCACTTTCCCAGAATTGGTAGTAATCAGCCCATCAACAGCTGGGTCCACAAGGACATCCTAGAATGGAATTCCGTGGTGCTTCTTTTCCTATCCTTTGCCTTAGTCTGGTGCCATGAACAGAAAAGACGAAATGAGAGTTGGCAGGTCCCTTTTCCCTGCTAAATGCTCCCATCTCTGGACAATTCATTCATTCGATAAATTTTCTCAACATTCGTCATGTCCCAGCCACGGTGCTAAGTACAGCCCAAGCAACAGAGAGGAAAAGACATGTACAATTACACACAGATATACGTGCACTGCAAGAAAAGTGCTCAGCCCCTCGGTAGGCTTAACTGTTGATCAGAAGTTTGGTTGTATACACAGAAGCTTGAATCCACACACACAAAAACACACCACAAGCAAAGAGCAGGGAGACCTCTGTTGATGTGGACATCACGAATCATTTTGTTACCCGCACAGAGAACTCTTGTGTCTGCTTTTCCTCATCTACCCCTGCCCGTGGGCACCCAGATTTCCCCGTCCCAGCACCCCACTGTCTGCTCCCTCTGCACAGTGGTGTCCCCTGACTTCACGTTTGAGGTTACGGGACTGGCAGGCAGGCGTCAGCGCCAGCCCCATTCTTTCACAAAGGGCAATTCTGCATTTCCTTCCTCCAGAGCATCAAACAGAGTGTCTCCCCCAGGCCCTGACATCCTTGTTGCCACCTCATTAATGACTCTCCGGAGGGAAGTTTTATGAGGTGTCAGGGCAGATGTGAACAGATACGGGGAATGGATGTCTTCTTGCCAACATCTTCATGGGGCAAGAGCAGTGCTGTCCTTTCTGTGTGTTTCCCAAGTCATCAGCATGGATTCCCTGGGCTTTTACCCTGTGCCTGCCACTTGTTCACGAGTCTGGGGAGACATGAGAAGGCACAGTCACTTTGCTGGGGGAGTTTGATGGCTCAACTACAAAGCACACTAGAAATTCATGTGACGATAGACTTTCCATCCTTCCTGCTGTCGCCGTGGCTGCGGTGGAGGGTCACAGTGTTATTTCAGTGTCCAGCATAGCAAAGGCATGGATGCCTCGGTTTCCCGGTGGTGTTATCTGGTGGCTGTCCACAAAGTGGATGCTCAATAAATATTAGTGGGATGGGTGATTCAATAAATTAACGAATGAGCAAGTGATGGAGGGGTGGCAGTGCCTGTCCCCAGATGGTGATGACAGGAGTCAGTACAATCTGGAGATACAAGGTAGGATGGGCAAGAGGCAGACTCCAGAGGCAGCCAAGATGAGTTAAACTAAGTTCTGTGTATTCCGCAAAGGGGACGGGGCTTCAGGGCAGGTTTCCAATCATTGCAGGGAAACTGAGGCACACGCCCAGTCATCAGTACTAAGCCTAAGTAACTGGTGTGATAAAAGAAATAAAAATGCTGCCTAAAATATATTGAGCTATTACTATATTCTAAGAACTTTTAAATGCTTTACATTTACTCTTCATAACCAAATGCTATCACATAGATATTCTTCATATTTTTCCCCAAATTTGCAAGAAACTGAAAAGAAAGAGAGAAGTCAAAAAACTCTTGTGCTCTCTTAGTGCTGAGGTTCAAATCCAAGTAGCCTGATTCCAGAGCTTGCATTCTTCAGACAACTACTGGGGCAGGGAAAAATTCAGTTGAGTAGGCAGGTGAGTGTCTGGGGCTCCCTCCAGGCAAAACAGCAAGAGCATGTCCAGACTCCGCCTCTGGGGGGAGCTCACCCAGTCCTCCAGGGCTGGCTCAGGGACTGGACAGAGGTGTGACTGCAGGTGGCCATCTCCCTTCAAGGGGGGCAGGGAACAAGCTGTATGGGCTGCAACTGTGGACAATGGTGGAAAATGATGCACCTGGCCTTCCCTTTCCTTTCTCTCTAGTCTCTTGACCCACATTCTCATGTGCTCACAGAGCTTCAGATCTCAGCTGCATGTAGGGGGACCCCCAAATCTACATCTCAACTCCTAATTTATCTTCCGCATTCCATGGCACATTCCCAAATGCTTTCTGACTGTGCCCTCCTAGCCCTACGACGCCCTGCCAGCAGCTCAAACTTTCAAGGCCCAAATCCGAGCTCATCTTCCTCCCCAACTCAAACTGTTCACCTCCCCCACCACTTTTTGTCTGTCCCCAACACGATCATTCTCTCGGTTTCTAGGAATCCAAGCCTCAGAATCTCAAGATCCAACTGTTCCCCTTTGCACAACAAGAACTCATTTATGAACTCTTGGTTAATGTTCCTCTTTTGACTTCAAAAAATTAATATTACAGAAAGATCTGCCAATGTTCTATCTCTGAAACTGCTTTTTCATCTGCATCTCCACTCGTCTGTCCATCCATGAGTTCAGTTGCTTCTTGTTTGAAATAGTGCGTGGATTCTAGTTGATTTTTGCCTGTAGTTTCTCCTTGGATCCTTCTTCCACCTGCTGCCAAACCAATCTCTCTAATATACATTTCTGAACATGTCACTCCCCTGAGCAACAAGATTCCAGGGCTCCCCATCACCTGCCAAATAGCGTCCAGATTCCCTGTCGTGGCTTTTCACATCCACTTAGATCTGGTCTCAACTCAGTGCACATTTATTGAGTCCTACTTAGAGCCAGGCCCTGCACTAGGTGCTGTAAATGTGAAAATAAACCCCAGGCTGCTTCCAGCCCTTGGAGAAGAAAAGGAAAATAAGTTGGTCCCACAATCTCTAGCCAGCACTTCTTTCCGCTCCTGCCCACTGCTGAAAGTGTAAAGTTGGATTTTTGCTGTTCTCCAGAACTTCCTCAGTGCTTTCCTGCCTCTGCATTTGGGAAACTTGTCATTTTAATCTCAGGCCAAGCCTCTTCTGCTTTAACATGTCTTCCTTCATGAAGCAACCACACATCTCCCTTTCAAAGATGAATGTTCCTTATCGGTTCCCTGTGCACATCTTTTTGTGATGGATCGTGATCGGTGTACATTTCACAACAATCCAATGTGTGGCTGCTAATTTTAACCCATTTTTCAGATTAGGAAACAGAAGCTCAACGCAGGTAGGTAACTTCCCCAAGATCATTAACATGAGGGAGGTAGTTAAACCCCAGCGTGAGTGCAGGCTATCTAACCCCAGAGCCCACGCTCTTTGGAAGAAAAAAGTCTGCTTTGAAAATCTGTGATCCTCTTTCCCCTGCAAATTCATAATGGCCCATGATTCCTGAGCACACTTGTGATTCTGGTTTTGTGGTGTGATTTTGCATTTGTGCTTTGAAGCTTCACAGCACAGAGAGTAGAAAGAACACCGCTACACTGCTTCTAGGCTCAGGAGACCTGAGCGTATGACCCCAAATCTGCCTTTAATTAACCATGTGTCATTAGGCAAAGAATTTCTCCCCTCTGGGGCTCAGTTTCCTCAGCTGTAAAATAAAGCGAGGCTGGAGTCGTTGGTATCTGAGGTCCTTTAACCTCTCTTTACCATGCTCTTCTCTTTGCCAAGTTTCTGTGATTAATAGAATTAGATGAGCCCTTTGTTACCCATTGTATCTGCCATCAAGAGCACTGGAGCCATCCCTCAAAGGAATCCACGCCATGGTCAATTCACTGTGTTGACTCTGAGGCCACTTCAGTGACCTACAGCCACTGGCAGCATGAGAAGCAAAAGCACTTGTCTTTTACCAAATATGTTCTTCCTTTATTTAAAAAAAGTTTTAAAAATTGTGGAATATCGAATAGATTTCAAAATTTTATTTGAACGATGTGAGTATAAATAAGTAAAAAAAATAAAAATAAAAAAGACCAGATGGGATGCATTTCCCTTGCAATATATATGTGATTAAAAATTGAGGAGAAAAATGTTTGTAGTGAATATGTTTTGGATTTCCTGAACCAAAAGCTCTTGCAGAATTGTTTGAGACGTCCAACCCACCAATACGCAGCTGCTTTGGCCATCCTTCAATGAACCATCAAACCCCCAGTTGTCTTGGAAACCCGCCTGTATCCTGGGATGTGTTCTCCATTGAGCAGCTAAAATGGCTTAAAGTCTTTCAGGGTAACTTAGTTCGACTGTAGTTTACCCCTTGGGAACCTTCATAAAAACAAGATGTCTATTTCCTGACCCCAGAGCCGTAAGTGGCATGGCTTAAAGAAATAAAACAGCAATAGAGGCTAATGTCAGTTTAGGGGATTTTCTAAAGCAAAGCACAGAATTTCAAAGATGGAAAATTTAGTCTGCAAAAAGGGTTCTCAGTTAATTATTCCTACTTTGAGAATGAAGAATTCTGAATTCATGGAGAATGAAGAATGAAAACCTGAAGATTCCCTTGTTAATGAAATACTCTGAGACTGGGTTTCACAAGGCTTGGATTTTAATGTGAGTTCTGCACTAGTTAGGATAATGCTCATTGATATGGTCTGGATATTTGTCCCCTCCAAATTTCATGTTGAAATTTGACCCCCAGTCTTGGAGTGGGGCTGAGTGGAAGGTAGTTTGGGTCATGGGGACAGATCCCTCATGAATGGCTTGGTGCCCTCCCTCCATAATGAGTGCGTTCCCGCTCTGTCTGCTCACTCACGCCATGTGACACATCCGCTCCCCTTTCCCTTCTGCCTTGATTGGAAGTTCCCTGAAGCCCCCCAGAAGCTGGCACCAAGCTTCTTGTATAGTCTTCAGAGCCATGAGCCAAATAAACCTCATTTCTTTACAAATTACCCAGCCTCAGATATTTCCTTTATAGCAACACAAAACAGAATAAGGACACTAATGCTATCACCTTAATATGGCAGCTAGCATTTATTGAGCACTTACGTGCTACATCTTTAAAATAGATCATCTTATTTATCTTTTTAACATGTGTAGCAGATACTGTTGGTGTCTGGCCCCATCACATCAGCTTACCCCACAGGTCACCTGGCAGCAGTCCCCATAGATGCCAAGAGGGTGTATCTCTCTGTCACAGAGTGTCCTCTGGCCACAGGAGAACTTTGGCCCACTACACTGGACAGACAGAAACCTGAAGGTGCTGACACCACCAAAAGTAACTCCCTAATAATCAGGAATAAGAGTTGGTGGATAAAATACCCCAGCTTACTTGCCCGGCAGTGGGCCAGATCTGAGGTATGTTCTGCACAGGCTCACCGTGACTTCCTGGTGAGATCGAGCCCCTTTTCCCATGGAGGTAACACACTCATTAGCACCCCCTTCATTGCCTTTCTGCCCTTCGCTGTCTCGTTTCCCCACCCCCTCACTGTGGGGTCACATCCCAGATTAACTACTTTTACCAAAATCCTTGTCTCAGAGTCTGCTCTTGGGGGATATTCAACCAACACAACCATTTTATGGTAGAAGAAAGTGTAACTGGGAGAGGCTAAACAGCATGTTCCAAGAACACTCAGTTATCTAGTGAAAAAAACACCCATGAGACATACTACAGGGAAAAGCCCAGAAAAATGTGAGTCACACTGATCTGGGTACCACCCAAACTAGAGATTCAGAGAGCAAAAGTCAGTCACTACTCTGGCTTTGTTGATTATCTATATCGGTCTATGTGCCACAAAGATATCTTGGAGGATGGCCTCTGGTCCTCTCCAAATGGCTTAGTGGCATTGGAGTTTTACAAATGTCACATTCAAGAACAATACTTCCGGTTTCTTCAAAAGGAAAAAAGAAACTACTATTGTCATTGTTTTTAAAATAGCATTTATTTTCTAATTATAAAATAAAGTATGTGCATCTTATGAAATATGAAAATATCAAGTATATACCCATAATCTTTCTACCCAGAGAAAAGCACTGGTAGTTAATGCTTCTTGAATGGATTTCCTTGCCCATAAAATGGTGATAATGAAAGAATATGCTTCATTGACTTGTTCTGAGAAATAAATGACTTAGTGCTTATATTTTGCTTAGAACAGTGCCTGGCACAGAGTAAGGTTTCAATAGAGATTAGCTATTGTTATGATTTTCAAAATATTCCAAACATTGTCCTGTGTAATTAACATGGCATTGTATTTTATCTTCACACACACATACACACACACACACACACACACACACAAAAATAATCCATGTGAGAGGTTTACCAGTTCACCTATGTACCAAATGAATAATCTCAGTATTAAATGTCTTCGTATTTTACAAATAGGATATGGCAAAGCCAGGATTTAAAATCATCTCGGCCTTCCTACAATTGTTTTCCTGTAACTCACCATGTGTGTAATAACATGAAAAGTTCTTGAACCTTCATTACTTCCACATATTTGTTATCCTTGTTCTTCTTTCATCATTTCTCTCTAGTTAATAATTAGTAGTAAAACCACTAAAATAAAAATGACCACTATTCTTCTCCTTCTTGACAGCAAAGCACGGGAGAACAGAAGATCCTGTTCTGGGTCACTTCCTTCTGTGCCACAGGGAACTTGCTCTAACGATTATCCACTCTCTCATTTGCTGTTTCAATTTATCTTCCCTGGCACTAACCCCTAAGCATCTAAATATAGTCAAGGCTTTCCCATTCTAAGGATAAAATCTTCCCTTAAATTTTACACCATATATGTGAGTTACCAAACAACTTCAAAATCTCAGTGGTTTTATACAATAACAGTTTGCATCTCGTTTATTTCTGAGTACAGTGTAGGTCTTTGTGGAGGGTCTCTGCTCCATGCAGTCTTTCAGGGATCCTGGTTCATTCCCTCTTATGGTTCTGCTCTTCTCTGGGCCCTTGTATTCCTCTCCATTCTTCTGGAGAATGGGAAAGGATACAATGGAGAATCTTTAGTGGGCAGCTCTATGGCCGGGATGGTAAATCCTGCACGGTACTTCTGCTCACATCCCATTGGCCAAAAATAATCACTTTTTCCCACCTAGATACAAGAACGCTGGGATACATAGGTAGAGCGCCATGGAGAAGAAAAGAGCCCAGATACTGTGAGTACTATTCATCTCATCAATGCCATCTCTTTCTATTCTTGCCCTTGTGTAACTCTTAAAAGAAAATATAAAAGTCACCAACCTCAGTGTAGTGTGTTCATCACCAGATGTTAATTCTTCGTTCCTAGAAATCCTGCAACACATAAATGTTGCCCTTATCATATTCTGCCCTTTAATATGTTTGTCGCCACACAGGGAATGAGGCCCCTCTGGGCACCTAAGTGATCAGCTGAGATTGTCTGAGATTCAGTTTAAGCAGAAACTCTATGAGCCTTGTAGAAAAGATGGTGATGATGATGTTGATGATGATAATGATGATAGAGACAGAGAAAAAAAGAGGGAATGGAAGAGAGAGGGTGGAGAAGAGGGAGAGAATGGGAGAGAGATAGAGACTTAATTTCTTATTTTAAATTATTCTTGAAGCGAGGTCTATCTATACCTTATCTGTAGTTTGGTATTTAGCTGCAATCTTACATTGTAAAAATACATCCCACCTTTTGCCTGAGGTAGTGTGAGTTGGGTATATGTCACGGGAACTAAAAAATGTTCCACCTAATACACAGAGAGATAATATGGGTTGAGAGCCTTTTTGTACCTCCTCACATTGGCTTCTGAGCCAGACTTGGCCTACATACATTCCTCTCTCTCTCCTTCCTTCTTGCCTGCCTGCCTGCCTTCCTCCCTCCGTCCCTCCCTTCCTTCCTCTCTTTCTTTGTTTCTTTCTTCTTTCTCTCTCTCTTTCTTTCTTCTCTTCCTCCCTCTCTCCCTTCTTTTAACATTTTCTTGGGACTCTCCTCTAGGCAAGACTGAGATCCTGAGGAAACACTGTAGAAAGGGACCTAGAACTTATTCTATGACGAAGTTCTTGCAAGATGGTAATGAGAAACTAAAGAATGCACGGCTTAATGCCAAGAACATGGGTTTTGGCCGAGACAGGCTTGGACTAAAATTCTAATTCTGTCACTTACTGTCTGTGTGATCCTAGAATATTTATCAGTACCCTGTGAGTTCCAGTTTATTTGTTTGTAAAATTTTCCTGTGATTGGGAATATTTTTTCCCCCACAACCCTCTTAGATTAGGGCCAGGACTAGGGTGAGACAGGAAGGACCCTGAGGGTGCAGACGACAGGAGGCGCTGGCTCTTCACAGCCCTGGTGGGGGCACCTGCCTAAGTGTGATCCCTGGGGACTCACTCACCTCGCTGTAGTCCAGGCCTTGAGAACTGTGGTGAGGATTGAATGACTCATTACTTGTAAAGGGCTCATACTAGGAAACAGTAGATAGTAAATGTTCAGCAAACACTACGTATTATTGTTTTATTATAATTACTATGACTCGTATTCCTTTTTTTAGTATTACCCACCACAACCACCATTATTACTATTTTAACTACCACCACTAACATAAGTAATGCATTAATTCTCATTTGGGGTTATATTACAATTATTTTAACTTTTTTGCAGGGCATCTTTCCCATGCCTCATACTTTTTGAGCAAAATGTCAACCAAACACACAGCCTGGAATGGTGTCGCGCTGCAGGGGAGGGAAAGCACTGCTATGGCAGAACTGAGGAGAGCTTTATCAGTACAGCAGCAAGCTTGGAGCAGAGTCTTAACCCAGCTGGCTTTGGGAAGAATGTGCCCCAGAAATGGGGAAAACTGGGAGACTGGTGAATCTCAGAAGGCATGGCAGCGTGACAGTTAAGAGCTCAGGCTTTGGCGCTCCCAGGTTAATAACTGGCTTCACAGCTTCTTGATTGTGTGGCTTTGTGCAAGTCACCCCTTCTCTCTAAGCTCCACTTTCTCACCTGAAATAATGGCCCCAGCTCGGTGGGGTGCATGAGGGCTCAGCATGAGGCATGGCATGTACTAGGTGCCCCACTTAAAGGAGCCACTTTCTCTCCCCGTATTCTCTGCTATCATCGCTGTTGTTGTGTTACTCTTACCCTCTTGTCCATTGTCCACCCCTTTATTCTTAAGCCCAGTCTAAAATCACCTTCTCCAGGCTAATGTGACCTGGGAGACCACGGCATCCTAACCTCTGTCTGCTGCCTGGTCACAGAGCCCGGGAGATTGGCCTCACCGGCATCTTCCGCCACACGTGACACATGGCCACCATCCATAAATGTGAGTTGGATTTAAAAGTCCAGCTTCTTCAGTCAAGGGAGAGGAGCACTTTAACTCTAATATTTTCTTTTCTACATCTAGCCAGAAATCCTCCCCTCTATTTTTTTCTGGTTCTCCATTGGCCCAGTTTGGTTAAGTGGCTGACACCTCGGTGACAGCTTTCTACCACCATCCTTCAGCTCCTGATTTGGAGATGATCATGCGTTCCATAGGCCCCTGTGAAGACCATGCATCTCCACCGAACCCCTGGGGGGAGATGCCTTATTTATATATTTTCAGATTCAAACTAAGTAGAAGGCAGGGATGCAGGGTCAGACACTACATAGGACTGGATGGGACATGGATGAGACTGTCCCTGACAAACAAGACACATACTCCCCCAAGCCACAGCCCATTGCCCCTGCTGTGGTCACTTTGGGGAGTGCCTATTACAGAGTTTTGTATTAGCATATAATTGGGTTTCTTTCTTGACAGGTGTCTCAGATAGCGCATCAATGGAAGTAGTCTTTGGCATGTACCTAATAGAAGGGGAAAAAATGCCAAAAGTGGCCTTGGGATCACTGCCTCTGAGCTTTCAGTCTGAAATGCAATCTTGCTCCCTGAGAGCAACAGAGGAAGAGGTTGGTCTAGACCAAGGCGCTGCAACACCAGGCCTCTTGGCTGAAATTCCATGTACACCAGGGTGTTCCTTCCCTCCCACATTGCTTAGGGAACCCACACAGAGGCACATCTGGCCAGATGCAATCTACAAAACACGCTGTGAAACATATTAGCTCCCTCAGGCCGATGGGGGCCCACCTAGTAAATGAGCAGAAAAGGGCCCCCAAGTGAATTCTGGAAGCTGAGATCCATCCCACTTGGGACCCATCTTTCTGTAAAGAGTGAAGTCCAAGCCAACAATTCATGCTGACGTCTGACAGCATCTGGGAAGCTGTCTTAGGAGTCAGGGCCCTCAACACAAGGGATCAGTCAGGACTCGGGGCCATAGTCTTCCAGTTTGTTGCAACAGAGAGGAGCCAAGGGAAGGGAAAAGCAGCCCCAGGTTGTCAACAGCAGGGTATCCACAAGCAGCGAGACTTTATTCAACAATTACTGTGTCCTTCAGTGCTGTGCTAAGTGCTTTAAAGGCAACATTTCATTTAATTTTCACAACAAGCATTGCTCTATCTTTCCCATTTTGTAGATCAGGCCTATGAGGCAAGAAAAGATACAAAACTCACTCCAGGCATGAGGCTGGTGAGTGTGGAGCCAGGAGGAAAACCCAAGTCTGCCTGCCCTTGCAGCCCTTCCTGATAGCCACACTGTGAGTCAAGCATCAATTTTCTGCCTCTAGACACCTTCTCTAGCTCCCACTCCAGCTTGAAACCCTCTAGATTGGGAGGGGACCAAGTTTGCTCTTCTCCAAAGCACCATCTCCTGGGGCACTTAGAATGTGTGTTTATATTTTCTCAGGGGACCAGGATGATGGATAGGTGTGGCTGATTTCTAGGGTTAAAGGTGGACATCGGTCTACAGAAGGGGCCCTTTTCTCACTGGCTATTGCTCAGGTGTGAAGACACAAAGGGGGAGGAAAAGGGAGTAGTCACTCATAATTAATTGAACAATTAAAAATGTTCCAAACTTCTGATTCCAATTAACCTCTGAACTTGGTGCTGGCCTGATGTGCCGGCTCTCAGCACAATGGACTGAAGCCTTAACACTGGTCTGGGGTGTGTTTCTCGGCAGCTTCCACGGGGTCCTGATGAGGAAAGGAGCGACTGAGTCCATGACCAGGACTGCTGTGCGGGAAAATAGGCCAGTGATTACAGGGAGAGACCTCGGGCTCGGGGAAGCTGGTACAGGGCCAGCACCTTGGTTGCTTTCGAGCACAGAACATTGGAGGACAAACAAATGACTCACAACCGTGAGCCTGAGACCTGAATCAGCAATACCACAAATAACCACCTGTCCATTTGAACTGCTCTCTCCCACTTAACTGCTGCATTGTCAACATCACACTTTCCGTAGCTCTTGTTACCTCTCATTTACAGAGACTGACGGGAAGAGGATGCTCCTTGGAATGGTTCCAGTGGACTTTCTCTCCACAAAGTGAACAGGACACAAGATTTGGCATTAAGAGGGGTCTGATTCAAAGTCTTGCTGCCCCTCTTCCCTCCCGTGTGACCTTGAGAATAACATTTAAACTGTCTAAGCTTTAAGCTTCAGTTTCCTTATCTATGCAACGGGGATAGTAATTGTACCTATCTCAGAAGTATTTAGGATGGACAAAAATAGATAATGCACATATAAAAAGACCTAGCACATGGCTGGTGTATAAGTATTGTTCAACTCAGGGTTTTTGTCGTTATTATTCCTACTATTGTTATTAAGAGTATGCTTAAAAGTGTGTTAGTTTGCTAGGGTTGCCATAAACAGTACAGCAAAATTGATGGCTAAAACACAGAAATTGATTGTTTCACAGTTCTAGAAGATAGGAGTCCAAGAACAAGGTGTCAGCAAGGTTGGTGACTTTGGAAGCTGGTGAGAAAGAAACTTGCTCACGCTTCGTCCTAGTTTTGGTGGTTTGCTGGCAATCTACGGTGTTTTGTGACTTGTAGCTGCATCACCCTCCTTTCTGCCGTCATGTTCACATGGCATTTCCCCTCTGTATGTGTCTGTCTCCAAATTTCCCTATTTTGTAAGGACATTAGTCATATGGCATTAGGGGTCCTTTCATCTCCAGTATGACTGCACCTTAACTAATTATATCTGCAATGACTCTACTTCCAAATAAGTTCACATTCTGAGGCATAGGGATTGGGACTTTAACATGTACATTTTGAGGAGACACAGTTCAACCCATAATAAGTGTAATATTTACTTAAAATTATATTAGACCTATGTAGTAATAGCCATGTGTTTTGTGAAGGAGTGCCACATTCAACGTCCTTCAGACTGTTTGTTCCTATTTTAGGATGGCCATGTTGTCATGTTGGGCCATAAGTAGCAAGACCGGGAGAAGATGGTCAAGAAGCCAGAATCTGTAGCTGGGACAACACACATAGCTGGAGCTTATTAGTGAGTGGAGAGCCCACCTATGCAATAGACAGTGCTCAAAATAATCTTGCAGAATCAAGTTTGATTCAGATTAATGTAACTAACCAAGGCATTCCGATCTAGCAGGCTGGGCATGGGAAAACTGTGACCAGTAAGTACTGCTACCATTCGAGATAGACAGACTAGACAGAGTTTAGCCACAGCCAGGGAACAGCAACGGGTCTACAGAAGATGCTCTGGGCCCAGGTGGAAAGAATAGAGCTCTGAAGCGCTCACCATCTGCCAGGCAGAACCAGAATGCCAGGAGGGGCAAAGCACTCATTTCATGGCTTACTCACAGTTTGTATAATATATAAAACATGTTTTCACTTTACAGTGAATGCGAACATGCATTGAAGGGATGCTCCAGTGTCTGAAAACTAAATTTTTCATCTCAGAAATATGATTCTTTCTTGCTTTTGTTTCTTCTCCATGTTGAGATTTCACACTTATGCACACGTATATACATATGCATATATCTCTCAAAGCATTTTCTAGAATTTTTTTAAATAATTTACTCTTCACAATAACTCTTTTACATAGTTCTACTATTATTGCTGCTTTATAGATTTAGAGACTGAGATATAGCGATGCTATGCGATCATCTTCACTCTACCCAGCTGTTAAAAGGAAGTGGAAAAGAAGAGGGAGAAGACAAAAGAGGAGGAAAAGACAAGGAGAAGAAGAGGTAGGAGAAGGAGGAGGACTGGGAAGAATCCGTTTCTGACTGTAGGTGTGACCCCAAAACTCTTGACCGTTTATTAACCAACACTAAGATCATCTAAACCAGGGGCCCACAAACTATGGCTCATGGGTCAAATCTGGCCCACCAACTGCTTTTTCATAAATACATTTTTATTGGAACACAGCCATGCACATTTGCTTTTGTGCTGTCTGGGGCTGCTTTGGAGGTGGGATGGCAACGTTGAGTAGTTACAACAGGTACGGTATGGCCCACAGAGTCAAAAATATTTACTACCTGGGCTTTTCCAGAAGATGTTTGCTGACCCTGTCCTAAATCAACTCGTGATGTTGACCTTTCAGACCCTTGTTACGCAGGTGCTCTATGAGCTCCATTTAAGCAGTGGAGCTGGGTTTGTCCTGAATCATTCCTGTTTTTCTCACCAGGGTCCTTGGACTTAAAATACCCTATAGGTAAAATGGTGACCAGAGTGAAGCGTGCAGCTAGTGGGCTAACCAAAACGCCAACTGGTCCATGGACATCACTCTCCCAGCCTGTCCCTTCCATCCAGTGAACTGTCAGGGATCCAGCCACGCTGCAGTAAAAAGCCCACCCTAATGACTGACACCATCAGTAACTTTCATCTCAACTTCCTCCTCTAAAGATTGCACAAATTATGACATATATGCAAATATGACTATGACTTAATTACTAGAGCTGATTGGTGATTAATTTTTTGATTAAGATCAATCACTCCTCACAAATCATAGGAAAACACTCAGGGCAATTGTCAGGATGTTAATAATACAGGCTTTCTTCAAAACTTATAAGAACCCCCCCCAAACCGGTCAGAATAAGCTCTTTGCTGTAATCTTCATTTTGGAAAAGAATTATCTGAAAAAGTTCATAAGGGGAAAAAAGCCAATAAAACTATGAAAAATGCTTAATGTTACTCATAAATAAAGAAATGCAGGATAAAGGGAGTAATGATTTTAACTCATCAATAAACATTGATGTAATACTTTTGAAGAGAATTTATCAAATTTGTCCAAATTTAAAATGTACTTAGTCTTAGACCCAACAATATCACTACTAGGAATTTCTTCTAAAGAATTTTTATAAAATTTATTTTATGAATATATATATGTAGGCATATGTATGTATGTGTGTGTGGATGTGTGTATGTATGTGTGTTTTTATATATATATATAAGATAATACAGGCTTTTTGTTTTAACTTTATGATACTAAAAATTTGGAAACAGACATCCATGTGGGATTGCTTAATGAAGTGTGGTATATACATAAGATAAATACCAGGTGGCAGTTTACAGAATGTATTAGATACCTATTCAATGACACAGAAAGTTGCCCAAGTTCTGCTAAGTGAAATAAGCAGGTTTCAGAGTTGTATGTAGAGTCAGAATTAATTATGCATCAAAATCACCTGGAAGTTTTGTTAAAAGACATATTGCTGGGCCCACTTTCAGAAATTTTGATTTGATATCTGGGGCAAGACCTGAAATTTACATTTCTACAAGTTCCTGGTACCACAGTTTGAGAACCATTGATGCAGGCTAGGATACCACCATATGCCTGCTTACATATGCACAGGTATTACATATACATATTCTGAGAGAATTCAATATTGCTGGTTTCAGGGCCTAGGACTGGGGAATCAAAGATAGTTTAAATTTTACTTTATGATATTCATACTATTATAATTTTTATTAACATTTATGACTATAACCACATTCATAATATTTTTTGTTTTCTAAAAAATAATTCCTATCAATCACTTGATTCATAATCACCTCCCTTTTATGCTAAACACTATTTCTTACAATCAACTTATAAATTTCAATTTTTTTCTCCTTGTCTGTAAGGAGAGAACACATTGTTGATATGGGCTGTATTCATTTTCTACTGCTATGTAAGAAATTACTATAAACTTAGCAGTTTAGCCTTGGCAACAAAGATTTATTATCTCATACAGTTGCTGAGCTTTAGGAGTCCAGGTACGGTGTGCCTGGGTGGTTCTGGCTCTCACAAGATCTCAGTCAAGATGTTGACTGGGATGAGCATCCTCTTATGCCTTGAACTGGGGCTGGGAAGAGAATCCAATTCCAAGTTTACTTATGTCACTGTTGTCAGACCACCTACATGTCCGTAGACTGACGAATGGATATAAGAAGTATGTAATATATACCTGCAGTGGAATATTATTCACTCTTAAAAAAGATGAAATGGAACAACATGAATGAACCTTGAGCCTGTCACAGAAGGACGCACACTGCATGATCCCACCTAATATGAGGTCTCTAAAATAGTCTAACTCACAAGCAGAGTGTAGAATGGTGATTGCCAAAGGCTGTAAGAAGGGGAAATGAGAAGTCATTAGTCAATAAGTACAAGATGACAAAGTTCCAGAGATTTGCTGTATAATATGGTGCCTATAGATAACAAACTGTATTGCACACTTAAAAATCTGTTAAGCAAGTAGATCTCATGTTAAGTGTCCTTATCAAAGTAAAATAAAATAAAAGTAGTAATTTAAAAAGTGACTATTTCTTGAGTGTTTAATATTCAGCAGACACTATGCTAAACACTTTACAAGTACTATCTCATATTTTCTCCTAAGAACAAGACAGGTACTTATTTTACCAGAATTTTGCAGAATGATAAAATCGAGGCACAGGAAGATTTATTAACTTGCTTGTACACACACCACTCACAAATACTAGAGCCAAGATTCCGTTCTAGGCCTTTACATTCAGAACCTGTGTCTTAACCACTATGTTACATGGATGTATCATTTCATCTTAGTTCTAACAGAGATATCCTTTGAAGGAAGGGGTGGAAGAGGTGTACATTGTTGAGAGGGCAGACACTCTTCACCCTTATTCAAGGTGCCAAGGAGGCATCAAGTTCCATCACGTATTTTCAGAATAAAAGATGATGATGCTGTTCAGAGGTGACAGATTCAGTATGACTTGTCCTTAGTGACAGGTGGCTTTCCCTTCCCCTCCCACACCACTAGTGAAGATGCATTTGCTCTGAATCATTAACCCTCCCTGGCTGGGTTGCCCTGGTGACCAGTGGCATTTGCAAGGCAGCTGGTGAAGGCCATGGGTCAGGCTCTAGCTATAGAAAACACACCCTGGCCTTTGCCTCCTCAATAACCAAGCTGGTCTTACCAACTGGGAGGGCTAATTGGCCCCATACCTGTGAAATGAGGACCCAGCATCACAGAAAGTTAATAAAATGTATCTAAGAGGGCACAGGTCAGTGGTTTCCAAACATGGCTCACATCAAAATCACTAGGGAGGAGTCGTGCACATGCAGATTCCTGAGATCCTCATGAATCAGGATCTCTTGAAGGAGATTCCAGAAACCTGAATTTTTTTCCCCTTAAGTTACCCAGGTTATTGTTATGCTCAGATAGATTTGGAAACTACTAAAGGTAGACTCCCCCTCTCCTGTGCTTCGGAGGATGATCAGGGGGCATTGAGCTGGAAAAAAGTGGCGGTAGAATCAGCATGCATTATATCTCAAGTTTACCCCTTGGGAGTGCCTGTGCCTGGAGGGGGAGGTGACAGTAATAGTGGACAGTGGCACAGGCACAAAGAGGCAACTTAATATTCCTGCCTTGCTGGGAAGGAAGGAGCTGCTACTTCTGGATGCCCCCAAGGCCCAGATGGCAAGTGCTAGGCATACAGAAGAGACTGCTGATGGAAATGCTATGCCACACCCCAAGTTCCTGCAGAAGGACCCCATTTGATTGGGGCGGCGGTACCTGTAACTTTCCGTTACTCCCCAGGAGCCCATGGTGCAGCAGAGGAAGGCAGCAGTCATGGCGAGACTCTGTTCAATGGAGATGCCATCCTTGACTCTCGGTTACCCTGTTTCCCAAGCTGCAAGGGGCCATTTATGGAGGGCAAGAGAGGCTGGCACCAATTTAAGGTCTTTTCCCTGAGGGACTTTGACAGGCAGCTCAGACGAAGCCCGGGCCTCAGGCTTTCCATCTCCCTGGACACCTTAGTTTCCCTTAACATCCGCAGGTATCTGAACAACATACTCCCGCAACTCTCACTTTCTAAACTTGAGGTCACATAGGGACTGGCAAGCTGGCCTCATTCTGAGTCCCTGCTATGCTTCGTGTGTTAATCCTCAGCCGTATTTATCAAGAGGCGACTTCTAGCATCTCTTCCAGGCATTTCCACGTGCTGCTGGTATGTTCCGGCATTAGACTAGGAACCCAGTTCTTACTCCTAACATGTGTTCCTTCCCCTGGAGTCTGGGCAGGCTAGATGGTGGCTGTGACCAACAGGATGCAGCAGAAGTGACCCAGAACTAGGGTCCAGGACCAGGCTGTAAGAAAGCAGCAGCTGCCACTTATTGTTTTTGGAAATACTTGCTCTTGGAGGGCTGAACAATCATTTTAAGAGGTCCAACACCTGCTGAATAGTCACTGGAGAGGATCTGACAATACACAGAGAAGGAAAGGAGCTCAGGTGAGTGCAGGCTCCTAAGAGAACTTGTCATCTCCAAGGTGCCAGACACATGAGAAAAGCCATCTTGGAACTTCAGACAAAGTCAGTCATCAGCTGAATACCTCCTAGAGATCCCAGGCAATGTCTTGAAGAGCAGAAGAACAGCCCTGCTGAACCCTGCTTGAATTCCTGACCCACGAAATCCCAAGGTATAATAAGAGGGTTGTTGTTCAATAAGATGGCTAATAAGACTGGGGTACTTTATTACAGAGCAATAGAAACTAAAACAGAATCTGAAAGTCTAAGTGAAGCCCTCCTTAAATGGTGGGTGGTTATATTCCAAGTCAAATCCTCCTCAAAGCTACGGTGTCAGCCACACTTCACCAGGTGAGAGACCCAGCACTTTTGGGAACAGCATCCATTAGTTTCCATGTTATGAAACTGACATACACACAGGAGGCCAGATGGATCAACCTATTCCACGAAACTGCCCTCTCCAGCACAGGTTTGCCATCTCATTCTTCCCCTAGAAGTGGATGAGCCTTTAAGGAAAAGCTGTCAAACATTCCACTTATAAGAGTTATCCCTATTCAAAGGTTTTTATTGAAATGGGGTCAGAATAAAGGAAAGTCCCTGAAAGTCCAGGAGGGGTAGTTTGGAAAACTATAATGCAGTCACTTTTACTATGATGAGTCAGCTGACTTAATCCTGCCCCAAGAGGAGGCTAGATCAGGGGATAGAATTTTGCTTCTGGAACCCAGAGCTGAAGGCAGAGGATTTCAATCAGAACTATTACCCAGTACAGGTTCCAGCCCCACCATCCCTCAGAGAATAAAGGGTAGTGATTTTTCAGCTAAAACATATACACTTTTTTTTTTTCTCTCTCTCTCTCTCATTGTTCTGTAGCCTTCTTGTTCGATGAATCCAGAAGCACCAGGATCCCCTAAAACCTCAGCCCCAGAAAGACAAAGGTAAACCCCCCGGTCGTTATGTGCAACAAAAACCAGATCCGTACATGCAAAGAGGAAGTGCCAAGGCAAGGGCCCTGCTAAGATTACGGGCTGTTAATAAGGAAAGACAGAAGCCAGAAGGTTTGATGTACAACCCGACAAGCAGAGGTTAAGGGGAGAGCCGGGGCAGGCTCATTTGCAAACCTGGTCCTGTTTCATTAAGTGAGAGCAGAGACAGCCTGTCTCAGTCCAGCAGAGAAGGAACTCATTATCCACGTAGGGAGTAAGAGATAAGAATCTTTTAATAATTGCTGGGAATTTTTTTATTATGATGTGGAATGCCAATTTAGGCCTCTCCTCACAGACGGGATACAAACAGCCTCCTTGGGAGCTAAAGCCGCTCCCCCGGGCTGTGGTCATTAAGGACAGCCAGGAGAGACGGATGTTTGCTCCGAGACAGCTGCTGCGGAGGGGTCCCCTGCTGGCTGCAGGAGCCAAGTCTCCACCGGGCAACTCCTGGACTGGCCGTCCTGCCTCCAGAACCTTCCCAGAGCCCTCAGAGCCCGGTTGCCGGTGACGGCCATCCAAGGCCCCGTCTCCCTACCTCCAGCTGGCCCTGGGACTCCTCAAGACGTTCAGAGTCTCCGCAAAGGGCTACGCTGTTATTTCCTTTCACTTTTAAAAACTGAATGTAGAAGATTTAAACAGAAACTTTAGATCATTGCTTGAGAGAGATGAAGAAGATTCCAGCTCTGAACAGTTCACTGAAAATGAGCACAGTGGAAACTGGGCAACTTTAGTATGCGCTACCTGGACAGCCGGTCATCTGGCTCTTCGTTTAAACGGGAGCTCAGCAAAGGGTTAGGTGTTCTAGACACACTGGAACTAACCCGGTGCATCTCCCGCGATGTGATCTGAGGGACTGAAAGAGAATTAAGAAGGGAATGACTTTTTTTTTCTTGATGTGATTCTACCCCACAGTCTGCAGAACGATCCAGATGTATGGTGCTCTCCTTTGGGGGCCTCCTGTTGGGAGGCAGAGCAGGCCCCAGTGAGAACCCCGTGTCTACCCTGAGACAGCGTTTCCGCAGGCGATGACTCCCCCTCCTCAACGCAGAGGAGCAGTGAGACCCAGGACTAAGCCTTGCTGAGCCTGTGGTCCTGGGCTGCGCTGGGGGCTGCCCTTTGATCCCTCCCAGCTGGGCTTTTAGCCCCATGGGTCCCTCACTCTCTTCCCCAGCTCCTTCCCTGCCTCCGGCCCTGGCTCTGGAGGGCCCTTCCTGTCTCTGCCCCCTCTCTCCCCACATCACGCCTGGTGGGGTAGATGCTGAACGACAGTGATGGTGGGATTTAAGTCCGAGGTGTCAGGGGCAATGAGGCATCTCAAGTCAGACGCGCCTCGCTGTTCCCATCTCCGCCAGCGAGGGCACCGTGCCCAGGGCCGGAGGCTCCGGGAGCCGCCTGAGTGTTAGCTCAGCGCCTGCTCCTTGGCTGGATTTCAGAGTGGCCCGGGAAGCGAGGGGTGTTGCTCGCTCCCTGGTGGAATCTGTGCTGACAGCTCTCAGGCTCCGCAGGATCTCTGGTGCACTGCAGACAGCAGCCCCAGGGGGACGTGGCCAGTGAGCTGCCCTGAGCCTCACTCCCCTACTTGCTGCTGCTCTTCCGGTGTTCCCCAAAAAGCAATAGATTTCTTGATCATAAAGTAATAATTATCTAACAACCACAGCTACTGGGTATTGGGAGGCGATACAGTGCTCTCATAAAGAGCAGGGTGCCCTTGGGTTTAGTGACGCATTGGCCACTTCCTAGCAGGGTGACGCTGGAGGAATTGTTCAATGTCTCTGAGCCTCAGTTTGCCCATCTGTAGTAATGGGTAAGTGTAGTGCCTACCTCAATGGGATTCTAAGAGACAGAGGCAAAGCTGACTACAACCTAAACCCATGTGCCTTGAGATGCGGCAGTGCAGGAAAGGACGAAGTTGTGCACAGTTGTGAAGACCCAGGACTTGAGTCCAAACCCTGCTTCCCTCCCCATCAGTGAACCCCTCGGAAGCTCAGTTTCCCTATCTAGGAAATGGGGTAATCATACCTCCCAAAGCTGTTTCACAGATATTATCGGTTTCACAGATTATAATATCTGTGAAATCTTCCATGGGGTGCTGGGGAATAAGTCCAATTAACACCAAAGGGAAAAAAAAGAGATGACACAGTGGAGATGCAGGAAGAGAGTGCTCAGCTTTAGCTTTCCAGGGCCCGGATTCCTGGTCTCCTTCCACCGTCCTGCCCCTAACCACGACGCCTCGCCAGCATGGGCCTGCTCCAACCTGGCCGCCTGCACGAGTGCGGAAACCAGTTCACACACCCTTGAAAACCAGCCCAGCCTCTTTCCTCTTGCTGGATTGTGCATCTTTCTCCTTTTCATCAACTGACATCACATAAATCCTTACGTCGCCTCCTTTAAAGAGGTTTCTTTGACTGTTTTTGAACCCTCCAAAGAGAAGGATCAATATTTTCACATAAAGTAACTTGTTTTTCTCACCAAGGCGTTAAAAAGAGGCGTCCCTGGAGCTGGGTGAGCTGCCCGGGTCCCCTGCTCACTGCAGGCCTGAGCCGCCAGCCCTCCTTATCAAACAATGGCTTCAGAGTTGACATCCGGATTGTTTTGTTTCTCGGGTGACTTGGAGCCAAGGAAATTCTCCAGTGGTGTGTTCTCAACTCCTGTGAACATCAGGAATAAAACAGAATGTTGCGAAAGGAGGCTTAGTCCATGTGGTTAGAGATTTAGGAGAAGAGAAAGAAGGCAGTGTTCCTAGGTCGCATGCATGCACCACGGTATTCGAAATTAAATGTCTGAAACGGTGTCACTGCCACCCTGATCGTGTGCACCCCCAGACATGCACAAGCTCTTCCACTCTGCAGCCGCCAGCCTTGTCTTCTGACTCCCTGAGTGGAGCCCTCTTTCCTACAGTCCTCCAACGCCTGGCTTCTTCTCTTCTTGCCGGCTCCCGCTTAAATGGCACCTTCTCCAAGAAGGCTCTTCTGGAGATGCTATCTAAAACCAGGCAACCCCATTATTTTCTCTCCCTGCCTCCTATTATTCAATATTCTTTGATAATTATTCTCTGATGATACCTATAATAATACAAAATTATTTTATTCTTTAAATACATATTAATTATGTACTTGGTTGTATTTTCATCTCTCCCTGTACAGGAAGAGTGTCAGAATTTTAAAGCCTTCCCCTGTTTGCCACCATAGTCCCAGTGCCTGCAACAGGATCTGGTATTAATGAGCGTTTGTTGAATGAATACACGAGGATCAAAAGAAGCTCCGAGTGGACCACAGAATATGATTTTTCACTTGAAGAAATTCCAAAGTAAAATCAGTTCACAAACTGCCCAAAGATCCTTGGAGGCATCATCTTTGCTCTCTTTGCCCTTGCCCACTGATTTTAACCACAAATAGTTGCCCCTAAATCAAGGCCAGGGCAAAATTAAGGCTCTATGATATAATGACTACTGATTAATTAAGACTTCTTTTGTGTCTGAAAACTACGTGGGTAAAGGAAGGACTTGGCTTGGACAATGAGGTTGCTAAGTAGGATTTGGGATTGTGAAAAGTACTGTGCTAAGTCATGCACATCCTCCTTGTTTTGCGCTTTCAACTATTGACATCCCAGAGAAGCAAGTCTGTAAACCCTACCCGAGCCAGACACTCCGCAGACTCTGCTGCTTTCTCCTACCTAATTCCTCAGTTCACCGCAAGCCCAGCCTCGGAGCTCATCCCATACAGGCCAACAGGTCAACATCCCCCGCTGTGAGAGGCGACATTTCTACAGGGGCTAAAAGCTCATGTGTTGAAGCTGCACAGAGTAGGCTTTAAATTCTGGCTCCCACATCACTATTACTTGTAAACCTTGGGCAATTCAATTAGCCTCTGTAAGTAAGCCTCAGTTCGGCATCTGCAAAATAGGAATAAAAATACTTCCCTAATGGGATTTATGTGAAGGGCAGATGAGTCAGTCTTTAACACATTTTACACACAGGAAGGATTAAGACAAAACTTGCTAATATTATTATAATGCGTTTTGGAATTTTCTTTCTCTACTGTAGGGGTGACTTGCTGTGTCGTTATATCCTTTGCTTATACAATTTGCCTAAATCTACATTGGATACTCTGCAATCAACAATACCAAATGCCCAGTGCATGGTGCATGACAACATGGAACAGCTACTGCCCTCGAAGAGTTGATGTACCAGTGTAGGATAATGCCACACACAGGGATAATTGGAAAATAATTTGGGAAATCCGAAATGAAGTTAAGAAAAATGTCTGGTGTACCCAGAGGGGTGAGTGATCTCACTTCCTGGGCTACTCATGAAAAGCTTCATGGAATAAGTGACTTTTGAACAGGATGCTGGGTCATGAAAATGACAGGAGAGAGGGCATGTGCAAAGGCAAACAAGTGCACCTGGGGACAGTGTCCTCCCAAGGAACAGAGGATTCAGGCTGGGTGGCAGAATGCCTAGCAGTGGAATGGTGACTTGCAAGACAAGTTGCATGGGCTCAGCTGTATTCTCTTCTGGGGCCCTGGGAAAATCAAAGATGGGAGTGGGATCATAGAGCCTTTGCTCAGATTTGGACTGGAAAGGGGGCAATAGTAATGGCAGGAGGAACATTTAAGAGACTGGTGCATTAACCCATTCCAGAGATGCCTTCACCAGGGCATCAGGGGCAGAGGGAGAAAGGCTGGAGGGACATGCAGAAGGTGGAAGGAAGGATGTAGTAACTGGTTGCACAGTAGACATCTGGGTGATGGTGGCTTCTTGGAGCCACAAGCAACCAAACTTAGTGAACCTTATTAGAATGGGACTGTGTCTGCCAGCTGTTTGTCATTCTCAGGTGGAGCTGAGGAAGCCGAGAGAAGCCCCTTGCTATTGCAGTAAGCCTTGGAAGATGGGGCCAGCTCATTACCTGAATGCCAAGGAGGTCAGAAGGACAGACTAAAGGGACAGTCCAGAGCTTGCCAGACCATCTTCCCAAAGAATACTGTCTTTGGAACATATCCATTCCTAACATTCCCTTTGATTGTTAATTTGTGGCATCATCTTTGAGGTAGGATAGTGAGGTCTTAGAACTGAAAAGTTATAAGAACTGATACCCATTGGAAATGGTCTCTCCTTGCTGAACTCGGGCTGGACTTCAGGCCACATATAGGTCGGTCTGACCATCGAGTAGGTCAGGGAGCAGCAAGGAGAATGGGCAGAAAGGTGCTCCTTAGATAGGGAGACCAGCTAGGTTTGCATTTGGGCCCAAGTCTGCCAGGACACCCTGCATTGGAACACATGTCTCTAGTCATTAGCACCAGCACACGGGGGCTGTGGATGTTCCCTAGGGTGGGACAGACCCTCTGATGATCCAGCAGCACTAGCTCCTCAGGAGAAGGGGCAACAGGTGCTCCCTAAATAAGGATTGGGAGGGCTGGGGCAGGATCCTGCATGTGCCACAGGTGCAAAAGGAGGGAGTGACAACCAAGGGTGGGTTAATAAGAATGGCATAGGAGAGGCACCATTTCCTGCAGTCTTAACTTGTGCCAGACAATGCACCAGTGATGATCGTGTGAGTCAGGAGTGTTACTATCCTCACCGTCTTCCCCCCGGATACTACAGTGAGCTCCTAAGAGGTCCCATTTTCATCTTCACACGATTTATCCTGCATACAGCAGCCAAAGATACCCTGCCCAACCGTAAGTCAGGTCGTGCGTGGAGCTGCCGGTTTCAGAGTCCTCTGATGACTCCCCATCCCTCTCCTTCAAAATAACATCCAGAGTCCTTATCACGATAGCTGAGGCCACCTGCTTTCACTCAGCTCCTACCTCTCTCCTCCTCGCCCACCCTGCTCCAGCCCCCTTAGCCACCAGGCTGCCCCACCTGTGCTCACTGAAAGCACATGAGCAGGCACCTGCACGAGGGCCTTTGCACTTCCGACTCCTCTGCCTGGAACCTCCTCTTGCACATATGCATAGCTCTCTCCCTTCACTCACGTCTTTGCTCAAACATCTCCTCCTCAGGGAGGCTTCCCCTGGCTACTTTAGCTAAAAGAGCCACCCTATTACTCTGTATTGCCTTAGCCTATTTTATTTTTCCTTCGTAACACTTATCATCTGACCTATCGCATCTTTGTTTGTCTTTGCTGGGTATTTTCCTCCCCAACTAGAATGTAAGTTCCACGGAGGCAGGGATTTGCTGCTACTGTTCACCACGGTACTCTCAGGACTGAAAATGTGCCTGGTTCCCAGAGAATGCCTGGTATGAATAAACACTTGCTTGGTAAGTATTCCTCTTGCTGAATAAGAGTGACTAAGAACTTATTGTGGGCCAGGATAAATGCCTTTAAGTTATTTCATCCTTCCATCAACTCGATGAAGTAGGTTCTGTTACTTTTATTTTATCAATGATGAAATAGAAGTTTTCGGAGATTGAATAACTTTCCCACGGCGGCACTGCTAATGAGCAGCAGAGCAGGGATTGGAACGTAGGTGGCCCAACTCTCTGGTCCACTAGGTGAGGTGATCTGTGAAAGACACCTGGAAGAAAATGATGATAAATTAAGTCTCCCACCCCAAAAATTACCCAGGTAAAGACTAGTTTCATTCCCAGGTATTTGCAATCTGGTCTCTTTCCAGAGTGAATCCCTTTGGGGAAAAACATAACAGTAATACTTCTGTCTCATAACCCAGAGAAGACAGAGACTGTAGGAACTGCTCCCAGAGGACACAGCTTGTAGCTTCCCCACATAACTTCAGTCCTGCAGCCTTCTGAGCACCTCTGATTCACCCCTGTGAACTGACCCCACCTCGGCCTCAAAGCCAACACCAGCAAAAGGCAAACAATTCCTTTAGGACTTGGCAGTGGGTATTGGGTCTGCATTGTTTCCAATGCTACTTCCATCTTGTCTATGTCTGGTTTTCTTGCGGTAGGAGCCTCACTTTGTGCCCCCACTCAGGATCCATGGCTTGCCCCAAGTCCAGCCTAGCCTCCTTAAGACATTGCCAAAACACATTTTTTAATATGATCTGGCACCTTCTACCTGCTTCCAGACTTTCTCAATACCAACCTGCTACCTTCCCAGCCCCCTGTGCCACCTAATGGGACCTTCACAGATGCCCACCCTTTATGTCCTTCCCTGTGACCCCCACCTGCATGTCTTCCTCATTTCCTTCTCTGGATTTCAACCAACACAAAAGCCTGGATGCCACCTCAGTCCCAGTTTTGATATCTTAGCAGAAATTGAACACCAATATTTAGATGCTGGAAATTTGGTGCCATTAACAGAAATTGCAGGGCCCAGGATACTGGGGGATACTAAAGGAGGAGCTAATTTAAAATTTAAATTATGTGCACACTCTGAGCCTGCACATATATCCTGCTATTGATCGTAGCTCTTTGGAAGCTATTTATGTTTTCAGCACACCTATAAGGCTGAGATTTATACTGCATTTGGTGTTTAACTAGCCTCTTAATGCATCCTGTTGAGCCATAGTATTGGTGGGCGTATTGTAAATTTCAGCCTCGGCGCTGAATTGATTTGCTTAGTGGAGTTGAATTTAGGCCATTAAAATAAATAAATAAAGTGAATAAGGACTTTCAGGACCTCCTGTCTTATTAAAATCAAGCAAAGGCAGAGATGCAACTTCAAGAGTCATGCTTGCGTATGGCATGCCAGACGCAGGGCATGAAGGAGTCCCTCTGATGTGGCCTAACCAGCAGTGTAGAACTAAGGAAGGGACAAGAGTGCAGGATATGCCATTGGTGATTTGAAGTTAAGAAGACCTGAACCCAAATCCCAACTTCATCCACAAACCCATAGCTAGATCATCTTGTTCCTGGTTGGCAAAGTGAGTGGTCCAGCCCAGTGATTAGCTAGAGTTCTAGTCCCCTTCCAGGAATCTGATCCCATCGTAAGTAATCTTCCCATGCTCAGTTGGATTCTGAGATATGCCCAGGCCTTGGGTTGGAACGAGAGGAGAGCAGCTCTCAGCTCTCGTCTAGGGTTGAGATTTGAAGGCATCTCTTACTTTCATGACCCTACAGAATCATTGAGAAGTCTTCAGTTACTTCAACGTTCTAGTGAATCTGATGGCCTCAAGGTACCTTAGGCTACCAGGATCCAAGCCAATTAGAATAAAGACTGACTATTTTCCAAAATATTTGCTCCAGATCAAAGACTTATTTTGACTTCTAACTAAAAATAGTCCCAAAATCGATGAACAATTTACAACCTCTTGCTGTTCTCCTGGTTCTCTGAAACGTTATCATTTTCCTTTGTGGTCAGTACAGTGATGCTGGTCATTTGAGCTGTTTTTTTTTTTTTTTTTTTTTTTTTTTTTTTTTTACTGGGACTCAAAACATGCTGGTCACCAGCCATTTTCAAGTGTAGGCTTCCACCAAAGTTTTCCTCTGATGGAGGAACAGGTCCATGAAGGCTGTTGTGACAAGGGTCCTGGTGGCTCCAAGGGCAGATCAGCCAGCACCAGCAGTGTCCTCTGTCCTCAGATAGGTCAGGAAAGGTCTTCATAACACTCTTCAGCCTGGGGACCCTTGATCACCCACTTAAGAATTTTCCGAAGAGGGCACGGTCCTTTCTTTTGGTGTGGACCAATGTGTCTGTGAACACTTGGCTCTGAAATAAAAGGCAGACTTCTCTTATCCACCCTCTCAGTGGTCTTCACTCTAAGACTGATGTATGAGCAGATGAGTCTCATAAAGGAGTTACATATTCTTGAAAATACTGGAGCCATAGATAGCAAGGGACAAAGAGGAGAGAACATAAACAGATGTTGGTATTTGTGCACCTCCTTCAAGTTCTTTTTATGTTTTCAGTAAAGAAATATTTACTAAGCACCCTCTCAACAGCATGAGTAGGTCTTTGGCATGTAGACATGTCCAACAGGAAGATAAATGACATAGCAGGACCCTGGGGATTTCCTCTAGCTGAAACCTAGGATGTTGGTGTGCAGGAGGCCAGGTAGGCCGATGCTACTTGGAAGGGACCTATAAATGACAGGTTATGGAGTTTGGACATTATTCTGTAGGGCAGTGGCCAATATAAAAGGGGTTTTGAGCAACGAGGTAACATTATCCATTTTGTATATTAGAAATATTTTGCTGGTAGTGATATGAAGGGTGGATTGGACATGGGTGAGCTTGAAGGCACAGACAGTAAGTAAGGACAATGGTTCTGGGTCAAACATGATGAGGCTCTGAAATCATGAGTAAATTGTAATGCCACTTACAAGTGAGATGACATACGAGGCCATTTCCCAAATTTAAAATTATTCCATTTACTATAGACATACACATGCATTCTCTCCTTCTCTCTCTCTCTCTCTCTCTCTCACCCCTACCTCACACCATGCCTCCATACCACAGCAATTGTATTCATTCACTCTGAACTATCATAAAACATCTTAAAAACTCATATCAAAACAATATGGCTCTTCGATTTCTCTTAGAATGTGATCTTTCCAGAACCTTAGGCCTGAGAGGAACTGGAGTGAGAATCAACACTGCTGACTCTGTAGAGTTCCTTTTTGGCTTCCCTCTTTTGAGTCCAGCATGAGCATTCAGCTTCCTCTTTTCTCCAAGGACATCTGCAGATCTGGCGAGAGGTTGTCACAAGCCTCTTCTATGAAACTTGGGTCCTCTTCAAAGCAGTGATACTGTTTCAGTAAAATGTGTGCACAAGAGCCCACCCCGTTATAAAAATCCATTTAAATAGGCCCTGGTTTATTTACTGTAACCAGAACAGAATGGAACTGGAGCTGGGATAATCGAAGCCTAATTTATCAGCACTTCAGGGAACAGCACATTTGAAATGGAGAGCTTAAAATTGGGACGAATGGCCAGACTGAGGTAGGCTGGCTTTGGCTGGATTCTGAGAAGGAGCAAATATTTTCATGAGTTGTCCACTAATCAGACCTATACAACCTGTGGCACAGTCCTGTCTAAACACCAGTTATCCCAGGCCTCACCTGCCACGATGTCCTCATCTGGCTGAAGGGAATATGGGTCCAGCTGGGGTCATAGTCCACCTTGGGGATTTTATGTACCTCTCATAGGCTGAAAAATGGGAGAGTGGATGTTGGAAAAGCATTGAGCATTTTCTCTGTGCCTGTCACTGTGCTACTTTTTAAAAGTAAAAATAAGTTCTAGGTTACATGCCAAGTAAAATCTCTTTAAGATGGATTAAAGAGATTTGTTGCCAGCCTACTGTCCACACTCATTTCCAGCCATGCCTCTGAGCCTATCTGCCTCTCCCTACCTACTTGAAAACACCAGCCATTTCTGGGACAGACCGTAGCTTTCTGCCTGTCCTTTGCACATGCTCTTCCCTTACCCCTTCCCTGCATTGTTCAAATAACTCTGACTCCTCCTCCAGGTGTCTCTCAAGGATTTCCTTCTCCAAGACTCTCCCAAGAAGAATCATGTCTTTCACTCTGCTCACTTCGATATCCATTCATTCATTTACTGATTTGTCCATGCAATCCACAAATATCGAATGAAGCATTTAATTACATACCAGACATGGTCCTAGTTTCTGGAATTATAGCAGCAAACCAAACAACACTTCTGCCCTCATGGGGCTTCCATTTTAGAGCAGGGAAGGGAAAGAAAAGAAAAGGTAATATATCAGGTGGTGACATAACTAGGAAGAAAACAGATATGGGGAATATGTCTGGAGAGAATGGGGGTTACTTTATATAGTGTGGTCAGGGAAGATGTCCACGACAAGATGACATCTGAGCAGAGAGCTGAATAAAGTTAGGGGCCAGCTTTGCAGATACTTGGGCAACCATTGTTAAGCCATAAGGAACAGTCAATGTGAAGGCCCCAAAGTAGGACTGTGAATGGCATCTTCCAGGAAGACCCTACTCTGACCTATTTCTATCGTGCACATACGTAATGTATGGCCTTGCTACAGTTTCCCATCTGTCTTCTCTCTAGATGGTAGGCCCCGGAGATCAGGGACTGTATTGATATCTGTGTCCCCAGGGCCTAGCAGGGCTTCTGGAACATAGTCAATGCTTAATAAATATTTGTTAAATAAAATAATACATAATCCCACAATCCCAGTAATCCTCTTAACAATTATGTGAAAGAGTTTGATAGTTGAGGAAACTGAGACACAGGTTAAGAAACATTTGCACAACTACGAAATAGGCAGTGTTGTCTAGATTCTCACCCATGACTGTCAGTCTCAGAGCAAAAATACTTTCACAGCAGTCTTGCTTGTGGGGTCCAAGCAGATCCTTCTGGAAGCCTGGGGTCAGGTGCCTGTAAGGTGCAGTTAGTGTGGTATGCACGGGCATCCCTGAACCAAGCTGGCTCTGCCCATCTGCACATCCCACCTCTCTGGCAACCTTCCAGCATGTCCTGGGGAGTGACTGATGCTGCCTTTGTGACATTCAGTCTGCCCTAGGGCCCACTGGGGAGTGCAGGGTGGACAGAGCAGAGCTCACATGGAATGTATCCTGGGTTGTGTCCAACTGCATAGCTGGGTGATGGAAGGAATAAAGGGAATTCAGAATACCCATGGAATATGGGTAAGGGCTGGAGTGGAGCAAGGGACAGGGTGCAAAGAATAGAACATAGCAAAGTTTCGACAGAAGGGAAGATGGAAGAATTCTCTGTCCACCTGCCTAAAGTGTGCTGAGTCAGGTATAGCTCCAAACAGCAGGGTTTTCACTGGGGCCCAGGTTGGGAGTGAGAAAAGAGGGAACAGTGGAACGATTCCTGGGTTTGGGCAGGTAACAGAGCAACAGGGCCATCTGGGAACGGGCAGTTGGGTAGCAGGAGAAGGGCAGGGGATGGGGGCCTGCTGTGTCCACAGTGGGCAGGTGCAGGCGGCCATGGGGTGCATGCAGTCTGGTGGGAGGTCCCAGGCGCCTGGCTTTGGTTGGTTTACCCTGGGCCTGCATGTTTGCCTTGGCAGCGCCGGAGCGTTAGCCTTGGCCTCGGCATCACTCCCCAATGGCCAGGCAGCAGGGCCAGCACACCTGAAAGTCATTAGCTTGGGGTCCCATTTTGTTCTCACATTTCCAAGCAATGACCCGCAGCCCTGTGTGTCGGGGCAGGCACTTTATCATTTGTACTCCCTAGCCCACCCCACCCTCTGTGCTTCCCCTCCCACCAGTCCCTGCCCAAGGCCGACCAATCCCCCAAAACCCAGAGCTAACAAGGACCCTTTTCTTTCCTCTTTAATAAATATTTATAAGTTTGACTATTATTTTCACAATCTTTTAAAGTCATTCTTCATTCTTTTTCCATTAGTGAGGACATAGAGGCTCTGAGTGCTTAAGTGGCTTGTCCAGAACCACACATCGAATAAGGAACAGAATTTAGACAGGTGCCAAGGACTTTCTGATAGCAACGGGCCCAGCCATTCTACCAGGCTGCTTCCCACCTGTGACGTCCGAGCCCACCTTTTCCCGTAATGTTAACTCATTTCTCTATTTATCTAAACACCAATTACTTAAAAATCAATTATATTTTGGGTGTATTTGTAATCACTTGGGCATTGAATTACTTTTACCTTCTTTTAAAATTGTGATTCTAAATGTATTCCTTTAGAAATATATTTTTTCTAGCTTATGTTTGTATTTCTTTAAAGTAATGGTTCTCAACCAGGGACATTTTTCCCCCCTGGTGACATTTGGCAATGTCTGGAGATATGTTTGGTTGTCACAGCTGGGGCAGGAGGGTAGTTCCTGGTATCTAATAGGTAGAGGCCAGGGAATCTGTTAAACATTCTAGAATGCACAAGAAAGCTTTCTAATAGTAATGTGTGTGTGTGTGTGTGTGTGTGTGTGTGTATAAAACTCAAGTGTCACCAGTACCAAGGTTGAGAATGTCTGTTCTAAAGCTGTCAATAAGTGTACATGAAGATACATTCTTAAGACTATTCTATTTCTAGAAATAAATACTTGGCATGGTTACTGTGACACAATGAATCATGTATGTAGCATGTTCCAGCCAGCTTGTACCAGCTCATTGGAGACGACCGTGTGCATCTCTTCCCAACTCCATGTTCAGTGACAATGTACAGAGCTTGAAATTGACCAAAGTGGAGAATATTTATACCATGGAAAGGGACAAATACTATATCAGGGCTTTTTTTTTCATTTCTTCTGGAGAGCCAGCTTCTGAGCATACTGTTAATAACTTTGTATGTGATAGAGATTGTGCATTGTCTTATTTAATCCTCATAACAACACTCCGAGGTAACTAACATGGTTATCCCAATTTAATATTAGGAAACCCAGACACGGAAAGTTAAAGCAACTTGTCATTCATAATAGCATTATTATGTGGTGGGGACAAGATTTATAACCAACCGGTCACACTCCAGAGCCTACACTGTAAGTGCTGCACTGCGTGATGGAAACAGACGTTACAAACAACTGGGAGGCATTGTGTATCCCTGAGTTGGTCCACTGGTAACTGAAGAGTGGATATTTACATGAAGTGCATCATATTCCAATATCATCTTACCAATTTCATACCTTGATAAACGATAGACTTGGTATGAGGTACTTCCTTTCAGGTAAATGTACACATTTTAAAATGCATGATGATTAAACAAATTCACTAAAGAGTTCTTAAAGTCTTAAATGTCCTTCTCCTTCAAATTGCCATATAAATGTCACCTTTTCAGTGAGACCTCTCTTAATCAATATTTTAAAATTGCAACCCCATTACCTCCCCAGAGGCACGCTCTACCCCATTCCCTTCGTTATTTCTTACATAACATGGGCTCCTTAAGGCTGTGTTTTGTTTCGTTTTATTTCACTTCAATATCTCCAACGCCTAGAAAAACATGTGGCACATAATATACTCTCCAAAAAAGATTTCTTAAATGAATAAATAAATGACAAACACAGAGGCTTCCCTAAGAGTAGAAAGCAATCCTATCACTCATGAAAAGGTCTGAGTTTAATCCGTACTTACGAGAAATGCAAAGTAAGGCAAGATATATACCCTTAGACAAATTTGTTAAACATCCTTTTAATAACCAAAAATGAAATAGACAAATTATATGCCTAAAACAATTGAGCTAGTTTAGCTGAATTGATGCTTGTCTCCTAAAACAGTTCGAACTTCTCCCTAAGGTCACATCCCAGAGCACTGAGCATATGCCACTGTCGTTTTTGGGGTGGACCTGGGACCCAGACAGCAGTCAGCCATAGGTACTGAACATGTATAGAGAATTGAATCTTTCAAATGCTAAGCCTTGCAGAAGACCATGTTTATTAAAGAGGGACTTCCTCAGTATCACTGCTCCCTGAGTGACTCACAGAAACAGGAGTTCAAAATGTACTCTTAGAAAGGAACATAGTCTTGGTTAGTGTTTCAACCCACCCAGTATTAGATAAGTATAGGGAATGGGGTTGCCAGATGTAGCAATCAAAAATACAAGTTGTCTGGTTAAATTTGAATTTCAGATGAACAACAAATACTTTTTCAGTACAAGTATATACATATATATTGTTTATCTGAAATTCAAATTCAACTGAGTATTTTATATTTTATCTGGCAACTCTAGCAGGGAGCTCAAAACAAGTCAGACTCTAGAGTTGCCTGGTTACTGTCGGGCCCTCTGCCACCCGGGGTGCTGAGGCCAGGACAGAGAGCAGGGACAGGAAGCAGTCTCCAGGACACGGTCAGTCAACAATTCTGGGCACAGGCCGTCCCTCCCTTCTGCTCCAGAGGAGCACAATATTTGAGCATCAGATGGCACCGTTCACGGCACTCAGCTACAACTCTTGTTTTTGTCTTGTTTTCATTTCTAAATGAACCCACTGTTTTCTCTCTCATCGCTTTGATTGTAGCCACAAGGAGAGTTCTGGTGGGCTCACAGAATACAAGGGACGCTTTTTAAAAATGCAGATTCCAGGTCCCACCTAACAACTAAGTCTGGGATTAGACCTAGGAATCTTTTTTTTTTTTTTTTTTTTAATCTCTTTGGGAGAATCTAGTAATTAGTCATTTGGGGAAACCACCTATTTTAGGCATGCTTGCCTCTGAGTGCCTGAGTTCCAGCAAACATTACACATTGTTAGGAAATCTTGGGATGCAGTTTCATAAGAAGAGGGATTGAGGCTGGAATAAAATTTGGTCCACCCAGGGATTGGGAGAGATATGGCTCACAATGCCATGGAAGGAAGCACGAGCAGCCTAGTACATGGAGGGTGGCCCCGCAGCAGGCACTGGTGAAAGCCGGCACACGGAATGCTGGAGAAACAGGGATAATGGGAGTGGAAAGTAAAGATGAAATGGGGTGGTGGCTGCCACGGAGAATCTAGCCCACGATTCTAAAATCCATAGAGAAAAGCAGTTCAATAAGGGAGGCGGTGCCTTGCGTTGTTTGGCAACAGAAAATCAAGCCATCTGAAAAATCAATTCACCTTTTTAAGCTTGAGTGTCCTTTTTATAAAATGAGAACTTATTAATGTTTTCATTCATTTATTCACCGTAAGTGCCCATGGGCCAATCATCTACTGGAGTGTTGCAAATGCAGCAATGAATAAAATACGCAGGATGCCCGCCTTCACAGAGCTTTCAGGCTATCAGGGAAGGCAGACCATAAACAAGTGAAAGGGAATAGGTTGTTATTAATATAACTAGTTATAGCTAGTTATCGCTAGTTAATTCTATAAAGGGAACAAATAATTATAGTAGAGGATGCTTTCGATAAATTAAGCACACGCACATACACACAGACAGAGCTATAGACATGTGCTTATAGAGGACAAGGGGTAGAGAAGCCTCTTGGTTTAGTAAACCCAGGAAAGCAAAACACATGCCAGGTACTTCAACAGAGAGAATTTAATGTAGGGAATTACCCTCAAGGTATAAGAAGAGCTGAAACAGCAAAGAAGACATGAGGCCATGCCGAGATTAGAAAGTGACTACCTCATCTAGAGCTGGTGGACAAAGCAAGGAAGCAGTTTTGCAGAAGCCCAGGAGTCCTGTGGAAGCTGGGACTGTGGCAAGCCTGATGGGCCATCAAGGGACAAGCTGTTCAGTGAGAGCAGGAGCCACAACAGAAGCATAATTTCTGCCAGAGATGCTACCCCAGTGGGGAGAGGTGGAAAATTACCCTGGGTTTGTCCTGTCCTAACTCTTATCAAGTTCTCCAGTTGGCCATATCTAGCCAGAAACTGACAGTCAAGAGCCTGAAATACAGTTTCCTGGAATACAGAGAAGGTGGAAATAAGGGTGGGGAACGTATGTGAGTGCAAACAGAAAAATGAGCCACACAAGTAGTAAGTAATAGATTGGAGAGGTGGCATAATGATGGCACCAGTCTTGTTGGGTTGTTACCATGATAGAAGAGATCACATGTGTGAACTGCTTAGCACAGCACTAATATGATTGTGTCCCTGGTGCTTGGTACATACTCAATTCATATCAGTTTAGTGACCTAGTATTAGCTCCTGGAAGTTTTGACAACTGGCCTGAATTTATGTATGGTGTTGGGATATCAGGTCAAGAAGATGTCAGGCCAGAGACAAGTGTGCATAAGAACATGGCAAGGACACAGACCTCAGAGAGAACTGTCCTGCCAGATGAACAGGATAGGGGCTATAAAAGGGCCCTAGCAGGTGCTTGGCTTCATTATAACTCTCACAAGTCAGACTGTGCCTGACATTAGAGCCAAGGCCTGGCTCTCAGAGCAAAGCATGAACCATGTTCAGCCAACTGGTCAAGGTGAGTTGATGGTGTGCCCACCTGGGTGAACGAACTTGCATGTGGAAGTTAAGAAAGCCCTACATTGGATAAGGTATTTGTCTCTGTTCCCTTTTCCCACCTATAGTTGGCAATCGGGCAGAGATAGTGGTATGGATGTGATGGGGTGAGCACAATGAGAACATAACATAGAAATGTGCTCCACCATATACTGCTAGTGTCAGAACTGCAGCCATGCAGGGAGAGAGTAGGTGCATATATACTCCCATTCTCTCTTCTTCTGCCTCCATGTCTTTTACCAGTGCCTTCTTTTGTCTGCACTCAACCAGAAGCAAGAGGTCAAAGGACCATGGATTATGCAGTCCTCAGGAGTCAGCCTCCAGAGACACTGGATTTTAAAAGGCAGATAACTGATCAGGGATGAGAGTAGTGGCAAACAATGGATCACACATAAAGGGTCTCAAACTTTGATAGCATCAAGAAGACAGTTGGTTCACTCTTAGTTGTCCAGCCAGAATCTTGAACCACATTCCACTGGGCAGTTTCACCAGAAGACCTTCCTTTTTTGACTTTAGGACAAAGATCTGAGTAGAACCTATAAAATGAAGGATTTATTCAAGAGAGAGTCTCCTAAGTGGTCTGCTGAAGTCAAGTTGTAACTGGCTCATGAGAGCTGATTGTCAAACTTACAAAAATTTTGTGTGCTAGTTATTAGATATAGCCATTAATAAAAATTAAATTAATAAACTTTCAATTAATAAATTGCATTTAAAAAGGTAATCATCTGCAGTCCCAGATACTTGGGAGGCTGAGGGAGGAGGATCATTTGAGCCCAGGAGTTCAAGGCTTAGTGCATTATGACTGTGCCTGTGACTAGCCACTGCCCTGCAGCCTGGGCAACATAGTGAGATCCCATCTCTTAAAAAATGGTAATAAATAAATGCTCAATGTTGAGTCACTGTTTCTGATTATTTTACTACATTTTATTATTATCGATGCTCATAAGGTTATTTACATCTATTTTATCCATATGTTGGAGAGGAAAACTCTATATCCTTGCTAGGTCTTCAAACAATTAGAGCAGACACAAGTCTGACACTCTGGAATAGAAGGGTAAATGGAAAAGGGGCCAAGAGTGTGTGAAGTGGCAGGAACTAGGATTAGGCAGCATCTGTGGTTCTGTTACACAACTCGCTGAGGGACAGAGAGACATACAAAAGTGGGAAAATCTTTATTGATCAACTTTCCTTTTTACTGGAAGACACTATGGAAGAAGCAAACTGAGAAGTTAGAAAGATCCGGATTTGGATTTCTCAGCAATGAAATATTGGGGAAAGCTTCTTCTTGTTTCCTTGTCTACAAGTTGGATAAAAAGAGTGGAAAAGATAGAGTAACAAAGCACATAAAAATAGCTGACACAATTCATTCAGTTATAGACTCATTTAGCAAATATTATCATTCTATATTCAAAGAACACACTAAAGAAAACCAATGCAGAGCTTCCCTCATGGAGATCATGGCTTGGCAAAAGAAACATACAATAAACAACTGTACTTTAAGTAATTTGACTATTGTGATGATGAGCCCACTGAAGGAACACAGGTGTCAACTGAGCTAGACCTAGAAGGATCAGGAAACACTTGGTTACTGAATAACACTTGTGTTTTCTCTACCCCGTCTTTCCCTCCTATAGGAGACAGTATCAGCACTCGCTCATATGTCTTGGGCCTCATCCCTTCATTTTGCTCAGAATATGCACATGTGTCCACAACCCTTTGCTTGTAGCTTTTCCCCAAAGCAGATGAAGGCTGCTCTGTGCTCCAGCAGGCAGAGAGGAAGTGATGGAAATGAAACCCTTGGGAGTATCTTCACCCACCATGGGGAATAATGCTGTGGCATTCCTTGTCTGCCAGTGTATCCTCAGTGGCATCAAGCTCCAAGTGTCCAGGGCTTGCTAGCACACTGATTTTGGCTGTGGTCCCTTTTGCTCACATCTCCATTCCTCTGCAGGTGTTTTCTGCCCCTCCCTAGTACACTACTTGCACCCAATTGACTCAGGTCTGGTCTCATGGGAGCCCAAACCAAGAGAACTTATCTCTCCAACTTGTCTATATCCCAAAGCCCTCATGTCTCCCCAGATTGGGCACAAATGTGGCCTACAATGCAAGAACAGACTTCCGGGAATAGATTGATTGTACAATGTATGATCTACACCAGGACATCATGAAGGGTGAAGGAGGAAGCCTTGAAAGTAGAACAAGAGCACGACAGGCATGAACCGGGACTACCTCGGGTGAGCTGCGATGCAGGGCCAGCCTGTCTCAGAGAAACTTTAACCCTTCCAGGAAGATGTCAAGGCCGGGGTGCTGGTGGCTGACCGGTGGAGTCTGCGCACTGCTCAACAGGACGCTGCCCCTCTGTCCAAACCTCAAGACTTCTCATTCCCAGAGCCGGCAGAGCAGCTGCCCACCGTGCACGGGGAGGGAAGCATATTTCCACCCAGATCCCCCACACAAACTCACAGTTTTTAGGGAGAAAAACAACACGGATTTGTTAATGTCTTTCACCTCTTTTGGGCAGCTGCAGATTTTTAAGAGCCGACGGGTCTCCAGTGAATGCGGCTCACACCAGCGCATGAGAAATGATTGACTCTAAGAGCTTTACTGAAATGACTGCTAATGTTGAAATCACACCCGGCTCAGTACATTTCCTGTGCACTGGGGCTGCCGTGGGTGTGCTGGGGGCAGGCAGGGGGGGTTCCCAAAGAAGGAAGTTTCTATGCAGACCCTGCAGCAGGGAGAGATCGGGTTTCAGCCTCCCTTTGCTAATTCCCCCTGCATTTTTCTTTCCCCCCAAACATTTAAACTTAAATAGCTATATAAGTTCAAATGTTCTTTTATAGAGTGAAATAAACAGCTTTTATAGCCTGAAAACAGCAAGCTTAGAGATCAACTGTTCACCACTCAAGCGGGCATGTTTAAGCTAAAGAATTAGATGGCATTCTCTTCCTTATTGTTGGCTGTATTTTTCCCCCCAAACTAAAAGGAGGTAGCATATAAATTAGCTACCATATAAGTTGTCAGGGAAAGAAGTTATTGTAGCCTTCAAGCATTTTGCTACAAGGCTGCCCCCCTCTGGCTCCCACCACAACCCACAGCGTGATTTGTGGAGAAAGCAAGTTATGTTTAAGAAGGAGCAGCTCTGAGTTGAGGGAAGTCAAAGTCCGTCCCAGTGGTTGGTCACTCTCTCTCTCCACCTCCTGGTTACTACTCCGGGCTTCTCAGCCCGTCTTATACTTTTTCTAAGTTCCAAAAGATATAGCTGGGCTTCAAGTGAAATTTAGCAACCCAGGGTTCCTAAACAACACATGATAAGCAAGTTAGGTTGAAGGCAGGGAACAGAAGCACAAGGAACATTCTTTCTTCTTTGCTAGGGCTGACTTTTTCATTCCAGGGAAGATTATAGTGTCCTGCTTTTAGGGCTCTTCCTCCATCTGGGGACTAGGAAGCAACTAGAATTCATGCAATAGGCTGCATGGTAAAGCCTGATGCTGGATGCCCTATGTCTTGCGTGTTTGCACTGAAGTACTCAATTCTTGTTAATTCATTCAACAAATAGAGCTTCGGAGTGTCTGTTGATACCTGATCTTTCTCTATAGCCACACTTCCTATCACTCTCTAATATGCTTTCCAGAAACAGGAGACATTTTGTCATGCTTCCCAAAATTCATTTTCCTCAAGCAACGGAATCCCTATTCCAGCCCATCAGCCTGAAGGACCAACCCTTCTCTCAAACTTTAGAACCTAAAACATGTCTGTATCAGTGTGCTAGAGCTGCTATAACAAAGTAGCATAAACTGAGTGGCTTAAACAAAGTAATTTATCCTCTTACAGTTCAAGAGACAAGAAGTCTGTCAGCAGGCCTGGTTCCTTATGAAGGTTGAAGAAGAATCAGTTCCATGCCTCTCCCCTAGTTTCTGATGTTTTGCTGGCGATCTTTGGGGTCCCTTGGTTTGTAGAAGCATCACCTCGATCTGTGCCTTCATCTTCATGTGGCATCCTCTCTGTGTGCATGTGTCTGTGTGCAAACTCCCCCCTTTTTATAAAAATATTCAGTCACATTGGATTAGGGCCCTAATGACCTCAGTTTAAGTACTTACATCTCCAATGACCCTGTTTCCAAATAAGACCACATTCTGAGGTAGTGGTGGTTAGGACTTCAATATATGATTTTAGGGGGTGCAAAATATAACCCATAATAATGCCTTTCCCATGGGTCAATACAACAGAGTTGAGGATGCTCCCTCCTTCATTGCCACCTTTCTGGACACTCATTTAATTTTGTACAATGCCCGTAACACAGCAATGATCGTATTGAACTTCAGCTGTTTGTTCAACTGTCTCCTGCACTAGTCTCTGGTCTGCAAGTTGCCTGAAATCATGACCCCGCTGATTCCCTTCAGACGCTCAGTGAATATATCTCGTATAATAATAGCCTATTCTGAATTGCTCCCTTTTTGCTGAGTGCTGGGGAGAAAGCGTGCCGAGTAAATTCATAAAGACACCTCCAGCCACCTTCCTCTATACAGGGGTCCTAAGGGAGGAAGGAGGTTTTCCTGGGTTCCCAGATTCACTTCTTCTCCTGGCGTTTCCCTTTTAAAGTCTTCATCCTTCTACCCATTTCTCCTGCTGTTTCTTTCTTTTTCTTTATTTCCAACCCTGCCTACTTCCAGCTACCACCAAGACACTTTCTACATATGCCCCAATGTGTGTTGAATCTAAATAGCTATTGTCATGAGGTTGAGGGGAGGATGGAAAACTGGGAGTTTATCAAAGTATCCCTAATACAATTTATATAGGCTGTCAGCAGTTGTTTATGCCTTCATATTAATTCTGGGATTTATACTTATTTTATTCTGATGATATAATATGATGTATAATTGCTTTTGAGAGTATGGAATTGCTTTTGTGGAAATACGGGGCTTGAGTCATGAATCCTAATGCCGTGCTGCCAAAAGGCTTTTGTCGTTCTGAGGAGGGTGCTTCATGTCTCTTCTTATTCAGAAGAGAAACTTTCACACCCTAGGGAGTTCATAAAAATGGAGAGGGTGTGTGATCTTGATCTTGCTGCAGGTTTTCTGGGAAGCTCTTAGTTGGGGCTACATGTACTATATACATTTGAAGTGCTTCCCAAATCCGTAACCCTTCATTTGGAAATGAGTCTCCCAGTCCAACCTAAAGAAGTAGGCCAAGGCAGCCACACCTGTGCCAGGTAACTGGTCTTATCTGAAAGGAATATGGGCAGGTGCCTGACTCCAGTGGAGCCAATCGGCTTCACTCTTGAAAAGATCAACAAAGCCTCACAAAATATGCTATGAGATTGGAATTGATTGTGGATCAATAAGGTCTTATAAGGCTAGAGCCTGGGTTGCCACCACAGACCACAGGCTCACCCAAGTTATAGGGAAGCAAAAACTCACAGCCTTACGAAGGAAGTGGGCTGTGTAGAGGAGAATGCAGCGTGTGTGCAGAGGAATGCGAGGACACAGAGCCACGTTGAAAAATGTCTACCTTCCAGGCTGCCTAATGACATGTTTCTCTTTAATATGCCACTGAGAAGTCTTCTATTCATTGTGGCAACACAGTCCATGATGAAGATCCCTTTGTGTGGAAGCTCCAGGAAAAAGGACACAGCATAGGTCTATTCAGATACAGAGTTCAAAGTAAAGATGACCTACTCTCACACGGTTTCCATGAGTCGGGAACCTAGGAGCAGCTGAGCGGGGTGGTTCCGGCTGTTAAAGTAGCAAATGGGCTGTTGGCCAGGTGTTCCTTCATACAAAGACGTGATTGACATCATTAGTCATCAGGGAAATGCAAGTACAAAGTACAGTGAGGTTATCATCCCCCCTACCCCGCCCCCCGGGTTAAAATGGCTTTTATAAAAAAAAACAGGCAATAATGAATACCAGAGAGGATTTAGAGAAAGGGGACCCTTGTACAGTGTTCATGGGAATGTAAATTAGTACAACCACTATGGAGAACAGTGTGGAAATTCCTCAAAAAACTAAAAATAGAGTTACCATATGACCCTACAATCCCACTGCTAGGTATATATCCAGAATAAGGGAATTCAATATATCGAAAGATTATCTGCACTCAAATGTTTATTTCAGCACTATTCACGATAGCCAAGATTTAGATTCAATGAATGAATGTACAAAGAAATTCTGGTACATATACACATGGAATATTATACAACCGTAAAAAAATGAAATCCTGCCATTTGCAACAACATGAATGGCACTGGTGGAGAACATTATGTTAAGTGAAATAAGCCAAGCACAGAAGGAAAAATCTCTCATGTTCTCACTCACATGTGGGAGCTCAATATTAAAAACAATTGATCTCATGGAGACAGAGTGGAATAACGGCTACTAGAGGCTGGGAAGAATAGCGGGAAGGGGTGGAGGGATAAAGTGGGGATGGTTAATGGGTGCAAAAGTATAGTTAGATAGTTAGATAGAATGGACAATATTTGATAGCACAATCAAATGACTATAGTCAACAATAAGTTAGGGTACACTTCAAAATAATTAAAAGTGTGGAATGGTAATATTCCTAGGTGATGGATACCCCAATTGCCCTGATTTGATTAATTCACATTGTAGACCTGTATCAAACATCATGGGTACCATATAAATATATACAACTATTATGTACCCATAATAATTAAGAATAAAAAAAATTAAAAGACTTGACTGATCTGCAAAATTCACTCCCAATGTGTCTCACTTACCTTCCCATAGAGTGCTGGTTGCTGGAAGGAGGCCTCACTTCCTCATCATGTGGCTTCTCCACAGGACTGCTTGAGTGTCCTCACGGTATGGCCACTGGCTGTCCCCACAGCTGGTGAGCCAAAAGAGAGCATAGTGGAAGCATATCTTATGATCCAGCCTTGGAAGTCACACCTCAATTTTGACAGCACCGATTGGTCACACAGGTTGGCCCTACCCCGTGGGAGAAGGGGATACACAAGGACAAGAAAACTGGGAGGAGGAGACCCCTGGGGGTCACTTTGGAGCCTGGATTCCAAGTCTGTGGCCAAGAAAGTCCGTAAACTAATTTGTAAGAGAACAAATTGAGGCAGCTTCTTTCTCCAAGCCTGTTCTCAGACATTACCCGTGTGCACATGGTCTATCTCCCAGACACACCCATCTTCCTGCTGGTATGCATACCTTTCCTGTGTCTTCAAAGTCCCCCCTTTCCACTCTTCCTTAAGCTCCCTACTTACCCTCATCCTCCAAGGCCTGTTCACATGTCACACCTTTTCTATTTAGCTCTCCCTGATCTACCAACACCTGGCAAAAATAGATTGCAGCCTTTTCCCTGCTTCACAGCACTCTGTGCATAGCTCTCTCATCACATTGACTCCATTCTGTGGCTACATCTTGAAACAGAAACTATGCTAAATATTGAAGATGGGAAATAAGGCAGGGGTTAGTCAGACAGGTTTTGGAAAGGCTAGAAAGCCAACAAGCACAGTCCTCCCAGCTCTGTCTAAGACTCAAACTGGGATATGAATCCCCAGAGCCCAGTGGTAGCCTCTGGGTTAATCTCAAGACTTCCCTAGAACCACCAAGTCCAACGCAGGACGGCACAATCTGCTGAAAGCTGAAATGAACAACACTCAGTAATTCCAACCCAGCCTTGAGAACATCTTAGAATATGTGTTCTTTCCCCATGCTTTCAAATTACTAAGCTGCTCTCATCTGTCACTTTGTGGTGAATAAATGCAGAGTGATTCCCTGGAAAGACTGAATTGGAGCTTATGCGCCGTTGGGCCAATGACCACAGGTTTCCTCTTGCTTTTTCCTCTCAGCCTCTTGGGAGGGAAAATGGGTCAGGATAGTCCCCATTCTCCTCCAGGGAATAGGGGAAGATGTTCTGGGGAGAGGGGTATGTGTGTGTTTTCCTCGTAAAGAAGTGAAGTATATACCAGGCCCTGGGAGGAGAGGCAGGAGAATGGATGAGACAGTTCTGTTAGAGACGTGTTTAGCAAAATCTTGGTGCAACTTTTTATTGGGATCTCCCCACTTCTGAGAATTAATCCTGTTAACTGTCATTTATTGCTACTTATTATGCACCAGACACCAGGCTGATCCCTTTACACACATTGTTTCAATTCAAACTTATGTTAATAACACCTGGGAAGGTAGGTACCATTATTGTCATTCCCACATAGGTAGACTGAGGCTCAGAGAGGTGACACAACCGACTCAGAGTAAAGCAAGGTGGTGGAATTTGAATCAAGGGGTCTCTAAGTCTGGGCCCACACTCTAACTGGAATGCTACATTGCTGCAGCACTGAGTCTCCACAATATCCTTGACTCTTCAGGTCTACCATTGCTTACCTCTTAATGGAGATGAGTGCATGATTCTTAACACCCAACACACGTTAATAAGTCAGTCAACAACTGCCTCCCTGAGAGCGGGGAAGTATGAGCAAGGCCACTGTTCTTCCTAGTCCACCCAGTTAATGCCAGTTGCCTCCGTGTTCTAGTGGCTTTAGAATTTATTCCACCCCCTATTACCCTCAAAAGTCCCAGTTTAGATGACACATCATACGATCACTCCATGCAGAAGCCCTCTTTGATTCAGTGCCTGGAACGGAATAGCCTAATGAGAAATATTGGCTAGTCCGAAAGATATTTAGTTCTCTGGGGAACAGTGTCATGCCCAGGCAGAGGGGGTAACCCCTAAACACAACCTGTTCCTCCTAAATGAGTCAGATGAGGCCCCCACAACTAGAAGTGCCCCCTCCAACCACAACTGCCTGCCCCAGTATGTCCCAGACATGTTACCTTTCAGAAACACATTGGGGACATAGGTTCAAGTGTCCATGGCTTAACCCAATGTCATGGAGCCTGAGGGTCCCACACCATTGACCTTGGGTCCTGGCACCACGATGTGTCTAGACCTTTTTCCTCCCACTTTCCCTCTTTCCTCTGGCTCCCTGCACATGTGTTCCCTTCTCTCCCCCGAGCCTGGTAACTAATACTGCTCACTCCTGGTGAAAAGCCCAGCTCTGTGGGAATCACACAGCAAAGGAATGTCCGCGTCTGCAGGCCTCCTGGGTCATGCGGGTGTCAGGGGCCTCAGCCCTCTCTGTGGTCACTGCTGGCCCGGGTTTAAAGGCATTAGTCAGTCTCAGCCATACCCCCACCCTTGGGGGCCCACACCTTTGATCCTTTGCAGGCCTCTGACCATAGTAACCACATCCCAGGCTCTCGCGAGTTGTAAACTGCCGTGTCTGCCCTCTTTGGATGCCTGTGCTACTTGGTGCTTCTTTCTTCCATTTCACTCACGCTCGCTGGCCACGGTGCCTGGGTTCTTCCCCTAGATCTCTGTGTGGCTGGCCCTTTCTCACACTTTCTATCTCAGCTGCCAAGCCACTGATGCTAAGGGGCTTTCCGTGACTACCTTACCACGTTAGCCCTAAGCACACAGCTTATTAAAAGTCAAATCACTATATTTAGTTTTACTGTTTGCCTTCTCCCCTGGAATATAAGGTCCACAAGGCCAGGTACAATGTCTGACTCCCCTCCACTCTCTCCGCAGTGTCTGGTGCTGGCTGACTATCAATGCTGGCGAGATATAGATATATTTCCTTTTGCACTTGGCTTTATCTCCCAGGGCTGTGACTATTCATATTCCCCCAAAAACAATCACTTCGTGTTTCACTTTTGCATTCGGCTAGGGAATGATTCAACTTTCTATATTTTTCCATCTGACACCTTCTTAACCTCCATGAATTCTCTAAAGTTAAAGACAGTAACTCATGCTTTCAAGTGGTTACTTTATTATCCTAAGATGAATTGTTGATTGTTATGACTGAAGGGGATTGGGTGAAAGTGGGATTATGAAAACTATTGGTTTTTGAGGGCTACTCTGTGCCAAGAACTGGGCAAGGAATTTTATATACTTCAAAGCAACTAATAAAATGTGTGGGAAATTGCTTTGCTAACAGTGATCTGGTATCTGGAAAGCTGTTTAGAAATGTTAGTATCCACGGTTTGGTGATGGTTAGGGTTAGTCTTTGCAGCATTAACTTACCATTTCTTGCTTCTCTGTCCTATCCTTTGTTGACGATATGCCCAGGTTTCCTTCATGTCTCATTGTAATTTTAGCCATCCAATGATCTCATATGTATTAGGACTTTTATAGTTGCATTGAAGAGAAACTTTAACTCAAACTGGCTTAAATGATAAAGGGAATTCAATGGTTCTTGTAACTAAACAGCCCAGGGGTACCCACTTCAGGTGCAATGCAGTATGACCCAGGATTTAAATGTGCAATGAGGACTGGGTTTCTACTTTGTTTTTCTTGGCTCTGCTTGTTCACTGTGAGCAGCATTTTCTGAAAAGCTCTTCTGTAGGTCCGATAAACATTAGCAACAGCTTCCAAGGCTTATATCTTTCTTCCTGGCTATCCAATGGGTATGTGTCAAAAGGAGGCGCTTCCAATTTCATTCTGTAAAGAAAGAGGCTGTTCCCTCCTTGCAACCTCATAAAACACCCTCTCAGACCAAGGATACTGGTTGGGTTACATGCTCAGTCCTGAAGTCACCACTGTGGCCAGGATGGAATAGGCTGGTTGTCCTAAGCCAATCAGAGATGCTGGGCTGCCAGTCAACCTCACTTCAAACGCACAGTGGGGTACTGGGCAGAAATGAGTTCCCCTACTGGAAATTAGCACACTGTTGGAGAAGCCAGTAGTGAGTACTGGGAAGAAAAACAAGAAATGTCACTGCTATAACTTACCTATAGAGTCAGATGGGTTTGTTGAGATGCCAGTCAATTGTTAATTTCTTCAGTGGAGGGACTTTATTCTAGTGCCTGCTGTGTAGCAAAGGAGCTGAGGATACAGAGTTGAATATAAGGGACAGTTGCTAGTGAAGAACTCGCAGTCCTCTGTCTGGCTTTCTTGGCAGAAAGGGTTGGGTAAAGGTGGGGAATATAGGGAAGTCCTTGCAAGGCAGAGGACAGTGTGTGCAGAGGCATGACGGCCTTGACAACCAGGGTGGACACTAGGAGAGGTGGAAAGTGACATGAAAGCAGAGCCCAGGGAGTCACAGGAGTGAGAAAGTCAAGGTGGGCCAAGCTGCCATAGGCCAGATGCACCACCGTTCAAAGAACTGGTGATGTTTTATAGCAGTGGAGCTTTAATCACAGATCAGAGAGAACCGGCTAAACAAACAAACAAAAAGTTAGCCTTTTGTCTTCCACTATAAAAGAATATAAATTATTTATGGCTTAAAAAAATTAAATTTCAAAAAATGAAAGCGTAGAAAAGAAATCTTCTTGGCCTAGAAAAGACATTGTTATTGAGTATTTCACAAAAGCTGAAAGATCATAATGACTATTAATAAAAGTGAGGCATCAATATTTAAAGTCTCGTAACATTAACAACTAAGCATATAAAATAAAAACTTTTTAAAAAGGGGAAAACATCATCCACGTAAAAGAAAAGCAAATGTTTGAGATCTTTAATATTAAAAGAGATCTTATCAATTCATTAGATAAAAGCTACAAAGAAATAACAACTGATTTGAGAAAGAATAAGCAATAAGATCATGGGAATGTGTTCATTCTTATTCTAATAAAATGAATGCAAATAAAGTAGATTATAAGGTTTCTATCTAATTGACAAAGATATTTTGTTCTTTTTATTTTGTTTGTTTTACCTGACACTTACCTCCTACTAGCATGGTCCTTCTCAAGGACGGTGCCCCAAAAGCTATCAAAAATGTTTACAACAAGCCTTCAATGTCACTGATTAGAACTTATCTGAAGTACATAATTAAGGATATGAACACAAACGTACACACAAGAATGTTTATCTCAGCATAGTTTATAATAGAAAAACATTTCTAGAAAAGGAAATAACCTCAAATTCAGTAACAAGTAAAATCACACAAGGGATATCTGCATTGCGTGATATTGTTCAGTCAATTAAAATGGATTTTGTTGATAAACACCTATTGACATGAAAAGATAGATATTAAAAGTTTAAAAGTATGTTTTAAAATGTTATGTGTATTACAATACCAGTTCTGTTAAAATTTATATGTGTCCGTGTGTGTGTGCAAAGAAAGAGCAGTCATTTCAGAGTGGTAACGTGGTGAACTTTTTCATTTTTTTTGTATCTACATATTCATTCCTTCATTCATTTTTGTCTTTCTTTTCTGCTAAATATTAAACATATAGTATATAATGAAATATGTCATTTTTATTTAAGTTATTAAGTAAGTCATTTAACTTAAATGCAATGACTGTCGTGGTCAGGTGAGGAAAGTCTGGGTGGGGAAGAGGTAGAAAGGAGCGATGGAGATGTGAGGAGTGGAATGGAAGCCCCAAGGGTAGGACCCTGGCGGAGAGGGCTGAGCTGAACGGCTATCAGAAGACCCAGGCTCTGATGGACTACACAGGAGCACGAGGCAGGATACACAGAGCGCTGGGGTGGGGAGGAGGGGCTCAATGCAATCTGCAGAAACACCGATCAGGTAGATGGGTGATTAGACAGACGGTTGGATGACAGAAAGCCCAAGCACTTTAGTTTCTGCAAAATAGGGATATGAGCCCTTCCCCTTTTCCAAGAGTTTCACTGAAAATCAGTGACATGAGGCAGACTGATTAATAGGAGAAAAGCTACACAAATGTATTTACCATGTATACACTGGAGCCTTCAGAATGAAGACCCAAAGATACAGGGAAAATTGTCCATTTTTATGCTTAGATTCAACACAATACAGACAGCCATGTAGAAACATGATTGGTCAAAAGGAGTATGCTAAGTTGACCTGATGCTTGTAGATTGAAACCCAGAAAGGCTCATCTGTATAGATTCTCCTTGGCCTCACTGAGCTGGGTTCCCTCCTTGTGGGTGTGGGGCAGGGTCCTCTCTGGAATGGGGGTCTTCTGCCCCACAGTCGAATAAGGTAGGTCAGATAATGTCATTATGACCAGTTTTTACACAGACTGTTTTTAGGTTTTATGCTTTTATGCTACTTTTTTTGATTATCAAGAAAAGGAGTTCTGGTTTCTATGACTTGCCTTGGGGAAGTAGGATTCTAGTTTCCGTGGCTTGTCTCAAGGGAGAATGAAACAGAGAGACAGGAGGAGAGGAGAAAGTCAAAGCAAAATGTTTGCTTCTGAGGCTGCTTCTGGGGCCTTCACTTTGGGGTACTGTTTCCTGGGCCCCAACATAAGGGATTCTAAACATATTCTGAGTATGAAGTGCTTGCAAGCTTTGACGGCATAATCAGCTAGGAGGGATCACTACTTTCCCTCGATATTGATGACTGTCTTGGGCGTGATTAAGGGTGGTGTTTCCAGAGTGGAAGCCTCTGCAGAGGAGGAACTCTAACAACACAGAGGCTCCCTTCTTTTTCCCTCCATAGTCTCTTACTTAACATTTGCTCACACTCATGCAGGGCTTAGCCAAGCACTTCTGTATGTATTAACTTATTTACTTGCTTAAGAAATGAGGTACAGTGCAGTCATATGATGAAGATCTCATGGTTACTAACAGGCAGAGCAGGGTTTTGAACGTGGGCATTTTGGCTCCCAAGTTTGTGCTTTAACCGCTGTCATTTCATGTCACAGGTTTGGTCCCATAGGCAATGGGACAGGTGGATGGAGGAAGAAAGATACAAGGATTAGGTGGGAGGAAAGAGAATGAACGTTATAGAAGCATTGCCCTATGTGAGTGACAAGTGATATTGAGGAGACTATTGAAAAAGAGATCAATCACTTCCATTTAACTCATCAGGCATTTTTGGGGTCCTTCTCTGGCAAGGACCAGAACCATCGAGCGGTGAGCAGACTGAGAAATCCCCTCTGTTCCCAGGGAGCTAATAGGGAGAAGCAGTTTCTAGCAGCCACGTTTGCTCCAATAGTCAGGGAAGACTCTGTTGAAAGAATATTTTCTCTGTCGTAAATTCACAAATTATTCTCTCTGCCTGGCTCAGAAATGTGGAACTTGACCTTGCCAAGAGGGAGAGGTGTACCCTCATGGCCCGAGGCATCCCTGAGGGCAGGGGCCTGGCTGACAGAGGAAGCTTTCCTCCATAGAAACCATAGAAGTGGAGCCTGGGGTCTGAGTGTCTCCAGCCCAGATGTATATTCTTGGTCCTCCTCGCTCTGTGGGTGCAATGTTCCCCTGAGGACTTAAGGATTCTTGCTCAGCGAACTTACCCAAGAAACAGGCCATCCTGCCACGTGCTGAAGGAAAGTTGGCTCCAATCTGGAGTAGGGATGATGCTTTAGGAAATGCAATGAAAAATTGGTAGGCTATATGTGCTAAACTAAACCAAAGCCTCCACCATGATCTTCCAATCCCACTCCTTAAGACAGATGACCACTATATTCACCAAAAGACATTTATTAAATTTAAAACATGCTCAAAAATGCTTAATTCAAATAGCCCTGAACTGGAACCAATGTAAGGGTCCATCAACAAAGTAGATAAAATGATTGTGGCGTTTCATACCATACATAAAATGCTGGTACACACACGACACAGACGAGTCTCACAGACTTGCCCAGAAATAGGAGCCAGACACAAAGACAATACACTGAATTTATAGGAAGTTTCAGGACAGGAAAAACTAATTATAGGGTCAGAGGTCAGAGAGATCCCTATATGAGGGATATTCACTGGGGAGGAGCAAGTGGGAGCTTCCTGGGTTGCTAGAAACATTCTCTCTTGTGTTCTGAATCGTGGTTATACAGGTGTCTGCATCAACCTGTATAGCTGATTTATGGACTTTACTGTATGTAAATTATGTCTAAAAAACTGCTAAGATACCTGGGCAGAAAGACTTGTAATGTCTTGTTGAGTGTGTCGTGAAAATGTGTATGGAATTTAAATGTGTAGAAGTTGAATAATTGATTTTCATATCCTGAGCGATTCATGTCCCCCAAAGCCAAAATAGATTATAAAATTCCAAATAAATATTAATACATTTCCAATATGTCATGCATATTCACCTTTGAACACAGCATTGAGCCCGATGAGGAGCATTTCATTAAAGGTAATGACAATAGCTAATGTTGATATAATACTTTCTGTGCACTGTGCATGGTCTAAGCCCTTCAAGTACTCCATTTAATTACACAAGAAAGCTATGAGGTATCACTGCCACCAGGAACATTCCTATGTGCTACATGCAGGGTACAGAAAGTGTAAATGATTGCTCAAAGTCACATAGCCAGTACTTAGCACCGAGTTCCAAACCCAGGCATTTTGGCTCTAAAAGTCATGCGCTTAACCCTACTTCATACTTATTCTACTTAAATAGTCCCCTCTCTGCAAGTCTAACAGTCTCTGTCTTTATCTCAATTACATTATATTTAGGAAACTCGCCTTTTTCAGTACTGGCATTAGCTTTTTAATTTGTCTGTCTTCTATTCAACTTGAAATAATATTATGTGCAAACTGCAATTAAAGATTACATTCCGAATGTTTTATTACAGAATTCAACATCTCAAATAAAATTTTATCCTGAATCCCAAAATAAATAAAAATTTGAGCTCTTTCAACCGAAGTAGAATGAATAGGTTGGAGGGAGGGGAAATGTAGAGATTTTGGCAGCTCCTCCCACCGCCACCTCCAGACTGCACCTAAATTTTCTCCTAGGGAAGCTTTGAGCAATAGAATCCCAATAATAGTGGAAAAATGAAAACAAAAACAAGCAAACTAGAACAAAAACAAATATGAAAACCTTCTAAAAGAGAACTGGTAACTAACAGGCAACAGTTTGAAATTGGCTTTCACCAGCTAATGCAAAGTAGCCTGAATTTGGTTTAGAAATACTATTGTAGAGTATCACTCTATACTGTATGAAAAGATGAGTTTGAAAGCATTAGATGTAGTTAACCCCAGGACCACATGTACTTTAGGATAGACAAAATAGTTTTGTGGCTGAATTTCCCAGCCCTCAAGTCCTTAAATGAGACCATCTACTTCCTTCAGGAAATATTCCCTGTGCTGGGATGCTATGTGATTTCCAATATATAGACATCCTTGATCTTCCTGTGATCCAGTTTGAAAAATCTGCACTTTCAAACTTTATTTTTGACAGCCCTGAACTAACTTTTCTCTGTACATACTGTTTTTAGCTTTTGATTTCAATTAAAAAAGTAATATGTATACACAGTTAAAAATGAAATAAATAAAATAAAAACTTCAAATGGCGTTGAAGAGTCTCATGAAGGTAAATCTTCTTCCCATACAAGAATATTAGATGCAAACACTGTAAGGGTTCCCATTTTACCTTTCCAAAATTTTCACTGTAATGCTGACTTGTGCGTGCATGTCTTTTGTGTTTTATTTTATACACTCTTCTAAATCATGTCATCATTTTCATTTGTTTGTTCTTCTGTTTGTTTTTACTTGGAAATGTATCTTACAAATTTTGTAAAAGTTTGCTTCATTCTATATTGAGATCGGACATTTTCCTGCCTATTAATGAAACAAATTATTCAAACAGTTCCCACTGATGGGTATTTGGGTTGTTTCTGATACTTTGTCATTGTAAGCAAAGCTACAATAAACCTCTTCATATATATGTTGTTACAACACTATTCAAGATGCATTTCTGAAAATGTAAGTGCTGGAGCAAACTGTATGTGCATTTAAAAAACTGATAGATGTTGGCAAACTGCCCTGCAATTCACACTCTGAATGGCCTAGGACAGGCAGTTTCCCTCCACTTTTCCTAGCACTTCATATCATCAATTTCGAATGTCTTCACTTCAGCTAAGGAAAGGGGACTCGGAGGGTGGAATGTAGGTGCTCTTTGCTGGTCATTAGTTCAGTTTCTGCGGAAGCACTGTCTTTGTCTATAGAACGGTGATTATTTGGTAAACAATCCTGGTTATAGATCCACTTGAGAAGTTCTCCAGTGTCTCTAAGAATGGGGAGGCTGAAATGGGGTCAATTGCATCCTATTTTGCTTGGCTCATGCTGCCTGGAAGATAATGGAGCCTATATTTATAGTAAATGTCATCATGGTATGGTGGGTAATTTCTGAACACTAGAGAGAAATCTGAGGAAACCAACCATGATATCCAGCTGCCTCAGAAACAAGGTACTAAGGTGAGCAAGGCCAGTGAGTGGGGATCAGTTAGCATCCTCAAACCCACAGCTAACACACACTGCATGTGAATCGCGGAGCCAAGCTGGGACCACTTTAAGCCCCTTGAGAGCAGCCTGTTCCTCAGGTAGGTAGGGAAGCCACACCTGCAAGAACGAGGCAGACAAACCTGCCAGCCTTAGGCTTAGATGGGCATGGTCTTCATTTATAAAGTTCCTGCCTCAGAGATCAGTTTAAAGAAAGTCCTTAACACAAAACCTTCGGGTCAATAGCCCAAAGTAGGTGTGGCTAAGTGATTAAGGAGAGACCTCTCTATCAGATTTCTACCCCAAATTCAACATTCATGGAGATGGCATCAGTGAGATTTTACTATGCAGAACTCTGAACTCACAGAATAGATAAATCAGTAGAGGTTTAGTGTGAGGCTCAGAATTCACCCTGGGCTCAATTTAAGAAGCTCTCTATGTACCTACATTCAGAATAAGATTTAATCTGCTGGGGCAGCTGTGATGCAGGGAGAAAACCGGGACCCATTTTCCTGGCAGAGTGGCCATTTACGGGCTGTGAGGCCTGGGAGTAATAGCACCTCCCACACAGGTGTCAACGTGAGCACCGAGACAGATGATGGATGCGAGAGCTTTGGGAAACCGGAGTGCTGCAGCACACGCACAAGCTCGGCTCCCCAGGCCACGGCAGCCCTGAAGAAAAGGCAGGTCATGCACACACATGTCCGGTTCTGCCCCAGCCAGGAGTATGGATGGCCACTCTGACTTACAGACTTCCTTGGGTGTTCTGGGGTGCGCCCACAGGGTGTTTTTGGCTGCTTGCAAACATGAGCTCTCTCACTCCATGACATTCTTTATGCTCTTCATCTCTGCTTCTCTTATTGCAGTTGTTCCTGGTGCCCCGAGTCATGGTGAATGTGTGGGTGCCTCTCCTGTTCATGCTGGCTCTGCCAAGGCTGCCTCCTGCCCGAGCCCTTGGAACGTAACGAATTCTTTGATCATGGAATTTGCTAGTCCATATGGCTGTATCTTTCCCCTAAGCAAATAGTAACCCTCAGAAAGAAAATGACCTTGCTCTGGTTATCCGTAGCTGCCTAAGAAATCACCCCATAGGCCACATTGCTTTAGTGATGATGATGCTTGTTTTGCTCGTGAATCTGTAGTTTGAGCAGGGCTCAGTAGAAAGGTCATCTCAGTTTTACTTAGCATCAAAGACAGGGGACCAGAATTATCTAAAACTCAGTCACTCCCGTCTCTGACAATTGATGCTGACTGAGCTGGAACCTGAGCTGGATCTGGGACTGGAACACTTTTATGTGGCATTTACATGTAGCTGGATGGCTACATGTCCGTGGCTTGGTGTCTGGGCTCCATGTTGTGAGTGCCCGTAAGAGAGAGAGGAAACTATATTACCTCTTATGACCTAACCTCAGAAGCCATACATTGTTGTTAGGCTGTATAATATTTGCTAGAAGCAAGTCACTTCCAACTTCTAAAGCTGGCATATAATCAAGGGGAAGGGAAGTGGACTCCACCCCTTAGTGGCAGGAGTGTCAAGAATTTACAGACATACTTTAAAACCACCACACCCGTACACCCAACCCCATCTGTATTACAACCTGCAACAGACTAAAGACCTGCTTTGCCTGGCATTAGCAGGTTTTGAGTCTCTGTTGTGACTTATTAATGAAACACCTCTTGCCATTTTATTGGCAGGGTTTGCTTGCAGTATGCTTGCCCTGGGACTCAACATTAAGTCCTTTGGTGTTCGATTGGGAAAATGACACTCTTCTGTATTCACAATCACACTTTTATGTTGTAACCAAGGTTTTTGTTTGCGGAGTGTTTTGTTAACTATTGTTGCATAACAAACTGTCCTCAGAGTCCGGAGGCTGAAGAATGGCTACACTTCAGTTTATCTCTGCTCTGTCTCCCAAACTCCTCCTGGAACTATGAAGCTGGCTAGGGGATGTTTAGCTCATGGTGATGGCAGAGACATAATGGAGTAAGTGGAAAAAGATGAGGCCTCTTGTCCTAGTCTCTGAATTGTCCCACTATCACTTCCACCCACATGCTATTGTCTAAAATAATCACATGGTCAGGCCCAAAGACAAAGGTCAGGAAGGGTATGTGTGTATAGCCAGGGAAGGGTGAAGAATAAGAGCCAATAATGCAGCCTCACTCATGAATCAATCTTTTATATGTTGACTTTCTCTAGTCCTTAAGGCAGAGATTACAAATATCACCATCCCATCTCCAACTCCTGCCTGCAGGACAATCTTGGTGAACAGATTCTATATTCTTTATGGAAGGCCTAGAACACATCTCAGAACTTTTCTCAATGCGGTGCTCCACAGATTCACTGCAAACTGACTGGACTTGGTAAAATGAAATAAATCACATTTAGAATAAATTTCATCCCAAGAGGCTCCTATGTCCCCAAGCCGAAGCACTGATCCCAACCTTGCTAAACTCTCCAGGCTCACCTGGACACACCAAAGTGCTAAGATGTGAACAACTGAGGCTGCACTTAGAAAGGTGTGTGAGAGTTACTATTTGAATTATACACATCAGTTTTGTTTGTCTGTTTCTTCTAGAATAAGGGAGGCGAAACTGTTATAATCTTGCACACAAAGCATTAGCTAAGGAAATACTATCCTGAATTCTGTGATGAGTCTATTTTCAAAAAGGTCTCTTAAAATCACCTTTCCTTATGCACGAGGGAGGTCAGGCTCTGGGTAGCATGGAATCCCTGACATTCCAGAGGTTAGACTATAGTTCTGTATCACATGCACACACGTATACACACAGGGAAACATCTAGAACCAGAAACCGAGAGGAGATAACTGTTACAAGACTCATGTTTTTCTATAAAAGAGGCTAGTGGTGAGAATGCTAGAAAACAGTCCCCTCTTCTGTTTTCTAATTTTTTTTTTTTAATTTCAGAGTATTACAGGGGTAAAAATGCTTTGGTTACATAAACTGTCTTTGCACCACCTGACAAGTGTGGCCATCCCCCAAACAGCATACACTGCATCCGTTAGGTGCGGATTTACCTATCCCCTCGACCACCGCCCACCTGCCCAACACCCTATGAATGTTACTTCCCATATGTGTACATTAGTACCAATTTAATGTTGTACCATGCGGTGTAGTTTTTCCATTCTAATGACACTTCACTTACAAGAAAGGGCTCCAGCTCCATCCAGGATAATACAATAGTTAGTTCATCACTTTTTTATGACTTAGTAGTACTCCATGGTATACATATGCCACATTTTGTTAATCCACTCATGTCCTGATGGGCACTTGGGTTGTTTCTACATCTTTGCAATTGTGAACTGTGCTCCTTTTTACAAGGACGCTCTGGCTGGTGGTATCTCTGGTCTGCCATCTTGCTCCTAAACTACCATTTTTAAAAAATGTTTATTGCCATTCAGAAGGAATGGCAATAAACCAGGAAAATAACATACTAGTTATTGTATTACCACAAAAAAAAAAGAGAGAGAGAGAGAGAGAGAAAGAGACAGAAAAACTTTTCCTATTTGCCGTTACCATTTAGAAGTAAATAGTTTTCTCCAGATGTATGAATAGCATCTTAAAATATAAAAGAAAAAAATTAATTAAACAGAAGATGCCCCTCACCCTTTGGAGTCCCTCTCCTACTCTCTGGTCCCCAGCCCTCCCTCTCCCCCTCAGCTTCAAGGCCAGCAGAGGAGGGTTGGTGCAGGGGACCCACACCAGCAAAGACAAGAGGCAGAGTTATCAGGAAGAACAGGTAGGTTAGACGCCTGCAATCTACAGAAGGCTAAGAGCAAGGATTCTTCAGAAGAAAGGAAAATAAGCCCAGTTCTGTGATCTGTATCGGAGGGCACAATGACCCATATGGATTAATGCATTCACCAGGGAGCTAGTGGCCTTCCAATATCCTAGGCAAGCATGGCTTTGTTTTGGCCTCTCTTCACTGTGGAGGTCTGGCCTAATCCACCTGCATGACAGTCACTGCTTAGGAGAGAATTATCACCTTCTAAAGAAAGGCTGTCATTTTAGCGTTGTCCCTTGAATGAGTCATTAAAAGGAGTCCCTTGAAATTTTAATAATGTCCCAAGAGCTAAAGCACCCTCTTTTCTAGGACACAGTGAATGATCCATCTAGATGATAGGGGTCCTAGGGAGGTACATTGGGCTGATTCTTATCACAAAACTCTCAGTGAAGAAGTCTCTAAGACACACCAGCTCATCTGTCCCAAGTGCTAATTGGTTTGCAATTCCCCTAATTAGTGTATCATCTACCTGGACAGCTTAGCGGTTGGCTGGAAGCCCAGACCCTGCCCAGACATATTCACAGCTCCCAGAATTTGGAAATGCAACAGCAGTGACAATTCCGCACCTCGTCCACACGTGGGCATGCCCATCCTCACATACGCACCTTCTTGCTAACACGGAACGATAACAGGTTCTCACAACGTTGCTAACAATCTCATTAGGCTGTTTGGTGTGAGGAGGAAATCTGAGCAGTTCTAACTTTGCTCTAACACTTTGTGAACAGACTACAGAGTTGCTCAGATGGGCTTCATCACTAAGCAAAGGCTGCATTTATGGGTGAAAGGTGTCAAGGATGCTCAAAGCTCCCAAATATCTCCTCCATCATAGATACGAGACACTGTACCACAGGATATATTAGCCCCTGGGGGTTAAGAACTTCCTTCTGTCCACTTCTCACAAGTTCTTTCAACAGCTGGGACACTTCTCAGAGCCCCAGGCTTTTAAACTTGGGTAACATAATGGTCTTATATGAAGGAAAAAATAAATGCATGTATGTTTGGTGTTGATATGAATTATTTCTGTGACAATATCGCTTCAGTGTATGTTAACATAAGGCTCTATCTTAACTTTATCTTCATGCCTCATATTCAACTATAGCAAAAAACACATTTACAACTTGAGTAGAAACAAAACAACAATAGCTATTACATTTGAATTAACAATATTGATTCAGTGTGTTGTCTTATATTGTGTTCTTGAAACTAAATTGCCATTTGAAATCCAAACATGACACTGATTGCTATGTTTCTATCTTTTCTGTCTGGCAAGCCCACACTATGATGCTACTGTGAGATGATTAAGTTCCCATGCCCAGCCCTTCACATGGCTTGTCTATTTGAACTGCTATGAAAGTTTTGCTCCTGCAAACGAATCGAGGGTGTTAAAAGACTTTCACCTGAAATGGACACTTCATTTATTCAGTAAGATCTCTCATCCTTCTTCTCCGTTCTTTTTTTTTTTTTTTTTTTTTTTTTTTTGGTAAAAGCACAAATGCAAGTATAGGGAAATAAAAGTAAAACTAGGGGTAGTGATCTTTATGATCCAGAATATATTTGTATTGATGTTTTTTGTGTTCTCAAAACAGTAAAGACAGTGTTGGTCAAATAATTAACACTTGCTCATTGTGGAAAATTGCACATCTCCCTTCTCTCCTTCCCAGAAAGTTCCTTTGCTCTGCGTGTAAATTGGCCCCCAGCAGACTTCCAGATGCCCCTTAATATTGGTGTGAGTGCATCTCAGACTAATGTTACAATTCTACATTTGTGCAATTATGGTCTTTGCAAGATGTGTTTTTCAAACCAAAGCTTTGTAAAGCCCTGTGTTTCTCTAATGTAACCTAGAATAGGCTAAAGTCACCAAGAAAAGGAGACACATACATGCCTGGAGAATAAGACAGCAAATATCAGGATCTTCTTCAGTGCACAGAAAAGTCTACAGAGGCGAGGCTCCTTGGGAGAAGCTGGGTGTTTGCTCGGAGCAAGGTCCAGGACTAGGTTAAGTAAGTCACTCAGCCATAAAATTCAAGAAGTGTTATGAAACTCTGTAATTAAAATAAAATAACAATTTAAAGCAATTTTTGGGATATCAAAATTAATTCAAAAAACTCCATGATATACAAAATATCGACATTTTTAAATAAAGATCATTATTCTATTGAGCTACATAGAGCCTTAGGCAACAGAGAAAAAATATATGTCTCTATACATGTGCTTTTATGTATTTTTTTAGCGTTCTTTTTTTTTGGCAGGGGATTAAAGTAGTTGAGAAAATACTGAAAAATATAATTGTATATATTAAAATAAATGACATTATTTCCAGTTTATTTTATCTTTACTAAAATAGAATTTTTGATCAATTTACTTCAGCTTAAGTTAATTAAAACTTATTTAAAACTGTCACTTGGTAAATAGAAATTGTCAACATGACAGTTTTCTCAATTGAAAGTGAGATAAGTAATGATGTAGATTTCGAAAATATTGTTGATATGTTTGCATCCATTAAAGCCACAGCATCAATTTTGCCTTCTGCTTCAGGGATCAATAAGTGCTTGGCACAGTGGCATCCTGGGCAAGGCAGAGGGTTCGAAAATTCGAAAATTAAGTAATGCCTGGAACAGAATAGATAGTTATTAAACATTAATTTTATCATCAATATCATGATCTCTTGCCGTGCACTCCAGAGAAGAACCAGGACTTCTGGCTGACTATGCTGACACAAGTCTGAGTAATTGAGGGGAAGATGGAAGAAGCAAGCTGGACTAGAATAAAGGTTTTTAAAAGTCTCTAAGTGCCACTCCTGACCCATGCTGTTGGCTTTTGTTCTGCACTGTCTCCATGACAACCTCAGGTGTAATGTGCCTCACACTTCCCCTTCCCCCAGGGCCTTCTCCTCTCCTGGAGCACATGGGCAGGGGAAAATTCAAATGGTCAAGAAACATGGAAAAATGTTCAATATCATTAACCGTCAGAAATGCAAATTAAAACCACAATGAGATATCATCTCACACCAGTCAGAATGGCCATTTAAAAAAAGTCAAAAAACAACAAATGTTGGTGAGAATGCAGAAAAAAGGGCACAGATACCCTGCTGGTGAGATCACAAATTAGTGAAACCCCCAGAGAAAACAGTATGGAGAGTCCTCAAAGATCTGAAAATAGAACTACCATTCCATCCTGTAATCCCACTACTGGGTATCTACCCATCGGAAAAGAAATTATTATTTCAAAAGGACATCTGCACTCATGTTTATGGCAGCACTACTCACAATAGCAAAGATACAGAACCAACCAAGTGTCCATCAACTGATGATTGGATAAAGAAGAAAAAGTTTATATGTACACACACACACACACACACACACACGTCATGGAATACTACTCAGCCATGAAAAAGAATGAAATCATGTCTTTTTGCGGCAACATGGATGGAACTAGAGACTATTATCTTGAGTGAAATAACTCAGAAGCAGAAAGTTAAATAGTACATGGTCTCACTTATTAGTGGGAGCTAAATAATGAGTACACGTGGCTACAGAGAGTGGAATAATAGACATTGGAGACTCAGAAGGGTAGGAGGTAGGTGTGGGATGAGACATTACCTAATGGGTACTCTGTACACTAATTGAGTGAGGGTTACACAAAAAGCCCAGACTTCACCACTATGCAATACATGCATTTAACAAACATGCAGGTGTATCCTATAAATCCATAAAAATATTTTTTAAAAAAGAAAGCATGTTTACACTTGCCTTTTATTCCTGTATATGTAAACTCGTGTAATACAAACCAATGGGAAAAGACACATGTTCTAATAACAGAATATATTCTCATTCTCGATGTTTGCTTACAAACGTGTTACTCTGTCAAACTCTTTCATTCACTGAAAGAAAACAGTTTATGATGCCTCTAAAAAAATTCTATGGGAAAGAGAAGGAAATGAAGATAACATAGTGTTGCAGAAGGATTTGGATTAGAGTCCAGCTTCCAAAATTTATAAACCTATGTTCATCCTTGTAAAACAGAGGTATTAAAACTTACTTCTTAGGAGATAGGATCAAGTGGCTGACTAGACGCAGGTAATGTGTGCCTCCTCCATAAAGAGGAGCCAGAATAGCAAGTAGATACTCAACATTTCAAAGGGATTGTCTAGGAGAGAATGCTAGGATTCACCAGAGAAGTGATGGGCACACGAAACATAAGTAAGAAGAGGGTTCAGGGCAGTCTGCCTGGCTGGGGACTGGCTGAGAGCTGGGACAAGCCCCTGAAGGAGGGAAAACAGTAAGGGAGAAATGCCCAGGGCTTCACACTCCAAAATGGGCTTTTAGGATCTTAACTACAGGAGAACTTTTTGACTCACACAGGCCTCGGGCCTAACGTGGGGAGCTGCCTAGAAATTGCCCAGAGATACTGCTCCAGAAGGGGAACCCCCAGGGAATCCCACAGGCATCCAAGCCTGGAGCACCCCCAGCTGGGCACCAGTCTGAGCATCTGGATATCAGAAACCTACAGAAGTGACTGCTGCTGCGCTGCTCCGCAGAGGAAGAGGGGACGCTGGGGGCTCCTATGCCACCCTGGGGAGTTCCCCACCACCAGCTGTGGGATGCTATCGAGACTGAGATATGAGTGGATCACACTTTCCACAGCTTTTTGCCCACGTTGCCTGCTGAAACCTAGAAAAGTTAGGGGAAACTCCTCTGGACATTGATGTAGGCAAAGAATTCATGACTAAGACCTCAAAAGCACAGACAGCAAAAACAAAAATAAACAAATGGGACTTAATTAAACTATAAAGGTCTGCCCAGCGAAAGAAAAAATCAACAGAGTGAACAAACTACAGAATGGGAGAAAATATTTGCAAACTATACATCTGACAGGGGACTAAAATCCAGAATTTACAAGGAACTCAAACAACTCAACAACAATAACAATTAAAAAAATTAATCCCATTAAAAGATGGAGTAAGGACATGACTAGATATTTTTCCAAAAAGGAGAAACAATTGGCCAATAAGTGTATGAAAAAATGTTTAATATCACTAGTCATCAGGAAAATGCAAGTTAAAACTACAATGAGATATCACCTTACACCAATTAGAATGACTATTACTAAAAAAACAAAAAAACTGATGTCGGTGAGGATGGGGAGAAAAGGGAACTCTTATACAATGCCCGTGAGAATGTAAGTTAGTGCCAACTCTATGAAAAACAGTACAGAGATTTCTCAAAGAACTAAAACTATTGTTTTTAACTTGCACTGTTCACTTAATAATTTATCATGAATATTTCCCATATTATTTCATATCATTGTACAAGAAATAATGTATACATTATGAGGACATACTGTATCTAACAAGATATACTGTTAGACTCTTTGATTCTGTAAAATTAAATTGAAAAAAAAAAAAAATAAAGATGTGAAGAAACTAGAACTTCTCTACAGTGCAGATGGGAACGAAAATGGTACAACCACTTTCAAAACTAGTCTGCTAGTGTCTTTGTTATATTGTTTTCAGTTCTAGATACTTACCCAAGAGAAATGAAAGCATTTGTCCACATAAAGCCTTGGACATAAATGCTCATAGTAGCTTTGTTTGTAATAATCCCAAACTGTAAACAATACAAATGTCCATCCACAGGTAAATAGATAAACAAATTATTCTATTTCTGTATAATAGAATGCTCCCCAGCAATAGAAAACAATGGTGAACTATTAATTCATACAGAATCTCTAAATAATTATGCTCAGTGAAGGAAGGCAGGCAAAATGGAGTACATAGTGTATGATTCCACTTATATAAAATTCCAGAAAGTATATAGGATTGAGTAGTGACAGACAACAGATCAGCTATTGCCTGGGGACATGAGGAAACTTTGGGAGTGATGGTTATTCTCATTATCTTGGTTTTAATGATCGTTCATGAATGTATATATATGTTAGGCTTATCAAATTGTACAATTAATATGTGCAATTTACCGCATGTTAATTATACCTCAATAAACCTGTCAATACACAAAAAAAAAAAAAAAAAAAAGAACTAAAACTAGAAGTGCCACATGATCCATCAATCCCACTTCTGGGTATCTACCCAAAGGAAAAGAAATCAATATATTAAAAAGATACCTGCACTCATGTGTTTATAGCAACACTATTCATAATAGCAAAGATATTATAGAATCAACCTAAGTGTCCATCAGCTGAGTAGTGGATAAAGAAAATGTGGTATATTTACACAATGGAATACTGTTCAGCTGTAAAAAAAGAATGAAATTGTGTCTTTTCCATAGACAAGGATGGAGCTGGAAACCCTTATCTTATGTGAAATAATTCAGACACAGACAAACAAATGCTGCATGTTTTCACTTACAAGTGGAACGAAATAACGTGTGCACATGGCAGCGGAGTGTGGAATGAGGGACAAATGGAGACTCAGAGGGGTGGCGGGGGTGAGAGAGGGGGGATAATAGGAGGCTGCCTGGTGGGTACAATGTGTGTTGCTTCAGTGATGGGCACACTGAAGGCCCTGACTTCACCACAGTACAATACATCAATGTAACAAAATTGCACTTGTACCCCATGAATATATGCAAATAAAAATAAATGGGGAAAAAACTTACTTCTTAGCAATGCTTTGGGAATTAAATGTCCTGATTTTTATAGAGTGTCTGAAGCATAGCACATACTATGTCAGCAATAAATGTTTATTAATGGAAAAAGAGGGAACAAAAGGATGTTTATTCATTTCGTATTGCTACAGAGAAAATTACCACCAGATTTAATGGCTTAAAACAACACTCATTCTATCTCACAGTTCTGTAAGTTCGGAAGGCCAGGTGGGCTCCCTGCTTAGCTCCTAGCAAGTCTCATGCTAGGGTGGCAGTGGGGCTGGGCTGCCATCTGCAGGATATGGGGAAGGATTCACTTCCAAGCTCATTCAGGTTGTTGTAAGAATCCACAAGTTCCTTGTGGTTGTGGGACTGAGGTCCCCATTTCCTCACTGGTGGTCAAATGGGGACAACTTAGCTCCTTATTTTTCATTACACAGCAACCCCCATCTTCAAAGCCAGCATCAAATTCTTATGATGAAAATCTTTCTGACACCTTCCGCATTCTTCTTCTGTTACCAGCTGAAGAAAATCCTCAGTTTTTAAAGGAGCCGATAAAATTAGACTAGGCTCGCCTTGATAATCTTTCTATCTTAAAGTCTTCTGTGCCATAAAACAACATATTCATGGGGGTGCTATCTCATAGGTTCTAGATATTAGGGTATAGAAACTCAGTAGCCATTATTAGAATTCTGCCTACCACAAGATGAAAGGAAAGAAAGAAGAAAGTATAAAATAATAGCATATTCTTCAGAGGGCAAGGCTGGTTCCATGCAAGATCCTTTCTCTTTCACTTAATCTTAGTAACAGCATTACAAGATAAATAATGCTCTCATTTTATAGACGAGAAAACTTTAGCCACTAAACCACTTGTCCAAGGTCTCAGTGTTATTAATTCTAATCCCTGACTCCAAATTTTTATCTGAAAATAAGGAGAAAAACACATTGAATGTGAAAATTAGAAAGTAATTAAAGACTTGATTTCTTCTATGGAAAATGATGTGATTATTGACAGGCTTACCCAAGACAACTATCCACCATATTATCCCTGCTTCCATAATTTCACTTCTCTTCTCTTAACTCCTTGGTAACCTCAGACCTGTGGATTTTATGAACACACTAAGCTGTAACATTCCCCGAGTATTCATTTGCATATGACTTTCTTTTCTAGTCTCCCAGTTTGGAAACTATAGTTCTGGTGCTCAAATACTGGAAATTCAAAGATTTACCAAAGTTTTTGGGGAGAATATTCTGATAAAATGTAAATGCATGTTCTCTGGATCACCTACTTTATCCCAGACTTTGTATGAGCCTCTGAAGATTTGTCTGTGAACACCATAGACATAGTCTTAGCCCTCATTGAGTTGCGAGTGTTGTAAGATTATGGGACTACACCTTGGTCCCTTTCCTATAAGAAGGAATCACAAAATAGTCGAAATTCAAAAAGATGCCACTCCACCAAGGGCTTTCCCTAAAAGATAAAACGGACGGACGATATAGTGGTCAGTATTTTGGGTCCTACTATTCCAACTTTGACCCCTTAATATAACTTATACTCAAAATTAAACTTGATATACACCTTGGGGTCTTTTAAAACTATTCACATGTTTAACTTTTTGATCTCTGTTTTATTCTGTTTCTCAGTGGAAATTCTTTTTGAAAAATTCTAACTTCTTCTGGAGAACCAAAAGGAAGATGGATTCTTCTCCCCCCTGTTAAGTCAAGAGAGACAGGGAAGCAATGTGACCCTAGATCATTAACTCAGGAGTTCTGGCTGTCCTTGGGAGGGAGCCAGTGGCCCAGGAGAGAAGCCAGATGGGGTCGGAGACCTCAAACTGACAGATGTGGCAGAGGAGGATTCCAGGAAGAAAGATCAGAGGCTGGCCAGGACAGAGAGCCACTTGCCCAGATGCAAAACTCCAAAGAAGTGAAGGTAAAGGCTTGGGCAGTGTTTTGGCTGAGTCATGGGGGAAACTGGTCATCAGCCAGGGTCAAGTTTAGGACAAAGAAACACCTCCCAGGGAGCTTGAGAAAAGAGAGGGAGGGCAGGGGAGAATGTATCCGTAGGACTCTGAAGAGTTAGTAGTATTTGTATATAATGGCTTCATGTAACCCCTTTTATAGTCCTACCATATATATCTTAATGTGACAACACATCCATCTCCTGAGAGTCCAAAAGTAATAAGGGCAGCAAATAGATCTGCTTCACTGTACATGGGTTACGAAGAAACAAAAAAGCAAGAAATTACAGAACAGAGAGAGCAAGAAGGAACTGTCTTCGAAAATTGCCTGCTCTTCCCTAATTGCACCATCATAATGTTAATTTTCATCTGGTTAATTTGCTGACCCAGAAGCAAAGATGGTGCCAGGTGTGACCCAGTCCTCTACCTCTGAGAGAGGTGATATTAGAGAGAGGAAAGGATCAAAGGCTTCATCCTAAAGTCTTTCCTCGGTTTATGAAAGAAGATCTTGGACCACAGTTTATTTATTCTGACGAGTTTTGCAAAATGTCTTTGCCTAGGATACTTTTTAAAAGTCCTATTTAAATTACAATCCATTTAAAGTTTATTGAACAGCACATTCTATTATGTCTGCATGTTTTCTTCTTTAAAACAGTGTTCTTGCTTCTAATGTTTTTATGATAATTCTAAGCAAGTAACTAACTAAAACAACTCACACAACATAATGCCTTCTTTGGACCAGACTGACCTAGGCAATGAGGACACAGATGGAAAAGATAGGTCAGCATTCCAACTAATAAATACAGAAAAAAAAAAAAAGATGGAATTAGAAAATCATCCCTTGGCAACCACAAGAGTAATAATTGTTTCAGGCAAGGATCTTCAATGGATGCTAAAATTAGTGGGTGAAAGTATTATGAGAAACAAGATATTTGCATAGTCTCAAAGTATTTCCCCACAAGATACTAATTAATTACAAAAAGAAAAATAGTAACTTCACAGTGGAGAAGCCTGGCAGACACCACTTTAATGAAGCAATTAAAGTTAATACCACAAAAAATGGGACAAATCCACATCATGTACCTCATGATAGGATGCACCGAGAAGGACGCAACATGGCTTCTGTGGCTTTTCTGTCAAAATTGCTTGGTCTGCATCTAATTATGAGGAAACCTCACACAAACCCAAATTAAGGGACGTTCTATTAAATAACCGGTCTCTACTTCTTAAATGTGCTTTTTAAAGTTTATGAAAGACAAAGAAAGGCTGAGGAACCATTCCAGATTGAAGGACAACAAAGGGACATTAATGGATCAGAGACACGTGACAACTAAATGCAATGTGTGATCTGGATTAGAACCTGGACCCAAATCCCTGGGTGTAGTGGAACAACAGGTAAACTTTGAATAAGGCCTTTAGATTAAATAATAGTATTGAATCAATGTCAATTTCATGATCTTTGATAACTGAACTGTGATTATGTAAGAAAAGGCCCTTGATTTTTGGAAATTCACACTAAAGTATCTAGAGATAAAGGAGTATCACGTGTCCAACTTTATCCACATATTTTAAAATTAAGTGTGTGTGTGTATAGATAGGTGATAGATGGGTAGATAGAATGAGAAGCAAATGTGGTAAATTTTTAATATTTACGGAGAATCCAGGTAAAGGTCATACATAAATTCTTTGTATACTCTCAAAATTTTTTCTGTAAGTCTGAAATTATTTCAAAATAAAAAGTAAAATGTAAAGATAGTTTAAAAAAGTAGACATGGTCTCTGCCATCATGGACCTCACAGGCTCGTGGGGACAGAAGGGCAAGTCACCAGAAAGAAAGAAATGTAGTTAAGCAAACTGAGGGTGTTGTAAGGGCACAGGGCACAGGGCACACGATATAATTTCTAGAAGAAAGAGAATAGGCATTTTCTAGAAAAGACATGCAGTGTGAGTTAAGCAAACTCATTGCCTTCTTAGCCCTTAGGAAAATATTTGGGCTCATAATTCTGAAAAGTCAAGTGAGGGTTGTCCCATGTTGGTAAAAGAAAGGCTTTAGCGCACAGAGCACTCTAACCAACCATCCATATATTCATCCATACAGCAACATGGTTGCAATATTGTGACATAATAAGAAATATACATTTGATCTCTGCCCCCAGTTCCTGGCACAGAGCTTTTAAAATCCTTGTAATTTCCAGAGTGATAGGGTTCTAGGAGCATCTTTTATTCTAATATTTGGTCTTTAACCCCAATTCCTGAAACAGAGCTCCTAAATATCTTGAAATTTCCTGAGTGATAGGAGTGTCTTCAGTTCTAATGAAGTGACTCACGGTGGGCTCCCTGATGGGGGCTGGTCACCAGAAAGACCAAGCCACTGTTATGAGCTTGGAGCTGTCAGCCCCGCCCCCATCCTCTGGAGAGGGCAGAGAAGGTGCAGATTGAATTAATACTCTATCTTGCCTAAGCTGATGAAGGCTCCATAAAAATCTCTGAACTGTGGAGTTCAGAGAGCCTCCAGGTTGCTGAATATGTGGGGGTTGCCTGGAAGATGCCTGGAGGGGACATAAAAGCTTGGGGCCCCATCTCTCTCCCTCTGGTCTTTTATATGTGTCTTTTGTAAAACCTGTTCTAATAAACCAGTAAGTGTAAGTAAAGCACTTTTCTGAGTTCTGTGAGCCACTCTAGCAAATGATGGACTCCCGGGAGCAGTTCGTGGAGACCCCCATTTTATAGATCGTCAGTCAGAAGTTTCAGCAGCCTGGATTTGCAATTGGCATCTGAAGTGGGGAGAGAGGGGTGGAAATCTTGTGGGACCAGCCCTTAACCTGTAGGATCTGACTCGAACTCCATGTAGATAGTATCAAGATTTAATCAAACTGTAGGACACCTTGTGGGTGCCCTGCCAGAAAATTAATGTGTGTGTAAAAAATCCACACATCTGATGTCAGGAGTGTTCTGTGTGCTGTGTTGAGTGTGAGGGTAGGAAAAGTAGTTTGATTTTTCTTATGTCATCCAATAGTCATCTATCCACTCTTGGCTCCCTAGACCATTAGCATAAATTAAGCAATTTTACTATTTATACCCAAGGTACAGTGACACCGAACATCTCTTTCTTTGCCAACAAAGATCCAAGGATTTTAACGCCCCTCTTTTAATTGTTTTGAGGTTCACCATAGGGACAGGATTCCACAACACAGTCCTCAGCCTCATTTAACTTCATGCTGACCAATCCAGATATATGTCCACCTTTCTCTAGGAAGGGAGAACTACATACCTGCTAGGTATTGACGCAGGTGTCTACATAAGTAAAGGAAAGTGTTTCCAAGCACTTCCACTGCGTACGCTCAGGTAAGGAGACATTAGTACCCCTGACAACTGGGTGTGAGTGTTCAGAAGCCAGAGGAGAAGAGATCTTTTGGCAGCTGACAAGAAGGGCTTCCCAAGGTGATGCTACCTGGCCAGAATAGGAAGTCCCTGGTAAGCTTGAGCCACTGAGAATTTAAAATGTATCTTCCTATCTTCAACTCCAATAATGTTATTTCACTTTTTCCAGAATCATTGACTTTAACTGAATTTGTAAATTAATTGATGTCTGAATTCATAATATAGATGAACAGGCAAACAAGTTTTGGAATCCAAACAGAAACAGAGGCTTCTTGATCCTCCGTGATCTAGTTTTGGTCAGTTTTAGGATGATATCTTCATTTTCATCACTGGAATCTTCCACAAATATTCATCTATGACTGAGTGGTCATGAGTGCTGTCATGTGACATGCATGCATATTTTACTTAAAAGCAAATTCCCGGCCGGGCGTGGTGGCTCACACCCGTAATCCTAGCACTCTGGGAGGCCGAGGCGGGTGAATCGCTAGAGGTCAGGAGTTCGAGACCAGCCTGAGCAAGAGTGAGACCCCGTCTCTACTAAAAATAGAAAGAAATTATCTGGCCAACTAAAATATATATAGAAAAAATTAGCCGGGCATGGTGGCGCATGCCTGTAGTCCCAGCTACCCGGGAGGCTGAGGCAGTAGGATTGCTTAAGCCCAGGAGTTTGAGGTTGCTATGAGCTAGGCTGACACCATGGCACTCACTCTAGCCCGGGCAAGAGAGCAAGACTCTGTCTCAAAAAAAAAACCAAACACAACCAAATTCCCAAGAAAATTGTCTTATTTGCTCATTCAATATCCATTCATTCAACGAGAATTGAATGCTTCTCTGAACCAGATTCCAATTGCAGACTTGTTGACATGTCATCATAACTGAGGAAAAGCTGGACTGAATGTCAGAAGGTCTACTTTGAGCTCCAGTTATGCCACTGTGTGTGTACATGTCCTTGGGTAAATGGCTTCTTACCTCCGGACCTTAGTTATCTCACCTGTAAAACGAGGATGCATTAATAATCACCTTAGTACCTTCCAGCACTGTGGTTTCAATAATTATTAATGGAATTGATGGTCCACCTGACGCCCCAAAGGATATGCCTCACACTGAAAATCTCATTCAAGGGCAAATATACTAATGAGGGTAGGGCATAGACACTGCTGCAAAATTGCTCAGTACAAGTAGGAGTGTGATCTCCCCAAAGGCGTGGAAAGAGTCTTCCAAAGGAGGTTATAAGAAAGAAAAGCTTTGGGAGAAGAGAGAGCCTGACCATGTCAGAGAGAAGGGAAGATCTGCTCAGCTGAGAGAATGGTTGTCTCTTCTAATACCTGGGCAGGATAGATGCAGACAGAGTCAGGCATGGAAATGAAGCACAGACTGGAGTTTGCTTGCAATGGATAGAATTAGCCTCTAAAAATTTTACAAGGAAAACTTTTGAAATACCCCTTCTTTATAAAGTGAAGGACATTTTCATTGACTTTGGAAAAAGTCCTAAAGATGACTTATAAGATATTTTGAAGGTCAGAGATGCTATGATAAATCTCACCAAGCAACCATGTTGTTTGATATTGGACTCACTGTTCCAGAGGGAGGAGTATTTTCCTTAAAGACACTTAGGATGTTTAGATACTGGATCTGTCTCCTTTTCCAAATGTGACAAGATGTTGAGTTATTGCTTCATGAAGGAACTGGAAACCACCCTGAGATGCTGTTTATTTCTTAACTGCTCTGCTGTAAGCTGCTGTTTTAAATTCTAAACAGCTTAATAAAACTTTCCAACAATTTCAGCATTTTCTAAATTCAAGAGGCCATCTTTATGGCTTTTGGAAGAAAGTCCAGGAGTATTCTCACTAAGCAATTTCAGGCAACAAGCTAATTTTAACAGATGAAATAATAACAAGTGAAGTGATGCCATTTAAAATCCCCTAACAACTCAGTGTGCATGTGACAAACACCCCATTACCTCACCAGCTGATTCAGAGCGATGAGTGTGTGTTACACAGGAAGATTTTAAATGTCTACCTCAGCCCTTTGCCTTTGGTCAATGGAGAAACTGACTAAATCAGCTAAGTCATTGAACCCAAAACCGTGGGCTTTTAGGGGTCCATATGGTTTTGGACCAGCAGAAGACGGGAGGGAAGTTGAGGAAAAGCCTGAAGGTGGGCTCCCATCTGAGCCCTTTCACTCCTTGAAACTACCTAGTTGCAGCTTGCCAAGCAGACCTGGAGCCAAGCCACGGGTTTCCCAACACGTGTGGCAAAATCACTTCATCCACACAGCCATCCAAAGTAGATATTACACTTTCCACTTTTTCAAAAGAAAATGAGGTTCAGAGAGGTGAAGTGGCTTGCCTTAAGCTCACTTTTTGCAGAGCTGGGATTTGAACTGAGGTCAGACTCCAACGTCCCATACCGCTGCCCTTGGAGAGAGACTGTTGTCTGCCTGTGCTCAGGTTGAGATCTTGCCTCCTTCAAACCTGACTTCCTCTCTCGTCTTTCCTCCCCTGGAGACATGCCTACCCCTATCCTTGGCTGTTGGCAAGGGACCCATCTCCTTCCTTTTCAGACTGTAGTTTCTGCACCTATCCACCCTTTCTTGGCTCTGTGATATGTCATGTCCAGAAGCTGAAATGCAAGTAGGCTATAAATGGCTGATCTTGGCAACAGATCCATCACAAGATCAGTCCAGAAGCTGTTCTCATGCAAATTAATAGCTGAAACAGACAGCCCTGTAAGGATGGACCAGTGTGCTCACTGAGGGGGAATCTTGCTTTCCAGTAGATTTCTCCTTCCTGTTTCATAGTCATTATTGGCACAGAAGGAAACGGGGTATAAAGGTTTGCATTGTGATTGGGATTTGGCAGGGCTTGAATTGCTTGAGTTAAATATTCAGATGCCCTAGACTTGCCCTCCTGTTTCAGAGCTGATGGTTATTTTCCTGTGGATTGGAGGTCACATCAGGCAGCTGGCAATAATGTATAGCATCATATGGAGATAGAAAGAAAGGTCTTTCCCTTGTTCCTGTTCATAGGGAGATAGTGCAGGCACATCATGAAATTTCTGCCATATTTTTTGCTGTCTCGCTGTATGAGATCTAAATACAGTAACAAGTACTTGGCACCTTCATCTCCTTCATCTGTCCCCATCACAGCCAACCCCATTGTATATAAAGCCCTGTGAGTTTTACCTCTGAAATCTTGCTTGAATCCACCTAAGTTTATCCATTTCCATTGTCATTGCCCTGTTCCCAACTACCACCATCTGGGTACCGGTTGACAAAGTTATCTCCCCATTGGTCTCTTTGCCTTCACTCTGCTCCTGCAATGACCCATTCACAACAAGTGGCCAGACTGAGCTTCTCAAAATACACATCTTTTCAATCTGCCTTCTTGATTCTGACATTTTAGTTATTCACTGTCAACAGGCTACAATTTTAATGATATAACTTTAACTGGGAAATGAATCTCATGCTTGTGAGAACTGTAGAATCGTCTGCAGAATGAATTCTCTTGAGTGCTGTCTGCCTAACAGTCGGTGTTGTTTGTGAACTGCTTGTTTAGCATTGATTTTAGGTGGATTTTTAAAAATCATTATTATTAGTATCCCTAAAGGGCTTCAAGTTACAGTCACAAACACCACCAAATGTAATGACTGACCATGACGAATTGTCAAAGTCTCTTTCCTGTTCTTTACTAATTCCGTAATGTTTTCCTAACAAACATCAGCAGCCACCATGTGTCAGCCTTGAATGAACTTTGGCGTGATGTATTTCACCCAGTCTCTATCTCACGTATGTGTTAAAAAACTTGAAAACCTATGCAGCGAAGAATTTTAAAAAGATTCCTGGCTCCCTCCCAAATGTTTTCTCTTAAGCTGTGAGATTCAGATACTTGAGAAGAGTAAAGCCAAGCTGGCCATTTTGATACCATTACCTTCTCCCTATCCCAGCACTCTTCTTTGCTCCAAATTAATTATGGGCCAAATCTAACACCCCCCAGGCTTTGAAAACTCTCTGTTGAAGCAATTTTTTAGGAATAATGGATTGTTTTTGTACACATCAGTTGAGTTTAAACACCTCAAACACCTTGTCTGTTTATAGGCACTCCACAATTCCGGAATTGTTTCTTGATTAACCCAAGATATTTCTATTTGACTCTAAGCATGTTGTTTCCTTGCCCACCCAAAGATGTATTTGACAGAGATTTCTGACGGCATCTGAAATGCATCAGTTCTGTGCTTTTGGGTAGGCATGTGACTTTCCCCTCTGTGTCGCTGTTTTCTCATTTGTAAAATGGGGATTATAACCCACGTTCTGCAGAATTGCTGAGAGAATGATGGAAGATGATGGATATGTTTAGTACAAATCATAAATAGTTTCTTTCTTCCACCAGGATATGCTTCAGAAGAAGTGTTAAATTGATCTAAGAAGAAAGAAGTAGTACACAAAGAGCAATCTTAAGAAAGAAATTGGTAAACATATGGTAAATCTTTTAAAATTTCCTTTAAATGTAATAATCCTACTAACAATGCCTTATTTAGTGGGTAGCAGATCACGGGGGAAATGAGATGCTAGAAACAGTAGCATAAAGGTAAAGAAAGGATAAAACCAAGAATTTTAAGGTCCTTCTGAGGCTGTGCAAGGAGATACCTTGCTTAATTAGAGACTTTAAGATAATTACACATGTTAAAAACTTTAATGGTGACTACTAAAATAATATGTAATATATAACTTCCAAACAAAGACAAAGGAAAACAAAAATAAAACATAATATAAGCTAGATCATCCCAAGAGAAAACAGGAAAAAGGGTGGGGAGAGGGGTGAACAAAGAAAATACATGGTAAGTAGAAAACACGGTAGAAGCATGTTCAAATCTGTCAGACTGAAATAAATTTAAAACATTCACATGTTACACACAAATAAGTAATGTATGTAGTAAACCTTAGAAATACTTTTAAATGGTCAGGGAGGATAAATAACAAATGTAGAATTAATAGTTACCTTTAGTTTTGAGAGGAGACTGATCAAAGAGAACAAAAGCTTGAAGGAATAATGCTAGAAATCATTCTATCAGCCAGATACCCCAGCGTGTGGAATTATAGGACACCCACCGTCTTTAAGCTGATACTTTCGGGTTGATTAATATGAGTCCCAGCATTCCCATAGGAAAGAATTTCAGCCCTGCTTATGAGTGAAGTTCAGACCCACATAGACATGTCTGATGGATTGCTTAGAATCAGCTTTTGGCTGACTGTAAACATTCTCCTTGAAGGTAATGATTGCAAACAGAGAAAACCCTTCAAAGAGAGTTGCTGCTTTTCCTAAGGGCCTCCAAGGAACCAAAAGCCTTCAGAAGTCCCAAGGACCAAGTCCCAAGAGCTAAGGTGAACTTCTATACTCTGTTCTTTCTAGAACTCATGGCTTTTTTTCACTGAGGACCTAGTGTTGATTGGACACAAAGAACTGGGTGCTTTTCTCTTTTATGTTGGAGAAATTTGTTTTCCTTTCACTCTTCATTATTGCTCCCTGCCATCTGGCTCCCACCCTCTCATCTGCCATTCCTGTTCCATGACTTTGACTCTCTCGTGAGGCCCACATCTCATCTCTGATCGCTGCTAACTGCGAGTGTTTGCTTTAGCCCGTGTCCCATCCTCCTTCTGTTATGTCCCACAAAATGGCCCCCTTTAATTGGAGGAGCCAGTCTCAAACCCTAAAGCCTTCAGGGGTCAGGCAGATAGAATAACCGGAGAAAGCAGGCTGAGGGGAAGCGGGTGGGAGGTGGGCAGCTGGTGGTCCCTCATAAGCAGACTTCGGTCATTAGGGAACATGGCATAAAATAAATGAGGGAGACAGAGAACTGGAGACACCAATTATCAAGATGGCTGAGACTTCCAGGGACTACACTTGACTGACCAACTCCCTTCAGTCCTCCTGGGTACAGACCTAGGAGTGGAATTACTGAGTCATGTGGTAAATCAATGTTTAACAATTTGTGGAACTTCCAGACAGTTTTCCAAAGCAGCTGCATTTTATATGCCCATCAGCACTATATGAGAGTTCCAATTCCTCTATCTTCTCACCAGCACTTGTTATTGTCTGTCTTTTTGATTATATTCATCCTAGTGGGTGTGAAGTAGTATCTTCTTGTGGTTTTGATCTGCATTTTCCTAAAGTGATACTGAGCACTTTTTCACGTGCTTACTGGCTAACGTAAGCTTTTAATATTGGATATAAATGGTTTCTCCCAAAAGGGACATTTCTCTCCTCAGGGGGGCCATGTGTCTACCCAGGGGTATGACATTCAGCCAGGTTTTCAGACTCACCAATTACTCATTTCCACACTTCCAGGCCAGAGAGAGCAGATTCCCAACCAAGAGGCAGAAGGCCAGAGATTTATGCCTCTGTCTCTCTCGTTTCTCCCCTTCCTGACAAATGCAGCTGGGCCTTTCCTGGAACAAATTTCATTAGACAAATTCTCCACCAGACCATCAACTCAGGAGGGCAAAGGAGGAGCTTGTTTTTAAGAGTTGGGGCCAAACCACCCAGTGTTTCCTGTGCCAGGTGAACAGGAACAGGGGCCGAAGTCACCCATTACTAACCCCTCACCCATGACTGCCTGAGAGGTATTTCTCAGGCTTTAACCATGAAACCTGCTTCCTCTCTCCCCTCCAAAGCCCAGCCCAGAAACGTATGATAAAATCACTCAGCAAATGGAAAATATTTTGTGCTTATTCTAAGAAATGTGATCCATCAAAAATGAGCTGACAAGTCCTTTCATTTCCAAGGACAGTGTCCACATACTCCAGGCTGCCTCTGGACCTGGAATTCGACAAGTCCAAGCCACAGGCCAGTGAGGACCATAATGACATCTTTATGGGTGATACTCTAGCACAGTTTTAGGGCACCATCTGTATAGTCAGACTGCCTGGTTTTCAACCAGCTCCTTCATTCACTGGCTGTGAAAATTGGGCAAGTTGTTTAACCATCCCTTCATGCCATTTTACCATCTTTAAAACAGCAGTAATAAAACTCCCTTCATCATATGACTGCTTTGAGAATTGAATAAGGCCATAACTGTTTTATTAAATAAGGGCCTGGAACATACCAATCAATAAAGAAAAAAAAATGTATTAGTATGATTTTGCCCTCAAAATGAGGGCCTTTTTGTTTCTCAAATCTGGTAAGTTGTGTCAAACTCCTGACTTCTTGTTAACAGCTGCAGCATACTCTGTTAAATGTAGTTAGATTTGACCAAATTTTACAGCTCATGAGTTAACTAACTCATACTTGGTAATCTGAAGGATTGGTAAAATCTACACTGAATTTCTTGATCATCGACTGAACAACTATGGAACTGGGGAGATCAGCCTAAATGGCAGCAATATCAACTAACTCTTTTTTGATAAAGGTTTATTTAGAGTCTGGGTAGGTACCAGTTCAGTGCACTGCCTTAGAGAGTCCAGGTTGCTTTGGTGGGCACAGTGGCTAGCTCTAGGCAGGCTAAGCTTGCTGTACATTTCCTTTGGCGCAACCACAACCAAAACACAGCCAAAGCTCTAGGAATTCCTTTTTTTTTTTTTTTTTTTTTTACAAACAGGATAATAAAATCAAGTTTTTAAAGTATCAGGGAACCATGCTAAGAAAGAAGCCAGGTGTAGCAAAAAGCAATTAGTCTAGAAACAGAAAAGGCAGAGAAATGTGGTAACTCATCTTCACTGTATGAATTTCCTATTTCTGCTATGACAGATTACCACAGATTTACAGGCTTAAAACTACACAAATGTATGTCTTACAGTTCCGGGGAAATATGAAGTGGGTTTTCCAGGGCTAAGCTCAGAGTCAGCAGGGAGGTTGTCAGGGAGAATCTGTTCCTTGTCTCTTCCAGGTTCTCGAGGCTGCCAGGGTTCCTTGGCTCGAGGTGCCATCCAGCAGTGGCAATGCTCAGACCTCTGCCTCCAGGCGCTTCTCCCTCCCTAACTCTAGCCTTTCTGCCGCCCTTTTATAGGGACCCTTGTGATTGCACTGAGCCTGCTCAGATAATCCAGGATAATCTTCCATCTCAAGACCCTTAACCGAATCACATCTGCAAGGTAGTCACATCTGTAATGTCCCTTTTGCCAGGTCAGGCAAAACTCATAGATTCAGGAGATTAGGATGTGGACATCTTTGCGGGGGGTGCATTATTCTGTCTACTGTCTATTAACCAAATCTATGGTGTTTGTGATTAGAATTCTTAATTTTGATGGCATATAATTTGTACCTTTTGAGACTCCTTAAAGAAATCCTTCCACACTCTTAGGTCACAATAATACTATTTTCTTTGATTCACCTTAAAGTTTCACCTTTTAGATCTCTGTCCTGTCTGTAACCCATCTGGACACCCTTTCTGGCAGTGAAATGATTTCTATTGTAATCTGTAGAGTGAGTCAGGTTTCTGACCACCATCAGCTAAAACTGATGGATGAAACATTATCCACTGATACCGGTTGCCATCTTCATTATGTACCATGTGGTCAAGTGTGTGTATATCTGCCTGAGAGATTTCTTTCCTATTCCACTGATGTGTTTATTTATCTTGGGGCCACTGCCATATTGTTTTTACTTCTGTATCTTTGTAATATATCTTAGTATTTGGTGTAGTCTATCATTCCTTTTTGCTCTCCTTTCCCCAAATTGACTTATTTATGGACTTTTATAATCCCATATACAGTTTTATGCATTTTTCTAGTCTCTAGATACTTAAAAATATCTTTGCAATTTTGATTGTCACTGCATTGAATTCATAGTTTACTTTGAAGATAATTGATAGCTTTAAATATTAAGACACCTCATCCATAAGCATGGAATATCCCTCAAATCATCACATCAACTTTTATATCTTTGAGTAGACTTTTAACATGTTCTCCATAAGTTTTATATATTCATTGTTAAGCTAATTTCTAGACATTTTGGAGTTCTCATCACTATCTGGAATAATCTCTTACTTTCCTTTTCTTTCTTTCTTTCTTTCTCTCTTTCTTTCTTTTTTTGATTGATTTTGCCAGTATAAAGAAATGCTATTGTTTTTGTGGGTTGATTCTGCTTTGCTCCTATTACAATCCTTGCCTTATGAGAGTAGTACTGTTATTCCAGTTTATAGGTAAAGAATTTAAGTAATTGGCCCAAGCTGATTCAGTTAACAAGGAGTGAAGCTAGTGTACAATGGGAATCAGTGCTTCGCATCACAGGAAGTTTAGATTGAGGGAAAGGGTAAATAGTGACTGTCCATTAAAAACTCCCTTGCACTTGAAGAAGTGCTCAATTTACAAAATGAAAACCTCCCATGCAAATATTATTCTTTGGCTATTCCTTTACTGATGCCTGCTGACTTTCAGGAACATGGCTAATGCAAGGCATGCCATCCACGGCCCTGCTAATAACAGTGCAAAGAGAAAAAAACACTTCCTTTCCCAGTGGGCCATTCTAACACATTCCTCCACCAAGTTAAAACTGGCTCTGTCAAGGCAGCGAGATGCTCTGAATAGGGCTTCCCCAGGCCCCCTGGTCGGCTGGCACCTCCTGTCATTTCCCTTGTCATTTCTGCAGAAACCTGGCCCCAGCCCCCACATTAGCTCCCCCTTGGAAGTCTCCTGTCTGGAGCCAGTGAGGTTTGTCTGCTTTCTTGGGTTTGGCTAATAAATTGGGATCGTGGGGTCAGGCGGCAGGGGACCTGGCACCCAGGGAGCCCCTGACACTGGTTTTATTAGATTTCTCTTTGCAAGGCCCAGGATGCCATCCCAGCAGGGATCCCGCAATCGCTCAGTAACCAAGATTTTGTCGTCTCTCATTTGACAAGGTCATTTTTTACTAGAGGAGGAAAAATCCCACATTAATTATACAAGCAAGCTGGGGCCAAGGCCGTCAGAGCTGGCCTCCCTCTTCTGTGGGGCCAGGGAAAGGAGAGGAGATTGGCTTCCTCTGCCGGTGGGGAGTGAAGCTGGGAGAGAGGAGGGGGTGTGTGTGCAGTTTGGACTTCTCAGACCCTCAAGATCTGAAATGCATACATACTAATTCCTGCTACTCTTTAGAATGTGCGCTTATGTAAAATAAATTGCAAAGAGACTGAGCAGAGGACCATGCATGATCATGCTTACACTGATTCATTCATTCAACATATTTTTATAAAGCATCTATTAGGCACCAAACACAGAGCTAAGCATTGAGAAAAAAAAAAAAAAATGAAAGAAGCCTAGTTGCTGTCCCCTTAGCGGTTCTCTCAATATTGCATGAGGGCTGGTTCTCAGTTCTCTAGCTGCATGTCCTACCCATCCAGGCCCTGTGAAGTAAGGTGAACACACCACCACCCTTTTTTGAAGTCATAAAACCCTTGCATAGTATCTGATAAACTCTCATGCCAGCTCTACAAATCCTGAACTATTATGCCACCATATTTTTTTTATTTGGAATTGCTGTTTTTATTGAACTGGCAGGAGTAACTTTGAACTTGAAGCCTAAATTCTTCCTAAAAACTTGATATCAATCACTTGGCTTATAAAGATAGAGGCACAAAACAGAAGTTTTTATTTCACAGCTGGCAATACTGTGTCCAGAAGTCACAGTGAAAGATTCAATCAATCTATGAACATTTATGTCAGTGTTTGCTGGTGTGAACTGGACAGGTTTCCTGTATCCCTTTCCTATATATCTCCAGTCACTATCTTACTGCATGATCTGCCTTATAATCAGAGACAATCCTTCATCCCCCATCATTACCATTGTCTTCTCTCACACCTCTGCTGCACTGTCTTCTTTGAAGTCTCTGGAAAGCCCGTGGTTCCCCACATGCAGATGCTCCAGCATCTACAACATTGCACCTTGGGTGTCTTCCACCTCCTGAAGGATTCCCCTTGACTACACTTGTTCATTTCATGTTCTCCCAACAAAGGGGCCTTTCTTCTTCGGCCTGTTTCTATCTCCTAGGCTAGACCCACTTTCTCCTCCTGAGGTAGACCCATATGTCCCCTGTAACTGTCCCCAAAACACGCTTGACACAGAGCAGCAAAACAACACAGGCAGAGAGCACATCTGCAGAAAAATCCTCCAGAGCACCAGCATAACACCATGGCACAGGACCTGGGTTCATTTCTCAATTCTGCCACTTCTGGACCGGGTGACAATCAGCAAGTAACTTAATCCCTCTGGATATTTTCAACTTTATCTGTAAAACGAATGTAGATAGAAATAAAACCTCACAAGGAGGTGGTGAGGCCCAAGTGGGATGATCCATGTAAAATGGTGACTTATTGTCACCAGTAGCATTGCTACTCTGAGAAGCCCTGCTCCGGTCTTGCTCCCAGCAGATGGGCTGAGCACCTGCATTTATGAAAAGGTCCAGGTTATCTGGTATGAGTGGAGCACCTTCCCCTCATCGCCTTCTAAATGTGAGTGGAGGTGCGTTCCCCACACGATCTCATAATTCCTCTACCACTGCACCATTTTCCTTTCTTCTTACTTTGTAAGAGGAAGGACAAGCTCCTATAAGGCCTTCCCCAGCCGGCTTCCTGTCTACATCTCCAGGTCTATCCGAAACTCTCCTGTGACACTTCTACATAGACTTTTCTCACCTGCTTCCCCAGCCTGGAATGTCACCTTACTCCCTTGCTTTCCTTAGTTCTACTTTTCAACCACTTCTAATTCTTCTAAAAGGACTTCATCTGCTGAGCCTTCCTGTATTTTATTATCTATCACTGTGTAAAAAATTACCATAAACTTAATGGCTTGAAACCACACATATTTATCACCTCACAATTTCTGTGGGTCAAGAATTGGGGCACAGTTTAGGTGGCCCTCTTCTTCAGAGTGCCTCAAAGTGCAACTGAAACTGTCAGCCAGGGTTGAGGGCTCATCTGAAGGTTGGACTGTGGAAGGACTGGCTTCGTGTCTTGAGTAATTGATGCCAAAACTCAGTTGTCCCTTAAGGGCTATGGGACTGAGGGTCTCAGCTTCTCACTGGCTGTAGGATGCCCTCAGTTCCTTACCATGTAGGACTCCCCAACAAGGCTGCTTTCTTCATCAAAGCCAGTGAGAGTCTAACAAGGTGGAATTCACAATCTCATGTGACCTAATCATGGAAGTGACAGCCCATGAATGTTGCTGTATAGTACAGCTTAGAAGCAAGTCATGAGTCCTTCCCACACTCAAGGGAGGAGGTTACAAAAGGGCATGAACACCAGATGGTGAAGATCACTGGGCCATCTTAGAAGCTTCCCACAATATCCTCTTTGCCAAAAATTGCTTCCTCAGTCAATAAACTGTGTTTAACCACTCCATCATAATATGTGAGAGAGACTGAGGGAGGGATAAGATGTGGCCACTTCTCTCCAGTTACAAAGGAGATGGACAATGCAAGGAGGTACGAGGTAAATCTCTAAACTTACCACAAAGTGTTCATCCCCTCAGTTCAGAGGGGGGAGAGAAGACTTGCGGTTGGGACTCTCCTGGGAAGCTTAATGAAGGAGCAACATTTGAAACAGCACTAGATCTTTGAGGACAGGCAGGACTTCAAAGAGCAAAACTGGTAGATGGCGGAGAGGCACATTCTAGGGGATAGCAAATCCAAGGGAGATGAGAGTGTAAGAAATGATCAGAAAATAAGAATTAGTTTGCTGTGCTACAAACCCCATAAATCCTGGAAAGCAAAAGTGAAACCAAGAATAGGCCAAAGTGGCTAGAGATGCCGGGTCATTGGAATCAACCAGACAAAAAACATGACTGTTGTATCCTCTGTTCCATCCTGTGCTCCAAGTTACAAGTGGTGGATACATCTGAGCAAATGAACCATTCTGAAAAGCATTTACAAAGCAGGATAACTAACTAGGGGGTTGCAGTTGTCCAGGTAGGGGAGGATCTGTGGGATGACATTAGGCCATTGCCCACTAAATCTCTCTAGTTTCCTCTTCCGAAAGTGAGAATAATAATAGAACGTATCTGATAGAAATAGTGGAAGGACTGAATCAGGAAGTACTTTAACAGTGTTTGGATAAGGCCTGACAGGAAGTAAGCTCTAAATAGGTGTTAGCTACCACTTACACTATCATTCATAATCCGCCTCACCGGGGCTTGCCTTCTCTGGGTCACATTGTGCTGTTCCTGTGCTGTTCTCTGCCCTTTCCTGGCTCAGAAACACAGTGAGTTTCTCTTTACTCTTGGCCCAGGGATCCCCCCACCCCTCCGCCAACACCAAGCCTTCCCTGATGGGCTGGCATTTCTGCCTGAGTCTCTGCCTCTGATGTGGCTCTGCAAGAGCAACCCAGAGCACCCCAGGCCTGGTCATCACCTCCAAGCTGAGCTCAGCGCTGGGCTTTGAGGGTGAGTGACTGACTCCCTGGTCGGCACTTTTATTGTGGTTTCCTGATTGGTTCAGGATGGCTGGGCCTTTGCTACCCTATCCCCAAGTGGATTCCCAGTCTTGCCAGAGGCTGAAAGGAGAGTGACTTAGTCATTAGCTCCTCTGGCAATAGTCCTGGCAGCAGTTCAAGGCAGCTTCGAAAACAGGGCAACAAGTGGCTGCAATATGTATTTCAAAAGCCTAGCAGACAAGAAAAGGAAATGAAAACCAGAAAAAGCATGGATAGTAATGTCTGAACCTGAAGGCAAATCCAGACACCACTGGGCACCACAGACAATGCTCCTGGGCCCTAGAGGTAAGGGATATGGGAGAGCAGAACCAGTAGGGACTTGAGTCGTTCAGGCAAGGCTGAGACCCAGAGCTGCGTTTGCCTTCTCCCATGTGCAAGTCAAAAATGAATGAAGAAGTCCTGGGCATCCCAGAAGAAGATGTCCAGGTACCCCTGGCTTGGGAGTTGTGTCCACAGCACAGGAAGGGTGCCCTGTTCTGCACCAGCCCCTTGCAGAACTCTTTTGTCGCAAGCATGTTGATCATTAGGGCTTCACTGAGCTGGACCTTTGGAATCCAGCCTCTCTCGAGGAATAGACACACAGGGAACAATGACAAATGAGCCGAGGTCTCTTCCATTGATTCCATCCTAGGTCATGTGACTCTTACAACACGAGATATATGTTGTTCCTGAATCCATTTCACAGGTGTTGGCAGAAACTAAGGCACAAAGATGTTGCACAACCATTGAATTAACTTCTTTGTTATTTGCCTTCTGCCTATCTAACCAGAATAGAAGTTTCATGTGAGCTAAGACTGTCTTTCCTGTTTATCAGTTTATTGCAGTTATCTAAGACAGGCCCTGGAATGTAGCTGATGCTTAAAAAACAGACTTAATGAGTGAACTTACCAAAGATCACAGAGTTTTGAACAATGCACTCCCCAAGTCTTAGTATCTATACTAAATTTTCTTTGATTTGGCTCTGATGGAGGCTGTGGTGTTGGCAGGATTTGGGGCAAGAAAGGGATGTGGTGTCCTCCACAATCACATTTCCCCAGTTGACTCAAATTTGGAGGCTTTGAAGAAGAGCCCCTATAAAAAGTGAGATGATTGTGTTTACAGTTAGAATGTGGGAATGCTTCATCCTTGCTTGAGTTAGCCCCTACCATATTCTTACAGCTCAGCAAACCAAATAAAGTATTTCTCTGTGTGTGTGTATCTGTATGTCAACTTGAGAGAAGGTTCTGATTGGTTCTGTGACTATGTGCTCATCACACTGCAAGGGAATGGGAGACTGACATCAACAGTCCAGCTGAAAACATTTGGAATGAGGGAAGAATGGTTTCACCTGGGAAATTCCAGACTAAAATCAAATAAACAAGCAAAATAATAATATCCCAGCATGATTTCATTCCACCAAGGTCTTTGCCACAATCTTTTAAGAAGAAGACTAAGTTGTTAGCATAATGGCCTTTTTGACACTCTCTTACCTCCCTTTGACCACACTCAGAGCAAATACTGCTAATCAATCAGGATGCTCCCTGCTGAGCCCAGATGTGCCTTCAAAAACATCCCCACCAGTACCCAGGCACCTCCTCTACTTCTCTAACTGTCTGTCTTCTGCTAGTCCCAACACACCCATCAGACACATGCATTACTGATCCCGTACCTTCTCAGCCTCCCTTTTCCAGGTCTGGTCCTCATTTAGAATGAGTAGATACCACAGCAACCCACCTATGTAGTTGGGGAACAGTGAAATACTCCTGTAAAGCCCCAAATATCACCTTAATTGTCTGTCATTTTGTTACCATTTCTCTAATTCAATTGGCAATTTAAAAGTGGGATTAATATCAGCCTAAATAGGATTCAAATCTTGGTTCTTACATTTAAGTCTGATTTATCTTAAACAAGTCATTTAACCTCTTTGAGTTTTACTTTTATTAAGATGTGGATAATAATCTCAATCATCTTTTCTGCTACCTTTTTGATTGGAGTATCCAAGCTCCTTGGGGAAATTTCAAGGTAGCCATTGTTGGTTCTTTTTCACACTAATTTTCATAAAATGGAGTGCAAATAATGGATATATATGCTGTCACTCCCATCTACTGTCCATGGTAGACAAAGCTGATCAATTATGATACTCTTTCCTGATGAACTCAGTCTTCTTTTCAACATAGGATCTTGCCTCAACTGGAGGAAGATTAGTAATAGAATAAACCCTGTTCTGGTCCTGCCTAACAAATGTTAAAAGCAAAGTTCTAAAGAGTTAAACTGTTTTCAAGTAACCTAATTCAGAACAAAGGTTGAGAAAACACACACACACACACACACACACACACACATTCACACCACCCAAACATCCAAAAAGGCAAACTTCACCATATCTAGCATGCAATCAAGAATTAATAGACATGAAAACAAAAACTAAAATAATGAGGGAGAATAAAAGCAATCAATTAAAACTTCCCAGAATTGACACAAATATTAGAATTAGCAGATAAGGACATTAAAAATTCTGTCTTTTTCTCATATGTTTAAAAATTAAGTAGAGATAGGATAAATATAAACAAAACTTCTACTGATGAAATCTAAAATGTTTGAGAGAAAAATCTATAGTTTCTTCAGTTTAGACAAATTGAAAGAAAGAATAGTAAACTTGAAGGCATAGCAATAGAAATGATCCAAAACAAATACATAGAGAAAAAAGTAATAAATAAATAAATAAATAAAGCATTAGTGATCTGTAGAACACTTTCAAATGATCTGGTATACACTAAATTAGAATACCCCAAAGAGGAGAAAGTGGAGGGTACAGAAAAAAATGAGAAAATTTTCCAAGTTTGATTAAAACTATAAACATACAGATCTGATAAGCCCCTATAAAACCCAAACAGAAAACGCAAGGTACGGAATGATCAAATTTCTCAAAACCAGTGATTAAGAGAAACTTTTAAAATAGACCAAAAAAAAAAAAAAAAAGAATATTAATGCAGAAGAGCAAACATAAGGGTAATAGCAAATTTTATGTCAGAAACAAGAAAGACAAAAAACAGTGGAACAAGCTTTTGAAGAAATAAAAGGAAAAAGGGGACTGTCAATGTATAATTCTATACCCAGCAAAAAAATCTTTCCAACATGAAAGCAAAATAAAGATTTTTTTCAGACACATATATAATATAAACACTGAAAGTATTCATAATCTGCAGATAATAAAGTTACACTACAAAATACAATAAATAAAATATTTCCAGCAGAAGGAAAAAAATACAAACAAAATTGTGCACTTAAGCTAGTGTTTCTCAAATGTGTCTCATTATAATCCTTTAAGAAGTCTTTTTTAGACATTATTTCCTAATTATCAGCTTATAAAGTTTTAATGCCATGGATATACTTCATATGTTTATATACTGCATACATATTTGTGCTTTACACAGAAAAAGTAATTTTCAATTATCTATCTGTTCTTGCATGTTGTCTACTTTTTCCTTAAAGCCTTTAATATATTAATCATAGCCATTTTACAGTATCTGTCCGATAATTACAAAACCTCTGTTATATCTGAGTCTGGTTCCGCTGTTACAAAAATCATCCACTCTTTTTATTAAATTTGCCTTCTGCTCAATTTCTGATGGCAACTTGTTCCTCCTCTTAAGTAACTTTTTTCTTTTGAATATAAAAGTAATATATGCACTTTTGTAAATAAATTGGAAAATATAGAAAAAGAAGACATAAAAGTGAAAAAAAAAAAAGAACAGATGGGTAGCATAATCAAGCAGAGAGATAGGGAAAAAAAAAACCACTATAACAGAAATCAAAAAAATGGAGTCATCAGTAAACTGGCAAAAAACTCAGTGACCTTGAATATATGTCAATAGAAAATTCCCAAAATGAAATGCAAATAGAACGAAAAATCAATAAATAAAAATACAAAATAGCCAAGAACAATGGGACAATTTCAAAAGTGTAACATATGTGTTATTGGTATATTAGAAAGAAAATAAAGAGAAAATGGAACAGAATAACTATTCGAATAATAGCTAAGAAATTTACAAAATTATTGAGAGACACCAAACCATAAATCAAGGAAGCACAGAGAGTACCAAGCAGAATAAATGCCAAAAATCCACACTCAGGCATATACAGTTTAAACTGCAGACACCCAAGCACAAACAGAAAATCTTGAGAGCAGCCAGTGAAAAAGAAACATCTTACCTGGAGGAACAAAGATAAGGATTACAGCAGACTTCTTGTCATAAACTATGAAAGCAAGAAGAAAACAGAATGAAATATTTAAAGTTCTGAATTAACAGGGGGGAGAAGGAAAGGGACAGGGAGAGGGAAGGCAGAGAAAGAGAAAGAGAGAGAGAATGTGCAACCTAGAATTTTATATCAAATGAAATTTATCTTCAAATGTTAAGGTGAAGCTCTTCAACAAGCTAAACATAGATTTGACATATCACTCAGAAATTCCACTCCTAGGTATAGATGCCCCAAAATTGAAAATAGGGATTCAAACAAACACATGTACATTGTTCACACATGTTAATATCAGCACTATTCACAATAGGCAAAAGGTGGAAACAACCTAAATGCCCAACAATGGATAAATAGATAAGCATATTATAATATATACATATAATAAAATATTATTTAGCTAGGAAAAGAATGAAGTATTGATACATGTTACAACATAGATGTACATTATCAACAGTATGCTAACTGAAAGAAGCATAGACACAAAAAGGTTACTGTATGATTCTATTTATATGAAATGTCTAAAATACATAAATCCATAAAGACAGAACTCTGATTGGTGGTTTTCAGGGCCCAGAAGGAGGGGAAGATAAGAAGTAACTGTTCAGTTAGCACCACATTTCCTTTTGGGACAATAAAATATTTTGGAACTAGATAGAGGTGGTGATTATACAATACAGTGAATGCACTAAATACCACTAAACTTCATTTTAAAATTGTTAATTTTATGTTATATAAATTTCACATGAGTAAAATAAAAATTTAAGGAGGAATAAAGACCGTATTAAACATACAAAAACTGAGGAAACTTATCAGCAGACTTACTATGCAAGAAATATTAAAAGAAGTTCTTGAAGAGAAGGAAAATGATATAGATCAGAATTTTGGACTTATTATACATTTAAAAGAAAAACAAGAAAAGTGTCCAAGAAGGAGGGAATAAAAGCAAAATAAAGTTTTCTTTATTTTTCACATTCTAAATTGATCTAATGAACAATTATTTGTTCAGAATAATAATAGTAATGTGTATTGAATAATTATAGAATGTGTAGATAAATGAAATAAATGACAGCAATTTTATAAGGGACTGAAGGGAGGAAATGGGAATACCCTGATATACCCTTGAAGTGGTACAGTGCTAGTTGAAAGTAAACTTAGATTAGTTGTCTACAATTACTCTATTTCAAAATTAAGCCATATTTTGAGGTTCTGGGAGTTAAGAATTCAACATATCTTTTTCTGGGATATAATTCATCCCATAGTATGGGATATATGGGAGCTTTCTTTATCATCTTCTCAAATTTTCTATAAATCTAAAAGTGTTCTCAAAACTAAAGTCCATTTAGAAATATTATGCAGGGATTATATTAACTTCAGATTAGATTTCAGAGCAAGAAATTTTTCTAAGGATCAAGAAAATCATTTTATAATGACAAAGATGTTAATTCATCAAGAGACATAACAATCCTAAGTTTTTACACACCCTATAACAAAGTTTCAAGTACATGAATCAAAACTGTCTGAGTAACAAGAAGAAACAGACAAATCCACAATTATAGTCAGAGATCTCATTATCTCTTTCTCAATAACTGATAAAGAAATTGACAGAAAATCAGTAGGTATAGAGAGTGAACAACACTATCAACCACTTGACTGAATTGATATTTAGAGAACACTCCACCCAACAACAACAGAATACAGATTCTTCTCAAGTGAACACAGAATATTTACCAAGATAGCCCATATATTCTGGCCCATAAAATGAGTCTTTAAAATATATTAAATTAATTTAACAAACCTTAAAAGTTTGATTTATATAAAGTATGTTCTCTGACCAAGGTGAAATCAAATTAAAATAAGCCAAAAATATCTGAAATATTTGGAAACAGATAACATACTTCTAGATAAGCTGTGGACCAAAGGAGAAATCATGATAAAGTATTTTGAACTAAATGAAAATGAAAACAATACATTAAAATTTGTATTTGTATAAAAAACATAATAATAATAAAATTTGTATTTGTGAGATGCTGCTAGAGCAGTATTTAGAGGGAAATTTATAGCAATGAATGACCCTTCTTTTCTGCTGCAGTGAATATTTTCCAAGAGAGTACGTGTCCTTCTTGTGGATGGTCCCATAGGCCAGCTCTTTTTCTGTACTAGCACTGTCCATTTTAATGATGATGCCATGCATGGCAGAGCATATCTGTTCTGTCCCTTCCTGACAATGCCCAGCACATTTCACCTACTTTATCCTGACACCTACATGTGCATTTCTTATTTTCAACTTAATTCCTGGTATATACAGGGTGGAAAAGGCAGAGAGGATGATAAAGGAAACCTTAGATTGCCCCAGAACCCTTCTGTGTGTGCTCTGCCCTAAGGAATCTGGGTTCCCTGAAGTATGACAGGACCCTATTCCCTTCCTGCTATTAGGGAAAGAGGATCTCCCTGCAAAGTGCTCTAAAGGGATCCTTTGCATCCTTAGAAACTAGTTTCTCCTTTCCTTTGACAATATATATAGTTGCATTTTTCAGAATAATGTTGGCTTTCCTGAATCTTGCATATTTAGCTGCACCCATGGAGGGTTTAACTGAAGCTTTGAAAAGCAGACCAAGACCAGAAATCTCTGCTGGGACAGAGTCTGGCACATCAAAAGTACTCAGTAAATGCTTGCTCTATGAATGAGAAAACAAATGAATTGATTTGTGCCTGCAAGTGTCTGAAACCCTATGTTTGTATCTGTCCTACCTTGGTCTCTGTGACCTGGATTTGTGTGGATTTGTGTGTGGTTACATGTACACACACCCTGTACCCTATACCCAAAGTTGATGAAATGAGTCTCAGGCCTGATTGCACAACTTGACTAAGGGTGCCACACATCAGCTTTTGTTAAACCATTTCGCCTGGTACACAAAGGCAAACACAATCTCTTTATGATCTATAAGAGACACTGTGGGAGCTCTAAGGCAGAGCTTTGAAAAGCAGAAGCCTTAAAATGGAACTATCAGAGAAACCAAATTTGTCTTCCAAGTCAGAAGACTGAGTTCAAACCCTGGTCCTACCACTTACTAAGTTTTTCATTTGAGTAAGTGATAAACCTCTCTCCAACCTAGTCTTCTCATTTAGAAAATAATAATAATAATAATAATGATAGTACCAACTGCAAGGGGATGTTCGGAAAATTAAATTAGATAATCTGTATAAGCACTTAGCATGCTGCCTGGCACATAATCAAGTGCATTCCTCGAGCAAGGGAATCCACTATTTAACCACCTAGTTGAGGAGTAAAAAGTCAAAACAATTTCTTCTACGAGTGTCAAGTAGAATCTGAGCACCTTGACCACATCCTTGGGGTATGACTAAGATAAAGATGCTAGGAATGGACTGTTCTAAAAGCAAAGATGTTTACATCAGAGCTCAGATTCCACACTCTTTCAGTAGACACAGAACTCTCTAGATCAAAAGGTAGATACTGACGCATTAAAAGTCAACTAGACCAAATACAATCAGATATCCTAGATTGGATCTTGGAACAAAAAAGAACATTAGTGGAGCAACTGGTGAAATACAAACTGAGCGAAGGTTAGTGAATGGTAATTTACCATTATTGATTTTATAGTTCTGACAAGTGTATCCTGATATGTAAGATGTTATCGCTAGAGGAAGCTTGAAGAAAAATATCAGGAACTCTGAACTAGTTTTGAGATCTTTCTGTAAATCTAAAGTTATTCCATTTTTTTTAAAGTTGTTTTTGGAAAAAAAAAATAGATCCCTTTGATCATTGGGAGAGACTTCCACAACGGACTCCTTAAGACTTAAAGTCTTGTCTTTAATTTTTGGCTTTCTGGGTGATACCAGAAGGGGGTGGAGGGCCTGAGTTCCACCCCTTCCCGGGCAGAGCCAGCGTGAGAGTCACCCGCACTGCATCATTTTGGCTGTGTTTCTCATTTCTCTAGGGCTGGCTGTGGCAGGGGCAGGGCCTGCTCCAGGCTAGGGCCTGGTCACCAGTTTAGCTTAATCCTAGAGAAAGATTAGGTGTCAGAAGGGGAAAGTGGCCAACATTTTGGTTTTCCTGAGCTCATTTTTCTCAGAAAAGTCAATGAATACCTTATGACTATGCACCCCTGCAAATACACACACACACACACACACACACACACAGCCAGCCCCTGGACAATGTGCCTGACTGTAGTCAGGAGAATTCCTGGTAGCTTCTTGAAAACCCTGATATAGGCCCCTGAATCCACAGCCCCAGTGGGTGAGTAAGACAGGGAATAAAGAGGGTGAGGTAGCATTTTATTGAGCAGTTACACTGACTCAAGAATAGCTTTGAATACTTTATGTACTTATGGAAGTCTCATCTAGGGGACTTGACCAAGGCCACATAAATGTGGAGGAACCATACAGAGTCATCTCTACACAGGAATCCCCGTTTCTCCCCACCTACCTCAGGTACATGCACACATTCATATACCCACACTTCTTCCAGAGGTCAGGGTGTCCCTGACTTCATTAAATATGTGCTGGGCAATTGTGCCAAGTGCTTGACAGTCCTAACAACACTTGCCTATTGTTAACCCCATGTGGCAGAAGAAGTAAATAAGGCTTAAAGAGCTTTAGTAACTTACTCAAGGTTTACATGGTTTATAAAATGGCAAGGCTATAATATATATACCAGCCAATCTGATTCCAAAGCCTGAATGTTTAATCACTCCATGACCCAATGAGTATCTGTTGAATGAATGAATGAACAATTTTGTTTGAATGGACAGTTTGGGGGGATGCTTGCATCGTAGTGTCAATACTACTGTGCTCTTAATCGCATGTCTAGAATATGTGAGATAGTCCCAAACTTGCTAGAAAATAAGGTGGAAGCTGTGAATCTTTCTAGTTTTGGTTAGAATTTTGAGGGGGATGTTGAGGAAGGGCAAAGCAAGGTAGAGGAAGGGAAAAAAAACAAAAGGACTTGTCACTACCATTGAATTTAAAAAAAAAAAAATAAGCTGATCAATGGTGACAGCTAAAAACTGAGTACATCTAACTTTTTAAAGCAGAAAAGGTGTGAAGAGGAAGAAAAGGGGTCCGAAATCTCCATCTCTCTGTTCTCCACTCCCAATGTGGTTTTTCCCAGGTGAGGTCTGGAAAGAAAACATAACGCACCATGAAGAAGACTCCAGGGTATCTTAGGAGACATGGTGGATATGGGTAGAGCATACAACGTAAGGTCAAACCTCTGCCCTGCAACTGGGTGGCAGGAGCACGTCTCAGAAGGTGGGTGGGCTGAACATCGTCTCCTGCAGGACTCCCTGTCATTCCTCCTGGAGCCGACAGTCCCAGCAAGACCGGGGAACGTTCTGCTCCCCTGGTTCCTGCTGTCTTTTCCTCTTCTCTCCCTTCTCTGGGGACTTGATAGGTACTTAGTGGGTGGCAAGGAGAAAAATACTGCCCAAAATACGTTCAGAGAGAGCGAGCAAGAGAGAGGGAGAGAACAAAAAATGTAAAGGAAATCTCAGCCCTCCTCATTAGCAGTGCGTGAGTGACTTTGGGAAAAGATGTAAAGATATTCAGCCCCCTGGGCCTCTTTCCTTATCTAAGAAATGGGATAATGGTCCCTAACTAGCACGGTTATGAGAATTAGATACCATCTCTCCGGAGTCTCTAGCACGACAGAGTAGATGCCCCGTGCAATGTGTTTTTATATTATTATCTTTATCGTCATCATTGTCTATTTTATGAACCTGTTTACTTCAGCAGTCTCACAGCCACATGCCACCCAAACAGAAGGGCTGAGGTCACATGTCCCCCAAATCCTGATGCCACCCAGGCAGATGAAAGCTCGAGCCTTAGCGAGGCTTCTCCTCAGAGTGGCGAGAGGAGAGGGTGCAGCTCAGCTGGAAAAAGAAAAAGTGCGTCCAAGTTGGCAGAAAGAGGCCATTCCAGAGCCTCTGAGTTCATTGCCTGATCCTGTGAGCTGGAGGGGGAGGATGCCATCCCAGATTTGGCTGCTCTGAAAAGATGGCCTTTGTTGTCAATAGCTGGATTGGCAATAAAATTCAATCTGAGATCTAGACTTGGGAGGATTGATTAGCAAGAATACCCACAACCCGCAAACACAAAACTAAATTAAACCTTATCTTTATAAATATTACTTTAGAATCTATTTTTGCTTTCTTGGTTTAGCCCTAATGAATTTGGTTTAAACATAGGACAAAACAGTTTATTAAAACCCAAGAGGGTGTTGCAGGACTCCAGGCGGGGTACAAAAGGCTTGAGAGAGAGAGAGGCCAAGCTCTTTCAGTCCTGGGCACCTCCTGCCAAGGACTAGGGTTGGCGTCAGTAGGGTCGTGACCAGCACCCAGACCATCCTTCTCCTCGAGAACACAGATACAGGATACAAGGCAGGGCTTGGGCAGGCGGTACATCACAGCTGAGGTTTTGGGAGAGGAATGAGTGGTTCTTGGAGATCAGAGCAGCAGTTTGCTGAAAAGAGCAGAATGGAAAAACTGTGTAACATCAACAACAAAGGTAACAAAAATAGTGGGGATCAAAAACGGCAACAATGGCAATAATAGTAACTATCTGGATGGAGCTTTCAATGCAGACCTAGTGAAGCAAGATGACAGGGAAGAAGGTGAGAAATAGAAGGGACGAAAAGGAAGAAAGAGATGGAGAGAGGGAAACTAACTTTTTTTAGTCCTAATTTTATACCAGATAACAATGCAATACTTTTTACCTTGTTTTATCCTCACAAATATCTCATGAGTCGTCCGCCACTTTTCACATAAAGAAAACTGAGACAAAGATACTGAAAAACTTCTCCAGTCTCATAGCTAGTATGGATCAGAGACGGAACTGTTGACCAGGCCTCGTGATCCACCTCCTGGGCAAAGCTTGGGACCGAGTATCACATGTCAAGCTGGGGTTGGGGGCACATGTCAGGCTGAGGTTGGGGGTACATGTCAGGCTGGGGTTAGGGGCATCTCCATAAAGACAGCATCACACCCCTTGGAGAGATGGCCTGATTTTCCTGCCAAATTGCACGAGTAAAAAGATGTTCATGACCCCCTCTCTCACTCCCCAACCGACTGCTGTGATTTTTTTTAATACCAACATACACTCAGATACATAGCTTTAGGTGGCCCCATTTGCTGGGTAAAAGGACACAGAGGCTTGGGTATTCTGGGTATTTGTTCTCTGGACACATTTTTTGTAGGACTGGGCCCTTTCTTCTTTTTTATTTTATTGCAATGATTCTCATCTGTCTTGTTTTTGTGTCCTCTCATCTTCCTTCTTCTTCAACAGAAGTGGTTTTTTTTTTTTCCTTTTTTCTAGGCAGTTGTTTGTAATAAATCCTCACTTGTTTTCTTGAAGTTGTTCAGTTATTTTCAGTGCCTCCTTCCACAGTCTTCTGTCTGTGTTTCTGCTTCCCATCTGGGCCATTTGGTCCTCTCCTTTTCTGGAATGAAGACAAGGGAAGGTATCAGAGAAAAACTTACAGAGCCTGGCCTGCTCCTGGGAGTAGAAAGACATGACCAAGGGGTAAGTGGTGTTTACTGATCTTCCCAGCACTTTTTTTTTATTTCAGCAAATTATGGGGTACAAATGTTTAGGTCACGTATATTGTCCTTGCCCCCCGCTCACCCTCCTGAGTCAGAGCTTCGGGCGTGTCCATCCCCCAGACGGTGCACATCACACTCATTCCAGCACTTTTGTTACACCTCAGATTGACCAGTGACACAGCTAGAGACGGCGTGGCTGGCCACTAGGCAGGCTAGGTCAACACTGAGTGGGGCCTTTCATCCGAGCACGTCTGTGTATGTCTGTCAGGGGGATCACAGCAGAAAGCAGACAGCACACTCAGATGGAGTCATTTTGAAAGCGTTTAATAAAGCAACAACTTACAAAGGTGCAGGCAGGCTGCACAGTGACGGTGGGGGCAGTGTAGTGTCCCGCGGATAGCATCAGAGCACTGTGACCGCCCTAGACCTGAAGGGATGAGGGCAGAGAGCAGTTCCCTGGAGAAGAAAGGCCATATGGTAGGAGCTGCAATCTTGGCCAACAGATGCAGCCACCCACGATCCCTTGGCAGGGAATGACAGAATACATGCTTTCACATGGCTCTTCCTTCTCTCTGAACTTTCCTGCTGGGCCTCCCCATTGGTGGCCTCCAACCAGAAACCCAAAGTCAAGAGAACCCACTGAGGCTGTTGATATTGGTCAGACATCTGGGTCACAAACCATGGTGGGAATGGGTGGAGAATGGATCTAGAAGGGTCCATGGAAGTTATCTAACACAGCGTGCATGCACACGAATGTGAGCATACCTCTGTGCTCATGTATGTACGCATGTATGCACACGAGCAGGTGTTAGGCTGATGAAGAGAAATAATTCTTTTTTCTTTTTTTTTGATTTCAGCTTATTATGGGGATACAAAAGTTCAGGTTATGTATATTGCCCATGCCCCTCCCATCCCCCCAGTCAGAACATTCAAGCGTGACCATTCCCCAGACAGTGCGCATCGCACTCATTATGTAGGTATACACCCATCCCCTCCCCCCACCTCCCATCTGTCCGACCCCCAACTGTCCGACCCCCAATTGGTGTTATTCCCAATGTTTTTTCTTTAGTGGAGAAATCATTCAGGGGCTACCCTTGCTCTGCTTGGCCTCTTTAAGTTACTGAGTGCCTTGTTTTCCTTTGGTTCTAATTACTGAATATTAAAAGACCAGGGAAAAGTACTGGGAAGTAGGAAGCTCTCTGGGATTACGTATGTGTTGAAAACTGTCTTCAGATATCAAGATGACAAAAGTTTGTCTAAGGCTAATATGTGTCAAAAATAAAAGCTGTTCCTGCTTCTAAAGAACTTATTCCCGAAGAAGTAAAAGTCACATCATAGATGAATGCTTTTCTTTGAAGAGGCACACTCTACCAGTTCTCCTGAGCAGGTGAAAATACAACCTTATTCAACTCATGGGCCATTAGAGAAAAGGGGGCTTTGTCTGGGAGGTACAATGAGACTAAATTCAAGATCTGGGTTAAGTCAAGCACTTGGTGGAGACATTAAGTAGCATTCAGAGAAAAGACCTTTAAGGGATGACAAGTTGGCAAGTCACAGAGAGTAGGGGCATTTAATAGTAGGCACTTTATACAATCCCCTTAACAAAACACAGTCTCTGTAATCCCGTTATAGCCTTTGTTGCTTTGTGGTGTGTTGTTGGCATATCTCTCTCTACCATTAGGTCATGAGGCGCCAGAAGTATTTTCCTGAACTTGCTGACTGCCATATCCCTAACGTACGACTTGGCACAGAGGACATCTACACAGGTAGTCTATGGAATAATGGACACTGACATTTGCTCATTTCAGGAACTTTACATAGGACCAGGGTTTACCTCTGAATTCCACTGAGTTGGGCCAGGAAATATCTGTCCTTGCCACACAGGCTTTAGCCAACTGTTCCACAAGGTCTATGTCATTAATTTATTTTCAAACCCAAGGGAGGCCATCCCTCCCATGAGCTTTCGGGTGGACGAGAGTCATCACATTTGACCTGTGCTCCAGCCTTTTCTAAGGTCTGGTTCATGCACTCCTCTGCCTCTGCCCCAGGACATACTATTTGGATTCCAGCCTTCAGATTGACCACCCCATGCCTGTTGCCTTTTTTAAAAGTCACAATCAGTTTCCTTTTCTTTTTCTTGAAGACATGTGTCTTTTAAATTCCATTTTCTAAGGAGTTATAGATAACTGAGATGAGAAAAGGAGGGAAAGATATTCACGTGGTGTTTAATCTTTGCCCTTTCGTTTCCACTCTGATATTACAATCCTCATCCTACGAGGGAGTAAGCCGATGATCACGGAAATGGTATGACTTGTCCGTGGTCTCATGGTGAGCCAACAGCAGTGCTGGAATTAGGACGATGATCACACTCTAACAGCCTTTGGTCTTTTGGTTTTACCAATAATGATGGAGTCCCACGTCACCCCGCGTCCTTTTGTAACTGTGTCACTTTGAGAGAAGTGAGAGTGAAGGAAGGGCACAACCGTCTTTCCTTGGTAGACTCTGTTTCCATTAGAATTTAATCTAGATTTAATAAATGCTTAATGAATCTTAATTAAACCCAAATTGAAATTAAAAACGGTTTAACAAGGTTTAATAGTGATGTGAGAGATCACACAATTCCACTTCAATAAATATTTTCCTAATAACAAACAACCATTTCATTAGCGAGGAAAAATGTTGCCATTAAGTCTAAATTAAATTAAATTATCCATAATTTACTGGCATAGTTAACAGTATACGTTAATGAAAAATATGTAAAATTCTTCCCCCCAAACCCGTTTGTTGAAAATTACTCCAGTTTAGAGAATTTAAAAAGACATCAAATGTAATATAATGGGCAGATGGTCTGAAACCAGTGGAGGCACCTCTGACATTCTGTCACATCTAATAAGAAGATGAGCCAGAGGAAGAGAAGACATGGAACTTTCCACCAGTGCCACATGGATTTCCACTAATGGCACAGCCATAAAATGGGGTACGATAAGGGTGAATGGAGACATTGTGAATCTAGGGGAATGTAGGCTCATATGTATACAATGAGTGATGGCTGATGTGATAGGGAGAGATTGAGGATGCTTTCTGTTACTCGTTTGTTTATGTGTGTGCTTGTATCTTGTATTTTAAAACTATCTGTATGGCTGACCTTGAAGAGTGTATTATGAAAGAGATGGTTGTAGCCGGCTCCAGGGAAGGAAATAGGTTTCCAAAACAGGATCAGGTTCCAGAGAAGGAGACGAGTTTCCAGCAAAGGGGTTCAGGTTTTAGGGCAAGGAAAATGAGTTTCAGGATAGGTCCCTAGTTTGGTTCCACTCCTGAGCACCGGTGTGGAAGAATAGAGAAGGGGATGTGAGCTGAACCATGTAGCTTTTGCAATAATTTGAGGGGGGTGGTGGCAGAGATTCATATCCTTCACCAATATTTCCCAAATCTAAGAAGTAGCCCTTGCTTCCTAAAACTACTGATTTCCAAAGTTTCCAGACTGGAAAATGGAAAATATCCTATGTTACTCTCCATTGCCCAAGGGATACTATTGAGATTTACACTGACTAATGCTGCAATCATGAGACACATGGGACTATTGAGCCCTTGAAATGTGTCTATTCTTAACTGAGATGTGCTGTGAGTATAAAATGTACACTGGATTTCAAACACTTAGAAAAAATGTGAATATCTCATTAGTAATTCTTTTATTTTGATTATATTCATAATTATCATTTTGAAACAATGACATACTAATATATTGATTAAATAAAAATATTTTTAAATTCATTTCTCCTGTTTGTTATTATTTTTATTCAATGCGGTTACTAGAAGATTTAAAATTACATATGTGACTCACATTAAATTTCTATTAAACATAGCTAATCTAGATGGGTCTACCTAAAATAAAGAGATAGAAAGATTTCATTCTCTTTTGTGTTAGCATTAACACACATTCTTTCATGCACCCAGTTATTCATTCAACAAGCATATTTGAACATCCATTAACACAGACCCTATGCTAGGTATTAGAGATACCATAGTGAAAATAGCAGAGCTGGTCCCGTGTAGCTTAAGCACACACATACACATGCACACATACACATATCTACACAGTGACACAAACTCATGCACATGCAAATATGCATATACGGACACAGATGGACCTGCAGCACGTGAACATGCAAACATATGCAAAAATGCCACTGCAGGGTAACATGAACTAAAAGCCCAAATCAGGTCCTAAAACCCAAATTTTCCTTAACTTAGTAGACTTCAACTCTTCGGTTAGGTTTAGCTATTCTGGTAGCCGGCCAGGGACAGTCACAACGCTGCATTTTCTGGAAGAGAATCAGGGTATGTAAGTGTGATCAGGCCCTCTGTGATGTTGTCGAAGCTAGTAGATCCAGGGTTCCAAGTGAGAAAAACAAACGTTGTGAATTCAGATCTATTTGTTCATGGCTAAGCAGACCAGGAAAAGCCAGCAGGGGTGGGCTGGTGGTATGTTTGTTTCCATGGAAGCTTGTCTTCTTAGGCCTTAACTTCCTAGAGGCTGAGAAGAGCTCACCCTGAGAGCTGAGAACAGAGATGGATCAGCTCATCCCAGGGACACCAGCTGAGCTGATGTTGGAACAATTTGGTGTGATCTCATTCAAATCACTTTCGTGTTCACCCCCCAGGTTGCTGGCCTAGAGGGCAGGAAACACAAAAGAGGTATTTTGGACAGGTACAGTCAGGTTCTTATAACAGAATTTTTAATATTAAGAACTGCATGTTGAAGAATGGAAATGACAAAGAACACCCTGTGGTGTCAAAAAGTAGCACCCGCAGGAGATAGCTACCACCCCCAGGGCTTCGAGAACTAAGGAAAGAGATTTCAACTACGAAAACTTGAACGCTTGGGGAGGAACACCCTGGAGCTGAAACTCAGATGACTGAGGAGGGGTCCCAGCTGGCCTGTGCTGCTTAGGGGAGTAGAGTGACATCACTGGTTCCACAAGTGTCATTATAAACAGTGCTGCCAACTGCATTCAGCTGCTGAGGCAGGAAAGCACTATTGCTGCCAGGGTGAGGAAGCAGTGCTTAGGACGGAGCTAGAACAGGAAGCAGAAAGCAGCAGGGAAATAAAGCTGTGCCTTTGTCTTCTTCCAGTCTCCTGCCAGCTCCCCCTCCTGGCAGAACCTAGGTGGAGCCAGGTGATAAAGCAGAAAGGCCGTTTAAAAGCTCTAGTCCCAGCAAAACAAAGCACAAAACAACACCAGTGTGTGGGTTTGAACACTTGACAGGTAGTACCTTATTAACTGGCACAGGAAGGCATATGTCAAAATGAGGGATGGGAAAGAAATGGACTGAACACCATCCCCCAAAACTTATTATGCACAATTTTATTCCCAGGGAAAAAAATCCACCAGAAACAGGGTCAGAATCAGGATTAAGAAACCTTCATGATATCACACTGTTGGAGGTTCATAAAGCTGAATTGGAAGAGCAGAAAATACTGATAAGTCCTTCAGTAAAGAGACACATTGTGTTTCATTTAACCCAGAGTTGCCCAAATGTCTTTGACCACAGATGTGGGTTTTTTTGTTGGTTTGTTTGTTTTCAGAACACCTATTAATTTCCAAAGTAACATAGTTTCTGCAGAACTTTGAGAAGCATTGTGCTGGAGATGCTATAGGCATTTAGATCACAAGACACATGATTAACTGCAGACTATTAATAGTGTGGCGCATATTTGAATAGGTTGCACTTTTTCCTCAAATGCTTTGGTACAGTAACTGCTGAAGCTAAGTGTGCTGGCAGGGGTAATTATCCTAATGTCACTGGGATTTCCTCTAAAACAGAAGTCATGTGAGAGCAGAGGACACGTTTGTTTTTCTTCACTATTGTGTTTCCAGCACCCATCACAATAGATAGGGCCTGGTGAACATTCAGTAATATGCCCTGAATGTTGCCAGAGAGAGGGAGGAGAGTAAATTACTAGCCAAAATAGTTGACAATAGTCATTGTCAACTAATGTGTTAATGAATATGGGGAGTGACAAGCAAGAAGTGCAGTGCTGGCTTATACAAACGCAATGAGAGCCATTAAGAAATTTAAAATTTTCTGGTAACTACATTTTAAAAAAGGAAAAAGAAATGACACTGGTGGAATTAATTTTAATAATGTATTTTATATAGCACAATATATCCAGCATATTCTTTCAACATGTAAATAATACAAAGATATCAATACAGTATTTTGCATTCTTTTTAATATAAAATTCTTAAGATCTTGTACATACTTTACAATTACAGTACTTCTTAATTTGGGCTGGCCACATTTCATGTGCTCAATAGCCACATGTGGTTAATAGCTACTGTATTGCACAGCAAGGGTCTAGTGACTTCCAAAGACCAACACAAAAATGTGGGTACATGGAGAAAACACTCAAATTTGCAAATGGGTACTGAGCCAGAAATTACTGTCTAGTTACAGTCATTGAATATTGTGAGAACACCGGGGTTACCTTACATTGTTCACACATAAGACAATGAGTTCTATTAGAAAGGCTGGTGATAATTTAACACTTGGGGAAATGATGGAATAAAAAGTTTTAGAGAAAATAAAGATTAGGAAGTAGAATTAGAATTAGAAGGTCCAGAGTTAGTGATGTCAGCAAAATTGGAGTAGGAGTTCTCTGGCTTCTCTCCCCCCACAGAAATCCAAATAGCAACTCTCCAGGGGCAAGATTACCACCCTGAAAATCCTATAACTTGGGAGTGAAGTTGTGACCTACACTTGGACCACAGAGCAGAGAAAAAAAAAACATTCTCTTTGGCTGTAACACTCTTCCCTCAAGTCACACAGCACCACACAAAGAGAATTCCCCTAGACTCATGGTTTCTACAGAGCAACGAGTGAATTGAAGGTAGACTTTTGACTTCACTGTTCTGGGACCATTTGCAGGAGGCTTGCTCTAGTCTCATCTTTGGGGATGCATTGTGTCTTTCAGCAAGCATAGCCCACCAGAGGTCAATTAGAAACAAGTAGTAGGGGTGGGGCACACAGCAACCAGCACACAAACCTTGGTGCCAGCTGCAGAAAACCTGAACTTAAGGCACTCTCTAGCACTGCAACAGCTGAAGCAGTCATGGGCTTAAGGACCAAAACAGACAGTCTGCTCAGAATTTCTGGACATGCCTACTGTAGGAGAAAGTTCACAAACAAAATTTAACTGTGAAGACTGGAATAAATACCTACATACTCAATGTGCAGACGTTGACAGATGACAACAGGAATCAAGAATAATCAGAGAAACATGACATCATCAAAGGGAACAAAATCAGTTGCCACTGATTGACCCTAAAGAGATGGAAATTATGATCTCCCTGACAAATAATTCAAAAAATCTGTTTTAAGGAAGCTCAGAGAACTTCAAGAAAATAAAAGAAATGATTCAGAAATTTCAGAGAGTGGTTGAAATAGTTTGCAAAAAGTCAGACAGAAATCCTGGAGCTAAAAGGTATAATGAACAAAATGAAAATTGCAATAGAAAGGATCAGTAGCAGAATTGATCAATGAGAGGAAAGAATCAGTGAGATTGCAGACAAGCTATTTGTAAATATACAATCACAGTAGAAAAAAGAAAAAAAGAATTAAAAGGAACAAAAGTAGGTTATGGGATTTATTCGACAACATCAAAGGAGCAAATGTACAGGTCATTGGAGTTCAAAAGAGAGTAGAAAAAGCCAAAGGAGTAGAAAGCTTACTTTAAAAAGCAATAGCAGAAAACTATTGCAGAAATATAAATATCCCAGTATAGGAAGATAAAAGGTTAACAATCAGATTTAATTCAGATAAGACTACATCCCAAGACATAGTCTAATCAAACTGTGAAAAGCAAAGATAGAGAAAAGATCATGAAAGCAGATAGAAAAAAGAAACAAATTACATATAAGGGAGTTCCAATACACCGAGCAGAAGACTTCTCAACAAAAATCTTATGGGCCAGGAAGGAGTGGGATGATATAGTCAAAGTGCTGAAGGAAAAAAAAAAAAACCTGCCAACCATGAATGCTGTTACCAGTACTTGGTTGCAGACCAACAGCTGCAGAATACATATTCTTTTCAACTGCACATGGAACATTCTCCAGGATAGATCTTATATTAGGCCACAAAATAAATCTTAACAAACTTAAGAAGTTCAAAATCACGTCAAGCATATTTCCTGACCACAATGGTTTAAAACTAAAAATCAGTAACAGGAGGAATCTCAGAAACTTCACAAATACACGGAGACTAAAGAGCATGCTCCTGAATAACAAATAGGTCAATGAAGACATTCAAAGGGAAATTAGAAGGTCCTTTGTCTTCTTCCAAATCCAGTCATTGCCATTGCCATTAGAACCCGAGAGCAGGACTATCTGGTTTCTTAGGGTTTACAAGCAGTATGAGGATGGATACCAGATCTGCCCTACCCATTGATGAATCCAATGCTTAAGAAAGTACCTGTATCTTAGTAGGCACTCAAAAAAGAAAAATAATTTCTGGAATGAGTAAAATGAAAGAAGGGAGAGTAGACAGAAAAAGCACATGCCGTTTTTCTGAGAGCTGAAGACAGTGATGCAAAACCAGAAAAGAAAGTCCCAAGTGAGGGGAAAGGATGGTGCAGCTTCTGTACAGCTGTGCCTTTTCCTCACTCTCATTCCAAGGCAGTGAGACCATGAAAACATTGACAGCTTTCTGGCCCAAAGATGTTTCTTCATTTTTCCTGGGGCTGAAATAAAAAATTATCCAAAAATATGGATATTGTCCCCAACCTCCCAGACTCTAGTTTCATTGACCTTCTTTTTTTTTTTTTTATTTCATCTTGTTATTATGGGGGATACAGAATTTCAGGTTACATACGTTGCCCATGTACCGCCTGTCCTCCCAAGTCAAAGCTCCAGGCGTGTCCGTTCCCCAGACAGTGCGAGTTGCACCCATCATGTAGGTATATATCCCTTCATTGACCTTCTGAGCTCTAGTTTCACTCTCTCCAGTCTGTTCTCCCAACTGACCAGAATACAACTCTCGACAGCATGTGACCTCCTCTAGTGCAACTGCTATTCATCTCTGTATACTCATACTCAGTGCCTAGCACAGTGCATTTGCCCTAGCAAGCCCTCCAAACATAGCAAATAGGTATATGTAAATGAATAAATGAATGCAGAAAGAAAGGAAATTAACAAATGTCACATCAGCATTTTCAAGATGTCTTTGTACCTTACCTGGACATTATTTTGATAGGATATAAATTTTGTATTCTTGACATCATTTTAAACTACACGTTCAAATCTAAAGTATTTGTCTGCCAGATCAGGGGAAATACATTTGCTCTGCTTTCTACAAGCAAACCCAATGGTGCAATAAAGAGTTGTTTTTTTTTTTGTTTTTTTTTTTTCATCTTGGCAAAATTCTTAGGTTCATGCATCTGTAAGACATTTTTGAATATGATAATTGTTTTGCTTATTCTGCCTCCAGGGAGTTAGAGACAACTTGACATTTGCGTTACAAGGAACCCTCTTCTTAAGGCCAGGTGATCCTAAATGGTTCTCTGTTCTTAGACACAAATGACTTTTTGTATGACCATCACCTCTGTAATTGAAGAGTTGGACTACAAACCTTTTAAAACCCTCTTGCCCTAGGTAAACAATACTGTGAGCTATTCCGAAAAGGAAAACAAAGTACTCTAAAAAGGCATAATTGTAAAATACCAATTTGTAGACATACTAGGTGTTTTCTCTATAAATCAAGCATATCAATTAGTGGGAGAAAAAAGACCAAAGGCCCTCCCTGTCTACGCTTTGTTATCTATTATTAGTTTTTCTGTTGGAGAAGAGTGAGGAGATGGAGTGTAACATTTAAAAAAAAACTAATAAGTATTTCAGCTGTCTGGGTATTGTGAGCTGAAGACATCTGTATTTTTAATTAGTCCTTTCATAAATGTGATTATGGGATGTCATGTGATCACCCTTGAAACCAGCACCTGGAACTTTGAAACGATGACAGCCGTTTGGTGTCCCAGGGTTTGGACAGTGCACACAGGGAAGTCCTGGCAATTTCATTAGCAGTGTTATCAAGACGACTCCAGGTCCAAATGATTTTCCTGCCTGTAGATTGAATAATACTATGAAAACAAGATCCACTAGGTCCAACAGGAAAGCACAAATATAACAGTGAGGATTTCCTGTCATGGGGGCATTTCAAATCACTGTTACCAAAAAATCCTACTGAGCGGAGCCTGATGAAGTCCTGAGCCTCAAGAGACTGGATTAAACGGCACCTTCAAGTTCCTTCCAGTTTTGCCAGGATGAAGAGCGCGAGGCCTTAGAGAAGCCAAAACTAAGCCTGAGGAACGGGCAAAGGGCATCAACCTTATTGCTATGGAAAGCCCTTTCTGGCTTCTAAATTCTCCTGGAGAAAGCATCATTGCATTGGTTGATGTAATTAAATATTTCTTACCCACCCCCCCCCCCAGGGACTCATCATGAGAAATTATACGCTGTTATTTTCAGTATACAAAGGGCAGTGACTATAAAAATGAAAATCCTCTGACTAGATAGGGTCTGCATTACCACTCAGCCCTCTTCTCCTTGGTCACAGCTGGAGCAATATGCCAGGGCAGCAGGGACCCCCATCATAAGTGCAAAGGCTCGAGGTTGCACGTTCAAGTTCTTGCAAGTCCCAGCAGTCTGACAGGGGAGAGCGGAACATGACCTAGGTACGGGCTTCACTGACCTCAAATACTTAAGGTTCGTAGGTTCACTGTGAACATTGGCAACATGCTGCTAATAGTGATCAAACCTAATCAAGGACTATGTGGGTAACACATCCACTTCTCCATATGACTTTTCAGATGTCAAAAATATTTTAAAATTCAAGTATTAAAAGAACAATAAAAGAGATATTTTAGAGAACTGATGTGTTTGTTCTCAACAAACTTAAGTAAAAGAAAACAAAACAAAAATTGCCTTGAATATAAGATGACTTAAGTGTACACTTATTAAAACATACAAAATGATAAAGCCCAAATGTACACTACAAACTCCAATTATCTTCTACCAAATACAGCACATTCTAGTAAAATTGAAAGAGAGTTTTGGTAGCTTTAAAACCATCTCTTACTCAAAAACCTGGTAGTATATTTCAGGGAACAAATGCAAGAAAATTCTTAGAATTCCATAAATGTCTCAAAATTGAGAGGGATATTACTGGAGACATGGGAATGGTGTTAGAAGGTCAGAGGACATCCCTGTGAGGACTTTGCTCCAGTTTGTGATTTTCAGGGGTTCATGGTTTCACTGCACCCACAGAAGGTGGGTTATTCTCTCCCGAGTTAGGACAGTAGGCTAGTGCATGAGGATAACACCCACCCCTGGAGCTGGACTCTGACAAAAGTGAGAGGTTCTGGAACGGTTCTGCTTTATTTGTACCCAGGCAGGCAGGCATGCATTCACCATCTTTCTCTCTCAGAAACACACAAAATGCAAGATTTCCCCGGGGAATCTGAGTTGAAGAATGCAGCTTGTATCATCTTTGCTCCAAATCTGAACCCCTGCATTTTATCTTTATGTGGGAGCACCGAGGGAAGAAAAGGCCTGGGAACCAGAGAGACGAAACATCAGTGTGCCTGCCAGGGCTCTGCCCGTTACCAGGAGCCAGAATGCAGGGGCAAATGGCTTCTGAGGGCCCTGACCTATAACTAATAATCACCTTCCCAATCATAAAATGTGGTTCCATAAATCAGATTCTTGGCTCCTTAACACTTATGGCAGAGCCTGCAACGGGGATATGGCCAGGAGTATAGAAGTGGGAAAAGAAATGTTCCTTCTCTCTCACCCTTAGAAGAATAATATCAGGACAGTAGGGTGAAAGCCCCCCCCCTTCTCCAAACATTGCAAAAATACTTGTTAAGAGAAATAGCTCATGCCCTTTCATTTTTTTATTTTTTATTTTTTTTTTTATTTTTTATTTTTTTGAGACAGAGTCTCACTCTGTTGCCCAGGCTAGAGTGAGTGCCGTGGCGTGAGCCTAGCTCACAGCAACCTCAAACTCCTGAGCTCAAGCGATCCTCCTGTCTCAGCCTCCCAAGTAGCTGGGACTACAGGCATGCACCACCATGCCCGGCTAATTTTTTTTTTAATATATATTTTTAGCTGTCCATATAATTTCTTTCTATTTTTAGTAGAGATGGGGTCTCGCTCTTGCTCAGGCTGGTCTCGAACTCCTGAGCTCAAACGATTCGCCCACCTCGGCCTCCCAGAGTGCTAGGATTACAGGCGTGAGCCACCGCGCCCGGCCAGCTCATGCCCTTTCTTCTGAAGTGATAGATCTTTTCCTCATTGTTCTATAAAGGTACTTTATAGTATAAAGCTATCCTTTGGCGTGGGTATTTACATATTTTAATTTTATTAATGATTGTTTCAGTATGAAAGTGTTTAATTGTTTTAATTTACCTTTTTTATTGAAGTAAAATCAGCTACAATATACCACCTTTACCTTTTGCAAGTGGTTTAGTAGTAATAAATTTATATTCTTTATCTTTCCTTCATTCTCCCCACCCTCTTCTCTGTCTCAGACCCTGATAATCACTTTTCTAACTCTATCTTCATGAGGTCCACTTTTTAGCTCCCATATATGAATAAGAATGTGAAATATTTTCTTTCTGTGCTGTTCTTATTTCACTTACATAATGGCCTCTAGTTCCATCCATGTTGCTGCAAATGAAAGGATTTCATTCTTTTTAGGGCTGAATAATATTCCATTGGGTATATATACCACGTTTTCTTTTTCCATTCATCCGCTGATGAACACATAGGTTGATTCCATATTTTGGCTATTGTGAATAATGTTGCAATAAACATGGGAGTGCAACTATCTCTTCAATATAATGATTTCCTTTTTTTGGCTCTGTACCCAGTAGTGGGATTTCTGGATCATATGGTAGTTCTATTTTTAGTTTTTTGAGGAACCCCTATACTGTTCTCCATTAGTGGATGTACTAATTTACATTCCCACCAACAACATGTGAGGGTTCCCCTTTCTCCACATCCTTGCCAACATCTGTTATCGCCTGTCTTTTTGATGCAAGCCATTTTAACTTAGAGTAAGATGATATATCGGGGTTTTCATTTGCATTTCTCTGATGATTAGTGATGTTGAGCATTTTTTCATCTTCTTTTGAGAAATATCTGTTCAGATATTCTGCCCGTTTTTTATTTGGATTACTTTTGTTTTTGCTGTAGAGTTCGTTGAGCTCCTAGTATGCATTCTGGTTATTAATCCCTTGTCTGATGGATAGTTTGTAAATATTTTCTCCCATTCTGTGAGTTGCCCCTTTACTTTGTTGACTATTTCCTTTGCTGTGCAGAAGCTTTTTAGCTTGATGATTACAATTATCTATTTTTGCTTTGGTTAGCTGTGCTTTTGAGGTCTTACACAAAATAATCTTTGCTGGGATCAATGCCATGGAGGATTTCCCCAGTGTTTTCTTCTAGTAGCTTCATAGTTTCAGGTCTCAAATCTAAGTCTTTAATCCATTTTGGTTTGATTTTTGTGTGTGGTAAGGGATAGGGGTCTAGTTTCATTCTTCTGCATATAGTTACCCAGTTTTCCCAGCTCCATTTATTAAAAGGATTTTCACCATAATATGTTCTTGGTGCCTTTGTCAAAGAAGATTTGGTTGTCAATGCGTGAATTTATATCTATGTTCCCTATTCTATGCTATTGGGTCTATGTGTGTGTGTTTATGCTAGTACCATGTTGTTTGGGCTACTATAGATAGCTTTGTAGTAAATTTTGAAGCCAGGCAATGCAATTCCTCCAGCTTTGTTCTTTTTGCTCAGAATTGCTTTGGCTATTCAGGATTTTGTGGTTCTGTATGAATTTTAGTATTGTTTTTTATTTCTGTGAAGAATATCATTGATATTTGGATAGGGATTGCATTTAACCTGTAAATTGCTTTGGGTAGTATTGTCATTTTAACAACACTAATTCTTCCAATCCATGAGTATGGAATATATTTCCATCTTTTGTTTCCTCTTCAATTTCTTTCATCAGAGTTTTATGGTTTTCCTTATATAGATCTTTTATGTCTCTTGTTAGATTGATTCTTAGGTATTTTACATTTTTGTAGCTATTGCAAATGGAATTACTTTTTGATTTATTTTATAAATTGTTTGCTTTTGGTATATATAAATGCTGCTGATTTTTGTATGTTGATTTTGTATCCTGCAACTTTATGGAATTTGTTTATTAGTTCTAACAGTTTATTTTATGAAGTCTTGAGGTTTTTCTAATTATAAGATCATGTTGTTTGTGAACAAGGCTAATTTGACTTCTTCCTTTCTGATTTGGATGTGTTCTATTTTTCTCTTGCCTAATTGCCCTGGCTAGGACTTCCAGTATTGTGTTGAATAAAAGTAGAAAAAGTGGACATCCTTGTCTTGTCCCAGTCCTTAGAAGAAAGACCTTCAATTTTTCCTCATTCAGTATGATTAGCTATGAGTTTGTCATATATGACCTTCTATATCCATTTTGATAAGCATTTGTGTCATAAAGAGATGTTGAATATTATCAAATAATTTTGAAGCATCTTTTGAAATAATCATGTTTTTTCTTCTTGATTACGTTAATGTGAGACACCATGTTTATTGATTTATGTATGTTAAATCATCCTTCCATCCCTGGGATGAATCCCACTTGATCATGGTGAATGATCTTTTTAATGAATAATAGTCTCTAATGATTCTTTGTATTTTTGAGGTCTCAGTTGTTATATCTCCTTTTATCAAATTGTTTGCATCTATTGAAATAGTCATATGGTTTTTGTTCTTGATTCTGTTAATGTGATGCATCACATTTATTAAGTGCATCATTAAGTTGTTTATTTAAAGTCTTTTCACTTTTTTGATATGGACTTTTATTGCTCTAAACTTCCCTCTTAGTACTGCTTTCTATGTATCCCAAAGATTTAGGTATGTTGTATTTCCATTTTCATTTGTTTCAAGAAATTTTTAAATCTCTTTCTTAATTTCTGCTTTGATCCATTGATCCTTCAGGAGCATGTTGTTTAATTTCTACGTTTTTGTGTATTTTCTGGGGTTTCTAGTGCTATTGATTTCTAGTTTTATTCCATTGTGGTCAGAAAAGATACTTGGTATGATTTCTATTTTTTTGAATTTGTTCAGATTTGTTTTGTGGCCTACAATATGGTCTGTTCTGGAGAATGTTCCATGTACTGATGAAAAGAATGCATTCTGCAGCAGTTGGGTGAAATGTTCTATAAATGTCAGTTAGGCCTATTAGATCGAGTGTGTACTTTAACTTCACTGCTTCTTTGTTGATTTTCTGTCTGAATGATCTGTCCATTGCTGAGAGGGGGCAATAAAGCCTCTTACTATTATTGTATTGCAGGCTATTTCTCCCTTTAGATCTATTAATGTTTGCTTTATATACTTGGGAGCTCCAGTGTTGGGTGTATAGGTATTTATAATCGTTATATCCTCTTGCTGAACTGACCGCTTTATTATGTAGTGACCTTCTTTGTCTCTTTTTACAATCTTAGACTTGTAGTCTATTTAATCTGATACTCCTGATCTTTTCTGGTTTCCAGTTGCATGGAATATCTTTTTCCATCCCTTTACTTTCAGTCTATGTATGTCTTTATAGGAGACGTGGGTTTCTTGAAGGCAGCATATAGATGGAGCTTGTTTCTCTATCAATTCAGCCACTCTGGGCTGTTTAACTGGATAATTGAGACCATTTACTTTAAGCATTATTATTGATAAGTAAGGACTTACTACTGCCATTTTGTTGCTTATTTTCTGGTTGTTTTGAGGATCATATTTTCCTTTTTTCTTTTGTTACTGTCTTCCTTTGTGGTTGTGATTATCTCTGTAGTACATTTTAATGTTTTGTTTTCTTATTTTTAGTGAATCTATTATAGGTTTTTGCACTGTGGATGCCAGGAAGCTCACAAAAAAACATTTAATATAAATAACAAGTTATTTTAAAAATATGACAACTTATCTTAGATTGCATATAAAAGAATAGAAACAGGTGAAAACACACACACAAATTCTACACTTTAACTCCATCCCCCCACATTTTGATTTGTATTTGTCTCGATTTACATATTTTTATATTACCTATCTTTTAAAAGGTTGCTGGAGCTATTATTGCTTTTGATAGATTTTTCTTTGGGGCTTGATACTAGAGTTATGAGTGGATTGCAACCACAATAACAGTAGTAGAATATTCTAGGTTTGTTCATGTACTTAATTTTATCTGTGGGTTTTAAAATTTGGGAAGTTTTCTTTTTGTATGTAAGTGTTTTATTTTGTTTTGTTTTTTTCTTGAAGATTGAAGAACTCCCTTTAGCATTTCTTGTAAGATGGGTCTCATGGTGATGAATTGTCAGCTTTTCTTTGCCTGGGAAAGACTTTCTCTCTCTTTCATATTCAAAGGATAATTTTTCTGGATACAATATTGTCATATGACAGTTTTTTTTCCTTGAGCACTTTGAATATGTTCTGCTCCCTCCTGGCCTGCATGGTTTCTGTTAAGAAGACTATTGTCAGATGAACTGGAGATCCTTTATATCCTATTTGCTTCATTTCTCTTCCTACTTTTAGGATCCTCTCTTTGTTCTTGATCTTGCGGAGTTTTATTATTGTATGCCTTGGAGTAGTCTTATTTGGGTTGAATCTGTTAAGTGTTCTCAGACCTTCCTGTACTTGTATATTTATATCTTTCTCAGGTTTTAGAGAGTTTCCTGTTATTATTTCTTTGAATAAGCTTTCTAACCCTTGCTCTTGCTCAACTACCTTTTGAACACCAATAACTCTCAGACTGGATCTTTTGAGGTAATTTTCCATATCTTGTAGGCAGTATTCAATCCTTTCTGTTCTTTTCTTTGGTTTGCTCCTCTGACTGTGTATCTTCAGGTAGCCAATCTTCAAGCTCTCTGATTCTTTCCTCTGCTTGGTCTGTTCTGCTGTTGAGAGCCTCTAATGAGTTCTTCAGCTCAACAAATGTATTTTTCAGTTCCAAGATTTATTTGATTATTATTATTATTTCAATCTTTTATTAAATTTCTCTGATAAATTTCTTAATTGCTTTTCTATGTTATCTTGGAGAGAACAGAGTTTCCTTAAAACTGCTATTTTTAATTCTTGGTCAGAGACTTCACAAGTCACATCACATTAGTGTCAGTCCCTGGACTTTTGCTTTGTCCTCTTGGGGAGGGCATGGTTATCTGTTTTCTATTTTTTTTTTACGGGAATATGTCAATGTCTTTGCATTGAAAAACTAGTTATTTATTCCAGTTTTATCTGCCCAGCTTGTTTTGTTTTTTACTGGCAATATTTGCTTAATTAATCTTTACCTCTACCTCCCTGCTTCCTTTTTAGTTCTAGGTGGTGCCTTATGTCCAGGTTCACCATGGCTCTAGTAAATAACCAGAGGGCTGCCTTTCCCAAATAAGAGAGGTTGTAAAAGGACTATCTCAGAGTGAGGGAGGGCTGTCTGGGGGTTTGTACCTGGGGGACTTCCTATGGTGTGATGCTGCTGAAGAGTCACTCTGACTTGGCTTCCCCTCTGGCTAAATTACAAAGCAGATTCTAGAGCTAGCAATGGTCTTCCTGCCTCTCCCCTTTGTCTCTGCCTGTCACCAGGGATATTTCTCCCTTTAGGGAGATGCTTCCTCTGAGGTAAGGCTAGGACAGATATCCTGCCAGGAAAACCCAGAGGATGGAGAAGCTGGTTGATCATCTCAATTTCATTTTTTTTTTTTTTTTTTTTTTAGTGTAGAAACCAGGAGTTGGGAAGAGATTTTCCACATGGTTGGTACTAGACAGAATGAAGGGGAGTAGCATGGTGGATGCAGAAGTCTGGTTCTCTTAGTCTCTGCTTGGAGTTTTTCCACTCCCTTGTGGCCTCAGGAACTATCTCATGCTCATATTTGAGTTCTAGGTTGTTGCTGGTAAAAATCTCAGAGCTCTGTATTTGTTTTTGGTTTTCTGTTGGAGGGAGTGAAGCCAGCTTGCGTCAGTACTGCCATTTGGAACTAGACATCTCTGTTTAACTTTTTAATATATAATCAAATCTATTAATTCATTTTCTTTTATGTGTTTTGCCTTTTGTGTCATCCTTAGGGAGACTGATTCTACATAGACTCTATTCATCCACATGATCTTCTAGAAGATTTTTAGAGAGCTCACCAAGTCTGATAGCCTGAGAATCTATTCAAAGTCACACATCTAGTGACAAAGTTGAAATTATAATGCAAACCTGCATTAGCACAAATTTTGAATTCCATATATTATACTGCACTGCCTCTCATTCACAATCAAGGGGTTCATTCATTCATTCATATTTCCATTTGGAAAAACAATTTTTCCTTCAGAAGCTCCACCCTCCCTTTAAGGCACTGAGTCTTTTATGTGACATCTTTAGGTTAGATTCTATAGTTGAATAACCTCAACTATAAAATCAAACTTGCGTCTTGTGGGAAGTGGTGCGTATATTTTGTAAAGGGAAAAGTTCAATCTTCCAGTTAAAGTTTCTACACAATCTTCACTTAAAACTCAGCCTTTGATGAGCATCCCAGCATTTCTAATTTTAAGTAACTGAAAAAATGTGATGTGAAATACAGAAACTCCTTAAAAATAAGGGCTGACTGATAAAACTTTCAGACTGGCATACACATGGTTACATTGGAAATAACAGGCCAATTTTATTTAAAATGCATATTATTTCAATCTGGCATCATAAAGAATTATTTATTCGCATATACTTAATTAGCAAATATTGCTTTACAATAACAAGGAAAAAATAAATACATGGTAAAACATTCATTAGAGACACCCAGCCATTCAATATCCACTTCCAGAATAATATAACAGTAGAATTAATGCTTGGTATCATCTCCTGAGTGCTTCTTTTCACTTTGTATTTATGAATCTTCACATATATAAGGTCTTCTCTTATGAAACAATAAATGAAAGGGATTATTCATACAAAACCTAAAGAAAATCAACCCCAAAAGTGATAAGAGCAGGGTTGGTGCCACGATTATAAATTTTTATTAGAAATAATTCAGAAAATTATAGGGAAGAAGAGAAAGTGGGAGCTGCTCAAGGAGGGAGGAAAAAGGGAGGCCAAAATTAAACACATCAAAAACAAGTGTAGTTTGGGTTGAAATTTGCTTTATAGTAAAAAATACAGCATTTTAACAAGAACATTTTTTGTATTGCATGAATAGTCTTGTTTCTTATTGAAATTCATTCATGCTTTTCCTCTTTGAAATGAGTTGAGGTAGTTTTATGATGGATCAGTTTCATATGTGGAAGGCTCCTGGCATGAAACTGCAGGAGGCTGGATCTTGGGGTATCTGGGCTGGAAGAGACCTTGGTGAGCATCTAATGCAAGCATTTTATATTTTAACTCTAATTAGAACATAGCCCTCATTTATAGGTGGGCTGAGACTGTATTTTTGCTTCATCAGAAAGAGAGCTGTCTTTGATTAGCAATACCTGCTAGTATATATGCTACATATTTTACATCTCTGATTGAGCCCAAACCTGTCATTGTATAAATGAGAAAACTGAGGCTCAAAGATTGCTAAATGCCTTGTCCCAGTTCTCACAGCAGCAAAATCATGAGAACAGCCCCGTCTCCCGGTCATGTAGTGACAGGTCTGCGACTGGACCCCAGATGTCCTCATTCCCAGTCCTAAGCCTTTGCATTCCTCCCCACTCATCTTTAAATAATCAAACGTTTGCAGCTAAATCTATGCTGTTATTTTTCTATTGAAAACACGTTGCTGATTTTAACATGTAAGTGAACAGAAAATGAAAATTGTAGTTAAACTTCACTGTGCAGCAAAGAGCATCTGTAGATGCTAGCCTTAAAATAGAGATCCTGAAAATTATATCTCACTCTAAACATTGTCCACTTTGAAAATGGGGCATGGGGGCAGATAAAGGACAAAAGTCATCTCTATAGTCTGCAATAGAAGGTATTGATTTGGCAGGGCCAAGAGGATGTCAATGTTATATATGGCAGTGAACCGGATTGGTGCACAGCAGATAGTATTGTTCAATAGTAATAAATAATAATTATGTACAGGGATCGTCTCACTGATGCTCCATTCTCCTGCCTTCAGTAATAATCAGAATCTGGTTCTTCCAGAGACCTCCTCTCACTCTTATTCTAACAAGGCAGTAATTCATTCTAAGCCCATGGAAGGCACATACATCTCTCCTAAATGTATCTTCCATACAGGCACATAAGGTGATCATAAGTTTAATTAAAGGTCATGACAGCATCTTGGTCTCCGGTGCCTCTTAACTCTGTATTGTTCCTACTGACCTGCTCTGACACCAGGCATCTGGCACATCAAGGACTAAGAACCTAAGAGTTTCCATGTCTATATGCTGGTCCCATAACTCCCTAGGGGGAAAAAAAAAAAGATTCTTTTTTTTTAATTTTCTTTATCTTTTTTTTACAAATTTGTTTTTTTAATTGACAAATAATAATTGTACATATTCGTGGGGTACACAGTGATGTTTAGATACATATAATACATACTGATTAGATCAGGGTAATTAGCATATCCATCGTCTCAAACATTTATCATTTCTTTGTATTGGTAACATTCGATATCCTCCTTCTAGCTATTTGAAACAATATAACATATTATTGTTAACTCTAGTCTTCCTACTCTGGTATAGAACACCAGAACTTATTCCTCCTGTCTAGCTGTGGAAGTGAAAGAAAGGTGATCTCATAGAAGTAAAGAGTAGAACAGAGGATACTAGAGGTTGGGAAGCATAGGAGGAAAGGAGGGGTAGGGAGAGATTAAAGGAAAAAAGATTTTCAACAAGCTTTATTTATGGACTTCGGGGAGAGGCTTAAATCACCATCCGGGTTCCGGTTTACATTGAGAGACAAGAGCTCCAAATTCTCTAGAAATATTTAAAATCACTGTAAGCGCCACAACGGAGCTAAATGAGGACATTTCAGTTAAAACTCCCCCCAAGCATGGATGACTACACTCACAGCGTGACTATGTCAAGCCAGCATTCAGGTGATGCACCACCCATATCATTCCCCTTTTAATGATGAGGACTGCTAGAGTTTCATACGTAATAGCAAATATAACACACCTGTAATTGAGCACAGCTTTTTAAATTAGATGTATGCCTAAAATCCTCAGCACCATCAAAAATGTAACTTTTCATACAAAGAAAAATATGTTTTTGTGTCAGATGGGCTTAGCTTTGATTCCTGTCTGAGGTATGTGTCAGTTCTGTGATTTTTCAAGTCATCTCTTTTTCCTCTCCAGCAAATAAAGATTATAATAGTTATCTCACAGAATTTGTAAGAATAAAATAAGAACATTTTACTTTAAGGAACTTATAATGAAGTCCTGTGCAAAAATTCTGGGTGATTTTAAATAATTTTGATTACATGTAAACTGTATTAATATTGATTGATTGGTAATTGTTTAAAATGGGGCATTTATTTCTCCATTCTTGAGATACTTCACTTAGGAGAATGGTCTCCAGTTCCCTCCAGATTGTTGCAAAAGGTACTAATTCATCTTTTTTATGGCTGAGTAGTACTCCATGGTATTCATATACCATATTTTGTGAATCCACTCATGAACTGATGGGCATTTGGGTTGATTCCACATCTTTGCAATTGTGACTTGTGCAGCAATAAGCATTCGAGTGCAGATGAAACAAACAGCACATGTATTAACTATTAAATTAGAACTGATGAGCACACATGTGCACAGAGGGAAGTAAAACTTAGAGGAAATCAACCGGCAGGGATGGGGCAAGAGGAGGGGACAAAAACCTACCTAATGGGTACAATGAACAGTATTCGGGTGATGGGCACACCTGTAATCAGAAATCGAGCATTACAAAAGCTATCCATGTAACCTAAAACATTTGCACCACTTTAATATTTCGAAATTTTTAAAAATCTTACCTTACAAAAGTAAAAAATAAAATAAAAATAAATTGGGATATTATGATGTGGCAAAATTCACTACAGTTTGTCAAAATGCTAACTTTGAAATTCAACTTTCTTTTTTTTTATTTCAGCTTATTATGAGGGTACAAAAGTTTAGGTTATGTATATTGCCCATGCCCCTCTCCCCCCCGAGTCAGAGCCTCAAGCGTGTCCATTCCCCAGACAGTGCACATCGCACTTACTATGTAGGTAAACACCCATCCCAACTTTCATATCATTCATATTTCCTAGATGATCCAAAAACTTGAAGCAACCAAAAAACTAAAATCCAGGAAAGGTGTGGTTGGTAAATGGAGACACACCCTTTGCCAGTCTGCAAATGCTCTTCCCCTGGGGGAATATCTGCCATCACAGGAGGCAGGTGCAGTTGTCTAATCTGACTTTGAATTCATCGTTGGCCACTGAAGAAAGAGCCCTGCATGGGCAAGGCTAGCGGCAGAGCACCCAGGAGCTGGAGGACGGGATGCAGGGGAGAGAGGGGAGGAAGAGAAGAGTAGGCAGGAGATAGGGAGTCGGGGATCAATAAAACCACTTTAGGATAATGGCTGAAGCTGAAGGGGAGAGCGGGGCTGGCCTGCAGACAAGCTCCATCACTGCCAGGAAAGGCCCATTTGTAGGAACAAAAGGCATCCTCTGTCCTGTCAGGCCCAAGACTCCACTCAGCAGCTCCAGCTGCAGGACCATGACGGCCCTCAGTGCACCAGGCTCTGCCTAGTGCTGTCCTCACAGCTCTTCCCGGAGCTGTGGGAACTCTGTGTAAATACTGAGTCACTGACTCGGGGGACAGACCACGGGAGGGGAGGGGCTCACGTCCAGGCCAGCTGGCAAGGCCAGAGAGCCGCAATGGGGGGCAGGACTCACTCACGGGTAGCTGACAACAGGAAAGAGAACCCCAACCTTGACCAATGGCTGCAAACCCCTCCCCCACACAACCTTTTGACAGAGCTACTTTTAAAAAGTGGAAAAATTCACTGGTTTGTTCTTCGGTCTTTGTTCCTTCCCAAGTTCCTCTGTAAAGCGCCAGAAAGGAAAACCAACTGCATCCGGCACAGGGAAAGGAGAAAGGGCAGGGCCACTCCACGCACTGGAAGAAATGACAACCGGGCAGCAAAGGGCCAACAGTTCAGGATGAAACACACTCAATAAATACCTAATGGTTCTGAATCGCAAGTGATGAGCCAGGCGTAGGGGTTGGACACTGTCGCTATCAGCACAATTTTATTAAAAAACCAAGCTTAGAGGGGTTATGTGATTTGTCTGAGGTCATGCAATTCAAAAGCAGGGGAGTTAGGGGTATCATCTAAGCAAGTCTGCCCAAGGTTATAGCTTGTGTTCCCAAATGTCACCCCACATCTCCTGTAGTGGGTCTGGGTACTCAGCAAATACCATAGCAATGCTCAACGTGTTTGCTCTCTTAAATAAATGTGGCAGATAAGCATGACTTCCCAAGGGCTCTACTTGGGTGAACTTCATGGCTCTAACATTTGAAGATTGTAACACAGATTTCTGGAAAAGGTGGTCATTGTATCGACTGTCCTAGTTGAGTTCATGTCCTGCCCACAGTCATGATGGGGAGATGATACGGGTGGTAAACATAAGAATGCTGACATTCTGAACTATTAATTGAGCATCTACCATGTGCTGGGTACTTTACGTCAAGTTTCACATTTAACCTTTACAACAATCCCTCTGAGGTAGATACTATTATACATAAAGGAAATAACTTTGGATGTTTACTTGCAGAAAATCATGCAGCTGGTGTACAACAGAGCATAACGTCAGAGGATGATCCTCCAGCCTTACAATCTAATGGAATTTCTCCTGATCGGTTTTGGACTTGCGTGGGACCTGTGACCCCTTTACTCTTTCCAGTTTCTCCCTTTTGAAATGAGAATGTCACAGATCTCATGCCTCCCTTACTATTGTATTAATATTTGAAAGGAAATGACTTGTTTTCTAGTTTCACAGGTCCACAGATAAGAATTTTGCCCCAGGATGGACCATACCCAGGGTCTCACTCATACCTAATGTATGACATAGATGATGAGATTTGGGACTTTTTGAATTGATAATTTTTATATGAGATTTTATATGAGTGAATACTGGAATGGGTTAGGATTTGGGACATGTTGGGATGGGGTGAATGTATTTTGCACGTGGAAAGGACATGAATTTGGGGAGCCATACTGCAAACTACTATGGGTTAAGTTCTGTCATTCAAAAAGATATGTTCAAGTCCTAACTCCCGGGACCTGTGGATGTCACCTTATTTGCAAAGAGGGTCTTTTCAGATATAATCAATTAAGTTATGACGTGATCATACTGAATTATGGTGGGCCCTAAATCTAAGGACTGGTGTCCTTTATAGGAAGGCCATGTGAAGACACAGAGTCACACACAGAGAAGAACACCATGTGAAGATGGAGGCAGAACTTGAGTGATGCATCTACAAATCTAGGAATGTCAATGAGTGCTGGTAAGCATGAGAAGCTAGGAAGAGGCAGGGAAGGGTTCTTCCCTCAGACCTATTGAGGGAGCGTGGCACTGCCAACACCTTGATTTTGGACTCCTAGTCTCCAGAACTATCGTAGAATAAATTTCTGTTGTTTTAAGCCATACATTTTGTGGTAATTGTTAAAGCAGCCCTAGGAAACTAATACACCTTATATCCTAAACCTTGCCATAATCATTCATTAGTTCCAGGAGTTTATTTGTCAAATCTTTTGTATTTTTTATGTAGATAATCATGTCATCTGAAACCCATTCTATTTCCTTCCTTCCCTGTCTGTGTAATGTGTTATTTAATTTACTTGAGTATCTGTTAAATTAAGAAATAATTAAATTATTTATTAATTCAATTTATTTAATTAAATAATTTATTAAATTATTATTTAATTTATTTAATATTTTATTTAAGAAAATAAATATTTTATTTTCATGCCTTATTGTAATAGTTAGTACTTTAAGTACAGTGTTTAATACGAAAGGTGAGAAGGGATATCCTTGCCTTGTTCTTGACCGTTGGTGGAAAGCATCCAGTTTCTCAACCTTAAGTGTGATGTTGGCTTTAGCATTTTTGTCGATGTTCTGTTTCAGGTTAAGTAGATTCCCCTCTACTTCTAGTTTGCTGAGAGGTTTTATCATAAATAGGTATTGAAAATAGCAAAAGAACATGAATTAATGAAAATGAAATTTTGCTGAATTTGCATTGACCATATGAGAACAGAAACTAATGCAATTGAAAACAGAAAACCATAGAGAAAATTAATTAAACCAAAAGCTGACTTTTTTTTTTTTTTTTTTTTTTTTTGAGACAGAGTCTCACTTTGTTGCCCAGGCTAGAGTGAGTGCCGTGGCGTCAGCCTAGCTCACAGCAACCTCAAACTCCTGGGCTCAAGCGATCCTCCTGCCTCAGCCTCCCGAGTAGCTGGGACTACAGGCATGCGCCACTATGCCCGGCTAATTTTTCTATATATATATTTTTAGTTGTCCATATAATTTCTTTCTATTTTTAGTAGAGACGGGGTATCGCTCTTGCTCAGGCTGGTCTCGAACTCCTGACCTTGAGCGATCCTCCCGCCTCGGCCTCCCAGAGTGCTAGGATTACAGGCGTGAGCCACCGCGCCCAGCCCAAAAGCTGACTATTTGAAACAGTCAACAAAATTCATAAATTCTAGCCAGATAGAACAAGAACAAAAAAGAGAAGACACGAATTACAAATAATCAGGAATAGAAGGACGATATCACTACAAACCCTAAAGACAGTAAAATAATAATGAGGGAATTATTCTGTCCACAATTAATTCAAATAGAATGACCAAATTTCTTAAAAGACTCAAACTACCAAAGCTCAGTCCAGGAGAAATACGAGGGCTGTCCGGAAAGTATCCAGCCATGGACCTGTTCTCATTATATTAACAATGGCTGGATACATTCTGGACAGCCCTTGTGGACAACCTGAATAATCCTCTATTTATTAGCATAATCAACCAATAACTATAAATATTCCAAGAAAGAAAATTCCAGACCCAGATGATTTCATTGGAAAATTCTATCATATATTTAAGGAATAAATAATGGAATAAATAATGATGAAATTCATTATGTTGACAGTCTAAATAAAGGACACAATACGATCATCTTAATATAAACAGAAAAAAGCTTTCAACAAATTCAACATTTACAACTGATTTCGAAAAACTCTTAGCAAACTAAAAATAGAAAGAAACATTCTCAACCTGATTTAGGAAGACGACCAAAACCTATAGATAACATTATACATGACAGAGAAAAACTAAATGTTTTTCTGCTAAAATTAGGCATATGGCAAGGATGTGTGCTCACTCCACGCCTATTAAAATTCATACCAGAGGTCCAGTGAAATAACACAAGAAAAAAATGCCATAGAGACTGGAAGGAAAGAGACTGAGATGTCTTATCTGCAGATAGCATGTTTGTCTCCTTAGAAAATCCCAAAGATTCTACCAAAAACATACTAGAAGTAATAAATAAGTTTAACAAGTTTTCAGGATCAAGGTCAGTGTACAAAAAATAATTATATTTCCATATGCTAGCAATGAACATTTGAGAACTAAAATTTGGAATTAAAATTTAAAAAAAAAGAAAATAAAGTACCAAAAACAGTACTTAAGACATGAAACAATTGGGGTTAATGCTAACAAAATATGTATAAGATCTGTACATTGTAAACTACAAAACACTGATCAAAGAAATAAAAAAATACCTAAATAAATGAGATATATCATGTTTATAGATTGGATGACTAAGTATTATAAAGATGTCAATCCCCCTCCCTCTGTCTGTGTTGTTTTTTTTTTTGAGAGTGCCATGGCATCAGCCTAGCTTATAGCAACCTCAAACTCCTGGGCTCAAGTGATCCTCCTGTCTCAGCGTCCCAAGTAGCTGGGATTACAGGCATGAGTGACCATGCCTGGCTAAATTTTTTTTTCTATTTTTAGTTGTCCAGCTAATTAATTTCTCTTTTTAATAGAGACAGGGTTTTGCTCTTGCTCAGGCTGGTCTTGAACTCCTGACCTCAAGGGATCCTCCCACCTTGGCCTCCCAGAATGCTAGGATTACAGGAGTGAGCTGCCATACCCATCTCTCCCCTCTCTCAATGATCTATATATTCAATGCAATCCCAATTAAAGTCACAGTAAGACATTTTGTAGAAATTGACAAGCTTATTCTAAAATTTACATGGAAATGCAAAGAGAATATAATAACAAAAATGATTTTGACAAAAAGACAAAGCTGTAGGACTCATATTGCTTCATATTAAGAATTACTATAAAGCTACAATAAGCTACAATAACCAGGACACTATGATATTGATGAAAGGATATACTCATAAATTAATGGACCACAAATGATGCCAGACCTAGACCATGTGTATTGTCAACTGATTTTTTGTTTTTACAAAAGTATAAAAGTAAATAATAAAAAGATAATATATCTATGGAACAATTGGATGTCATGTGCAAAAGTTATGAATTTTAATTCATACTTTGCACCATATACAAAAATAATTTAAAAATATTATAAACCTGAATGTAAAGCTTCAAATTATAGAATTTCTAGAAAGAATTGAAGAGACAATCTTTGTGATGTCGGGCTAGGCAAAGACATTTCATATACAACACTAAAGAAAGCACAGCTATGTAAAAAATTTTTCATGAATTGGGCTTCATCAAAATTAAGAACTGCTCTTCATAAGACCTTGTTATGGTGATGAAAAATCAAGCCACAAAGTAGGAGAAAATACTTTCAAGAATACTTATCTAATAAAGTATTTGTATCCAGAATATATTAAAAAACTCTTTAAAAAGATAACCAAATTTTTTAAATAGGCAAAAGATTTGAGCAGATAGTTATCAAAGATGATATACAAATGTCGTATATAAGGACATTCAATGATGCTCAATATTGTTAGTCATTAGAGTAATGCGAACTAAAACCATAATGAGATACCACTACATGCCTATTAGAATGGAGGTGGGGGAAGGAAGATAATACCAAATTCTGGCAAGGGTGAATTGATTAGAACTCAAATATTGATTATAAGAATGCAAAATGGTACACTTATTTTAGAAAGTATTGTATGAAATCAAACTCTATTCTTATTCTATAGTCTAATAATCTCCATCCTAACTATACAACTGAAATAAAAAGATAAGTTGTGCAAAAACCTGTATGCAAAATTTTTACAGTGGCTTTCTTCATAATCAACCAAAGCTACAAATAACCCAAATGTCCTTCAATGGGTGAAGGAATAAACATGCCATGGTACATGTATAAAATAGAATACTATGCAGCAATAAAATGAATGCACTACTGACACATGCAACCACCAGGGTAAACCTCAAATGCACCATAATAAATAAAGTGTAAGATTCAAAAACTACAAAAAAGCCTGGAAATTTCAAAACTAGCAGGACAGGAAACAGATTAGTACTTGCCATGGGCTTGAGGTGGTGGAAGGAACAGAAAGGTGCATGAGGAAATTTTTCAGGGTGTTCGAATTGTTCCACATTTCTATTTTGGTGGTGATTATAGAAAACTGCACTAAAAAGGATGAATTTTACTGCATGTAAAGTTTACCCCAATTAAAAAAATACTTTAAAAAATGCAAAGATAAAGTGTTGGTGAATTATAGTTTTGGAGAAGTGTTGACATTTAGAGTGGCAGAGAGCTGCAGTGTGTGAGTTGTGGGGCTATAAAGGTGGGAAGTGTGCTCACTGGGAAGGACATCCCATAAACCTCTCCCTTGTCTTCAGCAAAGGCAGCTCTCAGATATAAAATTTTTAAAGGAATAGGAGTAATAAGTATGCATGTGGAGGGAATATTTTCATAATGGATTTTATTATAAGGAAACTTAAATATCTGAAATTCCATAAGTTTCTGACTTACCAGAACAATAACTATAAAATCTATAGTAGCTGGTATTCAAAGCACAGATTTGTGACTATGGTTGTGTGCTATACAAAAAAAAAAAAAAAAAACAAAAACCAACTGACAAAACTTTTTATTAGTAGTTTATAAAGGATTCTTATTTACTGCTATGAAATTTGGTTTTCAATCTTCCTCACAGTTTTTTTTCTGCTTCCAGAGCCCTCAAACAGGTCTTCAGTTATTTAGCTATTAGTGAGTTGATATAAGTTATTATTATGAACATGGTTATTATATTTGGAGATCTGATCATGTCTTTCTATTGTTATCTTATTGATCCTTCACTTCCCTATACGATCTATAAGCAATTCTGTTACATACGTATTGACACTCCACGCTCGATGTCAAATTTTCTAACATTACTTTTATTTCTCTACTTGTTATGAATGTCTTGATTAATTTCTTGGGTTTAGCTTCTGCTTAGCTAATTCAATTTTCCACACTGTAAATTCTATTTGTTAAGGCGTGTAGTGATTATTTTAATTGTTCCATACAATTTTCATTCTATCCCACTCTATGTTCTCTCAATCTTTTTTTGCTTAACAGAAGTGATATCTCAATTTCTATCTTAGGGAATAAGTAGAGTGTGATGTGTTGAACTTAAAATGTATTTCAAACTATAGTTTTTTTCTGAGTTCCTAGTAATTTGAATCCCAAGTGACCTACGTTTCAATGTCAGCTCTGCTTCTTAGTAGTTGTAAAGGTTTGGATTAGGTAAAGATTTGGATAAGGTAAACTCTTTGCAATTTAATTTTGTTGTAGCATTAATAGGTGCTGTTGATGCCCAGTTTTCATTGCCCTCAGCCCACCCAAGTTCCCAGGCTCACATACAAAGTACCAACATCTTTCATCTTCTCTGGCTGAGGGCTCTTTCCAAGCCAAAGGACTTTGCTTTGCCGCACTCAGGCTCAATGCAGAAACGCACAGTGGGGTGTGGGAGTGGGAGAATTAACATCCCAAAGCAACCCTCAGTCCATAAGAGATGGGAGGCAGCTTTCTGGTGCAATAATTCTGAGATATATTCTATTTACTTTTTCAGAGGATCTCCAACAAGGAATTTTGATTGATTTTCTACCTTCCTTGCCTTGTTTCTTTCGCTTCCATATCTGTGAACTTTAGAATCTCCTTCCAAATAAATGATATGCACCCAAGTTTCCATCTCTGTTTCTTGTTGGAGGAACCTATAATTAACATATGCAGCTGCCTTTCACCCCATTCTTTGGGGCACCTCTGGTTGGCTGAAGAGGAGGAATTTCTCTTCCTTGGTCTGCTCGCTTTTGCCATGGAACTCCAGATGCCACTCTCTACTCTGTGGTACTCAAGTGGTCCATTCCAAATTACCTGATACTTCTCTACAAAAGTAGATGGTAAGGTCCCTAAATTCCTAAGAACCCGGCTATGCCCAGCTCATCCAATTGCAGTGAGGAGCAGATAGCTGATAATCAAAAAATACAACCTTTTTTTTCACTTAAGCACTTTTCTTTCTTTCTTATCCCTTGATTAAATATGCTTTTATAAATCTTTATAGCATTCTATGTAGATGGCCTTCTCTCCATTTGTAAAATGAGAAGCAGAATACCTCCAAATTATACCATCCCAAAGATAGAACCACTTAGTTTTTCTTTTCTTGGATGAGAACTTTATGAGTACATGTTGTGCACAGAATGACAGATATAGAAATGAAAAACCTAAGGTTATAATCACTTACTCTGTTACTCTAATCCCAGAATAAGGGGGCTGAGTTAAGAAGGTGCAAGTTAATGTCTCCAGGACACTTCAGCTAAGAGGCTCATGAAATCTCTTATACATCCTACTTGATCTGAGAATCAATAATTCTTTTGAACAGGGGAGGACTGGATATAAGTTCCTGTCCTGACATGTTTTTCTCCAAAAGGAGCTTGCTTTCCACCCCAAAAGGTTGAGGAATTCTTGAAACTCAGAGAAAGTGGTTGAAGTTTATAAATTCAACAATCCCAGCTTCAGCCTTCTCACGCCCAGATTTGGAGAGTGAGGGAGAGTGATGGGTTCTAACCCCAGCTTGATCTTGGTTATTGATCATTTAAATCTGCATGTAAATATAGACTATTACAGACAAAATTCACATATCCCATTCTTGACAATGGATTCAAGAAATATAATCACAATATTGCTCAAAGATTTCTATTGGTTACTAGTAATTTTCTTTGTGCTCATATGGTTTTGCATTTATACTCACTGAAGAAATTGCTTTGAGTATTTTTTTTCCTCTCTGAAGACAGCTCTTTACCTTTGGCACTTACCAGGTGCCCACTGTGAATCAGGAATTGTTGTGTGCTTTAGGGAAGTTGTCTGATTTAATCTTCACAGCAACTCTGAGGAGTAAATGCCATTTCTCCCATTTTAACAGATGCTAAACAGAGACTTTGAAATTTGAAGTGACAGAGTTGGAATTCAAATTTAATTTCTCTTGCTCTAAAGCTCATGCTTTGTATACTACACCATGCTTTGTTGTTGTAATAAGACTTCAAATCTGTTTTAAGGAGATCATTGCACACGATCTTTTACTCAAAGGCTCCTGACTGAACTCCATATCTTTAACTTCCCATTTGGTCAGCCTCATGCCCAGTCTGTTGACCCAGTAGGTAGATGAAAATGAGAGGTCAAAGTCTGATGAGCCATTAGTGTAGAACTGAGAGTAGATGCTCAGGGATTCCTTGCATAAATCCTAGGCCCTATGATAACCCCTCCAGTCACTGGCTAAGTTGTGGGATAGGAAGACATAAATGTCATGGTGAAATAGAATACTTCCTCTCATGCTATTTTCTATTTGGGTTTCCTTCCTCCACGTTATAGGCTGTTCTGATGATTGGTTTGCAAAGGAAATGTGCCAAAATGTTTCTGTAAAATAATATCCCTATGCCCGACCTGGAGAAGTTGAGCAGGTGACAGCCATATGTAGCTGATGCCAATAGCAATTCCCTCTCTCATCTTCTCAAAAATGAATTCTCGGAGTCTGCAACCCAAGTACTGTTTATGGCTAAAGGGGCTTCCAAATGATGTTGGTAAGTTCCTACCATTTATTATCCAATCCCTTTCTCTAAGGAAATGGAATATCTGTGGTTTTTATCCTAGGTACTGTGGCTTCAAGGATTATGTTAAACTCCAAAACATTATCATCACTTTTTATGTCTTGGTGTTTGTATATTTGGTGGGGAGGGGATAGGGTCCAAATTTTTCTTTACTTTCTCAGAGAGGTCTATGGCAAAGGCTGCCAATCATCCCTCAAATCTAGTCCTTTTTTTCTTAATCACATGGATAGATTATATCCCAGCCTCCCTAGCAGTTAGGTGCTTCCATGGGATTGAGTTCTGGTCAATGAAATTTGGGCAAATGTTGTATACCTCTTTCAGCCTAGCCTGTAAAACTCCTATGGGGAGAAGAGTTCATTCTCTTCCTTCAGCTGGTGGGTGGATATACATTCACAGGGTACCCTTGGAAATCACATCCTAAATGTTGCAAAACCTATGGCAGCCTGGGGTGCTTAGTAACTAAACACAGACATCTTCACCAATTGAACTTGATATGGACAGAAAATATTCATATATCTGTTACAGTAGCCAGCATTACTGTAATTATAGGATCAAACACCCCAAAATAGGAAGAATAAATGCTAGGTTTCTATATCCCTTCATAGCTCAAGATGCCATTCAACCATGAACAAGTTCCCCCAAATAACCCAATATCGTGCTTGGAGCATTTATTCCATAGAGAACAGTCTGTATATGTTCGAGGTCACCCAAGTGGTTTGGGAGGAATCTGGATTGTTCCTTATGTCTTCTGATTCATTTTCTATTTCCATTGAACTTCTTATCTCGCTTCTGTGTCAAAGGAAAACCAGAAAAGAAACTCCTGGCCATTAGAAACATTGGGTATATTCACGAGAGAAGGGAGTTCTAACTTAACGAAAAGACTCTTCAGGGATTTGTGATCCTAGAATGGCATCCCTCAAGGTCAAAATCCGTAAGGAAAGAGTCCAATCAGTTTTGCTCGCTGGCCTTCTGAGGTTTGATCCCAGCCTCACTCCAGAACATTTAGGGCCTCAAATTAGAAAGTTTCCATTCTTTCAACAAGTGTCCTGGACTTTCCCTCATTGAATCAGAAGGGGTGCCTGGCCATTTCAGCCTGCCCTGAAGCAGTGCTAACAGCAGTGTCTGATGGCATGTCCTTTCCTCTAGGACAGCTATGCAGACTACTCAGGGCTTGGGTGGAATGAGGGGGAGGGGGAGGGGCAAGGTGGAGAAAGAGCTAGCTTGGCCAAACAGCCTGGTTGCATTTTCTCCCTGACTCTTGAAGGCTGAGATTTGTGGATACCATAAAAGGTTACAGCCTCTCTTTGGAAGCCACAAATAACCCTGCTTGGGCTATGACAGCTCAGCAGCCCTTGGCGTGCCATTACACGTTTCTGCCTGGGATTCCAGCAGTGCATTCGAGCAGCTGGCCCCAAAGTGTGGTCTCCACAGAGCGTGTCGTAGGGCTCTGGGTCGCTGGGGAGCCATTCCCTCCTGTGAGTCAGTGCCCAGAGACACAGCTCCATCTAATGAAATTACATACTTTCTGGAGTGATTAATAAACATGGTCTATTTCTCCATATGGGATGAATATTCTTAAATGAAAGAATATGTGTAGCTCCACCCCTACCCAGCAATGGCTAAGACTCCGTGGCCTTGGCACAGAGATTGTAAGAAAAGACAGTCCTTAAAAGCAGAGGCAACTCCCCATGCCCCGACACACACCAACACACAAGAATTGTACAGCCTGGAGAAATCTGAACAAGTGCTGGAATCAAGTTAATAGTATGAAATCACATTAATTTCTCAATTTTGACACTGTATTGTGGTTATGTGTGACATTATTTTGGGAGAAGCTGAGGGAAGGGTACATAGGAACAATGTAGTATTTTTATAACAACTTATGATGTTAAATTATTTTAAAAATTATTCTCACAGTAAGGAAAGTTATAATCATACTTACTACAATTACGACACCATCAAATGTATGGATAGAATTTTTTTTTTTTTTTGAGACAGAGTCTCACTCTGTTGCCCAGACTAGAGTGCCGTGGCATCAGCCTAGCTCACAGCAACCTCAAACATCTGGGCTCAAGTGATCTTCCTGCCTCAGCCTCCCAAGTACTGGGACTACAGGCATTCACCACCATGCCTGGCTAATTTTTTCTGTATATATTTTTAGTTATCCATATAATTTCTTTCTATTTTTAATAGAGACAGGGTCTTGCTCTTGCTCAGGCTGGTCTTGAACTCCTGAGCTCAAACAATCCACCTGCCTCGGCTCTCCCAGAGTGCTAGGATTACAGGCGTGAGCCACCACGCCCGGCCTGGATAGAATTTTAAATACTCTACTAACCAGGCATCATAATCATTCATAGACATCACGGTGTAAAACATCCGTTAAAACATTGTAATGATTTCCAGATCAGGTGCTGATGTTTGGAAATTTTTGGTGTGGTCTTTCATTGGATGTGGGTCTCTAGCTAAATGATGTCCTTGTCTGAGCCATGATTTGACATCAAAATGGTATAAAACATGTCCACCGACTCTCCCATGAAATTGAGTCATTAGGTTGTTGATGTCCGGTTTTTATTGTATCCAAGGGCAGCTGAGTGCTGACCTCAGGGTTCACTCAGGCTCACCCCTGGATGTCAGCACTGTCCACCTGACCCAGATCTGGAGTGTGGGCTCCTTGACCCCTCTTGGCAATTCCTCTGCCGAGTCTGGGTCACTCTGGAGCAATGTACAAGGTCACACGCCCTCACACTGATGTCACATTGGTGCACTCAGCAGTTGTATGGGGTTGCCAGAATCTGCGTGCACACTGCCCTCAGGACCTGATGCTGGTGGCCACCACCGTCATGACTTCATTAGATACACTTAGGATCATGATCACGAAACAGAAATTCTATTTCTTTTCACCAGAATGATGCTATTCATGACACAGAAGCCTCCTCCAGCTTCTGCTGAATTAATAATTACTTTCAAAGTTTTCTAACCCTTCTAATACTGTCTGAGGTACTCCTTTATTCAATAATTTTTGTAATCAAATAAATCACTCTATGTCAGAAAACCTATTTAACTGTGACCATTGTGACACCCTATATGATTATTAACTTGAATTAATGAGTGTATATTGGAAATTATTCTATAAACTAATTTTATAGTTTCTCACTGTTACTATTTTATTATTTATCAGCTGTCATGGATGCATGTCACTAGTTTACCAAGTAGTTCATTTATGTAAGTGCATATGAACTAAATATCAGCTTTGCTTGAACCCAATACATGGTATCTCTAGGGTTAGTGAGCTCTCAGTCGCAGGAAATATTTATAAAGAAAATATCCACATGCTTTCAAAGTGTTGCCATAGAGAGGATTTGAAGAAACAGGTCTTCTTGCCTAAGTATTCAATAAATGTCCATTAAATGCATGGTTCAATAAATCAATGAGTAAATGAATGCTTACGATCAATATTGTAAATTTCTTTTCACCCTGCCATCCAAGGATTCTAGACCCTCTGTTCAAGGTGCTAGGAATTCAGCCATAAATATGACAGATAAGACCCTCACCTATATGGATTTCCATTCTGGTAAACAAATGAGAAAGAAAGAGAAAATAATATAATCTCAGATATTCATAAAAGCTATGAAGGAAAATAGAATGAACAAAATAAAAGAATGGGCGATTGTTTTAGGCAAAAATTTGCATAGTATTTTTATCTTTGTTTGTTTTAAACTAACATATCAGAGCGTGTGACTCCCAAAATACGTGGTCTTCTTCCCAACCCATGGTATGGTCAAACCTTGCTTTCAATTCTGTTTCTATTGTGAAACTGACACTATGGAGTATTCTTTCAGCACATCTGGCATATTCTTCTCACTCTCTTAAATTCTGAGAAAATCATGCTCCTTGTGTGAAATGAGTTTTATGAACAAGACAACAACTGAGTAGTCTATGGTCTCAGACCTGGCTCCCTAGAAAACAGGCTGACGTAAAGTTTCTGTGGTAATGTTTTGTTGGGAGGTACAATCACAAATGGTGAATAGGAAAAGGGAAGGGCGGGGAAGGAAGGCAAATACAGCATGGCAGTTTAATAAACTGGCCACCACTTTATGAGAACAAGTATCTGGTTGCTGGTAACTAACAGGGTTTCTCTGGACATGTCATAAAGAATTGCCACACCTTGGGACAGCCCATCAGAGAAAGAAGGGAACTGGAATTTATCTGTCACTCCTTCCTGTCCCTCTGTCTCTTTAGTTAAGTTTTCCCCATGAGGCAGTAACTCTCTCACACTTTAGGCTTGTGTCACTCAGACCCTCTAGACAGAGAAAATGAACTCCTATGCTCAATGGTAGAAAATGCATCTCAGCTTGGAAGTGGAGGGAGAAGCCATATTCTGTAATGGTGGCTCTATTGGCCTAGGCTCTCACTGTGGAAGGCTCAGTGGAACCCATATCAGAGTCCCATCCTCAACTCTGGGGAGACTGAGGCCGATGGCAGTGCCAAGAAAAACATGATGATAGTGGCAGCTGTAGTGTCTCATCAAGCAAGTGGCTCAGAACTCGGCTGGCAGGCATGGCCAAGTGAATCCAAGAAAGCACACATATTAGATCCCATATGCCTACTGATCCCAATTTGTGACCATGCAAATGGCCCTGGAGGCAATTCTTAAAAAGGAGTCTGACGTTACTTGTTGAACAATGGTAGTCTTACATGATTAATTTCTCAAGGAGACTGCTTTGAAGATAACATTCTCATATATAGACACACAATGACTGATCTGTTATTACAAACAACTCAATCATTATTTTATATTCTTTTCACTTATCTCTAAAGCTTCCCTATGCAAACCAACTTTATTAAAATGTGCTGAAAATTGTAGAAGATAGGGTCAACTGGACCTATACATGTACCAATAAACTTAAACTGTTTAATAGAGCATGGCAACATGTTTAATCTGTTTCAATGACTACAACACAGATTGCTTATCAGGTTTCTACTGATGGACACCTTGGCTGTCATGTTTTGGACTATCATGAGCGAGCTATTCTGAAAATTCTTGTACAAGTCCTTTTTTGGACCTAGAGATCCTCACCTTTGGAAGATGGCTGGATGCTTTCCTTTCGCAGTGGGTGGTCTGCCTGAGCATCCTCATGAATGAATCCTATCCACAACACAACCCTCTCTTGGGTTCTCAGCCTTGGCATTTTTTGCATTGTATCTTTGGCAATGGATAAAAATGTGTACCTGATAAAGTTTTTAAACAAGTTAATGAGTTGGCTGGAGACAACCCATCCTCAGCCCACATTACTTCCGGCTAGAGCTGTCTGAACAGGGAGCTGGTATCTGCCGGCCTCTTTCAAATCCTGTTTCACACGTGCTCTATTTAAACCTGGGCTATCTTCAAGTCTGCCGAACTCAAGGCTCTTCTTCCAGACAATCTCAGCTACCTAAATGTGAGTCTCTTCTTTGGAAATGGACATGATTTTCAATTCTGTAACTTCCCAGCACTTGAACCCAGAGCCCATTCTCCAGCTACTCTCTTATGAAGCCCACCACTGCCCTTAGCTGACTTCGTGTTGCAATACCACGTTACTCTTCCAGAATACAAAGCCTCCTGAGCCAACTGACCTTTATACAAGCCTAAATCTAATGGTTGACATCTGAACGACTCTGTCATCCGCTGGCCTTCTGTCCAGCTTTCTATGCCTGGCCCTGAAATTGGGCCACCTCTATTTTCTGTTGCCTAAGATTAGCTTAGATCTTAAAAATGGACTGATTTCGACCCTTACAAAAGCTTTCCATGTCACCTCTGTGACACTGCAAATGACTTGACGAGAAAGGAGCCATACGAACTATTTCACATCTTCTCTAAACTTGTCAAGATTTTAGTCTTCAGTTCTCACTTAAAACAGATATTTTACCAAAAAAGAGATAATTATCCTCCTGAAAGTTCCCTTTCAAATGTCTTCTCCCCTACTTTAAAATACTTTTGTCTCTGTTGTCACTCTAAGTTTACGTGGGTTTCTAATTAAGCATATTCCCATTAGGTGAGATGGTGACTAGATAAGAAGCTATTGTTATTGGATGCCTGTGTGCTGGTCTCTGTGCTCTGTGGGACCAGAACACATCAGTCAGGCATTTGGTCACTTCTAGAACAAAGACTGGAAGTAAAAATGACCTATATGAGATTGAAGATTATTTCTCCCCTAGGTAAAAGAAGTCCACTGGTAGGCAATCCAGGATTGGTGTAACTGCACCACAAACCCATCAGGGATCCTACATTTCTTCTATGTTTAGGCTCTACCATCCTTAGCTTATAGCCTCGAGTCTCAAAAATGGCTGCCAGAGCTCCAGTTATCACATCTTCACCCCAGAGAGCAGGAAGGATGCAGCAAGGAGGCACTGCCCAGCTCTGTCAGTTCTCTTTAAGAAGCCTCCACATCACATTTTGACTTATATTCTTTTAAGCAACAATTAGTCATGTGACCATGCCAAAATGCAAAAGAGTTTGGAAAATGTCAACTTCTAGTTGGACACTGTTATTCCAAATAAAATTGAGATTTCTTTTTTCCCCATATGAGGAGGAAGAGGAAAACAGATATTGAGTGTGACATAGAAGCCTCTGCCAAGGGGCAGAATCTAGACTCCAGAATTAGGCCTGTTTAATGCTAGACCCAGGCCATGTCTGTGTTGCTGGAGCTCTCTGGTATGTTTTCTACTTATATCCTTGGAGAACTTCTAAATAATCTTTGTGATGTTAATCACGGCCTCTTTAGCATGACATCTTAGCTTTGCATCTCCTTCTAACATTGCAAATACCTGGGCACATTTATTTCTTCCCCACTTAAAGTCCACCAAGACCAAGTGCCTGCTTGACTTGTATTTTTATCTTTTCAGCATGGTACAGAGCCCAGGCCAGGGTTTTGATAGGTGTTTGGTAATTGATAAATGACTGTAGATCTAAAATGTGTTTGTATGTCTTTGTGGAGCACATCCTCCAACCCCTCAGTGCCAACTTACAAGGAATAAATGGTTTTCATCTTTGCTATCCCCAAATTCATTTGTTCTCCTATCATTTGAGGTAGAAATAAAATGATTCCAACAGAAATGCATGTGTGATGACTTGGTAGCTACCAATCAGGATGGGAATTTTGCCAAGTTTTGTACATCCATTTGCTGTCAGAGTGTCAGCACCACCTCAATACGCTGCTCCTTATCTCTCACAGCTCGGTCTTAAGAGGCATTATCTCATCCATCCCTGAAAGGTATAACATTTTAGTGTCGTTACACTTCGGAGGGAAGAAAGAAAAGACAGAAAGGCTCACAGCTGCCTAACTAATGCCATTACAGTAGATTACAAGGTGAGAGTGTTTGTGTAGCTTTTTATAACACAAAACCCACTCATAACACTATCTGTAGATTACAAAAGGAAAACATTAATGGCAGGAAATGCTAGAGTAAAAATATTCTCTATGCTTTGGACCACGTTATGGAAAGATATGTTTTATAAGGACAATATTACACTGTGTGTTTGCTGTTGTCTGCAAAAGTAGTGGGAGTGTGTTTAGGAGTTAACTCTTACCATGTCCCCGAAAGGAAGATGGTGGATATGAACAACCAGTCTCCACTGTGAAAAAAAAAAAAAAAAACGCTGAGGCACAGAGGTCAGTGACTAACTGTTGCAGAAGGGAAGAGATGCAGACCAGGGAGCCTTGGCTTCCATGTAGCCCTTGACTGCCAAGGTGCTAAAGACAGAGCTCTCCCAGCTCAAGAGCCTTCAGAGGAGGGTGCTCAGGACAGGGAGGGACAACTAGGACATTGGTAAACAATACAAGCCAGGAGCTGGGGATGTTTACTCTGGAGGCAAGGAGGACTAAGAGGACACAGTCACCAAAGAGAGGAGCAAGATTTGGTTGTAATCAACTTAAGGGGAAGGACCAAAATGACAAAGGAAAGAAACCTACAGAAGACAGACTTCAGCTCATGAAAACGAATAACTGAAAGTCTGAAAATCCCCAGAGAAGCCCAGGAGGGAGAGAATTCCCTGTGATCAGAGGAATTCAGCCAGAAAGTAAATGTCTATTTGGAAAAAGATCATCAATAGGAGGCATTGACACAAACCTCTAATTCTGGCCCAGCCCCTCATTATTCTTGCCAGGCTATTGCAATAGCCTCCTAACAAGTGTCCCTGCATTGGCCCTTGCCTCCCTGTAGTAAGTTTTCTACTGGAGCCTCACATACTGCTCTTCTCAAAACCATCTATGACTTCTCATCAAAACCCATGTGAAAAGCAAAGTCCGTGTAATGCTCTAAAGAATCTACAAACAATGTCTTCCTGCTGCTGCTCTGAACTCGTCTCTTCTTACTCTCTCCCTGTCTCAATTCCACTCCAGCCACACTAGACACCGTGGTCTAACTCAAGTACATCAGGCATGTTCCAGCCTCAGGGCCTTTGCACTTGCTGTTCCCTCTGCCTGGAATGTTCTCCCCTCAGCTACCCCTTCTTGGCTGGGTCTGTCTCTTTTCAACTATCACCTTCTCAGGGAACCTTCACAGACTCCCCCAACTCTTGCACCCCTTCTCCTCTGTTCCTGTTTGATTGTTGTCAATAGCACTTATTACTACCCAATATATTCAATTTTTTTACTCGCTAATTTATTGTCTCCCGCCACCACCAGAATCCAAGCTTCATGGGGGCAAAGGGTTTTCTCTGTTTTATTTACAGAGTAAATCCATCCACAGTTCCTAGACGAATGGCAATCTCTGGCATAAGGTAGGTACTCAGGAAGTAAGTGTTGAATAAATGAATGAGACGTCTCAAAGACAAGGTTCCAGAGTTTGGGAAATAAGGATATAGGATAAGTAGATCTATAGAAAAGTTTTAAATGGGGTCATGATATCACCACTGTAATGTTTAAAATGGCTTCTGCAATAAAATAAGGAAGGGAGGATTAGAGTTCCAAGCCATGCAGATAAAGGGAAGACACAGAGAAGACTAACCAATTGTCCAAGCAAAAAGCAAAGAAGGAGAGAGGAGTGTGCATTGAAGAGACATTTAAGGATGTACAACTGGCCACAGAAATTTCATTTGGTATGATTAGTCTTATCTGCATAAGGCTATTTGGTTGCCTGAGAGCCCTGTCTCCACTGGGCCCCAAACTTCATCCCTACCCGGCCACATGGTCAATGCTTTCCTTTCCAGCATGGTGAGAGGGGGCGTAGGAATGTTTTCCTTGGCTGTCATAGTCCCAAATCAGGATCAATAGGATCAAATCCAGCCAGAGCCCTGCTCCAGAACAGACCAGACATTTGGTGTGTGAACAGACAGCCCAGATATCAACCCCCAGTTTCCATTACAAAAATAATATAAGTTCGGGGGAAATGAGATTGGAAAACCAAAGTAAGTAGAAGACTCAAGACATCCTCCTATTTGTTTTTCTTTTGTTTCTAGGCTCAGAGCCAGGAGGGCCCTCTTCCCAATGGTTGCCTGGTTACAGCCGGAGAGGTTCGCCAGGGTAACATCTGGAATAAAGGTGGGTGGGCAAGGAGCCAGGGCCTGCTCAACTTGAGTGGGATCTGAGAAAGAAAGGAAAACAGAATTTTTTTTTTCCAATTACTGCCCAACCTTGAGGACAAAGGAAGGAAATATTTGAGATAAACAGAAAATATGTTAAAAGGTTTTCTTTTAAAGGGTTATTACAACTCATTAACATAGCAGAGGAATGGAAGGTCTAAAGAGAACTCTGGAAGTTATGACCATTTTAATAAGCTGGTTTTTGGACTGGGCATTGTTGTCCATGACTCTGAGTAACTCTGAATTTTGTGTCATTTAATATTATTCTTGAGGACAGCCTGGTTCTGAGTAAAAGGATCTACATTCACATGCCTAATAATAATGATAATAATAATAAACATTTAAGTACTTACCATGTTCCACTAAAGGCTCTATATGAATTATCTCGTTTAATCTTTGTAACCCTTTGGGATAAGACTGAGCCTTAAAGATGTAGGAAATTTCCTACTGAACAGCCCATTCTTACCAGGCAAACTAATTCCAGCATCTGCTCTCTTCTGCCCTCTACTCTCCTTTCTACTGGAAATTACCGCCATCCCCAGGAACCCTACCCAATCATACCTTGCACTACTCGTGTGCATTAGGGAGATGGCTCAACACCATGACTAAGACCCTGGATATGGACTTCCTGAGTTCAAATCACAGCTTCGTGTTACCTTGAGCAAATAACTTATCCTGAGCCTAATGTATAAAAGGGGTTAATAATAGTGCTTATTGCATGGGGTAGCTGAAAGAATTTAATGAGAAAACGTGCAAAGCACTCAGCACATTGTGATTATAAATATTTAATAAACATTTAACTGTGGATATAATTATTGGTATAATTCATATTCTTGATTCTCTAAATAAGGATACATTCAATGAGTACTTACTGCCCCAAAAACCAAGGATGAGGAATGAAACACAACCATGGGCTTGGTGGTAAATCCACATCCTGGTGGATCCCATGTCATCCTCCAGGACTTCAACTTCACTTTTCCAGAGAGAGAGAGAATGTAGGGTTGTCTACTGAATCACCCATTCCTTCTCTCCCCATAGCTGTACTTGGGAAATCTCAGGTAAGCAAATGAATTCATTTCCATGAGCATGTACTACACATTTTTAGGTATCGTGGGAAAATACTAAAGAAATTGAAGGCATTTTCTTGTCTACTGAAGCTTCTCTGGGAAGAATTAAAACAGAAATTAAATCCACAATGGTCCTTGTGTGATAGACTGCCTCAAAACACTCATCTTGTATATTTTAATTGAGAATAGATGTGAACACCATTTATGGCTGGTATGGCTTGGTTATTCTAGACAATTTCTCTATTTATGGATTCTCAATTAAAGAATAAAGGTTCTGGAATTACATTTACCTTAGTTTTTAACCAAGCAGTTTTACCTCTTTGTTTTTCAGTTTTCTTATCTATAAAATATACATAATAAGGATCATCATTGTACCTATCTCACAGGTCTGCTAAGATTATAGAGGAAATGCAGGTGAGTGTCTAGAACAATGACACGTATTGCATTTAGTGTAAGGTCAATTCAATCTGCAGTAACTCTTAACAAAAGTTATAACTGATCCTATAATCATAATTTAAGACCACCCTGATTTTAACTGTAATAAGACACCTAAGAGTAGATGCCTCCCTCTCCCGGACACACGCACACACAAATTCAAGCTAAATAGTTTTGCTCACGCAGAAATGGTCACATGAGTAAAACTTGGAAGCAAATGGTAAAATAAAGACAGGAGAGCCACAACTACAGTGCAAGATCATAAGGTCAGGGACCATAACTGTTCTGTTTATCACTGTGACTACAGAATACAGCACCAACGTTGGCACCTCGTAGAGACTTAGTAAATACTGGTGAATTTGCCAAAGAACTGCTGGCTTCTGATAAGGAATAGTCAGCAAATAAATCCAAGATGCCCCTGGTATTGGTATGGACTCAAGAAGAAATCTTGTTGCAAAATATTCCACTCAACATTCTACTCAGGTAAATGTTGCTTTCCAATCTAAGACTTTATGAGGTCTTTAGCTCAGGAGACTTGTTTTTTGCTAGTCTTGTAGGTATGAAGGATGCTTATGAGGAGTAATATTGACATTTATAAAATTCAAAGCACATGCTTATTTGATACTCACCGAGTGCCAAGCCCTCCTGCGCTAGGCAATACAAATTCAATAATATGTAAACCACAGTCTTTTCCTTCAAGAAACATGGGGCCCAGCTGGAGAGACAGGCACGGGAACAAAGAAATAAACCCAGTGAATTAAGAGCTATGCCAAAGACATTGGTTGTACACACATGGAGGAAAGGAGTACCTTGAATAGTCAGAAAGACATCAAAGAGAAGTCAAGGTTGAGTTGAGTCTTGCAGATGTGATTGCCAAATATCCAATAAGTGAAAGAACATTCTAGGTAGAGGGACCAGCTTGCACAAAGGCAGAGAGGTTTTACCACGTACATAGTGTGGATGGCATATGAGTTGGCATGGCGATGGAAGATAAGGCTGGGATCCTGATTAAAGGGCTCCTAAGCCAGGTAGGATTTGTTCTCTAAGTAACAGAGAATCAAGGGGAGAGAGGAAATTTTAAAAACAGAGGTAATATTATCAGGAACTAATGGCAGGTTGGCTGCAGATGAACATAAAACAGTAAAAGGCAGTTTACTCACCAGGCACAAGGGAGGAGCACAAGGTTGAGAAAGAAGGTGAGGAGCTCAGGTGTGGGGCATGCTCATGCTGTATGTCTCCACTACAGCCAAATAGGCAATAGAGACAACGGCTGGAAGATCCAGAGAGCAGCATTAGCTGGAGCGTGTGTTTTGGGATTCATCCTGATAGAGATGGAGATGATATTTCTGCTCAGGGCTGGGAATAGGAGATGATATGTAGACAAATGATTCATTCATTCCCTGCGTGAGGTCACAGATGCATTTGAGGATCTCTTATAATGCTATGGAGTCTCTGTCAAGAAAATGTCAAAAAGCTACACATAGCATCTGCATTCAGTTTCAGAATATTCTAAGACTGTAGGTAACCATGGAGCCCCAGCTAAGAAACCTGGTGTACTAGGAGAATGAAGATGACTCAGGCTGCTTTCCTGGAGACAGAAAGCTTAGGGGTGAAGAGCTGGGAAAAAATCCAAATGGAAGAGTTCCCAGGAACATCCCAATCCCCACCCTCCAGGACACGTGCCTCCCGGAAAGCCAAGTGACATTTTCTTCTGAGTTTAAATGTTCAGGTTTAGCAGAGCAGACTTTTGGGATCCTGTCAACTCTTTCAAATACTTGACAAATCTCCCTTCCCAGCTTCCCACCCATATTTCTTTCTCTGTGTACTGAACCATTCAGGATGTGCCTTTAAAGGAGATCCATGAATGCACCATGAAAACACTGCCTGGGAATTCACTCTTTGGATGTGTTCACAACTGTGAGTTATTAAACTTGGGCAATGGAGAAAAGTTTACCCTAGTGGTAAAAGACATTTGGGGTTTTCTGTAGAGCTTCACAGAATGGCAAGAGTTACTTGACAAGCAAAATAAAATATGGTAATGAGAGAAAACAGCTCCTGGGCTTTCTGGTATTCTTGTTTTTCTTACAGCCAGTGCTAAAAATCTCAGGAATGGGGTTTTTAATTGTTGGGCAAGTTTTGTCCATAAATAATGTAGTCACAGGATAGTAAAGCTGAATCTTTCCTGAATGTCTCTGAAACAGTCATGGTTCTTTCTACCACTGTGGTTGGTAACTGCATAAGGTGGATCTCTCATGAGCACAGTCTTGTTTTAACGATGCAACAGCCCAGTTCACTGGTCTGTCTCCAGTATCACCACCTGCCTTCACCATCCCCCTCCTCCCATCCCCACCCCATCTATCCATCACCCCCAGTGCCTCTCAAATCATCTTTCTAAAACAAAAATATTTATCCAAACCTTCTTTTCAGTAGGAGTTCAGTCTGCGTTCAGGGCCCTTCTGCTCTGGCCCCTGTGCACCTCACCAACCACATGTCCCTTCTCTCCTCCTGCTTCCCCACATCCTGAGTTTCAGCCACAACACACTGCCTCCATCCCCAAAGCATGCCTTCCTCTTTACCACCTTAGCACACACTGCTGTCTTCTTCTAGAATACCCGGGAAACTCCAGTCTAGTTCTCCAGACCCACCTCAACCATTATATCCTCTGGGGTATTCTCTCCGGCTCCTTCCCCACTCTTGGCAAAGACACATTTTCTTTCTGTGAGCTCTCACGATGCTCTGAGCATTTACCTGTAATAGCACGTCATGGAATAAGTGTGATGTATTGTTTAGAGCGGCAATGTTTGTAGCTTTGCACCTCCACATGAGACCACAAGCTCCACGAGAAGAACTGTGTATTGTTCAAAACATGTTTATTCCGTGAATGGATCCATTGGTCTCCCCAAAATTGGATTTTTTTAATAGAGTATCATGAACCAGGGAGTAATTCTCTTTTGCTCCTATTTATGATGAATTTGCTAAAACATTGACCAAAAGAACCATGGTCATATTTAACCTACTTTCAAAATGTTTTTCCAAAACAGGAAGGTAAAATGTGAACATGCAAGTAATTTTGCCTTAGGTGCATGATAATTATTTTTTACTAAAGTGGGGAAAAAAAAAAAAAACTTGTAACAAAGGGTTTATGTTGCCCTATGCAAATTAGGTAAAATATTATGTTGTACTTGTCACATATTCAGACTGTTTTCACCGCCTGTGAATTCATATTATTTAACATGACTTCTTTCCCTCCTCTTCCCTCCTGTTCTCTTCCCTTCCTCTCTCTTCCTGCCTACTTGCATGACAGATGTCAGCTGCCTACTTGCTCCTACACTGTCCTGTATTGGGTGATACAAACCGGTGCTTCCAAAGGTTAATGTGCACACGGATCACCAGGCAGGCTTGTTAAACTGCAGAGTCCCATTCAGCAGAGAGATTTCGCAGTTCCAACAAGCTCCCAGGTAATGTGAACCACACTTTAAGTAACAAGAACATAAAGGATGGAGAAGGAACCAGGCAGACTCTGCTCTCAACAAGGTGACAGTCTAGGTCCAGGCGCTACTTTGCCTCCCCGACAGACAGTTCCCCTTAGCGTCTACCTGGACTGCCTCATCACGAACAAAGTGCCTCTTCTCAGTTCAAGTGGAGAAGTATGTGAGAGGATGGGTGTGGGACTCGAAAGGGGAGGGGACATTCTTTTCAGCCCCTGGAAATGAAGGTTTGGATGGTGAGCCCAGGCCAGCCCATATCCTCACAATATTAATGTTGTGTTTACCCACAAGCTGAGCAAATTATTAAAGAGCTGTCTTCATTTTAAGACCTCCAGAAAATAGTTAAGGGAGTCTCATGTGCACGGTTTGGCAATAATTGAGGGGAGGGCAAACTAAAAGACAGAATGACTTCCCAGGAGAGTACTCAGAGGCCAAGGGGTTAGGGGATGCTTCCTTACTGTCATCAAACTGGGAGCTACGGGAAGCTTGAGGTTTCTACAGTGAGAAGACTGGTAGATAGGAAAATGATAAACTCTCAATGGCTAACCATGGGCTCTCTCTGAGAGTACCAGAGAAGAGGGAGGGATATGGGGGGACTACCCCAAATCCATTGCAATGTTACAACAGCATAAAGCCAGGAAAAAAAGATAGGAAATAGACAAAACTTAATTTTAAGCCAACTAGCCTCCTTTCTGTGCTTTCCAAGCTGAGATTTGCATGAAAGAACAGAGGTTCTTGCATTTCCACCTACTGCACGGCAGCTCAGTGATCTGTCTGGACCATTGCTTAAGAGGTTTTTTGCTTGTTTCCTAATGGCATCACCCAGATTATTAGCTAGTTGTCCCTTCCATATTCATGGCACCATTCATTCACTTGTTCCTGCATTCGTCCTTGCATTTCATCACTCAGCCAATATTTTTATGGGTCACCTACTATGGACCAGACATCTTATATATGTATTCAGAAGGTAGTGAAATTGAGGCACAGTGTAAGACAGATCTTAAGATAGTGCTGCTCTCACTTTCAGCTGAGGTCGATCAGTTTATAGCATCCTTTGACTACTGTTAGTTAAAAGTCCTTACGACTTAGACTCTATTCAGAACATACATCTCTGACTTATCCACAAGAGAATCATGTCGTCACATTTCAAGTCTTTGATTAATTTCAGGGACACCATTTCTACTCCTTCTTCTTGAGCTGCTGATCTAAAGACCCTTTTTGAAAATAAAGACTGGTGGTCTAGCCTATTTCCTGGTTTAATTTAGCAATTACATGCTGGCTCCTGGTGAACACAACATTCCTATCTAAGGGCTCACCAATTATCTCTTTAGTAGTCCATTCTCAAATGGTGCCGCAGAGCAATGAAAATCACTGTTGCAAACTTTGATGTCCTCTTGATTCACTTTTACAGAATGTGACTATCTTTGCCTCCAGTCCTGCCTTGCCATTCACTATTCTTCAAAACCACTCATATAAATTTAGCCTGTTTTCCTCACCATTTATACACATCATTTAAAAACACTGAGCTTGTCAGAGAGTTCCCTAATGCAACTCTATTGGACATTCGTAGCACCCTATTTTCTTATTTATCACACTATTATGCACTTATCTAGTTTTTACCCTTAAAAATTGATATTACAAGAGTGTTCGTTGGCCTGTGCATACAGACACCCAGAAGAATGTCTACCCGCAAATTTTAATGGTGGTTACCTCTGGGAAGCAGGATTCATTATTTTGTACTTTTTATATCACTTGATTTTTATCTTGGACATCTAATCTAACAATAACAAGCTAAGATCTTTAAAAAAAAAAAAAACATAGTCTAGTAAGTGTGATAGGTGTGAACCAATAATGATAAAACCTGGTGATAGCTATTCGTATCCCTCCCTTGCAGAGGAAATTACAGAGCCACAGCAAAGACCCAATGACCACAGGAGCTGCCTAGGACGCACCCACCCCCATTGCCTGGCCCCACCCAGCCTATTCTCTCTTCTAGACCTTGTCTGCTTGGCTTTCCATGATGTCTTCATGCATTTCCACTGGGGGCATCACTGCTTGCCTGGGTCTCAGTTTTTCTGGATCACTGGTTTTTTCTACTCTGGATTTATCTCTTCCTTCCCAGCACAACATGCTCAGGATGAGTCGAGGTAACTGACCAATAGTTTAACTGGGTCCTTTCTCTGATAAAATAGTTTCAGAGAAAACTAAATGGCTTCGAAATAAATTGTCACTAAAATTTTAGACATTCTCATAGAAAGGCTCAGGTATGTATCTAACTAGTCCAGTCATCCCTTCCCAAGTCATCATTTACTCTTAATGAGTCTTTATTGTCCATCCTTCCTCCTCTCCCAGTTTTCATCATTTCTACCTCTGTCACCGAAGCTTTTGTGATCATACTTAAGTTCAGGGAAGGAGTTTCTCCATATCACTTACCACACTCCTAAGGAAAGATGGGGTTGTAAACCAAGCCAAAAACTTCATTAGATACTCTGCTTTTGTCAAAAAAGATGCTCAGACGATAACGTAGCCTTCAATGTCATAGACTGGAAACCACCAGATGAGGATGTTAGTTGGCAAAGGAAGCCACCTTGTACTCTTGGCCTTGGTTCACCAGTCTGGGCAACCACCGGGGCTCTGAATCCAGCTACTGCCCCCTTGGCAATCTCATTACATCATTACCATACCTCCTCCAGCCTTGTACTTTTAATCTCTTCCTCTCTACTGGCTACTTATACTTCAGCTACAAGCAGTTCAAGTGGTTTTCATCTTAAAAATAAAATAAAAGAAGCAAACAGTGTCCCCTCGAAAGACCAGAATCTAGTTAAGCCAGAATATCCAGGATGGAGTCCAGGCATCAATATTTTTTAAATGCTCTCCAGAGGGTTCCAATGTGCACCCCAAGGTGAGAACTGGTGCAAGAGAGCAAATACCTTGAAAAGGCAATTTTTCCTTTTTCTTCATTCCCTTGCATTTTTCAATTTGTTACATTCTGTGTTTGATCATCACAACTTTACTTAGTTAAGGTTACCCATTCTTCCTAGTGGGTACTTTTTCGACCCATGTTCTTAGATAGGTGTAATTTGACATTGTCGTGTCTCTTGCTTCTTGCAACTCTTTTCTCTGGGATAATTTCCTGCTTTTCTTCTAAGACTTGGACTGCTTCTCTTCATTTTCCACCATGGGCTCCTGTTTTTCCAGTTTTGAGGTGGAATGAGGACAGGAAGCAGCCTACATAGCAGGGTTCTCCCTAGGGATTTATATGGCTAAAATTCTTATATGGATAATACTGCTCAGAAAACATTCAGGAAAAAAAAATTAAGAAAATCAAGCTAATTCCTAAAAATGCAGGCAAATACCAGGAAACAGGGTATAGAAGATGCCAACCAGATGTTGTTCAATGCCAGCTGTGAAAGTTTGGGATCAGACTCCAAACTTGGTTCAGATGGAACACAAAAGCTAGATTTATCCAGAACAAAGTTCCTCAGAAACTGGGGCCAAGCTTGTATTTAATCAGAGGGACTTCAGGGTCAGTGGGGAGAACACGGTGACATTAGTCTCAGGCTCTTCTATTGCAAATTCAAGAATTTGCTTTCCCTTGCACTTCAAGTCATATTCAGAAAGGGCAAACCCACATCCTACCACCTTGACTCCTGGGAAAAGTGCTAAGGATTAAGACCAGAAGGCGGGTCGGGAAGGATCTGAGGCAGGGCAGCTGTAGCAACAGCCTCTCCCAGTCTCTAGGGTCTGAGCCTTATGGTTCTGTCTTAAAATAAACTAAGATTCAGATGAACAGAAAGTTTGTGTTTCACATTAACATTGTGGCTTTTTCTCGGCTGGGTGTTTTTATTTTCTCTGTCACTTTGCATTATAGGGATAGCACAGCTTTCCAAGGGAACAGCTCCATCAGATAAGTAAACAGCGAAGAGCGTGGAGGGTAGTTTGCAGAATTTGAGGCTCCGTGACTCAGGCAAGCCTTGGTCGTGAAGGTCAATGGCTCTTGGCCGAGAGCATTAGCATCAGGTTCAGCTCCAGACTGGGCTGGCCAAGAGGCCATATCTCATCTTCTCGGCCATGCTGCCTTGGATTTTCTCACAGGCCAGAAAAGAAGCAGCTGAAAATATTCCATCGCTCTACTTCCCCATCCCTTTCCAGGACAGCTGCGGGCACTGACTACTGGCCACTGGCATCCGCAGCCCTGACCAATCCTAGGGCAATGAAAACCCAGTGTAGGAGGATGTCAGCACCTCCCTGCTTACCAGGAAAGTAAGCTTTGGAGCTTTGGAAACAGTTTCCATTGTATGTATGGCAGTAAACATTTGTGAAGCTGGGAGAGAATGGACACCCAGGAGTCTGTACCAGCCCTTTCATCCCAAACTCCTATATGTTGCCTAAGGCCTGATGGTCCGCCTGGTCTCCTTACCAATTCTGGGTTCTCACCCTTGATGCTTTGGCTGATATAGCCCAGGAAAGCATTCTGCCCTCCCAGCCCAGGCCCTCCCACCACAGGGCTTTGCACTTGTTTAAGCAACCCTACCACATCCTGAACAGGCCTCTTTGCTGAATGAGCCTGACATTGAGAGGATAAAGAGAATTCTGCTAAGACCAAAGCCCTTTGCCACTATTCCCCCCTCCTGCAATAAGAGCCTTACATATCAACCTTGACCCAGATGGAACTTGACTTTGCTTTACTCCTTGGAGTTGGTGATTTAAGTGACTGTCCTCCTTCTGAAGCAGTTAGTCCCTAGTTAGTCCCTCTCAGTCCCCAACCTGTGCTGCTTCCATCTCACTGCCTCCTTTCTGTTGGGAAATCCCAGCATGCCCATAGCTAGGGTCAAGTCAACATTGGAGTAGAGAGAGTTACTATGGAAACACTGTAACACTTAATTTTATCACACCAATAGTACTTTGGCAAACATAGGTTCTATCCTGGAATCTTTCACACTGATCACATGATAGAAAACTGTAAAATTCATCCTGTGCCAAGACTAATATATTTTAATAAATCAATGGATAAATCTAAATCCATTTTCAAAATATAGGCTGCCATGACAACACGTAACATAAAGCACAAGAAGAAATGCATGTGATGTTTTTTTCCCCTTGCCAATTTATTTCTAAATAGGTAGTCCTAAAAATGGTTCTTGAATGGCAAAACAAGAATCTGGCTACAGGGACAAGAATCTGGCTGGAAGACTTGTTTTCTGCTTTGATATCTTAAATTTATTGACAACAAAACATTCGAAACATCTATGAACACTTCCGCTCATGGAACTGGTTTATCCAGCTAATTACTGATTTTTAATGTTTTATAATTAGAAGTTTTGAATTTAGAATAAAATGAACCCCCAAATACACATCACCCAACTTCAACAATTACAGACTCATGGCCAATCTAGTTTTATCTGGAATCCTATCCATTGGCCCCTCTCAGATTATTTAAAAGTATATCCAAGAGATCTATTATTGTATCTATACAGATTTTAATATTTATCTCTATAAAACTGGGACTTCCTTTTTTAAACATGATCATGACGACATTACTACACCTACAAAATTAACAATTTATTAATTTTATCAAATCCACCATCAGTATTCACATTTTCCCTGATGTCCTTATCAGTTATTTTTACATATGTTTAATAAAAATCAAAATTGAAATAAGATACATGCATGGCAATTTATTTATTTATACCTTTTATTGAAATATAATTGACACATGGAAAGCTGCATGTATATAATGTACACGCCTTGATGAGGTTGGAGATAAGTATATACCCAGAAATCATCACCACCATCAAGGCCATAAACATACCCATCACCTCCCAATGTTTTCCTCTGTCCTCTTTATTATTATTAAATGGTTAATCGTTCCAAAGTGGGGTATGATTCCTGAATCTACTGTCATGACTAAGGATGCAATAGAGCTTCCTGGTGTTCATTCTAAACCCTGGGCTGCTGTTTTCTGAATAGTAGAAACACGAGTCTGTGTGATACAGAATTTTAATCTAACATTTACCTACTGCATGACTTTGGGCACATAAGACTCACCTTCCGTGGTTATAAATGTGGATACTAATATTGTCGTGAGGTTTATTTGAGAATTAAAAGTAATGATTATAAACGTGGTGTACGCTGAGTGACACATAACATAGCCAGCCATGCACCTGAAAGGCAGTGTTACAGAGTGGAAAGAACACATATTTTGGAGCCAGACAACCTTGAATAAGGCCTTCTGTAGAGTAGGTATAAAATCTTCACTTTTTTCTTAAGGGTTGAAGAAAAAAACTTCTGTAGCTTACACCGCCCTATGCTTAGGGCATCACGTGTGTGACAGTTGCAGAGAGGTGCAACAGTGTCAGTGTATCAGATAAAGCTAGAAGAAAGAGAAGACTGAATTCGATACAGTTTCTTTTTTTCAAAATTCTCTTTGACACAAGTGTATTTCCAATAATTTCCATTTTGCTTTCAAAGGGAAAAGCCAAACGTGGATAAATAGAAAATGCAATGGGAGCACAGAAGACAGAGGGAAAGACAGAACAAATAACTTATCCAGCAAATATCAGGAAATACTCCACAGGAGTCACACAGTGGGACTGGGTCCTAAAGGGTGACGAGGCGTTTGGTAGATGACTGAAGAAAAGGCATCTGAAGAGGAAGGAACAGCACCAGCAAAGGTGTAGCAGAGGTCACAAGTGCAAGTGCTTTCAAGAAATTGTTTGCCGTTTACCTTGTTAGCAGGGGGGAGTGATGATGCGGCTCAAGTATGGAATCATCTGCTATGACAACCTTTGTCATAGCAAGTTGATGGGGCTCTGTGGAGAGTGCTAAGGTGATGTTGTGAGAAGGGGTAAATTAGGAGGCCGTGCCAATACACCAGCAGGAGAAGGTGAGAAACTGATGTAGTGGCAAATCATGTCGGTTCACTGTAAGTTTCATCTGAGTATTAAATAAAATATCTCTGGAGATTGTAGGAGAAGATAAGTTTTTGGAGTGATCATGGAGTCGGTAACATTTGAAACTGAGCTAGGAAATAAAAGGTTGTGTAGAACTTATGCTCAAGAAATAAAAGTTGGAGAGTGGCTTAAAGGAACAATCACAAAGTTATAAGGGTTATTCTCAGACTTTCAGGAAGGGCACAGGGAAACTACAACCTCCTCCAAATTCCCATCATTGCTTTAGATTCCCTGGGATTGAAACACAGCCCAAGTACAAACACCTCCCCCACCTCCCACTGATTCCCTATCATGATTCAGTATTTTCAAAATATGTTCTATAAAGTTTTATTCTATAGGTGTTTCATGGGCAAAAGAGCAAGAAAGCAAAAAAAGCAAGAAAAGAAAACAAAACAAAAAGAAAAAAGAAAAGAAAGAATTTCTAAACTAGTTTGGGAAATCCTGGCTTAACCAGAATTTAAAACATTTCTTTAATACAGGACTTCTCAGAACCTTTGTTTAATGTATTGCAAATTTCCAACATGAGCACAGAGTATGCAAGACTTTCACAGAGACTCCCCTCCTCCCACAAGGAGCATCTTGTTCAAGTATTTTATATACAAGTATATTCAGGGGTACACTAACAACAATGGTAGTTAACTGCTTCTTGGAAATATCTCAGAGATGATACTGATGGCAGAGACTGTGCTGTAAGTCCTTTATATTACTTAGTTATTTTCTATTTACTCCACACTAGTATGCATAGTTATAACTGAGATAGACAAACATTTCCAACATGCATTTGTAGATAAAGCTGTTTTATATCCCTAGCCAACTCGTCTCCTAATCCCATGAGGAGGAAACTCAGAGTGGACACAGGTTTAAAAGAGACCCTCACAATGAAGGGAGAAGCGTGGTGGTTAAGATGCTGAAACATCTCTAAGATTCCACTTCCAATTTGATATACTCACAGGAGGGTTCAGACTGGAATCCAGGATATGCAAGAGAATAAACTGCTCAGTCAAGGCTTAAAGCATGCTTAATTGCCCTTCCAACACACACACACACACACACACACACACTCGCACATTCTACATGTGAACATAAAATGGACTGAAGGTTTTTGTTGTCAGCCTCTTCTGCCATAGTTCTGCCCTGTTATGTCAGTGCTGGCTCAACCAAATCAGTCCTTTATTCAGCTGGGGACAAATCTGACTATATGTCATGTCTCCTGTGTCTGACTTTAAAATGCAGGCATGGTCTAGAATTTGTCTGTCTACCCACTGCGCTGCCTTGACCACCTCACATCCTCCAACCTGCCTGCCCTAAGTCTTGGAGAAAAGTCATCTAATCTGCTGCCTGGTTTGAGTCCTCCATATCTGCTTTTACAGGATCCTAAATTATGGAGCTCTGCCTAATTCTTAGAGCCCCATGTCCTGCTTCACTCCTACAAAACCTCTGACTTTTGCCAATACCCTCTTCTACTGCCTAGGACAGTTCCAAGCTGTTCTATGCTCTCTAGAACAGCACAGCCCAGTAGAACTTTCTGCAATGATGGAAATGTTCTATGTCTGTACTGCCCAATACAGTAGCTACCAGCCCAAGCATCTTCCCAGATCAATCACTTGTAAGCCACTTCAGCAGCATTTGACACATGCACTCAATAGTCACTTTACTGAGCCACAAATACATCATCTGTAAAGTGGGATAATTACGCATGCTTCATAAGGACATTGTTAAATGTTATTAAATGAGATAGTGCTTGTGAAGTGTCTATCACCGCCAACCACACAGCAGGTGCTCAATGAATCTTTATTCCCTTTCTCTTCATCCCAAGGCAAGCCCAGTGCCTGGGAAGCTCAGATAGTTCACGTTTCTCTGAGTTACTCAAGGCTGCCTCGTTCATTATTTAAAATACTACATCCCATAAGGGCTCGAAAGGAAAACCTTGGATCAGTGATTGGAAAACGGTTTTGCTTTTCCTCTCCTGCAACACGTCTCACGATGGCCTCCTCATTCCAGTGCTGGTTTCTGAAATGTCTAACTCAGTTTCCTTCCCTTATCAATCACGGAGCAGCTCCTTTCTGGGGGAGGCTGGAAATGAGACCCATTGTTCATTTGCATTGCATAACCTTTCCTCAATTAAAAAGAGAAAAAAAAAAGTCCTTTCAAATGTGTAGGCTGGAGGTTTTGCTTCCTCTCTCTTAAAAGAGGCCCTAGGGACAGCCGGTCCAGCAGCTGCCGCCCAAGAGGAAGGGAGAGGTGGAGCGGCATTCCAGGTCCTGCTCGCACTAGAGGGAGAAGCTGGTTATGCTCTTGCACAATCCAGAGGTCTGCTGCAAGCCCTTGAGAAACAAACATGATTTTCTTGAATCTCCAATTCTCCAGCCTGTGGCCTCCCCAAGATTTATCCAAATTCCAGGGTACTTGTAATCCTTATGGTCTCATGGCCTCCTCCACCTCTAGGATTCCTGACCCCCTCAATGTCGGATAAATATCAGTCTTTTCATCCATTAACACACATGCACATATTAACAAGCAAAATATAGAACAGAAATAACTCATACACAGCATTTTTGATATAGCAGACTTCATATCAAGCTGGAGTTTCACAAAGATAACACAAAACAGGAATTTTTTAAGTAATTAGCTTTCTTGTCTGCAAAGAAAAGCCACCCCACACCTGGGACTCCTTCCCACCCGATGCCCACTGCTTCCTCTCTTCCCCCGCCCTCTTGCTTTTTATTCACTCTCTCTTCCTCACCCCCTGCCTTCTCAATTTCACAGACTTCGAATTACTCATCCTACACCATGATGAGAAGTTCTGCAACCCTTACTTCCTACTTCTGTTTCTGAATTGCTAAATGAGTCAAGATGATCAGCTCATGAAGTAGCCTTTCATTTAACAGAAACTTCCTTTCTCAGAAGAAAATGGTGTTGCCAAATGGAATTTTTTTCCTGATGCAAATAGAAAATATAATGGGGAATTAAAGTAGTCCTCTATTAAGACACCTAAGAGCATTTAGCTGCTGCAATATATCCTGAGGGAGCATCACAGCAGTTGCAAAATTCTTGCCCCAATTGCGCATATATACATATAATTTAAAGGAAATATTAATACTAAAATACTATGCTACCTATATAATATTACAATTAATATTGCTAATTATTAAAATAATAATATTATTAAAAGGAAGGCTGAGGTCATCCTTATCTGAATAAATTTCCTTTTTGGTAATCATTCTAGAACTAAATTCTCTAATTCCACAATTCCATAATAAAATCATTCAACACTTACGAACTTCCCATGGGAAAATAATATCTTGAAAGTGAAGGAATTGAAACAGGCAGGAAAATTGAAGTTGAATAGGTAGAAGGCCACAAACAGAGGAGAAAGAATTAGGAGGGAATAGGGCTGGCTTCAGTATTTCAGAAAGTGGGTCTTGGCAGGAAAAGACGCAGGAGGGATCAGCTTTGGCATCTGCAGGTTACGAGGTACCTGTAACAGGGGCGGCCACGGGAAGGTGTAGTTCTAGGTGGAAACTCAGGATGGTCTCCAGAACCAACACCACACATTGTTCTCTCATTTCACATATGGATAAAATGAAGTTCAGAGAGGGAAAGTGGCTTACTAAGCCACTAAATAGGATTGATACAAGATCTTCAGGCAACTCCGTGCATGGGCTTAGAAAACCCAAGTCTTCTGATTGTTATCCAGAACTTTTCTGTAAGACACAGGAGGTCCTTGGGTTCTAATGAATTTTCTGCATCCTGTAAAGTAGTCTATTAAGTCAAAGATCTCATGGCAGGGTACTAATGTGCTCTGATGAGTGGAAGAATGCGCAGTCTTTTTATTTTGAGTATACCATGGGCATTTTTAGAATCCATTTTTTTTCCTATTAAAGAAATGTGGGCTCAATGTGGATACTCAGAAAAATATAAAAATTTAAATAAAAATTAACAATATTTCTTGTCTTTAACTCTCACAATCAATGTGAATGATTTAATACATGTCCTTTGTCCATGCATTTTATATTGTTGAGAACACAGTACTTACATGATTTTGTATATTTTACTACTTAAGTTATAGCATAAATTCTGCCTCTATTACCCTCGTTATTTTTTTTCATTCTTCATGTTATGATTTGCATGGCTTCATGCATTTAAAGGAGTATAATTAATTTAACTGTTTCACACTGTTACATATTTATATTATTTTTAATATTTTGCACTGATAAATAATATTATGATGAATTCTTCTATGCTAAAATAAAGTTGTTCTGTCACCCAATTTGTGGTACCTTTCATGGCAGCCCTAGAACACTAATACAATGGCCTTAGAATAAATTAACAGAAGTGCAAATATTCGGTCACGGGTGTGAATATTTTTAAGGTTTTTGATGCATTTTGCCAGATTGGCTTTCCAAATTTCATGCTGATTTCTACTCTAGTAACTGTGAATGAAAGTATTTGTAACATCATAATCTCCCCAGAATATTGTTGCTTTTATAAACTTTGCTAATTTATTTGACAAGCCATATCACATTGATTTTGTATTCAAATTTCTTTGATTACCCCTGAGATTAAACACTGTCTACCTTGATTAGCCATTTTTGTCTTCTATATTGGTAGATCTATGTTTTGTCTATGCCTTTTGAAATTATGTACATAGTTAACTTTTGGAATTATGGACTTTTATCCTTTTCTGTTTACATTAATTGTTTTTATAGCATAGTAATTCTCTTTCTGTCATACTCAATGCAAATATGTCTCTGATGTGTTATTTTTGTTTTTATTCTTTGGATATATATTCTGATGGAACAACAACTTCTTGAGAACTTTTAAACTTAAATATATTAAAATGCTTATACAGGTTGAGTATCCCTCATCAAAAATGCTTAGGAACTAAAGTGTTTCAGATTTCAGATTATTTTTTGATTTTGGAATATTTGCATTATACCAGTTTTGCATCCCAAACTGAAAATCCAAAATCCAAAATGCTTCAATGAACATTTTCTTTGGCCATCATATTAGTGCTCAAAAGGCTTCAGAATTTGGAGCATCTCAGATTTCAAATTTTTGGACTAGGAATTCTCATCCTGTATTATTTATTCTAGGACAGAATTTTGTTCTCAAATATAATTATTGGTCTAAAATGTATCATTTGTGGATAGAGTGCTAAGCCAGAGATTACTTTGTTTTATTAATTATTTTATTTTAATTAAATTTTAATAAATTTGTTTTATAACAAATCACTAACCTGGTAACCCCATACCAACTAGTGATTTATCTTTCTCTTCCCCACATGATAAAACATTGCCTATATACATTACGTATAAAAGCATCCCTTGGTGTCCACAAATGCTCAAGTCCCTGATGTAAAATGGGGTAGTATTTACTGTAACAGGTCTCTAGATTACCTATGATGCCTTATACAATGTAAATGCTACGTAAATAGTTGTTACACTTTATTGTTTAGGGGATAGTGAAAAGAAAAAAGGTCTGTACATATTCAGCAGAGATGTAACCATCGTAGGTCTTTTTGATTTTCATACATTTTTGATCTGCAATTGGTTGCATCCTAAAATTTGGAACAGAGTGCCAACTTATTTATATTTATGAAAATACATATGTATATGTATGTGTGTTTATGTATACATATATATGCAGTGTGTGTATGTGTATCATACCACCTGTTCCTGGGCAATCCATTTTACCTAAAAATGTCTGTCTCGTTTTAGAGGGTGCTCTTGTCCTACTCTCCTTTAATGATTGAACTTTATAATCTTTTTTTTTTTTTTTTTTTTTTTTTTGGAGACAGAGTCTCACTCTGTTGCCCAGGCTAGAGTGAGTGCCGTGGCATCAGCCTAGCTCACAGCAACCTCAAACTCCTGGGCTCAAGCGATCCTCCTGCCTCAGCCTCCCGAGTAGCTGGGACTACAGGCATGCGCCACCATGCCCGGCTAATTTTTTTGTATATATATATTTTAGTTGTCCATATAATTTCTTTCTATTTTTAGTAGAGACGGGGTCTCGCTCTTGCTCAGGCTGGTCTCGAACTCCTGACCTCGAGCGATCCACCCGCCTCGGCCTCCCAGAGTGCTAGGATTACAGGTGTGAGCCACCGCGCCCGGCCGAACTTTATAATCTAACACATGAATTTCAAAAGGAGCTCTGGAGATACTATTATGTGTGCACTTGGCCGGCATTGTTCCGGTTACAGCTGTATCACTCAAACCTTAGTGGCTTAAAACAACAACAATCATTTTCTTAGCATCTCTCATAGTGTGGGAGGTGATTTGGGCTCAGCTAAGTGGTTCTCACATGGGGTCTGCCATGTGGTTACGGTCAGAGGTCAGCTGGGGCTGGAATTATCCGTCTGAAAGCTTCTTCACGCACGTGTTTGGTGCTTCATCTGGGAAGATAGAAACAGCGGGAAACTAAACAGCTGGGATCAAGAAAATATCTCTCTCCGTGGGTCTCTACACGTGGTCTCTACCGTGTGGAGGCTCGGGATGGCTGAATTTCTTACGTGGAGGCTCAGAACTCCAAAGTGTCATGAGAGAGATGGAGCGCCAAGCAGGCGCTACATAACCTTTTATGACTTAGCTTCAGAAGTCACGCAGCATCCTTTCTGCAACATTCTTTTAGTGGATTCAGGCACCAAAGCCTGCCCAGGTTCAAGAAAAGGTGAAATAGACACCCCCTTTCGATGGAGGCAGGGCAAGATTTTGGAAAAAGCGTGCAAAACTGTAAATATTATTGTAGCTATTTTTTATTCACTTCTTATTTTGTAATAATGATAGATTCACAGGAAGATTCAAAGATAGTACAGAGACATAACCGCCCGGTTTCCCCGGTGGTTACATCTTATATAACTATAGTACAATATCAACACCAGGATCTTAACATTGGGACAATGTGTTTATAGTTCAATGTCACTTCATAATGTGTAGATTCACATAATACCAGAAATCAGGACACAGAGCTATTCCATCGCCACAAAAATCTCCTTTGATAGTCATACCTTTTATAATCATATCTACCCCCAAGAAACTCACCCCAGGAAACTACTAATTTGCTCTCCATTTTGATAATTTTGTCATTTAAAGAATATTATATAACTGCTATAATATAGTATATGACCTTTTGAGATTGGCTTTTCTCACTCAACATAATGCACTTGAGAGCCATTCAGGTTGTTATGAATTTCAATAGTTTGTTCCCTTTTGTTGCTGAGTAATATTCTATGGTATGAATATAAACAGTTTGTTTAACCAGTCACCCAAAGAAAGATATTTTGGTTATTTCAAGTTTGAGCTATTAAAAATAAAGCTGCCATGAGCAATCATGTGTGGGCATTATGTGAATGTAAGTTTTCACTTTTCTGGGATAAATGTCTAGGGGTGTAATTCCGGTGGTATGGTTTTAAGAAACTGCCAAACTATTTTCCAGAGTGGCTATACTGTATTACATTACCACCAGCAACATATAAAATATCTAGTTTCTGTGTATTCTCACCAGTATTTGTTGTGTCACTATTTTTTTAATATTTTAGCTGTTCTAATTAAGTGTGCTGTCATACATTTCCTTGTGGTTTTAATTTACATTTTTCTAATGGCTAAAGATGTTGAACATCTTTTTGTATGCTTATTTGTTATCCACATGTACTTTTCAGAGAAAAATTTCTTCTTATTGTTTGCATATTTTCTAATTAGATTGTTTTTTATTATTGAGTTTTGAGAGTTCTTCAAATAGTCTGCACAGGATTCCTCTGTCATTAAGTGGTTTGCAAATACTGTTCTCTCTCAATCCATAGGTTGTCTTTTTATCTTCTTAACAGAGTCTTTCACAGGCTTAATTTAACTCTCTTACACTGGAATAATTTTAATGAATTCCAATTTATTGATCAATTTTTTTTATTGATCGTGCATTTGGTGTCATATCTAAAAAGACCTCACCAAGCACTAGGTACTGAAGATCTTCTTCTCCTTTGTTTCCTTCTAAAAGTTTTACATTTTACATTTAAATATATGATTGAGTTTGAGTCAATTTTTGTGTTAAGGTGTGAGATTTAGGTGGAGGCTTATTTTTTATGTATGACTATCCAATTGTTCAGCACAATGTGTTGAAAAGACTTCCCTTCCTCCATTTTTGTCAAAAATCAGTTCATCAAACTTGTGTAGGGCTTTATTTTTGTAGTTTCTTTATTTTGTTCCATTGATCTGTGCATGTCTCTACCTGCCATCAATACCACACAGTCTTAATTTCTTAGCTGCATAATACATTTTGAAATTGGATAGAGTGATACCCCCCAATTTATTTTTCTTTGAAAGTGTTTTAGCTATACTAGTCCTTTGAATTTCCATATAAATTTTAGAATATAACATTATAAGATTATAAGATAAGATTCTATATCTACAGAAAAATCTTGCTGGGATTTTGATAGAAATTACATTAAACCAATACATCAATTTAGGAATAAATGGAAATTTTCACTACGTTGAGTCATCCAATTCATTTATGTACATAATATTACTATGTCTCAATATTTCAAAAAAATCTCCTTTGTTAACCTACATCAACAGTATATAGTTTTCAGAATAAAAATCCTATGCACCTATAGATATACATCTAATTATTTCTTATTTTTAACAATTATAAATGCTTATATTTTTAATTGAGGGTTCTACATATTGGTTATTAATAGATAGACATACATTTATTTTTGCACATTGATCTGATATCCTGAAGACTTATGAAACTCATTTAGTAGTTAGAGGAGTCTTTTTGTAGATTCCTTGGTATTAGACCACTATGTTATCCATAAATAGTGAGACTTTTACTTCTTACTTTCTCATCTGCATGACTTTCATTTTCTTTTCCTGCCTTATTGCAGTGGCTAAAAGTTTCAGTACTTGCTGAAAAGCAATGGTGAGAGTGGGCATCCTTGCCTTATTCCTGATCTTAGAATGAAAGCATTCAGTACTTCATCATTCAGTATCATGTTAACTGTAGGTTTTTGTAGATATATGTAATCAAGGTGAGGAATTCCCTACTATTCGTAGTTTTCTGTGATTTTATCTGAATATATGTCAAATTTTGTTAAAGGCTTTTTCTGCTTCAAACAATATAATTACATGATTTTTCTTCTTTAGTCCATTAATATGGTGGATTACAGTGATTGATTTTTGAATATTGAAACAGCTTTGCATTCCTACAATAAATTCCACTTAACCATGGTGTATAATTATTTTTATATACTGTGGAAATATGTGCTATTATCTTGTTAAGGATTTTGTATCTATTTCATAAGAGATATTGGTATATAGTTTTCTTTATTTATCATAGCTTAATAAAATAAATTAGGAAATATTCCCTCTGCTTGCATTTTCTGGAAGAGATTGTATAGAATTGGTGCGAATTCTTCTTTAAATGCTTGATAGAGGCCGGGCGCGGTGGCTCACGCCTGTAATCCTAGCACTCTGGGAGGCCGAGGCGGGTGGATTGCTCAAGGTCAGGAGTTCGAGACCAGCCTGAGCGAGACCCCGTCTCTACTAAAAATAGAAAGACATTATATGGACAACTAAAAATCTATATAGAAAAAATTAGCCGGGCATAGTGGCGCATGCCTGTAGTCCCAGCTACTCGGGAGGCTGAGGCAGTAGGATCGCTTAAGCCGAGGAGTCTGAGGTTGCTGTGAGCTAAGCTGACGCCACGGCACTCACTCTAGCCTGGGCAACAAAGTGAGACTCTGTCTCAACAAAAAAAAAATAAAATAAATAAATAAATAAATAAATGCTTGATAGAATCCTACAGTGAAATTGTCTGAGCCTAGAGATTTCTTTTGGGGAATATTTCAAATTACAAATTCAATTTTCTTTGTAATTACAGGGCTATTCAAATTATCTATTTCATATTGGATGAGTTGTGGTAGTTTGTGCTTCTTGAGAAATTGGTCCATTTCATCTATATTGCCAAATTTGTGTGTGAAGTTGTTCATGGCATTTTCTTATAATCCTTTTGATGTCTACAGGGTCTGTTGTGATCTCTCAAGCTGTATTCCTGTTATTAATATTTTTGTTTTTGCTCTTTTGACTTTGTCAATATTGCTAAAAGTTAGTCAGTTTTGTTGATATTTTCAAAGAATTAGCTTTTTGTTTCATTGCTTTTTCTATTGTGTTTTCAATTTCATTGTTTTCTGCTCTTATCTTTATTATTTCCTTTCTTGTGCCTGCCTTGGTTTATTTTGCTCTCCTTTTTCAAGGTTCTAAAGGTGAGAGTTTAAATTATCAGTTTGAAGCTTTTTCTCTCTCTAAAGTAAGAAATTAGTGCTATAAATTTTCCTCTCAGAACTGCTTTCACTGCATCCCACATATTGTGATATGTTATATTTCATTGCCATTGATTTCAATGCATTTTAAAAATTTCCCTTGAAGCTTTCTCTTTGACCATTCATTATTTAGAAGTGTTGTTTAGTTTCCACATTTTGGCAAATTTGTCTGTCATTTCTCTGTTAATTTTTTCTAGTTTGATTTCATTACAGTCAGAGAACACTCTCTGAATGATTGAAATTACTTTAAATTGGCTTGAGGGTTTTTTTTATATTTGTTATGTGGGCACTTAAACAACATGTGTATTCTGTTATTAGAAGAAGGATTCCATAAATAGCAATCAGAGTCCGCTGTCTTTACTGATTTTCTGTCTGGTTGTTCTATCAACCATTGAAACAGAAGGGAGTGTTGAAATTTCCAACTATAATTCTGGATTTCTATTTCTCCTTTCAGTCTATCAGTTTTCACGTCATGGATGTTCTTCTCTGTTGTCTAATGTGTACACATTTAGTGTTTCGTGTCTTATCATTATATAATGCCCCTCTCTGTACTTAGTAATTTTCTTTGCTCTGAAGTCTACTTTATCTGATATTAATAGAGTCATATCTGAATTATTTTGAGTAATATTTGCAAGGCATATATTTTTGCATCCTTTTACTTTCAACTTACTTGTATCATTTTATTTGGTCCCTTTTTAGTGGAACTCAGTCACAACAACTGGGCCCTGCAATTGGAAACAGCAGTTGGAGGAGCAGTTATATCTTCAATTGACATTCAGTGCTCGATTGCCAGCCTGAAATTCCATTGTGACTTCAAATTTACTCAGGTTATACATTTCATTTTATTTTAGTTCTACATGTGAGAGTACCTGTAGGTAAAAATATCTTATTGGAGACTTCTTCTCCAGCTGTTGGTGGCCAAAAATTGGATTTAACCAACAAAATCCCTAGAGATCACTGGACAAAAAAAATCAAGAAGGGAAATTTGGTCTTAATCTCTTAGAGTGGTCAGGGTTTTCTAGAGGGACATAACCAGTGGGATATATATGAAAGGGAGTTTATTAGGAAGAATTGGCTCACACGATGGCAAAGGTAAAGTTCCATGACAGGCTTCTGAAAGGTGGGGAATGAGAAAACCTGGTACCGTGGCTCAGTCCAAGTCTAAAATCCTTTAACCAGGGAAGCAAACAGTGCAGCCCCCAGTCTGGGCTGAAGGCCTGAGAGCCCCTGGGAGGCCACCAGTGTGAGTCCCAGAGTCCAAAGGCCAAAGAACCTGGACTCTGATGTCCAAAGCAGGAGAAAAACCATCCTTCCCTGAAAAGGAGAGAAAGGTAAGGAATTAAGTGGGAGCAGGAGCGGGTGGAGAGAGAGAATTCAGTAACCTGAATGCCCCTGTTCTTCTGCCAAAGCCAATTGGATGGTGACCGCTCACATTGAGGGCAGGTCTTCCTCTCCCAGACCATTGACTCACATGTCAGTGTCCTCTGGAAACACACTCACAGACACACTCAGAAACAATGCCTCACTAGGCATGCCTCAATCCAGTCAAGTGGATGCCTATTACTAACCATCACATCTCTTTACCCTGTCTCTGTTCAACACTGGAGCCTCAAATCATCTTTTTAACTCCTTTATATTGTATTACCTGCTCCATTCTCTCTGCCCCTTTTTTCCTAGTTTTCAGTAATGTCTGTCTTCTGTATTCACCCATAAGTTTCAGGAAAGCATGACATCCTTCTGACTTTTTTTTTTCCTACTGCATGCTTACTTCCTATCATGATGCTTAGACTGTAAGAGGCTCCCCAAAATGAAACCATAAAATCAGTGACTGTTAAACCCGGTAGACTGTAAGCTGCTCTCTTTGTCTGGAATGTTCTTCTTTTTCCCATTAACTAGTTAGTATGGAATTGCAGTTAAAAATACAGCCTTTAGGTCCAAACTGCCTGGATTCAAATCTGAGAACACACTGCTCATCCTTCTTGGGCCTCAACTTCTTCTGTGAACTATCAATAATAACCGTCCCTACTTCATTGGGTTCTTTGAGGATAACATGAGCTGCGAGCACAAAGCCCATGCAAGTATAACAGACACCTACGTACTACCTTCAGGATTTTTATCTTAAAGGAGACCTCCTCAGAGAGTTCTTTATCTACCCTGCTCAGACTAGATTAGGTCACCCCATCATCTTCTAATCCTCCCCTTTATGGCATATGTTTATCACAATAGTTATTTTTGAATTGCTATTTTGAGACTCTCATTAAATTTTAAGATTCATAATAGAGGTATGAGGTCTCTCATATTTATTGTTCTATCTGCTGTTCTTATCAGAATGCCTCGCATGCATAGGTCCTTCATACAATGGAAAAATCTAATTGTATTAATGAATGATTGAATAAATGAATGAATGAACATCCTCTGGAGGAGAGGAGAATTCATCTTAAAGGAATAAATTGTGGTCTTCCATGTGCCTATATCAGAGAGTGACAAACTATGGCCTGCCAGTTTGGGTAGAATACAATTTTATTAGAACACTGCTACACTCATTCATTGATTTATTGTCTATGGCTGCTTTTTCACTATAATAGCAAAGTAGAGTACTTGTATCAAAGATTGCATGGAATGCAAAGCCTGAAATATTTACTCTCTGTCCCTTTACAATAAAATCTGCTGATCCCTTGTCTATACCACTGATTCCCAGACATTATCATGCATCAGAATCACAGATGGCTGGGCTCCACCCCCAGAGTTTCTGTAGGTCTGGGGTGGGCCTCCAAAATTTGTATTTCTAACAAATTCCAAAGTGATTTTATCTCTGCTCGTCCAGGAACCCACTTTGAGAACCACTAGTCTTTAATATTCAAATATACCCATGTAATTCTAGGTGCATCTCTGGGCCTATGTACAGCTGAAACTTAAGGGCCTAACACTGACAATTCCTGGCACTAAAGTGATCCAACATGCCTTCTAGTTACAACCAAGCAAATTACTCACTGCTAAGACAACCTACCTGGAAGCTGATTTGGTGGTTTCAGTAATCTCCAGGGCTTTTAGAAGAGGAGCTGACCCCAGAGACTTTATAGAAGTACACATGTGACTCCAACAGGACCTCTGCCAACAAATCCCAGGCTGGGACTTCTGCTGCCATTATGCTAACACCAGGATTAGAAAAGGAAAATGAGTAAATACTCTCCCTTCTCTGACATAGTACTAATAATACAAAAAACAGCAACTGCTAATTTTATTGACTGCTAATTATGTGAGGCAAGAAAGTGTGTATATGAGTTACTAAGAAAGCGTGTATATGAGTTACATACAATTATTATTATTCCCATTTTACAGGGGAGGAAGTGAAGGTTAGGAGAGGTCCAGTCATTGCTCCAAGGTTGGGTACCTGGAAAGTGGCTTAGCAAGGTTGGGAAGGCAGTTAGTACATTCCCAGAGCCCTCACTCAACCACAGTGACATCCCGCTCTGTACAAACTTCTCATGATTGCAGGAAGGGAAGAGATTCCTTAGCAGTCTGGGTGGTTGGAAGGGACTGCTGTACTTATTGTCAGCCAAATCTCTGATACAGCAAGGATTTATCAAACCAATTAAAAATTTGGATCTTCTTTTGAGAAACCTAGCAGATAAACCTGAGTCAATCTCCAACCAAATATGCACAGATGTGGCATTCCCAGTCCCCAAGGAAGACCACAGAGGGCACCGTGATGTATTACCCAAATAGCATTTCAATGAGTGCCACTGACCAACACCCTTCCCCTATCAGCCTCATCACCAATTGCCTCAGCTGCCCAATGGACTCATCTCACCCAAGGCCACACCCTTTCATGGGTTACCCTGAATCCAATGACCTATTGATGCTATGGTTTAAAAGCCCAGCCACTTTAGCCCAGCCGGGAACAGGAGCCTCAGATTTCCCCATGGGTTCAACTGAGGTTGCCTTTAGGGCCGCGTTGCCGCTACACTTTTCCCTCTGTTCTCTCCTGCTTCCCTCCCTTTCTGTCCACAGGTGCAGATCCCACAGGTATTCCTAATAAACATCCTGCCTGCAAAAACTGTCTCAGAGTCTGTGTCCAACTGGCAACACAGATACCGCCTGCCTGAAGCCACTTCAGTCATAGCCTTGTCTTCCACTTGTGACAATCCATGTTCTACATGCATGTTTCCCTGTGACCTAAACAACATATCCAATAGCTCCACGAATCCACCAGAACCTTGCAGTTTAAAGTGTCTCCCTCTCTCCTTTTCAAAATATTCACCCAGTCATCATTTATGGTCTCCTTGTTGCAGCAGGGAGCCCTGAGGAGGGTTAGTTCAGATGGTGCCCTGCCACTGAATCTCAGTCATAGATCAAGGCAACAACTGTCTGGAGTCCGCAGCCAAATATAGTAAAAAATGTTGAATATATCACCTTCCCGCACCAAAATGGTGCTGCTTTAACAAGTCTATTTCTTTCTCCACTCCTTGATTTAGTGGCTTCCCTTGGTTTATGAAATATTTTTTTACCCAGGGCCCCACTGAAAACATCTTTATAAAATAGAGTTCATCTTTGAACAGGTCACTTTCCTATTGAATTTTAACATTTCAAGAAGGAAAAGGGGAGTATTTCTGACCCAGATATTCTTTGAACAAGTATTAAAGTGGGTTCCTAGATGCCAGGATTTAAGCTCCGTTGACAGCCAATATAATCATCAGCTTGTAAAACAAAATCTGAAGTTCATGGCTGTATAAAGCACAGCGAACAGGCTTTGCTCAAATCACTCTAGTGATGCGGCATAAACAATTTCCATTTCTGTCCCTGGCCACGGTGCCAGTCTTGACTTCACACGGTTAGTAAGTGACAAAGCCATGATTTGAAACAGACCAGCATGAATTCCAGGTCCACGCTCTTTCAGCCACACTGTGCACTTCAACAAATATTTATTGTGTGCATAAGTATGTTTCTGAAATACCTCTCTACCACTCTGCGTATGCTACTTTATGAATAATTTAATTTCTTTCTCCTCTCTCTCTCTCTGTTTTGTCTACCATTGTAGCTCCTGGAAAAGGGTTGGGGGTGCTTCCTTGGGGAGTTGGCGGACACACTCTCTTCAGAACAAAGAGGGAGGAGAGGGAAGTTCATTCTTTCCTTGGGAATTAGCGATAAAGAAGTATGAGAGCTGCCTCTTTGACCCTGGAGGATGTGGAAGACAGAAGGGCAGTTGGCAGTGGGAGATGGGGTCCTACCTTTTCTTCTCTAGATCAAGGTCCAAGTGAGGAAGTTGGGAAGCTGAGGAGGAGCTGTGACCTTGCTTCCCATTTGGGACATTGGCAGGAGAAGAGCTCACAGGCTGTCCCCACAACAGCATAATTAATATAATGGAAAAGTGCAGGTGAGCAAAGAGAGAGCATCTCTCATTGCTCCAGACCACCTTGGCCCCCTGCTGGGTAGTGGGAATCCAGACTCTCTGCATAGCTCAGAAGGTGATAAGGAGCTGAGAGTGCAGCAGGAGGTCTTGTCAGAGAGGCTGTGGGGTGGTCCTTCCTCCTGGCATGGCGCCATACTCAACCCATGCTGCTGCAGACCCTGTGTCTTCCATTCATTCACAGCCCAAGCGGCCCGCCTGGAGTCCTCAACTCAAGCCACCTGAGACCCCTCTGTCTAGCACCCCAACATGACTACATGCAAAGTACATATTGCTATACTGGATCTGTTCAAAGTTTCCTTTAGAAACACTTATTATGTGGTGGTTTCCTATGCATTTATATATACAAAGAGAGAGACTGTTTAATCCTCGATAACCCCGTGAGTTAGGAACTATCATCATCATTCCCATTGTACAGATGGGGATCGAGGCATGCGGAGGAGAGGGGATCACAAAGTGCCTTGCCCAGGATCTGGCAAGAGGCAGACGACCAGCATCCAAACATAAGCCGTCTGCTCTAGAGTCCATGCACTAAACCAGTACACTGTGTTGTCTCTCCTTGATCAAGTTGCTCATGAAAGACAATTATGACGAATACAAAAACCATCCATACCTTTGATTTTTTTACTGTTTCTCTGCATCAAGAAGTGCTTGGACAGTTTATTAAAATGTATATTCCTGGAACCCTCTCCAGACAGAGTCAGAATCTGTGCAGGTGATTCTGACGCAAATGCTCCAAAGAACAAACATATGGAACAACTCTCCCTTGAACTTCCTCTGCTCCCTCTTTTTCTCCTCACTAAACAGTCACTAAGTGGTGAATGCTGTGCACTTAGGACTCAGGTTGAGCCCCTCGGCTGCTCTACAGCCAATGAGAGTCCCAGAGATGGGAGCAAACATTTTCACCCCAAATGATCATCTGACCACAAGGAATATGCATTTTTCCGATACGTGTCCTGTGGCTGTCATGGAGGAGGTTCTAATTTAGGGGGTGGGATCCCTGGAGAATTCCTATGTGGGGCATGTTCAGAGAGCTCCAGAGAAGTGTCCACGTCCCCCACCCAGGTGCCACACAGCATCCTTGGGTGTCATATCCTCGCGGGGCTCCAGCTTACATTCCTGCTCAGCTCCCTGAGGCTTGGAGCTGTGCAAGCCACCATCTCTGTTTTCCCCTTGTGGGTTCCCAGAGTGATGCTTAATCTGCTGATGCTTATTCCTAGTCAGTGACAATTTGTCCAAGGAATCTTTACAGTTAGGCTGAGCATCTCCTTGCAAAGGCAGCTTCTGAGAGCTGGGGCAGTTCAGCAAGTGGGGAGAGACTGGGAACCCGAATGGTGGTGTGGGTGCCTGGGCCACCCTGCGGAGTGAAAAAGGCCAAGGGAGTGGGTGAGGGGTGGCCTTTCCTGATGAGCGTGGAGTCCTTCAGAACCTGTTCACCCCATAACCAGCTGAAGCAGGGGGCTCTTAGTGCAGCCCTTCTCCCACCCTCCTATCAAAGTTGTCAATTTCAGAGAAATAAAGAACTTCTTGTGTTAACAGGCAAAAGGTAAGGCAAAGACCAGATAAGGAGAAGGAAGACTAGGTGAGAGTGAGGAACAAAAGGAATGTATTAAAGCCCACAGTGGCCGTAACTAACCCTGAAATGCCCAGCTTAGATTTGACAATCATGTTTTGACTTGTGGGATTTATACCCACAACAGAAAGAGTCAAGTTGGTGGAGCTTGGGCCCGAAGTGGGAAGAGATGCTCCAGCTGCAAATGCTGAGAGATAAGATCCCTCTAGAAGCCAGAGGATGAAGCCAAGAATGCATCATAGGCCAAGGAATGGTCAGGGTGGGCCCATGAGGTAGCCTCCCCACTGGGGGTGGGGAGAGAGGTCTGCACTTGTACTTGTCTGGTGACTGGCAAGGGGGAGGGAGGGCAATGGCTCCGCAAAAATGGCCTAGGGAATGAGAGGGACCTGGGCAGGGGCTGAGCTGGAAGAAGCAGGGGTTCAGGTGGTGTTCGGGGTGCCCAGGGGCTGTAGTTCCCAGGAAATCCAGGAACAAGGACAATGCCAAGGCAGCACCATTCTCCCTGTCAAGGCCACTCCATTGTCCTCATAGTCCTCGTGAACACTTACCGAGCACTCACCATTGGCTGAAACTGCACTAACTGCTTTAATGACATCATTTCACACTGAACTTAAGAAAACAATGCAAGTATGTTTCAAAATCTGAACGTGGAGAGTGAGTGAGGTTAACAAAGAGCATCTCTACTCTGTCCCTGAGTTTCAGAGAGTGAGTAGCACGAGTTCAGAGAGCTCAGCAAGGAATTTGCTTACATATGTGTCGGAATCCGTTCAGTTCTTGTGTTTGAGTAGCAAGCATGTGGCTACGGAGGGGTCAAACAGCGAGGGAGATGTTTGCTGTGTTTATCTCCAGGTCACAGCTGAAGAAATCAGTGGTCACAGAGATAACGTAAGTTGTCCAGGGCAGCCCACCAAGGATGGTACCAAGTTTGTCCCTGGGTCTGTCTGACTCCAGAGTCTAGTTTGTTGCGCTTCTTCCCCGCCAGCAGGGATGGGAATCGTAGGGCTCTTTGGAAGCTGAGAGGAGGACAGGGATGGAGTCTGGGAGGGGACCGATGAGGCAGCAGTAACCGGGAAAGTGGCAGCTGAGAACATGGGCTGGGGCTGAGGGTAGACCGTTTTTAGCCTGATAGTCTCTGTCCGACTTTTCTTCACAGCACCAATACCTCCCAAAATATCGTTGCCCACACATCCTGGGCATATCCATGTATGTCATCCCAGCCTTTAAAACCATTGTCCATCTCCAGCCAACCCCAGCGAATGAAAGGAGGAAAAAATACTTTTCCAACTGGCAGAATTCATCAAAATGAATTGGCAACACCTATCAGCCTGAAACAGCAGTTTGCAACTTGCCCGGTAACAAATCTTTCCGGGGACATTATCTCACAGGAAACAACACAGGATAAATTCTTCGCACGATATGATTCCTCCCTCCCTTCCCCTCCTCCCCACTTCAAAAAGATTTAACATCTAATTCGGGTTTTGACGAGCTGCTTCATCTCTGTAGAAACACTGTTGATCTCTGTCGGACCCCAACGGCCTTGGGCAGAACAAACTGAAGGGAAGGAGGACAGGACGGTAGGCAGTGATAAATAAACACATTACCGCCAACTCGGAAGGAGCGCCGTGACCTCAAACGCAACTGCCGAGCTGCAGCTGTTTAACAAAAGTCACCCTATTTCCCTGCAACCTCAGGGTCTTCAAGTGTGAAAGCAAAAGAGATGCCCAGAGGGGCAACCCCTTCTGCCAGAGTCCAGAAACAGCTGGGCATCTGGCTCTCGTCAGAGACTCTCCCTGGATTTCCAAAACAAGCTCAAACACCTCGTAGGAGATGGTTCTACCTGGAAACTATTTTCCCAAGGAGGAAACTGAGGCTCTGAAGGAATAGTAAAGTGCAAGACTATGTAGCTAAAGAGTTGTAGAGCTGAGGATCAAATGCAAATTTTGTTTAGAAATAATGTCCCAGGGAAGAATGGGTTGGGATTTAGTATCAATTTTTCATTAAAATATGCATTTATGAATCGGTAAAGCAAAAGACTTGCTTGAATTCCATAGAAAAGCCAATACCTCAATGAAGTTACCTGGAAACTGGAAGCGATTGTGGCCGTCATGCCATCCCCACCTTACAGAAAGGTGAACTGAGGACCAGAGAGGTGGCATGCTCTGCTGGAAGTTGCAGAGCTAGTACAAGCCAGAGGTGGGGGAGAAAAGCAACAGTCCCCTGGCTCTCTGCCAAAGGCTTTTCATTGGATCACTTCATGTTGTCTGGTCCACTGGAGAAGATAAAACACGTGAGCTGTGGAACGCTTTCGTTAACAAGAGTTGCACCCACCAGTTTGTGATGAGTACCATTTTAACAAAGAGCCACGCAGGTCTGGGAAAATGTCCAAAAGGGAGGCCTTAGTCCCTGGTTTTGACTGAGAACTCACTTAACCTAACAGATAGCACCATGCCTGGCACACGGTAAATGATCCAGGAATATGCATGGAGTGGATAGATTACCTTTCACATTGGATAGATGAGCGGTGTGTGGAACCTCTGGGGAATCCCTGCTCTGGACAGTGTTTGACACTGAATCTTGTTTATCCTCCACAAATACCTGCATTGTTTCCTTCATTACCTCTGCTTCCCATCTGTATCCCCCCTGCATATTGGTCTGCTAGAGGAAGAACCTTACTGTTTGTTCACCCACCTACTGGAACCAACCAGCAAAATCTCTGGATACTCAATGCATGTTCACTAAATGAATGAGCGTGCCGGTTGTTCACTGCCTCGCTGAGACTATTCATTGACGTTGTCTGTTGCTTGTGGTTGTAAGAGAACCATAATTCATAAACTCATAAAATGATACAGTCAAAAGAGGTCTGAGTGGTGCCTCTAATTTTACAGTTGAAAAACAATTCAAGAAAAGGGGTGTTTTCTTTTCAAGACTGTATATCTTGTCCATAGCAGACTTTAGGCTAGAATCTTATTTACTACTTTTTTCCGTGAGGCACTATATGTGTATGAATCTGTAGGTGCATTGTTTATCTTGTCCGTATACTTATGTATTCACAGTGAGAAAATGTGTGCATGCCTGCATGTGTATCAATTGGAAAATGGGTTCATCAGCCTTATTGTAGACACTTGCATGATAGAGGCTCCTAGAAAGAATGAGATGGTGTGGTGGCCAAGGAGCTGCCCTGCTCAGATCTCCCTCAAGGGAACCTGCTGAGGGTGTGTAGGTGGTTGACAGCTGTCAGCTGCTACACCTTTGAATCCATCACATCATGAATGCCAGGCCAGCCACGCCTCCCTTGACTGCTCCCAGCCAGTGACTGGGCACGGCAGGGAGTATCACTATAGGGCCATACCTGCCCTCCCCAGGATACCTCAATGAGCATCTTTGCTGCTGAAATTCCCCATCAGCCTGGAAAAATTCTTGCCCAATTCTTCCCTCCCTCTCTCCTTTCCTAGGTCCCAGACCTGCATCACTGTCTGAAGACTCTCTCTGCCTAATTTTACTTCCCCCTCTTATCCTGCACAGATGTTCTCCCCAATAAATCTCTTGCATGCCTTCATCTCTTTCTCTGAGGACCCAGACTGACCCAGTGGTGTCTGAGTTCTTGATGACTGGCCCACCTGTGATTTGACTCCCTGAGGCTCAGAGCCCATCCCACTCCCTGCGCCTGGATGTGAAGCACACCTGCTTTCCCTCCCAGCTCCACTGTGCGTGGTGCTCCAGCGACCCCAGCAGACTCACTCAGGTGTGGAACACAGCCACAAGCTCCAGGAACAGGCGTGGCCCAGGTCCTCAGCCACAGCCTCCGTGTCCTGCCACTTTACATGCTCCCTGGGACTCCCAGGGGACTCAAAGGAATGTGATCTGAAAGTCGGCAAATGATCGCGAGATTCTAGGCACGCGGATGAGAAGGAGGTCAGGAGCTCCCTTCTCCATGGAGCAGAAAGAAACATGCTGTGTCCCTCCTGCCACCCAGGACCACTTGTAGCTCCATCCACACTCCTGGCAATGAATGAACTGGAAGTAAAGTATGAAGTATGAAGTAAAGTAGTGACCGCAGGCCAGGTAAGCACTTCACCTGCAATCCTCACCTTTAATTATCGCATCCACCTAATGAAGGAAAGGCTGTCATCATACCCTCTTGACAGCTTAAGATACTGAACCTTGGGAAGCTAAATTCTCTGCCAAGGACACCCCACTAGGAACTCCGCACATCTGACCCCAATATCTGTGAGTTTAAGCAGCCCATTAAATCAATGCATTCCTGAAACAAACCAGGGACAGGCTCACAGGGGACAAGCAGAGTGAGAGGGCAGGAGCTGGTGACTCGGGGCCGTGTGTGGCTCCCTTAGAGGACAGGGAGTGCAGGAAGTCAGGCCAGAGCCACAGCCCTGGGGGACGAGAGGCCCTGCCTTGACAAGGCTAGCCTGATGGGGGTCCTGACCAAGACCCTCCGGGGCAAACATGGAAACATCCAGAATTAGATCCACAGACAGAGAGTCATGGCCTCGCTGCAGAGACGGAGACATTGAGACCGGAGAGAGGCAGGGACTCCCCCTAGGGACATACTGCTGAGCCAGGCCGAGCTCAGCCTGGAGGCTGCCTGGAGAAACCATTCCCTGCATCAGCTTTCTTCAGACCCTGGGCGTTAAGGCCCAGGGGCTCTGAGGTTGCAGGTCAGGGTTAGTTTTTAGAAGAGACCTTGACAACAGAAAACCTTCCTTGGGCCCCTGCCCTTCCCTGAGGTGCGTTTTTTATGGCTCTGGAGTGATTACCTTAGGGCAGGTTTATTTTTCCTTTGCTTCCTGGGGCTGGTCACAAAAGGGCTTTAATGCCTCTCATCTGCCTACTGACCTCCCAGGGTCTTGCTGTGCAGCCTCCCTGCTTCACTGAGCTCCTGCCCCATTGTCAGCTCCTTCCTTTAGAGACTATCCTGGCTTTGATGGGTTCAGAGCTTTTCCCAACTGTCAGAGCAGAAGGCAATGGCTGAATCCTGTTCCTGAATCTGAACTATGCGCCTCAGTCCTGAGCCCCTCGTCACCCACCCACGTGCACGCACACACATACACACATGTGTGCACGCGCATTCCAAGCCCAGACTAGGCAATCCAGCCTGGCTAGCATGACTCAACCCTAGCAAAGTTGTTTTTTTAAGGTCCCAACTCCACCTCCACCTCCTGATCCACCAGGTGAATGATTGTACCCCATGGTCATGCCTGGCCTACTGCTCACAGCCTCCAGGCCTCTGGTTTTCTCCCTTCAAGGCTAAAGAGATCAGAACATGAAAAATAGTTGTCAGTGAGCACTGGTGCCACTGAGTTCTCTGTGTATATTTCTCGTTTAATCTGCACAAAGAAACCTATGACTCTGATGTTATTACTCCAGATAAAGAAACTGAGGCTCAGAGAGGTTGAGTCACAGAACTAAGTGTTGGGAATCACAGCACTAAGGAGCATAGACTTAGTTTGGTTTCTTAACCCCAGGACAATAAGGCTGGAGACTTAGGAGATCCCGTAGCTATAACAGGCTCCTGATAAAGTTAGAGGGATAGAAAAATCTGGTTCCAATGGCTTCTTTCTAGGAAGATACTCTTCAGAAACAATCAATGAGTGAAACAGATATGTCCCCAAAAGCCCCACACTGCGAGGAATTTGGTGAACCAAGCTTGCCCTTCATGCCATGGGCATCCAAGTGAAGGACGCCTCAGCTCCTTGGGCTTCAGAGAGAGTTTCCCAGCCGAGTCTTGGCCTGAATCTTGGGAAATTAACATTTGCTAGAACAACTTACAAAGGGGTAGGCACTTGAGACAGAGGAAACGTCACACACAAAGGCTTAGAGGGAAGGCGTGGGCCAATATATCAGGGAAATATTAATAATATGAAGTGGGTTTAGCCAAAGATGGAGCAAAGCAAATGGTAAGAATTTGGGATAAGAGTTAGGCCTTGAGGGCATGATAAGATATATGAATTTTATTGTGTAGGCTGCAGGGCCTGGGGAGAGACACAGCGTGAGAATAACCTGCTTAGATTGTCACTTCCAATAGCTCACTGTGGCAGAGATTCTGAATGCAATGGGAAGCCAGCCATCAGCCTGTTGCGACAGTCTTGTGATGGAAGAAAACGGGGCCTGAGGAGGGACAGCAGGATCGGTGATGGAGAAGGGGGCCTAGGGTTTGGAAGTTCATGACCTGGAAAAAAATCTTATGTCCATTTAGGAAGTAAACTTCTCCTAAACAAGGATGCTTCAATCCTGGGACAGGAATAAGAGTTAATGTCTACTGAATGCTTACTGCATAAAGATTAAATGCTACACAACAACTCAACGACGACTGTTGTTGTCCCCTTTTACAGATGAGAGAACTAAGGCTTAGGAACTGACTGAGTTTCCAGGCAAGGTATTCTGACTTCAGAATGCATATACTGTTTCTCTACGGTTTGTCAGGGCTCGAAGTGAGGGGCATTCGGTGACCCTCTGCATTCAGGAAGAGTGGCCTGGTGAGAAGTCACCTTCTGTTGGTCTAATCCAGGGTTTCTCCGCCCCAACACTAGTGACATCTTGAGACAGATAATGCTCTCTTGGGGGGTTGTCCTGTGTATTCCTGGCCCCTACCTACTAGATGCTAGTAGCACTGCCCCCTCCTGAGTTGAGACAGCCATAGCAGCCTCCAAACTTTACCAAATGTCCCCTGGGGTGGGGAAGTGGGGTAAAATCTCCCTCTGTTGAGAACTATTGACCTAATCTTATCTCAGGACGTTCAGGTAGGACTGAAATCTACTAAAATCAGAGGCTAGTGCGGAGCTCTGGGCAGTAGCTGATAATTTTTACTCCCACCAAGAAAGCCTCTCTACCTGCCTCTTCATACTGCAGAGTTCCTAGGAGGTGAGAGCCACTCCACCCAAGCTACCTCAGCCTTCTGCCCTGGCTATCCGAGAGGGCCGAAGTTTGAAGGAAGGAAAAAAATACTTTCCTCTGGAATCCAGAACGCGTTTGTATGAATTAAAGGGTTCAGAGTTTAAGTGGGCAATTCTGAGTTAGTCACTTGAGAGCCCAAATTAGCTTTACTTTTCTGCATGTTAACTCCCCTTAGGTGCCCTGTTTAATGATTTAGTGATGTCTAACTCTGAAGTTCTTCAAAGCTGAGGAATTTGTCCACCCCCTAAGGCAGTTTCTACCTCCCTTGAGCTGCAAGTTCACTGAAGCACTGTTCCCAGACTCTACCTGCTCCTGCAGGCCTTGCCGTGGGGGCCACCACAGGCAGACTTTGGGCAAGCCCAGGGCTGTCGGTTAGGTCCCCGGGAGTAGGTCTGTAATTTAGAAGGAGCATTTAGCAGGAGAGATGGAGGAGACAGGGGGAGATGCTCAACGAGATTCTACTGCTCCGTCTCTCTCTTCTAGGAAGGACTTGCATTTTATATTTGATCATTTCTGTAATGAGGATTCATTTTATATGTAACATTTACATTTAAAGTGGCAGTATTTCTTTGGCCTCTAAAGACCTGCTGTTAAATTGGTGTTGGATGCTAAAAATAACGGCACCTTAGAATCGAAGAAACGTGGACTAAAACAGATACACGCTATTTACATGTAGAAAGATATACATGCAAAACTGCTTTTTAAACGTATAAAGCTAAATTTTTTTTTTTTTTTTACATTTAAGTACAGGTAAACACATAATTTAAACATATAACATCCCAGGGAGGTTGAACGGGTTATCTCCATTTTACAGATGAGGAAATTGGGACACAAGGTACTTAAGTCATAAGCCCAAGGTCACTCAGTAGGTGGAAGAGGGGGATTGCAGCCCCAGGCAGTCTTTGGTCTCTTCATCCCCTTACTTGGGATCCAACTCCGCTCCCCAACTCACCAAATCTCAGCACATTTCAGTTCATAGCTACCTAATACTGTCCCTCTGCCTGCCCAGATGGGACTCTCTGTCTTCATCTATGCCAAGTTACTTCTGACCAATACAGAAGCAGCCTTGATCCTCAGCCTATCCTCCTCTGAGTTTGTCTTTAAAGTGCAGGTAAAATATCCCTGACAGCGTTACACAAAAGGGAGAAGGAGATATCCCTTGAAGGTTGTTGGCACGGTGCCTGGCATTTAGTAAAAATAGCACAGACTTGGTGCAGCCCTAAACATGTCCCAGTCCCTGTCCTAAGTGCTTTGTGCATATTCACTCATTTTATCCTCAAAACAAGCCTCTGAAGTTGGTATATAGTATCACCAGGTGAGGGAACTGGAGCAAAGAGAGCTTAAATGACTCATCTAAGGTCACATGACTTACAAGTGGCAGAGCTAGGATTTGAGCCCAAACCATCTGGTCCCAGTATCCACGCCCTTAATAGCTCTGCAGCTCTACTCAGTAAGTGCCTATGGTCTGTCTCCTCTCCCCTTTCCTTACCAACCTCCTACAGAATTTCTCGCCCTCAACAACAGCTTGACAGCTGCTGTATGATGGTTTCTATTACAGACGCATGCGTTTGTCTTATGTACCCAACTGAAACTCCTCCAAAATATTTACATTCTGACAGCAGCATCCTGATTTATATTTTGTAAATTATGCCTGAATTGAGTAGTAAGGTGTTAAATGTAAAAGTACTGAGGTAGGACTTCAAGTGTCTCCAGCAAGCCTTGGACACACAGTCACTCTGAGTGGTCCCAGGAAGCTGTCCCATCCTGGAGTGTTTTGTCTCAGCTTCCAGCATGGAGATTTCTCCCTTCCTAAATGGGGAGTTCTTACAGCCAGAAAGCAGAGGTTGAGCAGAGGTAAAGGAGTCACTTCAGTATCAAGTCACCAAAAATATGGAGTGTACAGAGCAGAGACAAGGAAAACAAAAACAGTGTGAGTAGAGTATGACACTACATAAGACATCCAGATATAAGGATTAATTAAAATAAAAGGCACTGGCCAATCCATGCCAGGTGGGATAGTAACAGAGGATTTATCTTTACTTACAGGGCAGGTCATGTGGGTCAAGGCTTAAAAGATTTGCTCGGGAGAGTGAACCAGAGAGATCACCTCTGGGCGTGAGTAATCTCTGGATGCCCCCCACATTGTACAGAATAACTCAAATATTGGCTCCAACTTCTGTTGCTAAGGTTGCTGCTAACGGGCAGCATTCACTGGCAAGACTTGGGGAAGTTTCTATCGCATGCAGCTATAATATTAAGAATAGCCAACATTTATCGGGCTTTTACTACATGCCAGGAACTGTTCCAAGCACTTTGTACACATTAACTCCTTTAATTGTCCCTTCAACTCCATGATGTAGGGAGTGTGGCCAGTATTGTTCTTGGACCTGAGTAAAAGAAACTCATCTTCTGCACCTTGCACCTTTAGACAATGCCTTCCACACACATACATATAACAATGTATTTATCAAAATCTCATGGTGAAGCTCCTTGGAAAATGCCTGATTCTAGGATAGAGGAAGAAAATATACAAAATGAGCCTATAGCATCTTGTGGTGCCAGAACATAAGAAAGTGCTCAAAAAAAGTTTTAAAAAAAACCATGATTATGCGGGTATGTCTAAGCGACACGGGACCCAGCTAAAAGGACTCACAGTGGCCAAAGCTAAAACAATTTCAGCGATAGAAATTTTAAAAGTCAGATTATACTCCAAAGTATAAAATAAATATTCATGAGCCCATACTGATATAAATAAATGATTTAATTAATAAATGGACGAGAAGAGACAAATTTCTCATGCAGAAGAATTCTGACTGATGTAGATACTGTTTCCCTTAAGGATGTGTGGCGGAACTCCCCAGTCCTTAGGTGTGGGCTGTGTGTCATGACTTCCTTCCAAAGGGGACAGTACAGAAAGAAAAAAAAAATGAGTAACTTTACAGTGGAGAAACCTGACAAATACTAACTCAGCCAGCCGTTCAAGGTCAACATCAACAGTGGCAAGTCCTGTTGATACGATGTGATGATAATGGCACTTTACCTCTGTGGTCTTCCTCCTAAGAACTCCAGTCTAATCATGAGAAAAACATCACACAAATCCCAACTGAGGGACGTTCTACAAAATACCTAGCCAGTGCTGCTCAAAACTGTCTAGGCCATCAAAAAACAAAGTCTGAGAAACTGTCACATCCAAGAAGACCCTAAGGAGACATGACTACTAAACATAATGTGGTATTCGGGATGCAATCTTGGGATCGAAGTAGCATACTAGGGGAAAACTGAGAAAATCTGAATAAAGTATGGACTTTAGTTAATAATAATAATATACCAATTTGGGTCCCTTGTCATAATGGTACCATACTAGGGTAAGATGGTAATAATAGGGGAAAGTGGATGTCTGGGAACTCTATACTTTTGTATCTTCAAACAGTATATCTTCATAATGTTTCTGTTAACCTGAACCTATTCTAAAATAAAGTTTATTTGTAAAATAAATGGTTTTAAATACCTCATAGTGTCTTTGTGACATCAGAAGCCAGCACCCTACTGTTGCCCAGGCTGGAGTGCAGTGATGCAATCATAGCTCACTGCAACCTCCAACTCCTGGGCTCAAGTGATCCTCACCTCAGCCTCCCAAGTAGCTGGGACTACAGGTGTGCACCACCAGACCTGGCTACACTCTTATAATTAACACTATTAAAATCCCAGGGAAATTCATGTCACCATTTTTGTCCAGTGGATGACCTTGAAACCAAAAGGGTCTGTATTTGAATGTCATGAGGTCTGTGGGCTCTGCTGCTGCTGTCTTTAGAGATAGACACTACTCTGGATTTGGGAGAGATTTGAGAGGAGAGAAAAGATAAATTAATTAGCTTGTCAAATCTTTTCTCTGGGCATGAATGCAATAGATTGTTCTGTAACAAAGTATCATTTTCCTGCTTCTTTCCTTGTTTTAATTTTGAATTCTCAAGTTATTCACAAATCAACACAGAATTCACAACAGTCGCTCATAGCAGCTATGGAATATTTTACAACGTTAAGTGACTCGTGTAGCTTTGAAATTTGAGTATATGTAAGTCTAGACGTAATATGCATCAATCATGATGCCACTTTTTTACACTGACTAAACTAAATGAATATTGAATCCCAGATTTGTGAATTTGTTTAAATTTTTCTACAAAATTGTAATTAAATTTTAAATACGTTAAAATGCAGCTTTATTTAATATTATTAAATTCTTGATTTTTTTTGTATTTTAATTTGTTTGCCTTTTGTTTTTAATAAGTACATTTCAATATTTCAGAATACTAACTTTTTTAAGAATGCATAATTTTTTTTAGTTTTTACATTTATATTTTTCTTTTTTTACATTTCCAACATTAATGTTAGTTTGCATTTCTGATGGATATGAAATGTGAAATATGTAAAAATATATATAAATTTTGGATAAGTTCCATTTTACATTATAATCATTTAGGTTATTATTGTCAATAGAACAAAATCATGTGAAAATCTTGATTGTAACAACATACTTAGTGATTTTGCTGAGAAGTCGAAAGAACAAATACATTTTATGGAACAAGTATGAAAGAATTTATAAATCACATACATCTTTATTTTATTACTCACCCAACGTCTCTATTTGCTGACAACATCCCCAGAACCATGCAGTAATCATTAAATTCAGCCGTGTTATATTTTTATATCTTTCAGTTCTATAAATATCATAGCTTTATACGTTTTCATTTTAAAGGTGTTTTTATCAAAGTAGGAGGATAGAAAATATTTCATTTAACAGTTCGCTGGTTTGACATATAGCTTCTACATACATAGTCATTGGTATGAGGGTCTCTATTTATACCCACGCCCTGGCCCTGAGAACATCAGAGGGGCCTGACAGTTAGGGCCATTTTACAGATAAGAACACCGAGGCACAGAGAGGCTCACGCTCCCACAGCTGGTAACCCTGGCAGGGTTGGGTCCAAACAGGGCAGAGCTCAGGCTCTCCACCACCAGAAAACTGGTCCCATGGGCTTCTGCTTGCTATTTGGAGGCAATTCACCTGCCCCCTGATTTCAATGAAAACTCTCCCTTCTTAAAAACGTTCCCAAGGTTTCCCTTTAATAAAAGTTCTGCATTTAGGGGAACCACACAGAGAATAGATCCTGGGGCTGGGACCGAAAGTAGGGAGCCTCCCTAGCACCCTCAAACCACAGCCTCTTTCTCTCTTATCTTTATAAAAGTTAGAATCCTGTCTCAAATAGCTATAGAGAAAATAGAAAACAGCCACCAAAAAAAGCCCTGAAGAACAACCTTGCAGTGGGAAAAAAGAATCTTTTATCAAAAGGTAAAAACAAACAGTCTTTTCTTTCCCTCACCACACAGAGACCTTGTGGCATCTGCATTTGCCAAGGCCCATCTCTCCTGACCACCCACGTGACAAAAAAGGAAGCAGGATGGAGCCCACTTCCATCCCCACCTACTTCTGTCCCTAGTTTCTTCTCCTGACAGCCCCGGCGATGGCAGTTGCTGTCAGGCTATAATTTAAAGAAAACTGGTGCAAACTTGAACCAACTTTACCTGGGTGATTGATAAGTCGAATTGGATTTCTTTTCTTTCCACTTGCATGAGATTTCTTGCAAGTAGGTATTACGATCCTAACCCATCTAATAGCATGCCTTAATCCACTCAACAGCAATGTTTGGCATCTAGATTTATAATAAAAGGTATCAATTAGGAGCTGTCGATGTTTTCAGAGGCAATATCTAATTACAGTCACTTGCTATAGGCTATCTTGTTAAAAAAAATTTGAGCAGAATGAGTAAGTATTCCTGACAAGTTCAATGCATTATTAAAGGTGTAATTACTCAGTTATTGCTCGTGTAATCCTGAGTTAATTATGTGACTTCAAAATTTATCACTTTTATGTTTATGGAACTTTGATACGTTCACACATATCTGATTTATCCAGATGATCCATTATTCCCTTTCTTGTTTCAAACTGGATTTTTCAGACCAAGTGGTTAGAAAGGGAACACTCTAGACCTAGAACTGATAGCAGTGCTTATTATGGAGGGGGAGGGCATCCGAAATGACCATTCGTAGGGGAGCCCAATATACAGGTGGGATAAAGCTGGTCCAGGAACATTTTGGGGCATCCTCAGAGACAGTCATGCATCATTTCCACAAAGCAGGTGCACATGTCCATGTCCTTTGCCACATATTTCTAATCCATAGGCTTGTGATGGACCATTGCTGACCTAACCAAGCTGGGACCAACCTGTGGTAGAGGTGGGGCCTTTGCTCCCTGTGACTAAAACTGAGAAAACCCAAATGTTGAAATACTACCAAGACCCCAATCTTGACTCTCACAAACCTTGAGAAAGGTGGCTCCAAACACTTTGCAGATGAATGCCAGGTGACAGAGCTAGCACGGAAGAAGAAGGAGCTGGGAGATCAGACCTGGTTGTACTCCACCTTCCCCCCAGGCATAGAACTTTGTGTCCTCCTTTCTTGTTTGAGATAGGAAAAAAAAAAATGATATGTAAGAGATAAGAAAAACCGAACTGTTTTTCCTACTCTCACACACTCAGCACAGCACAGAACACTTCACCTCTGGTCACCAAAATGTGTGTGTGTGTTTCCTTACACACCAAGCAATTCTCCCGCAGACACCAACTGGGTGTCCTATGATTCGGTTAACTTCTGATCCTACCTACCTGAAGATAGCATCAGATCCCGCAGGTTGGGTCTATAGTCCCACAAGACTGCCCCCCACTTCAAATGCCAGTCACAAGCCCCAGGGTGTTTTACCTGTGCTTCTGACCCACCAGTAAATCAGGAGTTCCCATGCTCCCTCCTGAGGTTCGATTCATTTGTGAGAGTGGCTCACGGAACTCAGGGAAACGCTTTACTTATCTTTACCCATGTGTTATAAAGGATGTTATAAAGGATGTTACAAAGGATACAGAAGAACGGCCCAGTGGAAAACATGCACAGGGCGAGAGAAGCCACACCACCCTCCAGGCACCTGCCCGTGTTCAGCGATTCAGAAGCTCTCTGGATCCTGTAGGTTTGTGTTTTTACAGAAGCTTCATTATGTAAGCATGATCGGTTACATCGCTGGCCATTGGTGATCAACCCAACTTTTAGCTCCTCTTTTCTTCCCAGAGGTCAGGAGTGGGGCTGAAAGTTCCAACCCTCTAATCACATGTCTGGTGTCCCAACAACTGGCTCCCATCCTGAGGCTATCCAGGAGCCACCGAAAGTCCCCTTATTAGAAGAAAGAATGCTCCTATCACTCAGGAAATGGCAAAGTCTTAGGAGCTCTGTGTCAGGAAGCAGGGTCAAAGACCAAATATTAGAGCAAAAAATTCTCCAAGCACCCCTGTCTGAAAGGGTTTTGGGAACTGTCTCAAGAACTGCAGGCAGAGACCAAATAGATATCTCTTATTAACATCACAAAATCGCATTCTTCTCTCTCGGGCTGTCATCACACCTCCCGTCACCATTTCAACAAGAGTCCCTTCTGCCCATGACAGCAGAAGCCTAGTGTCAGCCTGGGGCTAGGGACATCTTATCTACCGAGGATAACCCAGACAGTCGTTACCCAGGCAGCGAGGAAACAGCAGTGATAAATCCCACTTTGTTCCCATTTGGAGGAAGAATCTTCAATTAAGTAAAAATTGATTTTCCAATGATTTCTTTTTTCTCCTGCTGGCCATTGGTAGAGCACTTGAACCAGCTCCAGCCCTGCCTTGTAGAGGGAGAATAATTAAGTCGCTGCTGCTGACAAAAGAGTTGGCCTCAAGTATGGAAAACAACTTCGCCCTTTGATTTGGGGCACGACAGAGGGCAGCGCCCATCACGGAAGGGGAAATGGCTAATTGACACAAACCAAAACTGCCTGGCCCTTTGGTTGGAAATGTGGAGTTCCACAGTTCTCAAAGGGGCTCTTGAGACCTGATGGTGGTGGCAGCACCTTTTGTGTCAGAGCCACCCAAATGCTGTCAGGTGCAACTAGCCAAGTGACGTCGAGACACAGGTGGCGTGGCAAAGCAAGGAGAATCGGATGAAAAATACTAAAACAGGAGTAGTTCTGAGCTACTCTCCACTCCTGCTTGCGGAAGGCACAGGCAACCACCAGATCTGGCTTTTCATGTTTATGCCGACCAACAGGTAGAGAGAACTGAGAGAAAAGTCAACAGATGCCAGCTACATATACATTAGAGAGGGCAGACCAGATGGAGAGATTTGAGCTAATTCAGATTGAGTTTTGAGAATCAGAGAGACAGTAGAACGTGTTGACCGGACCCAGGTATCTTGCAGTGATTAGTAGGACTTTCAAGACATAGATGGTTGTTACGGGCTGCATGTTTGCACCCCTCTTAAGATTCTTATACCGAAGGTCTAACTCCCCGTGTGGCTATCTTTGGAGATGGGGACTCTAAAGACATAATCAAGGTTAAATGAAGTCATAAGAGTCGGGCCCTGATCCCATAGGATTAGTGTCCTTATAAGAAGAGACACCAGGGAGCTCATTGTCCTGCTCTATTGCTCCTCTCCTTGCACACGAACCAGAGGAAGGCCATGTGAGTACACAGCAAAAAAGTGGCCATCTGCAAGCCAGGAAGAGAGTTCCCACCAGATACCAAATCAGCCAGAACCGTGATCTTAGGCTGCTATCCTCCAGAACCATGAGAAAATAAATTTCTATTCAGCCACCCAGTCTAAAGTATTTTGTTACAGCAGCCCGAGCTGACCAAGACAATGGGTAGAAAAGAATCTGTGAGCCATGCGGTATGGTTCCTGCTGCCATCTGGGGGCAACTGGAGTAAAGATTTAAATTACTTGGCAATTATTTTTGAATGTCGGATGTGTTTTCCTTTTCCACTTTCTAAAAAGTTTTGTTTCTTTTGTTTTCTGGATGTGTCTCCCTGCTGAGACAAACCATAAACCAGCAGGGCTTTGTGTGGGGTGTGTATCAAAAACAAACCACCATGACCAGCCCGTGACTTGTTGCCCCTGTCTGGTACCAAATCCATGTCTTAGACACTTCTTTCTTCCTTCTGTATCCCCTTCAGCTTTCAGGCAGACTTGCCAAGTTTTCTCCTTCTCGGGTCAGTATACCTTCCCCAGCTCCTCTGGTTTTCTACCCAAAGAGTCACTTTTTTCAAATCTTTTTCCCAAGGGATATAGGGCTGTATCCCTTTGAATAGTGCTATCAGTAGTAACCAAAGACACAGTGTGGAATAGGTCATCCCATTCTAGACAGAACTACTCATCCTCAATCCCAAAATAAATGTCAACATTTGGGTTTTCTCAGTTTTAGTCACTCAAATGGACCATTGCTGACCTAGCCAAGCTAGGACCAACCTGTGGCAGAGGTAGGGCCTTTGCTGTGGGTTTCTCAGAAGCAGATGTTGAGACAAAGTAGTTTATTTAGGAGGAGACCCCCGCAAACACCAGTATGGAGGTAGAGCAGTAAGAGGGGAAGGGAAGTGGTCAAAAACGGGTGCTGATCGTGCATGCTCCCACTGGGGGTAACAGGAGCTTAGCAGGGAGTCCCTACCGAGGGCAGGGGAGCTGAGTATTTAGTCACTGGTTAAGATCTGGGTGGTATTGGTGAGACCTTAATTCTCCAGCTCTCCCAGCTTGCGACACCAAATGCAAGCTGCAGGCAGAGCAGGGCCACAACGGCAGCTCTCAGGCAAAGATGCGCGGGTGCTGGCAGGTGGCACTCTTGGGCCAGAGGGCACCAAACAGGTAAGGCCCAGGCAGTATGGGTAGGCCAGTGACAGCACCTGCTACAGTGGACAAAGCTGAAGGTAGGAGACTAGGTAAGAACAGAGGAGCTGTGGACGTCGGGAACATCTTAGACCAGGAGTCCAAGGTGCATGTGAGCATCGAGGTCAATGGCTCAGGAAGTGATTTATAAACAAAAAACATGCTATGAATTTAGTCTTAAATGAATATATACCCTAACAGTATGTAGATATGTAGTATATATAAATATAAACACATATGTACATATATACATACACACATGCCTTTATATATTAGTAATGTTAATATACAACGTTAACCCATATAATATATAATGATAGTACATGGAATTAATAATGTCAACATAATTAGTAGGTGTAACATACATATAATACTGTTAATAGGTAATGGATACAGGTTAATAGACAGCCAGACTGGACAGGACACGTGAGGAAACCACGTTTCAGGTGTCTCTACAGACGGAGCTGGCCAGCAAGAGACAGAGAGCCCTGCTCTGGCAGGTCACCCCCCGGGACTGCTACTTTGCTGGCATCTGGGCTTTAGCCTTCCTCAGTTAAATCCAGAGCCCCTGAGTTTCACTTTGAAGGCCCTGAGTTTCTCTTTGCCTCCATTTTTTCCTTTTTGAGATGCACTGCGTTTCCGTCATATTTTTACCTTGGATGTTAATTAAAAGTTAATTTCCCAGAGTTTAGGCCCCTTATTGGCACTCAGTAGCTCAGGTGAACATACGGCCTTCTGAAAAACAGACTTAATTTTATTGCTGAGGTCAAAGCCCTGATGATCCTGCTTTTCTGGAGAGCTGAGACTGAAAGACAAGACAGGGCTGGATCACGATGTGTCTTGGGTAACTGCTAAGACCTTCACCCTTGACTCCAGAGGTGATGAGACACATTGTTTCAGGGAGCGAGGGGCCCTACTGGCCCAACTGTGCGGAACGGATGCCTGCCCTGAACGTTTCTGCACGTGAGGCCGACTTTTTAGCCCGTGTTTCCCTAGCTGGGCTTCGGCATGGGAGCCTCACCTCTTTCTCCTGTCTTTACCGTAGAACTTAGCACAGGGCCATGCAGCGCTGGAGAAAAGAAGGAATGAACGGTTTATAGAGGCAAATGAACCCTTGTTGATTGAGTGAATAACTGGCACGGCATATGCTTGGTCCCCTGTGACATATGTAAGTGTTTATAACATATAAATAAGTCAGGTGAATATCGCTGCTTCACAGATGTGCTCTTTTCTTTTCTTTTTTTTTTTTTTACTTGAATTATTCAGTCTTTTGGGGACGTGATTCCTAATCTTGGCCATATGTTGTTTGGGGCCTTGAGGCACATGGTTCCTCTTAGAAAGAGAATAGGAATGAGGACAGGCATGGTAATCCCAATGCCTGTGACTGTTTGTTTGCATTTTGCTCAAAGACGGGGAGGGGGCTCAGGCAGGTAAGCTCTTGCTGTCCCATTACCTTGGGAAGCTGGAGCAGGAGGAATGTTCTCTGCACATCTGGGCACTGCGTGTAATTCAGGAGGTTAAGCCAGTTCAGACCACCCACAGTCCAGGCAGGATAAGAATAGAAGCCTTGAGCACCTGGGCTGGCTGGGGAACAGCTAGCTCCTACGGCTCAGCCCCCACCCTATTAAGCAAACATGGAGCCCCAGTTCCTTTTATTAGGTGAATGGGAAGAGAGAAAATTGAGGTGTAATAGAAAAGTAACTGTGCACAAATTTTATTTCAGCTACAAATTGCTATTTAATTCTACCCTTTTTACTCCGAAGCCTGGTATCTGGAATAACTCAAGCAATGATGATGACCTTAGGTATTTCTTTTAATTATTCCAATACTACCTTGCCGCCTAGCCCGACTGCAAACATGCAGCTACTCCAAGCAAAGCTGTTCTAACAATTTCGATTAAATCCTGGCCACTTCCCAACTGCACACAAATTAAAAGCATTGCCGGACAACCCAGCCCCAGCTCTTGAAAGTGTTGTTATATAAAGAAGGAAGAAGGTTGCCAAAGGCTTGTTGGCATTTCTTCAGCCACAGGGGAGAATTAACCCCTTGGGTTTCTGGGACCAAGAGATTTTTTTTTCCCCCACTTTCAATAGAGTCTTTAAAAAAATTCCTTCAAGCACACTTTAAATGGATTTATAATATGAAAGTCACCAATGAGGTTTTAAACACCGCACATTCTCCAAAGTTTTGAGGATGCTAACTTCATGTTTCTAAGATGCTTTATCTTGTCTCAAGCTAACCACAGTTTTGCTCTGGTGGGGAAGCTCTGGCTTTGGAGATTCTCCAGGCTAATTGTCTCATTTGCTTGGGGACTTGAATAAGGGACTCTGGGTCTGCTGTGACTTTACAGTCAGCCTCCCTTAGAGAATAGAGAAATCCAGAATCATTGCTCAAGGCTCTGTTCTCAGCAGGGCTGCCTGATGCCTCCAGCTCATGGTCCCCATCTTCACACCCTGACCTCAAGGAAGGAGGTGAGAGGAAGGGCACCCAAGAGCACCTCACAGGAGGAGAGACCAGGCCCACTCGCCAGGCCCGGGTGAGGAAACTGAGGCTCGCAGAGGACATGAGTCCTGCCTGAAGCCCCACATCCCACATGTGGCAAAACCTGAAATCAAATCCAGGTATTGGGGGTCCTCCTCCAATCTTTTCCATGTGGCCATGCCACTTCTCAACATGAGGAACACCAGGGCAGGTAACAGGGGGATGTGACGAGCCAAGAGGGCACAGAGCCAACCAGTGAGCAGGAACAGGGACCCAGGATGGTGGGAATTCTCACTGCCAGGTGTTCCTCTCCAGCCCAAAAACTGTCTAAAACTTTTAATGGAAGTGCTCTCATCACAATGTATATCTTGATGAATTTCCCTAAACTGAGTACACCCATAAACCAACACCCAACCACCACCACCACCAACAACAACGATCACCACTGCGCCCAGGGCACCTGCCATCCTGGTGCCTGACACTGTGGAGTAGTTTTGCCTGTTGTGTTTTATACAAATGGCACCACACAATACACCCTCTTTTGTGTCTGTCTTCTTCCGTTTAACACCATCCACATCATCAGAGCCATCCTCACTGATATGTATGATTGTAGACTGTTCATTCTCATTGTCGCATGGTATTCCATTGTGTAAATGGAACACAACCATATAGACAGAACCATTTATCTGGTTGATGGGCGCCTACAACCTTAACTATTTTTGATAGACTTGAGGCTTGCTGGTGCCTTTACAGTTTTACCCTGCACCATCATTAGGCATTTCCTAAAACCAAAACCACCTGTGCGTATTATCAAGCAAATGCCATTCTGACAAAGACTTCCCTCAAAATTCTCAGCTACAATGGCTATTTTGGAACCAAACTGAGGTTTCCCAATAGTTGTCTTATCTCTGAAGGGAAAGAGTTTACTTGGATATGTGTTTTTGTTTTGTCTTTTTCCAGCCATAATCAGAGAAGAGCTTAAGGCTGAGAAAGACCATTGATTCCAGGGGCGAGGAATAGATTTCAGTTCTCCCGTACCAGTCCTCATCTACTAAACACGGCTTCCCGCAGTGGGAAGGCGCCCTTTGGGGTCCGCAGCTACGATCCATTAGCAATGCCCACCGCTGGGGAGAGCAGTTGCTGTCTGATATCATGTTCAAACTTCATTATATAGACAAGGAGCTAGAGCCTGATCGAGTCAAAGACAGAACCGGGCATGGACCTATTCTCTCCGTGTGTTGCTGAAAAATCATTGGGATTGTTGGTTAATTGCATGACAACGTGAAGACCTGTTAGGAACTGTTCGGAAAAGACTTGTGGCGGCATAAATCATCTCTTCTCAAAGAAGTCCGGTTAGGAAACAGAACAAACAAGGGAGTGAGCCAGTGTGCTGGGGCCTCAGCCACCCCCTCGCCGCCCTCCCTCCTCAATCACCAGCGCCATGTCCAGGCCGCTGCTCTTGCAGGGAAGCCCAGCGCTGGGGCCGGGTCCAGGGCAGAAATCACTCCCTGCCTCACTTAAGAAAACACTCTCCTGTCTCCATCAATCAGTGGGCTCCCACTCACAGCCCCCCGTGCCGCCGCTCCCCAGCAAGGGCCAGATGTTTTATTTATGGGCTGGTCTCTTTAGGAGGGAGCCGAGTCAGACAGGCATCTTGCTTCCTATTATTCATGAGCCTTAGGTAGAGGGAGGCCACAGACCCAGATGAGAAAAGCCTTCAATCAAATCTTGATGAAATAAACTAATTAGGGAGATTACACCTCCATAATGATGTTAATTGTGCAGACAGGAAATCGCAGCCTTCCTGGCAGACTCTGCTTTTGGCTCCACCAGGCATCTCCAGAAATCAGGGGTAGTCCCTGCCCGTTGGGCAAAGGGGAGAAGCCACTGCTGGAGGAGCACAGGGTTTCCTCCGTGAAGACCCAGAGCTTCAGTTCTAAGATGCTCTTGCTAGTCCTGTTGCAAGGATTGGAATGTGCCCCAGGGCCCCAGAGAAGATGGGTCCTCCCTCCTGTTCCCTGTGCTCCATCCCTCCACCTCCAACCCACTGCAGGTAACAAGTGTCCATACAAATTCTCCAGGGCCTCCTCCCTAAGTGACAATCGGAATAAAACCCACTCATTCATTCATTCATTCATTCACTGTGGCATCCAATAGGTAGATATTAGGCAGCTTCTCCGTGGCAGGCACCATTCACAGCAGTGAATAAAACAGGCAGAGTTCCTGCCCTGAAGGATCTTCCATTTCAAGAAGGGAAGAGACAAGAAGAACACAGGAACATTAGTAATATGCTGAAGAGTGACAAGTGCCATGGAGGGAGATGACACTAGGAAAGGCAGCCAGTGCACTGGTGGGAAGCGGAGCACAGGCGTGGTGTGTGCCCCGCTCCCAGGGGCTTCCCTGGAGAGGTGATGTCTGAGCACGGTTGGAAGGAGTCCAGGAGGAGGCCACAGGAGGACTCCAGGCTGGGGGAACACCCAGAGGAGGAAAGGAGCTCACATGGGCAAAGGCCCCCAGGGGGTAAGACAGAGTGATTGACACACAGTTGTGACAACTTGATGAATGTCTTTCTCTCCTGATGGGTTGTGAGATCCAGGAAGGCAAGCTCTGTTTTGTCTTCTAATGTTTCCCCTCGATGTTGCAGCCTCTGCCTGTATATGCTAAGTGCTCAATAAATGTTTGCTGATTTAATGGATGATGAGTTAACTAATGAGGGAAATGAACGATATGGAAGCCTCCCTGTACCAAGGTAAGGGGTGATGTGGATGTCGAATGAGAAAGAGGCAGGCTGGAACATGAGACTGGGAGGACAGAGGGGAGAGATAAATGTCTCAGGGCCTAAGCCAGAACCTGGGCTGGAGGCAGAGAGATCTGTTCATCCCCCTTCCCTGCCTGTGTTAGCATCTTGCCAGCCCCAGTCCTCAGGACACTGGACAGAAAACAGCTGGCTTAGGAGAGCACAGTGGTGGTATTCTCTTTACCTGAGGCAATAAACCCTATAGAGTTATTCGGAAGAACAGAAATCTACATGCATCAGATTGGTGGATCTACCACCCTGTGGGAAGTTGATGTAGCATGCAAGGAGTATATATATATAAAGTACACTTTAAAATGCAAATAACGCTACGATGAAGTGCCACATGTAACTATTAAATTAGTAAAAATATAAAATAAAATATTAATCGTCGGTGCTGGCAAGGAGGCTCTGAAACTGTCATTAATTAGTAGTTGGCAGACTATATTTTGGCAATGCTTATTCAGAAAATAACTTGGCAACAGATCACCAGAACAGTAAAAAGAGTTCATACGTTTAACTTGGTAATAACAGTTCTTGGAATGTACTCAAAGTAAAATTCCTAAATATAGAAAAGCTATATGTTTTAAAATATACACTCCAGCATTATTTATTATAGTGAAAAAACTTGTAAGCACCCTAAACATCCAAAAATAGGGTCAATACAGTTAATTTATACATAGTCACTGGAATTTTATGCAATAGCAACAATTAAAATTTTCTAGCTAAAATGCAGACACAGAAGCATGCTTATAAAATAAGAAGTGAAATAAATGGATATTTAGGAACATGAATCATATTTCAAGTCTATGTTTCTGAGTAGTCAAAGACACAGTGAACCGGCAGAAAGGAAAGTTGTTGTTTTGTTGGGCTAATGGCAATACATTTATTTAGGAAATGCAAATGAATTCTAAGTTAAGCATTGGAGTTACCAAGAGTTTCTCTCTTGACCTGGTATAAAATAGAGTGACTGAGCCAGAGGCAGCACTCAGGAATGAGGCGGAAGCTGAGACACAGAGAGAGTGAGACACTCGCCCGCGTCTCATTGTGACACTGTGCAGGGTGACAGTTGTCCTTATGGTTCAAAGTCAACTGTAGACTTAATTTTTTAATACAAATGTCTAGATCACAACTCCTGGGGTAATTTTGATTCAGTGAGGCCAAGATATTTATATTTTTAAAATTAAATTATTTGTTTTTAAGAGACAAGATCCTGCTCTGCCAAGGCTGTAGTGCAGTGGCACAATCAGAGCTCACTGCAGCCTCGAACTCGTGAGCTAAAATGATCCTTCCCCTTCAGCCTCTTGAGTAACTAGGGCTACAGACAAGCACCACCATGCCTGGCTAATTTTTAAATTTTTGGTGGGGACAGGGTCTTGCTATGTTGCCCAGGTTGGTCTCAAACTACTGGCCTCAAGTGATCCTCCCACCTCGGCCTCCCAAAGTGCTGGATTTACAGGTGTGAGCCACTGTGCCCGGCCAACATTTATATTTTTTAAACAGCTCCCCAGGTAATTCCGTTATCAGCCAGAGCTGATAAACCACTAACATGAGCCCCCACTAACATGAGAACCAGTAGTGGGCTCAAGTGCCCCAGTGAAGTTTTACCAAGGGTGTCATTTATTGAGTGATGCCTGCGTGCCAGGCTCTATTCCCACTGCTTTATTATACATGGACTATTCCTATTAATCCTCCCAATCCCCTGATGAATTAGAAACCACTATCATCCCATTTCACAGATGAGGAGAATGAGGCCTAAAGAAGCACAAAAACATGCAGACCAGAGATTCCCACCTCCTAGCGCGTATAACTGGACCTTCCTTCAATACCGACTCAGCCACACTCGGAATGCGCCTCACATCCCTGCCTTACCCCACGCCCCAAGCACGTAGGCCCATTCGATTTTGAGTGAGCAAAAGAAAAATACGTGGCACCATGGGCTCATGGGGAAGAGGACCTGGGCTTTGCGAAGGGGCAGGCGGGGCTGTGGGCGCTGGGATGTGGGGGAAGCACCCTCAGCTGTGTGCAGGGTTTACAACAGCCAGCGTGACATGCCCTCCCATACCCAACGTCTCTCTGTGGCTGAAGATTGATTACATGCAAACAGTTTTCGTAGCAATCGGCACCTGTTTTAACAAAATCCAATGCAGCCCGAGTCAGACTAATTGTTTCAGAGCACAAGCCACATGCTCTGGGCGACCTAGTGGCCCCAGGAAGCCCCCAGGGCAGGTCTGAGCTATGCATGGCTTTTTGTCACACAAATCCTAGGGTTTGCTTAGCGAGAACAGGAGAGAGAGAGGTCGATGTTTCCAATCCAGGCAGTAAACTCCTTCCTCGCAGGAAGTTGCTCTTTTCTTCATTTATTAGGTTCATTCCATAGAAATGGAACGATCACCTCTCTGGGCCTGGCACAGGGGTGTTCGTCAGGGAACAAGGAGGCCAAAACTAAAGAGGAACCCTGCCCTCCCTGGCTCGCAGTGGGGTTGGAGGAGGCAGGCACTAATTAAAGAATCACAAGAAAAATGATCATTATAGAGGGAGCTGAGTGCTGTAAAACACTATGAGCATTTCACAGGGAATCCTGACCAGCCAGGAGGCCAGGGAAATTCCTCACAGCAAGGATTTTCTGATGCACTCTGAAAGGTGATTCAGACCTTGACCAGGGAAAGGACAGAAGTGGAACAGAAATGTAACAGAAAGCACAGAGGGGTCGGGAAACGGGGCTTGAGGAGTTGGCAGAGCCCCTGTTGCAAAGGGGGCTCGTCCTTGTGGAGTCTCTAAAGCTCTTGATGGATCTGAAGCTGGGAATGACGTAATCAAATTTGCATTTTAGAAAATATAGCTCTGCCTGCTTCATAGAGAATGGGCCCGAGGCCCGGCAGAGTAGCTCATGCCTATAATCCTAACACTCTGGGAGGCCGAGGCGGGAGGATCCCTTGAGGTCAGGAGTTCGGGACCAGCCTGAGCAAGAGTGAGACCCCATCTCTACTGAAAAAATAGAAAAAAGAAATAGCCAGGCTACTGAAAAATTAGCTGGGTGTGGTGGCACGCACCTATAGTCCCAGCTACTCAGGAGGTTGAGGCAGGAAGTTTGCTTGAGCCCAGGAGTTTGAGGTTGCTGTGAGCTAGGCTGACGCAATGGCACTCTAGCCTGGGCAACAGAGACTCTGTTTCCAAAAAAAAAAGTGAACAGAGATGGGAGGCTATTCTAGTCATTCCGGCTCAGGAGAGGGAAGCAGGGCCAGGCTGGGGATTGCAGACAGAGAGAGGGGTGAGCAGAGGCAAGAGGTGAGTGAAAGGCGTATCACCAGGACTTGGTAATGAACTGGGGTGAGGAAGAAGGAAAGGTATCTGTCCAGGGTTGATAGCTTACCTTGTGTGAAGTTTCACCAGGAGTAAATATTCATTAAATCATCAATGGTTGGCTTCTATGTGATTGTTTTTGAAGGTGAGAAACTTGGGGAGAAAGTTCCAGGAAATTAGCCCTCAAAAACTAGGACCCAAGAGTAATTTCTGGTGTTTTTTTAGCCTTAGTACTATTTTCTGGTCCAGAGGATTGGGGAGTGGGGGTGATGAAAGGGGTTGGTTCAAAAGGAAAAGGACCTTCCCATAGGTCTGAGGAACAGAAGGTGGTGGGTTTCTGCCATGTGGGGTGACCAGTTCTCCGATGGAAGCTGGGAAGACCCAGCACTGAGCCACCAAGCCAGATGTCAAAGACAGAGTCTAGCTGTGTCACTCACTTGTCTATGACCTGAGGCAAAGAGGTCATCGCCCAAAGCAGCATAACCACCGTCAGCATGTGACAAACCCCTTGACCGGCTTTGAACCTAGTGCTACAGCAAGAGGACCAGCATGGGTATTTCCTGCCCCAGGCCTGGGAGCCACTTAATAGTCAAGAGCTCCCCACGCTGAAGCCGACCCAAGGAGCTCTGGGGGATTGTAAAGAATGAGCAAACACACAAACTCCAACATTAACAAGGCTGTAGAAAGCTGGGGAAAGGTCAACTTGTGCTCCCTCTGCCCCCAAACGGAGGAAACTGTGACCCTGTCCTCAAAGGCCTCCGGTCTGCCTTGCAAACAGAGCCCTGGGGGCTGCTTGGAATAAAAGCTGGTCACAGTGTTTGAAATGAGCTGCAGCATTCCCACTTCCCCCACGATGGCAGCAATCACAGCGTTGACAACAGTGGAAACTGGGCTGGCTGGCTGGGCAGAATAAAGCCCCAGGGGAAAGGCCAGTGAGAAACCCATCTGTGTTTGCACCTGCAAACCCACAGCCCGGCCGCTGCTGCCCCTTTGGCTCCCCCAGGCCTCGGCAGGACACTGGACACGTTCCAAGCTCAGGTCCCAGCAAAACAAGAAGACGACTTCAATCCAGGGCTTCAAATGTCACCACAGCTTGGCACTGCCACCTTGAAGGACAGGGATTTCTTGATAAAGGGTATATGTTTAAAAATGCACATTTCTGGGCACTTTTAGAACTCTGCAATTCCTGAGCCAAGTCTAGGATGGAGCCCAGGAAGTTGCATTTTTAACAAGATACCATGGGTCTGTGGGTCACAGCTTTGAGAAACACTTTTGAGGAGTCTAAACAAAAAGATATCTGCACTCCTGTGTTTATTGCAGCATTATTCACTCTAGCTAAAATATGGAATCAGCTTAAATGTTTATCAAGGGATAAATGGATAAAGAAAATGTGGTATATACCCAATGGAATATCATTTAGCCATGAAAAAGAAGGAAATTTTGTCATTTGCAGAAACATGGATGGAACTGGAGGACATTATTTTAAGTGAAACAAACCGGGCACAGAAAGACAAAATAAATAAATAAACACAGTTTTATTAACCTTGAACAGACACTGTTGAGAATCTGCTGATAGCTACGGAAATACTCTAATGGAAAAATATACATGCACATTTTGTGCCAAATTTGGAACAATTTCAGAGTTGGCAGCCGTGCTGCGGCATGGTCCTCGCATGTCTGTGAGATGGTGAGTGCCCTAAGGTGGAAGCAACAGGAGTGGGAGAGAGGACCCGACGCCCAGTCGTGCAAGATGCCCAGAGGATCAGGATGACATTGCTGTGACCCTTGTCCTTTTAAACCCTGTCCTGCTGAGCACGTGGCTTCTGGGGCAGATTCCTCCTTTAACAAAACTGAGTCAAGCTCCTCTGAGTCCTCTTTCTGACTAGACCCTGACCTTGGGCTCGGGCCTTAGTCTCATGGCTCTGCCCATTGAGTACAGTTTTAGCAAGAATTCTTCCTGGTCAGTTTAGTGAGAATCCCTCACTCCTGATAATCTGATCGAATTTCCTGTCCCCAACCCTGGCCTGCCTTCAGAAAGACTTTTATCAAGTCGGTCTAGCCAGAAACCCCGACCCCTGATGTCTCCTCTCAGTTACTTTCCACCTACTGACCTCTCACCCTGCCCCTTGGCTATAAATCTCCACTTGTCCTTGCCGAAGTCAGAGTTAAGCCCCATTTCTCTTTCCCACTGCAAGACCCCATTGCAGTGGTCCCTGTACCTACGCCCTAGTCCCCTTCCTTGAATAAAGTCTTCTTTACCATCTTGAACAAGTGTCACGAATAATTATTTCTTGAACACTCCCCACAACAGAAAGCTGGAACAGCAAGAAAGGAAGTTTAAAAACAACAAGGACCTGGCTCCCCTGAGCCAAAGGCTGTGAATTTTAAAGAGTACGTGTAGGTATGTGTGTACTAAAGGGAACAGAGTAAGGGCTGGAGGCCCCGAGGTTTGATAGGGACCTTTTAGGTCATGCGTGATTCTGTGGGTTTAAGAGCTGCACAAAGGGGCCATTTGGCAGTTTTTAAAAGCAAGGACATTAGGCAAATCAGTGCCGCATCTAGGTTCTGTCCTTTATTAGCCGTGTGCCCCTAGACATGATACTTGATCTCCCTAAGCCTCTGTTTCCTTTCATTGGCAAAATGCAAATAATACCTAACTCACAGGGTTTTGTGAACCTAAAATAAGATAATAAGATTAAAGCATTTAGCATAGTGCCTGGTGCATGATAACAACTCAATAAACTGTGGTTATCAATGTTATAATCATCATTCCTTTTCTTGAAATTCAGACTGTCCTGGCCTCTTCCAATAAAAAGATGGCTCCTTACCCATCTTGGCATCCTACAAAGCACTTTATAACTTAATAGGATGAGAACAAAGTTTTAATAGATGTTGGAAGGAAGAGAGAGAGGGAAGGAGGGGGCAGGGAGGAAAGGAAGGAATGGAGGGGGAAGACAGAGAGAGAGAGAGAGTTTGAACGAAAGAATAAGTATTAAGGAAGCTAACTTAGGATCTTCATTTTGGGCATTCTGGTATGAATTCTTTAGCATCACCATCCCAGAGCAGAAGTAGGTTTTCTAAGTGAAGCCAAGTTTATGTTTCTCAGGTCTCTCCTTTGTCAAGTGCATGCACAGAGCTCGAAAGCCATCTACTGTATTTCAGCCACAATGGAGCCTGCCTGTCTCAGTTTCCTGCCATCCGCATTTAAGTGGGCATTGTTAATTAAATTATCATCTCACCTAATTAAGAGTCAGATAATTGTGGTTTTTAATGAACTTGGATTGCTTTTGGGTAAGACAAAAGCAGACATGGAGGAGCAACCTTCCTGCTATATTGCTAATCGAATTCAATTGCATCTGTTGGAGTGGATAATAGCAATAATACCAATACCTCGACCTTTGTTTTAATGCTGCAGAGAGGATCTGGCATGGGTGTGGGAGTTATTTATCCAAAACCTATCTGGTTGGGATAGCAGGGGTGGGGGGGGCGGTGTCCGGAGGCCCAAGTGTCAGGTTTTAGGGCAATTCCTGCTTCTCCAGTAATATACAGTGTCCTCCAACGAAATCCTATCACAAATGTCAGGATAAAAACGTCTGGGCATGGATCCGTGGATTCAGCTAATGTCATATGCCCATTCAAAAAGTTCAAACAGGCTTTCCTATCAGGAATAACACCGAAGATCAATTGGAACTATCTGAAGTTAGAGTGGAAGAATGTTTTAAACCAGGGGTCAGCAAATGTTCTGGAAGGAGCCTAAGATTAAACAGTTTAGGCTTTAGAGCTGTAAGATCTACACAACTCTGCTGTTGTAATGCAGTCTAAAGTAAGTGGATGTGGTTGTGTTCTATAGACTTTTTTACAAAAACAGGCAGTAGGCTGGATTTGGAGGTCAGAGGTCATAGTTTAAAGGAAAGTCATTTCCCTATAGAACATGCGAAATAGGCAAGATTCATTTACACATACACATGAAATAGACTGGTGTTTAATTAATGAGTAGATTGAAATGATTTGCAATTTCCTATCAATTTTTAACACACAAATAAGAGTTTATGAAGGTTATTCCTTTGTATTTTAGATTTCAAAAATAAAAACTCATTACAGAAAAATTCAAAAGCAGAGATGAAAAGATCTCTTATAAGAACAAACACAAATACAATTACCATTTTTGCATATTTCCTTCTAGCTAAGTTTCAGTGGACACTTTACGTAATTGTAGTATACAATTCTTTAAAACTTGTTATTTTTACTTAATATCATATTAAAGCATTTCAGTGTTGCTACATGATGTCCAATGTCACTTTTTTATGTAATTGTATAATATTTGTTTTTATGACTATACTATAATTATTTACTAAGTCACTCTCTTATTGTTGGACATATTGATTGCTTTTAGTTCTTTTGACGTTTTGACATCATTGTGGTGACAGCTTTGTCTACATTTTTGGGTTGTTTTCAGAATAGATTCCCTGAAATTGAATCATTGAGTAAAGGATCCAAACATTTTTATAGATACTGATAAATATGCCAAATTGTTTCCCTAAAGTATATGCTAATATAATCTGCAAGTAGCAGTAATCTAACAGTGTGATCCAAAATTGGACATCTATAGGCATGAAAGTGGTTCTCTTTAGTAGCCTTGAACATACTCACCGTAAGGTCTGGCCTCATCTGAATCAGACAAGTCAGTAAACTGTTTCTGGAGGATTGAGAAATTCAGGCTTTTCTTAGAGCCCACCTTTAAGTCAAATCCAGTCAGCAGATGTTTGCTGAGTGCTGACTGGTTAGGACAAGCCTTACCTCTGGAGCGCCTCTCCATGGCCTCAGAAACTGGAGCAGTGTGTGTGGTCACTGAGATGACCCTGCCGTGTGCAGTTAGGAGTGACCTTCCTAATCCAGGAAGGTTTGGCAGGGAGAGAGAAAGGAAAGAAAGAGTGCTAGAAGTTAACCCCCCAGTCTCACTCTAGATCCTAGCAAACACTAAGATAGACACCATATGTTCAGAATCAAAATTCAAGCTTGGAGGCTATAATAGTTTCCTATGGCTGCTGTAACTAAGTACAGTAAGTCCTCACTTAATGTCATTGATAGGTCCTTGGAAACTGCCACTTTGAGCCAAATGACATATAATGAAACCCAAATTAGCCAACCACAGGCTAATTGATACAAACAAGCATTAGGTTCCTACAGCATACCTCTGATCACAAAAATATCACCAAACTTCTACACCAAGACTCAAAACACTTCTCCTATTCAACATTGAAATTAATGTGAGCTATACATACATTTAAGAAAGATTAATAAAAAACAAGTAAGAAAATCATTTACCCAATTTCGGGTGAATCGGTGGGTGAGGGCAGTCATCGTGGTGGTGGGTCCCATCAAGGAATAAATGTTTGTCTGCAAAGTGAAAATTGTAAGGAGCACCTCCTCCCATCACACAGCTCACTGACAATCACAAGTACGGTGGGCTCACCAAGCACTTCTACCCAGAATGGCTGATCGTCAAGCATCTGTACGAGTATCGTAGACTTTACAAATGTTTACTTTACGATCATGTGTATTCATTCATTCATTCCTTGTGCAACCTGTGTATGTCAGTTCAGGGTTGTGGGTGGCTGCAGCCTTTCCCAGCAGCTCAGAGAGCTGGTTGAGAACCAGCCCTGGCCAGGAAGCTGTCCCATCACAAGGCACACTCATACACCCCTGCACTCAGACCAGGACCAGGTAGACAGGCCAATTCATCTGTCAGGCACAGCTTTGGGATGTGGAAGGAAACCAGAGGACCCAGAAAAACCCGTGCAGACAAGTGGAGGATGTGCAAACTCCACACAGACAGGGGTCCCAGCTGGGAGTCAATTTTTTTTCCCCTCATCAATGTTTTAACAAAACAACGTTGAACAAAATGACATCATTCAAGGACCTACTGGCCCACAAACTGAGTGGCTTAAAACAGCAGAAATGTATTCTCATCCTGTTCAGAAGGCAAGAAGTCTGAAATCCAAATGCCAGTAGGAAAGAATCTGAAGTCTTTAGGGAAGGATGCTTTCCTGCCTTTTCTAGTTTCTGGGGGTTGCTAGCAACCTTTGGCATTCCTTGGCTTGTAGCTTCATCACTCCAATCTCCATCATCTCATGACCTTCTCCCATCTATGTCTGGGTCTCTATATCTTTGATTTTTTGCCTGGCCTCATAAAGATACCAGTCACTGGATTTAGGGCCCACCCTAATGCAGTATGACCACCTCTTAACCTGATTATATCTGCAAAGACTATCGTCCAAATAAGATCACAGTCACAGGTACCAGGATCTAAGACTTGGATAGTTATGTTGGGGCAACACAATTCAACCCAAAACTTGGGCAATGGGAAAAAATGGGTATAATCACTACTCTCCTGGGAAATTGGGAGGTCTGGTTACTATATTTTTATAATGCCAGCTTTAACCCAAGCTCAAGCTCACCCTCAAGGAGGATGGGTCACTACGTCTGTCAGAGGGAGACTTTGTTTAAATATTCACCTTTTCTGCAGTGCTTTCTCTGACCTCCCGTCCACTTTGCATGTGCTCTCTATAATGGAAGGCAAAACCCTGCATTGTCATGATGTCTTGTACATCTGTGTCTCCAACAGACTATGAGGTCCCTAAGGACAGAGGGTGGGTGCTTTTCATCTTTGCCAAGCCAGGAGCAAGCACATTGTAGGCACACAGTGAACACATATTGGACAGATAGATGGGTGGCCAAGACAGTCCATTCTGAAACATCAATTTGAATTTGTTCTTCTTTATCTGTCTTTGCATCTACCAGTACCAGCCCAACCCCAAACTAGAGAATTAAGTTCATTAATATTCATTATCCAGCACCCCCACTCCCACCTATTGTTTTCTGCAATAGCTTCTTAGCCTGCAGTCAAATGAGCTCAAGGAAAATGATGTGACTTGGCTTTGGAAATATATTCCTCTGGCTGCCAGAATGGATTTAGCAGACTCCGAGCTCAGTTCGTCACTCCTTCTACGACTGCCTCTGTGCACACAAAGGGCTTTGACAGTCTCTGAGTTATGAGGGGCCATTCCATGGCTGTGATGGATTTGATTGTTTTATGCACTGACTTAAGATCTCATTTCCTGCCACATTCGCAAGTGCTTTCTGGGCTGCTGCAGGGAACCCCTCCGTTGGTTTTGTGCTGCCCTTTCCTCTACCCAGCTCAGAGTTCTGAGTTTCCTACCTGAGCAAAAGCTTCAAAAAGATCAAATGATTTAAGAGTTGCCAAAGGTGGGTGCTATATCTCTCAGGCAACCTTCCTGTATTTTTTTCTTACTCCTATTTTTTTTTTTGGTTGAGTCTCCCTGAAATATTCTGCAAAAGATGTGAAATTGAGGAATAGACAACTCTATTAGGCATAGGACAAGCTGACATCCACAAACCACTGCAGACTGGTTTGCAAAAGGAAAGAAACATTGTTTGCTGGAGTGCCTGGTTGGAGGAAGGCAAATTCATTTTAGCAGTCCCAACCTTTGGGGAATCGTTTGAGTATCTGACTGCTTCGGCATCTATGGAAATATTTCACCACCATGGAGACAATCCTTGTCTTCAGTTTGGTCAAAGCAACATTTTCACCCAATTTAGAGTCAACCACATTTATGCTCACCCAAGTGATGCTTCTCTTCTCGTCTACATGTAGTTTGCATGAGGGTAGGGCCCAAGAAAGCTCTGTTTGCTGCTGAACTGATGAGATTGAGTTCAGGCCTTGGTTATAGTTAATCTTTTATATATATTTTGGGAAGAAATGCTTAGTGTCCATTACCAGGAAGGTTAGACACAGAAAGGAGAGAGGACACCTGTTTATCTGAAACAGAAGCTAAGAAGGCAAGATGAGGGTAGAGTAGTCATTCTCAAAGTAGGAGCCCCAGAGCAGCAGCACTGGCAACACCTGTGAATTCACTGGAAATGCAAACTCTTGGTCCACAACAAACTTAGTGAATCAGAAACTCCGGGGATGGGGCCCAGCCATCTGGGTGTTAACAAACCTCCCAAGCGATGCTGACACACAAAGAAGTTTGACAACCCCTGGTAGATAAAGATATATGCAGGGATGCAAGTCCATATGCTGAGAGTAAGGAAGGCAGCTCTTAAATTTGCTCCAACAATTTGGAGACAAGAGGTTGCACAAGGTGTCACGGAGACAAATGACGGTTTAGAACACTCAAAAGGGAGACGTAAAGGAAGTTTTGAGTGAAGGTGGGGGTGCACCATTCCACCCAGTGGCCAGAGGAGAATAACTTTTAAGTGTCACAACCATGATGAATCTGTTAAAAGTAGATAAAACATGCCGTAAAATGGGAGTTATGGGTCCATTTGTCTTTGAGGAATGATAAAAAATTATTTTTATTCATCAATACAAAACATTAGAATGTATCACCTACAATCCCCAAGTAAACCAAACCCCTTTCCCACCCCTTTCATCTTTCCTGCCCCCCAAAAACCTTCACCCTCTGCCCATGGGAGCTGGTGGGAAAGACCTGTAAAAGACACAATTAAAATAATCTCCAAGCCCAGATGTCTGGTGGAATTGGAATTACACATTCCTGAAGACAGCCATTTGCACACATCTGTGCTTTTTCTTCAGGAGGACTTAGAGACCCAGGAGTAGGAGCAGAGAGAGACATGGCTGGGCTGGTCCAGAGCTGGGGGTTGACAAGGTGGGTGGGTGCAGCAGGCAGGACCCCAGTCCTGAGGGGGAGGAAGGTGAGGCACTGAGATGACCTGGTTACAGACATAGGCTGAGTGGCCTTTAAAGCAGAGGAGGAGACGGATGCCCTGGGGAATCTGAGGAAAGACCTGGTATCGGGTTCTCCAAGATGTGGCTGTGTGTTATCTGAGACTGGGGAAATGGTAGCAGAGAGGTCAGAGCAGCCAACCTGAGTGTGCTCTCTGTGACTTTCCTCAATATGTGTTCAAGAGTCACCTCCGTTGTGTCTCTTTGGTGCCAGGCCCTATGTCAGGAACCGGACATTGGACAGGAACAGGTGCTATGTCACTTACCAATAGCATGGCTACACTAGCTCTCTCAGGAAGACGGTTCACTAGCAGTCAGCTCTCTCTTCCGCCCAGTGGATCTTCGTGACACCTTCTGACACCCTTAGTGCCACTAACCAGCACTGATTTCCAGGAAAGATGTTGAAGTAAGACACATCCCCAGAGTCTTCCCCTGGTCTAGCCTGGGTGGCTGAGCAGCACACTCTCGGGCACTAGAGCAGCCTGGTGACACGTCCGCTCTGCTGGTGACAAGTCCACTCTGCAGGCTGAGAGGGCTGAGTTTGAATCCCGGCCCCACCTCTTACCAGCTCTGCAGCCTTGAGCTCCATGACTCTCAGCTGTTCCTCTCTCATCTGCAAAATGGGGGTAGTGATGAGGATTGAACCTGATTAAACCTGCAAACCCATGTAAAATACAGAGGCGGGAACCCAGTAAGCACTTCACAAATGCCGTCAATATTATCCCAACGGAGGACAAGAAAATCACATTCCCAACCTCTCAGTCCACACTCTGTGGAACCCCCTCCCCCTCCGCTATCTCCCTTCTCACTCGCCCCTGCCCTCCCACAACCCCCCACCATCCTTAGCTCTCTGCTCTGCCTGCTCTCCAGAAATGTCCTCTTTCCAAGTCAGATCCAGGGCACCCGGATCCGGAGAAGATCGAGAGCCCTTCTGTGCTCTGGAGAGTGGCTGAGAGATTGAATCCAGACATGTCTAGAAAAAAGCTTGAACCAGCTCCAGCAACCACTCTAGGAAGAAGGTCTGGGGAGGGCCACCCTCAGTCACATCCCCAGCACAACTTTAAGTTTCCAGGCCAAGTGGACTGCCGTGTTGCTAGTAAGCACTTACTGGCACTAAGTTACTGACTCTGCCCTTCAGGGCTTGGTGATGCCCTTTGAGCTTCCTGCTCCATGACAGACTCAGCTATGCCATAGGGACTTGTCTCTGGAAAATGGCCTGGGCCTGTGTTCTGTGTAACATCTATCCTCTAAGGTAAAGCCTCCTGGACTTCTGGGACATTACTGGTGATGTCCCCCAGCTTCTGTCTCTGTTCATGAATGACGATGCTTCTCATGGGAATGGAAAGAGAAGGCATCACAGAAATGGTGACTTTAGAGCTGGATGCTCAGTGGGAAACTGGGAGAGGTGAATCCGGGCAGTGGGAACAGGCTGCTTAGGCGTCCTGAATAGCTGGGAAGGAGGGGGAGCACTGGCATGAGACCGAATCACTGGAAGTGGGACTGGCCAGCTGCACAGAGAGGACAGAATTCGGGCCATGGGAGCCAGTGAACGGTGAATACGTGCAGGGGGAATCAGACTTGAATAAACATCGTTCCTGCATTTGAGTCTTGTCAGCAAATCAAGCAGCTGTATTGTATTTAGGTATGTATTTTTATTGTTTTTCTCCTACCCTTCCAACCTGCTGAGAAGTCTGCAGCCCAGCTAGCCAAAGCCAAATTGTCCCCCAAAGAGGTAAATACTCAGGGTCACCCCAACAAGAGCAGGGGCATAGCCTCTTCCCAGCGCTTATTCTCATCCCTTCTCCTGAGCATTTTCATGAAGAAATGTGTAGTCTGCCAACTTCATTGTCATTTATCCCTGGACAATTTGTTAACTTCAAGAATCCTTGAATGCCAACCTGGATGTCTTTATAATTGCTGTCTCTGTCAGAGCCTGTGTGAAAAATGTCACCGGGAGAATGAAGTCAGAAAGCGAAGTTGCAGCGTGTTCCTCACGAAGGTGACAACGACTGAAAGCATTACTTGCTTTCAGGACAGTTTTGAGAACATTTCCAGCTCCTGAAAGAAAAGATGTTTGTAAAATTGGAAAAGCTAGCCTGCTGACATTGACAGTGAATTCATAATGCGCATGCTAATCTAGGGAGAGGAGCAGGCACACACACCTCAGAGGAAAGTTCGAGAACCAGTCAGAAAAGCCTTTAATCAAAGGCACAAAAGTTGGAAGACTTTTGTTAGAAACCAAAAAAAAAAAAAAAAAAAAAAGTGCTTTTTCCCCCCCATCTCTAGAATATGCAGATATAAATAAAATGAGCATCATAATTAGATCAAATGCCACTACCTAATTCCACATTCTGGGGCAAGTTCTTTTCTTTTAGGGGTTTTAGTTTCCTTGTCTATAGAGGGACAATTAAAAATAAGTTGCTCTGAGAGCCCCCACTAGTCTATGTCCCCTACAGAGCTTGCCTGCATTTACAGTTATATTCTTTATGAAGACCATTTTAATGCAAACCCTCAACACTACTTGAATAGCTTCGGTGGTGCGGTCCTCCCCATCTGCTAAAACAGGAGTGGACCAAGTACACCTCATGGGCCAAATCCTATCTGTTGCATGTTTTGATAAACTAAATTTTATTAGAACCCAGCCACGTCCACTTGCTTATTGTCTATGGCTCCTTTCACACTACAATGGCAGAACTGTATAGTGACAGAGACCCAGTAGCCCACAAAAAAGCTGAGAATATTTATCTAGCACTTTACAGAAAAAGTTTGCATGTGCTAAAACATCCTCTTGACTCCTTTGACCATTCTAAATATTAGACAACCTTTCCTTCACTAAAACCTGTCTTCTTTGATCAGAGATTCAAACCTAGCAGGTGCAAGAAAGTGCTCTAGCATGTTACCCATTATTTGACACATGGTTCTCCTTTGTCACACCTTGGGAAGACAAATCCTGTCCTAAGAAAGATTTTCCTTGTACTTATCAGAAATTTGCCCACTCATGACTACTGCTCTTTGGGCTCAGCTCTGCCCCCGAGGGTCCCAGAGGTCAGTTCCTCTTCCATAAGGCAGCTCTCCGGATAATTAGCTGGTAAAGAACTCTAGGAGAAGCCATCCCAATCTCTCCAAGATTTTCTCCTGTGCTATTATGAGTAATTCTTCTCCTTTCCATAACCTGCCTCTGGACACTTCACAGTTTCTCTGTGCCACTTGTACTGTGGATTCTAACCCTGAGCACAAGGAACCAGGTGTCCTGGGACTTCTGGACATTTTCTTCCAAGACTCAGCCCATGCAGGGGCTGCTTCATACCATTGACATCAGCTGAACTCCAAACATTTCCCATATGTGCTGCTAATGCGAAGCCACATCCTTCCGGCTTCCTAGAGTATATTCAGGTTTTAGGTCAACGTTTACATTTAAAATGCAAAATGTAATTTTGTATTTTTATCTACCCAGTTAGATTTGGATGTGGATATTGTACCCACTCAACCCAAATCAGTCCCAGAATTGTGTTTACATTTATGCTTAATAATTGATACCTACTCCGTCCACAACTGCTGGTCATGCAGAACAGTTGACAACAGTGTTCTGAATTAACTATGCTCACTTTTACTGTACCTTGTACTTGCTGTGCCCCTAATCACAAATGCGTTTCCTTTTCTACCCACTGAATTTCCCTTACCTGTCCTTCAGGCATCACGTCCTCCAGGAAGCCTTCCTCAACGCCTCGGTCAAGGTCACAAGCTCCTCTTATGTGTTGCCCAACCCCTTGAGTTCACCTCTTGCAAGTGTTTATCATATTCTTTGAGTTTATTAATTGCAGGAATTATATCTCCATCACTGTGTTGCTGATGTCTAGCACAGTGTTTGCACATCAGAGGCACTAAGTGCATTTTATAAATTATTCATTTTACAAATTAACAACAAATGAATGAAAGAGCACTGTGGCACCAGATTGAGAAAGCCCTTGAAGTCTTCTCTGAAGAGTACAGCACTGAAGAGAGTGGAGAGTTTTTGAGTGGATTCCAGCAATCATATGCCATGACTGGTCAACTATTACAGTTGAAGCTGCTATAAGTGGAGGCTGAATATATTGAAGGGGCAAAGATTAGAGGCAGTTAATTCAAGAGCAAGGTGACTGAGGCCCGACAGTAACAACGGCACTGAAGAAAGGAGAGCAGAATTAGAATGACGACCTGGGTGCAGAACAGGTAGCACTGGGTGTGACTCAGATCTAAAGGGTGATGACAACAGATTCCTCCTGAATGACTCAATTCCATCCAGAGTCAAGTTACATATTGAATAAGAACCTAAAAGCACTTTGCTGTGTCTATCCACTGTGTAAATGAGTAGCTTATTGTTAAATCTGGATGATAAGACAGAATCACCTCAGTGCTTCTAAAATAATATAGATTCTGGGGCCCCACCTAAGACCCACTGAATCAGAATCATTTTAAAGCTCCCAGGTGACTCAGATCAGCTGCCAAGTTTCAAACTCCCAGCTTAAATGTACACTTTGACCGAAATGTCCTTCACCTTGTTCTCCCAAGCTTAGGTGGTTGTCTTTGCCCAGTTGGACTGAAAGTAGCCTCCCCTCTTATTAACCCTCTGTAGCCCTTCTCTTGATTGACTTATAAGATTTATTGATTTCTCTCTTTCAGGATGTATATTTTCTTTGCACACATCTTATCTCCTTCCCTCTAGCATTTGCAGAGTAACAGTGGACAGTTCACTCAAATTCTCTGAACTCAGTATCCTCATCTGTAAAATGGAGATAAATGATCTCCTCCACATGCATGGAACAGATCAGGTGTTGAATAAACATTTGGTCTCTCCACTATTAGCTAAATGGCACTTTCTAGAGCACAAGCATGTCTTAGGTGGACGTTTTTTATATCTGGATGGAGTCTGGTCCAACAACCTCTGCTTTCCAGGAGGTGCTCAGGGGATGTTAACTAATGATGTCGAATGAAGCTTCCTTCGAAGCTTCATTGGCATTAATCAATCAGTAGATGAAGAATAAATGAATGAATGAAAATATTGATCGATAGTAACAAAAAGTTGATTTTTGATAAATGACACCTCTGATTGTCTATAAATGACCATCTCTGATTATTTCCCCCCTGGCTGCACATCATCAGTTTCTAGGGATCTTTCACAAATTCAGTTGCCTGAGTTGCCTAAGTTTCACCCCAGATCAAATACCTGGTGGCTGGGGGCCCAAAAACCTGAATTGTAAAAGTTCTCTCATTGGTTCTCTGATACACACAGCCCATCTGGGGAAACCATTGCTTTAGAGAACCAGTAAGAGGCCACATTGCTTTGTTTAATGTAAGGAGATACATTTTCTTGTTCTACAGTAGTTATTGAAAGTTTAATTCCAATTGATTGTTCAAAACATATCCATTAAACTCCAACATCTGTTTAATAGGTATATCCTATTACACCCTTGTACTTAGGGCCATAGTCAAGACCTGACATAATCAGAGACACAGTTTAAACAAACTAATTATGTAAGGGCACACAGAGGCTGAGCTGAGCAGGGTTCTTTGAACACAACATATGCCTTTAATCAAAACCAGGCAGCAAGCAAAAACAAGATACCCCAAGCTGGAACCATGTGGCACACTGATCCTATAGCAGATGTTCCTAGGGCCAGCCCAGTCCAGGCACTCCCTGAGTAAATACTGCTGCTCCTACATCACCACCCTAAAAACTCGACATTTCTGAGACCAGGCTGAGCCAACTGTGGTTGATGGATGATAGAAGAAGCAAAGGATCTGGCAGACAAGTCCCTCTGCATGCCTTTCTCTGCAGGACTGTTCTGAAGCGTGGGTGCTTGTAACCAGAGATCTCCTACACAGAGGAATGACTGGTTCTGACTCTTCACAAAACAGTGATCACATAGGTATTTGCTTCCTTTTTTCCCAGCCTCACTCTCCTTTTCCCTCACTCTCACTGCCTCAGGATTGCACCTTGCAATAAAAAATTAGCATTGAAGCCTTCTCCCATCTTCTGTATGTAAGATATCCACACTAAGAATCCAACCGCTGGGCGCTTTTCTGTGTCCTTTATACGCAATATAAACACATGTCATTTTGACTTTAATGTTTATGTTCTTAACCACTACACACAGTTCCATTTTCCAAATGGTGACAGAGCTTTCTGGATACCATTAAAAACAGTGAGAATTGTTGGCAGAATTCTCCCAGCACACTCACTTACATAATCTAAAGCACACAGACTTCAGTCAGCCCGGTTAAGCCTGGTCTGGAAGAGAGATATTTTCTGTTTCATAGTCTTTGCTCTCTTTAACCAGGACTGCAAGTTGTCAAGCGGATCTAGTTCCACAAGGCCTCTATTCACATACGTGTCCATCTGCTCTGCTCAACCAAGAGACCCTGGAGGGGAAAAAAAAACGTATTTTATTTATCTTTGTATTCCTGAAGTTTATTGTAGATCAGTAGGCACTTGTCTTAGAGTCTATTCCTATATTTTATAACAAAATTCTTAGACTGATTAATTTATAAATGGCAGAAAATTAATTTTTATAGTTATGTAGGCTAGAAAGTCCAAAATCAAGGAGCCAGCAAATTCAGCGTCTGGTGAAGTCTTCCCCTCTGCTTCCGTTCATGGTGAAAGGTACTGACGGGCTCCCTCAAGCCCTCCCATTCATGGCCTAATAACCTGCCAAGACTCTACCTGTTCATACGATCACCTTGGGGGTTAAATTTCAGCACACAAATTTTTGAGGGACACACCTATTTAGACCACAGCATCACTACATAAATGCTTGAGGAACGAATTAAACAATGAATGGATATGACATTTTCGAAAAGATACTTTAACGTTGGTGATTATGCCTATAACATGATAATTAGTTGAAAATGAATGAACTACAGAATAGAATTTTTTTCAAAAAGTCTATCATACATAAAATTTAACTGTGGGCTCCCATAAGTATACCTACAAACTTTCCGACTTTGATCTCCAGCCTTTCAATGGGCAAGAACTACACTTGCTAGCCAGGCATGGCACAGGTGAACGTGAGCACCCCTCCCAGTATGGAATGGAACGATTGATGTCACTTACCGAGCTTCTTATTAAAAATTGCACCAGGTTCAGAGTCAGTTTCAAAATGCCTCTGATGTGTTTGAGAGTAATTGACTTTGAAGTAGAGCAGGATCTCAAAAGTTCATCTACTACTCCAAACCCTTTAATGTGAAAGCATTTCTTGTATGGTGATATTAAAAGTGACCCCTGGCTGCAGCTGCTCGAGGGTTTGCCTCTCCCATGTGCTGTCTCCACTCCTTCTTTGGTCTTTAAGCTCCTCTGCGATGGACTCTCCCTCAACAGGCCTCCTGCCCTGCCGTGTCTCCTGCTGCTTCCTGGCACTCACCTGATTCTACAAGGCCTTTCTCTTACTGTTTTCTCTCCCACTTCTGCCCTGGATAGATGCTGTTGCTCTGACCTAGAATGACCTCCACCTTCCTCTTCTCATTCCAATACTCATGGTAGAGCCCAGCTCTAGGCTCGTCTTCTCCAACATTCCTTTAGTGACTTACTTCACATTTACAGTGATTACATATTCAGAAGTCACATAATTTCCCCAGGGAAAATCAGATAATACATGAATGCAGACCTGTAAGCTTCTTTTTTCATTGGGTGTCTGATTCCAAAGGACCCTTCAGTGTTTTGTTTTGGTCCACTGGTTTTGGTTTAACTCTTCTTCCAGTTAGGTATACTTAATTTAGCGAGCTCACTTCTTGATTGCTGCTGTGTACTTGGAACTGTGCTCAGTGCTATGGGAGTTATGATAGAGAAAAATTAGGAAAAATCACACAGCAGTTCTTGACACACAGCCACCTCCCACATATAACCACACGGTAGATTCGCCAGGACTCCAGCTCTCAAAGTCCCTTCTCTCTTCCAAGTGACTCAGTAGTAAGGCGAAATTGTCTTCCCAGTTATAATATGATGACAAGTTGGCTAATTTTCTAAGTAAACACCAGATAGTATTATGTAACGAAAGATCTGGGAAAGTATAGCAAAAGCCTAATCTAAATTTTCATGTCTTGAACTCCAAATATCAACTGGGATTATTGGAAGACCTATTTGAAGGTAGAAATACAAAGATGTGAGATATTGGGACAATCACTCAATTTTTCTAAAACTTAATTTTACCACTTGTGAAATGAAAACAATAATAATACCACTTTCCTTCAAGTGTTTCACAAGTTTGCTGTGAGGGAAAAACATAAGACAATACACGGCCAAGTGCTTGATATATTGCAAAAGTTCTAAGTAGATGAAAGTTATTACATCACACCTAGAATTCACAAAGACAATTAGGCACCCATATTATACCATAGGTTCAACTGTGATTAATTCATTCACTTTGGAAACTCTAAGAATTAATAACCATTTGCCATACATTCATTATGATTACATTAATCATTATAATTGATTGGTTAATTAGCTAATTATGGTTATAATGTAGATGTCATATGCATTTCCATATGCATTCTTTGGTAATTCAACATTAATTAATTCCTGACCTTATCTTGATGCTAAACAGATCAAGGGAGCAACCCCCTAGCATTATTTTGATCAAAAGAGGACTTCACAGACAAATGTAGTGATGCAGGCATCAGGATTTTCTGAACATGGGGCTTTAGCTCAAGAACAGCAAAAAGTTTTGGAAAGTCAAAAGCTTAGAGTCTTTTTTTGCAAGTAGTTTTAAATTCTTCTCACTCCCTCTTTGGGCAAGACCCATGCAGAAAACACAGGTTCATTTGTACTGTCCTTGCTCCTCTGAGCAAGATTTTTCTGAAAAAGAGGGACAGTGATATAGTTTGTATATTTGTCCCATTCAAGTCTCATGTTGAAATTTGACCTCCAATGTTGGAGGTAGGGCAGGATGGGAGGTACATGATGGTGGGTCCCTGGTGAAACAGAAGAGGGATGCTCCGGCCTCTGTCCCCAAGAATCTCACAATTCTCCGGAAGTCTCAAGAGCTGCTCAAGAAACATATAAATTCAATAAAGCATGTTTTTAAGGATGTTTAGAAAAACAAATTCTTATTTTTGCTATTTGTTTATTTCCTTGTTTTATTATTGTCTGTAGAGTTGTGAATATTATAGAAAAGAATTTAAGGAACATCAGGAGTAATTTTTAAATTAGAAAAAAATACGTCAGTTGTTTGCTATGGTGAATTGAGCAAAATACTGTACTCCAGAAACCCTCAAAATTTGGAGGTTGGCTAAATTTAAATTAATTGAAAGCTTGCAAGTACAGCAAAGAAAGCAATTACACATATGTTTTATGAAACCATTAATTTATATCTTATACTTCTGAGTATGTATTTTCCTAAAAGTGACACATCCTGAAAATACAGAAAGTTTAACGAATAAAAATTTTGGTATTCTGGTTTTCTTGGTTGGTAAAATCAGCTTAGGCATCATCACTATGAAGTCAGTCTCTTCCCAGTGATGTGTGGATGCCATGTTGTATGGAATTTCACGCCTTTGGATCTAGTATTATATAAGTCCCTGCAGAGTGGTGCTGGCTGAAGCCCTGTAGTCAGGAAAGGCAAACCCATGCTCAGAGGTGTCTATCTTCACAAAGACTACCTGCTGATCCTTCCAAGATGAAAGGGGCCCTATGGAGTCAACTTGCTGCCAAATCACTGGTTGATTCCCCCAAGAAATAGTGCTATACTGTGGGCTCAGTGTTGGTTGCACTTGCTGACAAGTCGGACATGACATCCGGAGGCAGCAGTATCTACGTTGCCTGGGTAAGTGGAAGTCCATGCCATTGGGCATAGTCACCTCCATGTGTACCACGGCCACTCCATTCATGTGCCCTTGTATCAGTTCTGGGGTGGCCCATAATGAAAGCTGCCTAATGTCCACTGGCTGAGCCATCCAGCTACTTGGTTGTTGGGTGCCTCTTTCATGGTAATGCTTTCTGGTGAGACGAGGTGTGACAAAAAGTCTTTAACTTTCTGCCCATTCCCACATATCTATCCACATGCCTCTGTCCCCAATTTCCTTGTCTTGAATCTTCCAGTCCTTTTCCTTCCAGGTCCCTGACCAGATGGTCAGGCCATTGGCCACTGCCGCAGACTTGAGATGTACTCTCACCCTGGGGTACTTCTTTTTCCACACAAAGTAGATGATGGGATAACTGTGTCATGAGCTAAAGTGTGTTCTCCCAAAATTCATATGTTGAAGTCCCAACGGCCCATACCTCAGAATGTAGTCATATATGGAGATAAGGTCTTTAACGAGGTAATTAAGTTAAAATCAGGTATTTAGAGTAGGCCCTAGTCCAATATGACTGGTGTCCTCACAAGAAGAGAAAATCTGGCCATTAAGAGAGACAGCAGGGATGTGCACACAGCAGAAAAACAACATGAGGGCACAGTGAGGAGGCAGCCATCCATCAGCCAAGGAGAGAGGCCTTAGAATAAACCAGACCTGCCAACACCACACCTTGATCTTAGACGTGTAGCCTCCAGGATGATGAGAAAATAAATTTCTGTTATTTAAGCCACCCAATGTGTGGCATTTTGTTATCGCAGCCCTGGAAAATTAATGCTTTAAGCTCCTACAACTCGGAAAATTTTTCCCTTTCTACTGTCTGTGTGGGCATAATTCACTTGATATTTTTCCAATGTCTAAGTCATCGCACTGCACAGGTTTTGCCACTTGATATCTCTAGTGATCAGGCTGCCAGACTTGTTCCAGGGACTATCTCTGCCCCCACATACCGTTCAGGATGACATCCTCTTTGCCAGCCGGACAATGAGTGAGGCAGTCCCCAGGCCTCCTCCTGCTGCCTGGAGCTGCTGATGTTCATTCACGTTCTCTGGGAAGGCAGAAAAAGCAGGGTGCTGGGGAGTGCAGGAAAGTCCTGATGCCTGTGAAGGAAAGAGAGGAAAAGGCAGGAGGATGGAGAGAGGACTCTCAGACTGAGCACAGTTCTGAGAAAGTCCGGGCTGGTCTGGTGACAGCTCCTCAAACCAAGACACCTAGTAAAGGGGTCCTGAGTCTTGCAGAGGTGAACCTGTCTCTGTACCCCTACTGAGCTCAGTCATTGGCATCTCGTGGGATGCATGGCCTAGGTGCTAAGATGGGGGTGGACCCAGAAGGGCAGCTGCTAAAGTCACTCATCAATTATGTCCCCTGCAGCAGGGGATCTGAGCACCCCACTTTTATGGCCACCACAAGGGCAGCAAAGAAGTATTGACAAGGTGCCACATTAGTGTCCTAACTGGGAGGACACTAGTGGCACCATATCCAAATGACATTGATCACTAAGTCTTTTAAGATTTAGGGCAGGGTCTTGATTCTTGTGTGGCAGCAAAGGAGCAGGTAGAGACATGAGGATGACTTCTTTGAAACGTCTCTTCTTTGTTCTTCTATCAGCTACGATCCGCTGTTTGGCAGGAAGAACAGAGAGAGAGAATGGATGAGAATGATCATCGAACTCACTCCTAGCTCAGGGAAATGTTTTATTGGATTTGTTTCGCTTTGATGCGGTTTAAGCCCATGGGGTAGAGCTCGCCAGTGAGCGAAGGTGTGGGCTGGGGGAGGGGAAACAGGGTCTCCCTATGGTTGCTGTGGCCGTGTTTGTAATTTATTATTAACTATCTCTCTGTGCCATGGTCTATCGGACCCTTCCAGGGGGTCAATTCCTGGGGCCAGGACTGTGGTTCATCTGGGCAGATCAGAGGGAACATTTTATATACTCGATTCTTTTCTTAAATGTAGCATGACTCAACCTAGCCCAAGGCAGAAAAAGTTTGCTTGACCTTGATTGAAACAGGGAACTTTGGGCGAACTTGGAGTTAGACTGCTGGCCACATTCGCTTCCCTCTTCATCTGACAAGTTGGCAAGAACTTGGTAGAAGAGCCAATTCATATCTTCGATGCCATGACCTTGTTCTAAGAACCTAAATAAACATTTGTTTTTAAATGCTGATTGTCTAAGTGTTCCAGGTGTAGTGTTATGTGTTACGCTCCCTGAGAGCATCAGTCTTTCTTTCTGCCGAGGGTCTTGTGTGCCCAGTGCTGTACCAAGTGCTGGAGACACAACTGTGCACAGAACAGACAAGACCCCTCCTCTTGGTGGCTGGAGAGCAAGGAGTGGGAAAGACCAACAGTATCAAACTAAAACTAAAACTAAAATGCAATCATGTCAGATCATGTTAAGTGCCGTAAGGGAAATGGAAGAATGAGAAATGACTCATGTTATAAAACAATCTCAAATCGTCCCTTTAGGCAGTTGCTGATTTTTCCATGTTATCAACGAGGGGAAGGAGGTTCAGAGAAAGGTTAACTTGCCCAAGTTCCAATAGCTCCTACATGAGGAGAACAATAATTTGAACCCAGACTAGTATTTGAGCTAATATACCAGCCTAACTTAGGCCAAAATAGAGTTAAACCATCTCAGCTGAGCCCCCAGTGGCCCTGCGAGTCCCTTCTCTGTGGTCCTTCCCTTGCTCCTTATGTCACAACCAGACGACTTTCTTACAGTTTCTTAAAGAGTCCCAGCATCTCTTGCTCCAAGTTCTGTGCACAGTCTGGCCAAGGATTTTCCCAAGTGGAAAATGTTTCTGGGATATACACCGTTGAATTCAATTTGCTAAAATTTTGTTCAGAATTTTAAAAATCTATATTAATGAGGGAGGTTGGGATGCAGTTTCTTTTCTTATAATGTCTTTGTCTGGTTTGGGTATCAGAGTAATGCTGATCTCATAAATTCGGCCGAGAAGCATCCCTTGCTCTTGTCTGGAGTAGGCGACTTGAGGTTGTCCCACAGCTCACTGATGCTCTTTTTATTGCTTTTTAATTCTCTTTTCTCTGTATGTTTCACTTTGGATAGTTTCTATTGCTATGTCTAAATGCTCACTAATATTTTCTTCTGCAGTATCTAATCTACCCTTAATCTCATCCAGTGTGTTTTCAATTCACAGAATATAGTTTTTGTCTCTAGAATCCCCATTTGGTTCATTTCTTTACTCTTTCATTCTTCTACTTATCTTTGTAAACATATGGAATACAGTTATCATAACGGTTTTAATGTTTTGGTTCATTTAAACATGTGCCAGTTCTGGTTTGGTTTTAATTGATTGATTTTTATCCTGATCATGGATCTTATTTTTCTACTTTGCATGCCTGGTAATCTTTGATTTGATGTATGACATTGTCAATTTTACATTATTGGGTGCTGGAGATTTTTAAATTCCTGTAAATATTCTTTAGCTTTGTTCTGAGATACAGTTAAGTTACTTGGAAACAATCTGGGCCTTTGGGATCTTGCTTCTAAGACGTGTTAGGTAAGATCAGAGCAGCAATCATTATAGGGCTAAATATTCTCCACCACTGAGGCAAGACCTTTTTGTGTGCTTTACCTAAGGCTCCATGAATCATGAGGTTTTCCAGTCTGCCTGGTGGGAGCAGACACTATTCCCGACCCTGTGTGAGCACAGGATACTCTTAACTCTAGAACTCTCCTTCACCTGCATTAATGATCACTACAAGCTGAATGCTTGAGGGGAGCCCTCTGTGGATATTCAGGGTTCTCTCTCCCTAGCTCACGCCTCTCCAGTGCTCTGTTCTGTGGACTCCAGCTGCCTTCATCTTCCTGGACTCTCAGCTCTATCTCCTGGGTGTGGGGAGCCCTCCAGGCTCCACTCCGATTTCTTTGCCCTGCCCTGCAGCCTGGTGATTTTTTTATATTCCCATCAGTATTCTTCAGCTTTGTCCTGGAATGAAGTTAAATTTCTTGGAAACAGTTTAGTCCTATTGGCTCTTACTCCTAAGAACTGTTAGGTATGATCAAAGCAGTACTTATTATAGGGCCATGTATCCCCTAGACAGGAAGCTAGGGCAATCTTAGGCGCACCCCATTTGTTCCTGCCTCTCAGGGATCACTGTCCCTTGTTGCCTGTTTTCCAGGTCTTGAAAGCCATGACTTTGTATATTTTGTTGTTTTTTTGTGGGTGTTTGTTAGTTTCTTTGTTTGTTTTTTTGGTTGCATTTTAATAGGGAAGGTAAATACAGCCCCTGATACACCATCTTGGCCCAAAGCAGAAATTTCCTGTCCTCTCGAAAGAAAGAAAGAAAGAAAGAAAGGAAGAAAACCCCAAAGCTTTGCACAGGCAAGCATATATGACTAGAATTTAATAACTTTGTTTTGTTTGCTTTGTATTTATTTTATGGTTAATTTATTTAAAACAATCAATTTTACTTTTCCATTAATGGTAGTATTAAAAAGTTCCATAGTTAAATGAATTTGTTTAAATTTAAAAAGTAAATTAATTTAAAGAAAATAGTAAGTAAACAACAAGACAAATACTAAACAGAGAAAGCAAATAATTCATCACTAGGGGAACAAGGGAATAACTGAAGTTAGGGGAACGCTGATCTGATTGGACCAAGTTTTCCAGCCTGACTCCCCTGATCTCTCTGATAGCAAATGTCCCAGGCTAGTGATACATCATCCCAGGCATCTGGCTCCTTTGTTTTCCAGTAGACCTGGGCCATCCAGTCCAATAGCCACTAGCTAAATGCGAATATTGAGCGCTTGAAATGTGGCTGGTCTGCATTGAGATGTGTCACACATATAAAATACGTATTGGATTTAGAAGACAGTGCAGAAAGAAATTTAAAATATCTCATTAATAATGTTTTTATTGAGTGCATGTTGAAAGAATAGTTAGGATATATTGGGTTAAATAAAACATATCATTAAAATTCATTTCATCCTTTTCTTTACCTTTCTTTTCTAATGTGACTACTAGAAAATCTGACATTATTGCAGTGGCTTGCATTTGTGGTTTGCATCCTGTTTCTGTGAGCATTGCCTTTATCTATCTATGTACCCCAAGTCCCAGCACCAAACCCGACACAGAATAAAATCTTATCAAATACCTGTCGGATATTAGTGATAAAATGAACACTTGGATGAGTGACTTTATCTGGACTTGGAGTTCAAAGAGTGAATATTGAAGTCCCAGAGATAGCCTGAGTTTCCTCATCCATATGACAAGAACAATGCTAATACATATCTTGTAGAGATAAGGGAGATAAAATAAGATAATTTATGGAGAATCCTTAACATTGAGCCTGGCTCAATGGACATGCTCGGGAGAAGTTAGCCATGAAGGGAAAAATAACTTCACTTAGAATCACGCCATGTGAACAAGGCTATAGCAGCCGTGTACCAAGGATTAAGAGAAAAAGGTTCTTTCCGGTGAGTTTTCTCTGACTTATTATGCAAATGCACTTCACATGGCTCGTGTATAAGTGCCCCAGCACTGTGGCCTATAACACCTGTCACCCCAAGCCCATCCCACTTGTCGATGTTCTGATATCGTGCTACTTATAAGCCGAGAGGTTTGTGTGTGTGTGTGTGGTGTATCAGCAAAACACTTTTTTCCAGGTCTTATCTTATTGCTAAAAATAATGTACTTGTAAATTGCTTTATAAATTATTTACCATGAGGGCCTTCATCACTGAACAAGTGCTACAGCGTGCTGTGAAAATGGAGGGCCGGGGGATGGCAGTGAAGGAGGGAGAGAAGGAGGCATTGGAATCACTTATAAATAATGTATTCATTGGTCAAAGAAAGTTATCGCCTTTTATGAAGTGTTTGGAATTCGTCTTGCATACTAAGTGGGCGTCCTCTTGCTGACTCGTGGGTGATCTGCTACAGCCTCCTTGCTGCTACGCCTGTGAACCTGGTGATTAGGATGCCATTTATTTATTTCAGCCAAGGCCACAATTGCCACGTCTCATCACCTGGAAATAAACAGCAAACAGGGCTGTCCGGGACCGTTGAGGAAGCGCAAAGGTGTGTTGGCAACTCCGGGGGGAGAGCAGTCTGTGTCCCTGAGTTGGGCTCTGCATTTGGTATTCATCGTGTAAGTGCTGCGCCTAATGAAGGCATTTGGTATTCATGTGGATGTCACATGCATTTCCAGAGACACTGGGCTCTAATTTAGCATGGGTTAATGGACACCTCTATTAAAGTGTTATCGGAAGTTTGACATTCAAATAACCCAGTTTAAAAATCAGACAAACCTAGACATTAAATATGAAGGGGAGAAAATGTAGGAGAAGTCAAGTATATAAATGTCAACTTTAGACAGAGCATTAATCTGCCTTTGAGAGGGACAAATGGTTGATCCAAGTGCTTCTTGCTCTTTCGCCTTCCCTAACCCCTCCTGTGCCTGGGCTTTGGCATATTCCCTGACTGCCACGGGCCAATATCTTGCAATGAGTGGAGGGGAACAGGGAAAGAAGGAAGGGAACAATCGTGTTAAATGAAAGGTGTCACTCACCGAAAATCCCAGCCATGCCCTTGGTCCTTCAGCTCTAACCCTTTCTACAATCACCTAAAGTACATTTTATTATTCCCATATAAAATGAAATTGAGAGCTCATGAAACTTAAGTGATTCACAAAGGGTCACACTTCACCAGTAAAGAGTAGGAAAGGATTAGGACATTCACTATACTTATATTTATTTTCTCTATGGATTAATTTAACAAATATTTACTAGGTGGTTTCCTTTGTGCCAAATTCACTTACTAGCTGGTTGATGCTAGTAGACAAAACAGACTCTTGCTACACCTACTTTGGGAGAAGGTCCAGAAGGTTTTTATGAAGATAAACTTATACCCAACCTATGACCCACAATTCCACTCCCAGGCATTTACCTAAGATAAAGGAATGCAATAAAACATAATAGAATGGACTCTTTATTCACAATAGACAAAAAGAGAAAATAGCCTAGGTGTGTATCAATAGAAGAACAGATAAACTGTGGTATGTCCATGCAATGAAATACTACTCAGTGATAAAGGAATGGACTATTGATATATGCCACAACTTGGAAGAATCTCAAAAACATTATGCTGAATGAAAGAAGGTTTACCAAAAAGAATGGGTGCTCTATGATTCCATTTATATAAAATTCTAGAAAAGGAAAAGCAAATCAATGTTGAAATAAATTTAAACAGTAACTGTCTCTGGAATGAGTGGAGTTGGCGTTTAAGAGGGGACATAAAGAAATTTGTTGGGTGATAGTAATGTTTTCTATCTGGATAGGGGTTTGAGTTAGACACGTGTATGCATTTTCAAAACTCACCAAATTGTACACTTAATACTCGTATATTTTACTACATGTCCATTTTACCCCAAGTAAAAAGAGGAATCATAAATGAATATTGAATTCTGGCTAATAATGATATGCATGCTGAAGTGCTTAGAGATAAAGTGTAGTGATATCTTCAACTCAGTTTGAAACGCCTTAAGAAACAGGATGAATGGATGGATAGACGGATGGATGGACGGATGGATGGACAGAGAAAGGGTTGGATAAAATGGATAAATACGTGATAAAGATAACACAGCAAGATGTTAGTTGTACAGGATAGGGGATACGTACATGACAGTTTCCTCTACAATCTTTTCAATTTTTCTGTATGTTTAAAATTTCCCATTAGAACGTGTTAAGAAAAAATGTTTTAAAATAAACAAAATGACTCTTTCCTTGAATTGATGTTCTGACAGTAGAGCAGTGAAGATAAAAACATTAAACAAGGTAAGCACACAGATAGGTAAATATATAATTGCATATTTTGGTGAACATTATGCACAGCAAAGACAGGGCATGGTGTGAAAGATTTAATGGGGGAATTTGTTTAGATAGTGATCAAAGAAATTCTCTTTTGTGAAATGATGTTTTCGAAAGTGAGACATGAAGGCGAGAAGAAGGCCATCATAAAATGTGTGCCTACAAGTGGGAAGAGGGAGCCTGCCCTAAAGAGAAGACAGCGTGTGTGAAGACCCCAAGATAGGAAGGAGTATGACATGTGCAAAGAAATGGAAGGAGGCCAGTGGGTGGGGCCGAGCCAACACAGGAAAGGACCAGAGAGGTAAGAAGGGAAAGGGAGGCAGGACCAAGCTCAGTTAGTGGTTTACAGGCCCTGATGAAGACTAGTTGTTCATCCCTGGGGTAATCAGAACACACCTAGGGTATTGTGCTCCAAGCTGAATGCTGAAACAACAATCATGATCGCCGATAATTATTAAGTGCCTACTGTGTGCCAGGCACTGTAGCAAGCACCTTATAGTTGACCTCATTTAAACTTCATATCCCTCCAAGCCATATGCTATTTTAAATAAATATATAAATATGCAGGTTTCCCATTTTACACATATGGAAACTGAGGTTTGAGAGAGATTAGGTAGCTTGTCTAAGGTTGCGTAGCTGCTCCAGAGTGGAGGTGGGACATGAGTCTGAGATAATCAAGGGCCATAGTCATACCCTCTGAAGAATCCTTGGGGGAACTGGGAAAGTTTACTCTAATCTGCAAGAAGAGAAATCTCCCTGAAGTCACAACTGTCCTCCTTGAAACTGTAAATCTATCATGGGGAAGAGAGATTTTTTGTACCCTGGTGTCACAAGGATCTGAGTTATCACCAATGAGAGGACATCGTAAACAAGCAGATTTGACACCCACGCTGGGAAACAAACACACAAAATAATTATCATAAACAGATTTATCCAGAGATGGAGAAGCCACATCAGGGTTTATGACTGATGAAAGGATTCCTGCCGTCAGAGCTGGGGCAGCCCAGGTTGGGTAACCATGAGACAAAGGGACTCAAGCATCAGATTTGGGTTGGACCTGATAGCTTTTAAGTGCTCCCAGCCCTGAGATGGGGAAACAGGCTTTGTACATGGCTGTGGCTTCTCCAGCCAGTTGGCAGAAGCTGTCTTCCTAGAGCTGTATTAATAACATCTTCATTGACACTGAATGCACAAACAACATTTTCCATTTAAACTACATTCATTGCTGGCCTCCCGGGAATCACTGGTGAGACTGGAGTGCTGGCTAAACAGAAAAGGGCTGAACTGGCGGTGCAAGCAATTACTCCTCACAAAGGGGTATCAGCAAGACCCCGGAGTGGGAACACTGTCTGGAATTTGCTGGTCTACGATGCAGTTCTAGCGGGGGCTAAAGATAGGTAACCTAAAAGTGCCTGGTACCTCTGAGCAGATCTCTGTAGGCTCAGAGATTTCTTAGGATTTGGAAACGTGGGGCATACAGGACCCAGGCTCTGGTAGCCCAAGGGGCACAAATGGGAAAAAAAATATTCAAGTTAATCGCAGCTCTGCCTTATAAAAATCCTTGAACTCAGCCCAGGAGGTCAGCAAGGCTTGTAATTGCCATTCCCATGTTGCAGGCACCTATTTGTGCTTTTGTCCTTAACCAACATATTAAAACGAAGGTGGATGAGTGGTGGAATGATCTGAGGGTTTGCTCTGTACCAGGTACTGTGGGAAGCACTCTGTTATGTCATCTCATTTAATCCTCACGATGACTTCCCAGTTTATGGTTGAAGACGGAGATATTGAGTAACTTTTCTCAAATTCACACAACCACAGTATGGCAGGACTGGTATTCAAACCTACCCACATCTGACTTGTTTTTGACTACTACAACCCACACATGAATGAATGAATGAGGGGCAGCTTCAAGAAAAATTATGAATCTAATAAACCTGAACCATTAGGCTGGGATTAAAAAAATAAAAAATAATGAAAAAGAGAAAATTATTTCCAATAAAAGCAAGGCTGATGAAAGCAAAAAGATCTGGGCACATAATTTTTTGCACTAAGATCCCTAAGCACTAAGGTGAAGTGTTAAGAAAAGCAGATGAGTTACCCAGACCTTGTGCCCACTGCAGGAGGAAGGTGAACTCACCTGGAGAGAGTGGCCTCCTGCCCCCAAGCTCTGAGCGTGCCAGGGTCAGTTCTGGTCGGGGTGAGCGTCTCTAAGCAAGGTCCCAGCTACAGAGATGAGTGAGGCCCAGGCTTAGAATCCTATTTCTGCCCATTTAGTCTATTTAACAGCCCTTCAAAATGGTTTCATTCTGGATATGAAGTGTGTTATTTCTTTTCTAGCAATGATCTTAGGAATGTTTTAAACTCAATAACAGAAAATTATTTATTATTGTTTGGAAAGCAGAGTTGGTGTAGGTTGGCCAACATACACACGCACCCATGGGGCAAACCCTAGGGCAACAGTAGGTGCAGGAGCTCCACATCCGTGCTGCTCAGCCTCGCCCTGGGTAGAGAACCAAGAGTCAATTGTCCTATGGCGGAAATGATCTAGCTTTAACTGCCCACATAAAATCTAGTCCCTGGTTTCAAATTTGTTCAGTTGATTTCAAAATAGGACTTAATTGCCCTGTCGTGGCTCTTGTCAGCAATACACACCATCGCCTATATTTCTGTTCTAATAAGATGGCCTCTGGCTCGTATATAATATTGTGGTTCTTTCATCTTGCTAGAGAAATATGATTTAAATAGCTCAAACAATTACAACTTGCTCTGTTTTCTGTAGAAAGAAAACTGAGAGTTAGGGGAGGAAGTTAATATTCCAAGTTCATCTACATTGTAAGTGATGAAGTTGAGTTTCATACCCAGGTATGCTGGACTCCAAATCTGTTTCCACTGCACCGCACTGTTTCTCTAATGAGGACAATTAATAGCCTGCTCTTAATAAGGTGCAGCCATGGTTATGACCCAGGGTTCTCCACTGAGGCTCACACTTTCCATGTTATTTCAAAGATATGGAAAACCAAAGCATTAAACTTCACACCAAAGCTTACAGTCTGTGCTGCTTTAACCTTAGGCAAGATCTCTACTAAAACATCAGGCCAATGTCTTACGTACTCTATCTTCTTTTCTTTGCATTTATTGTTATTATTGTATTTCCAACAAAGGATGAAATCTGTCCCTTTAAGAGTCAAGACCCCATATTTTCTTGTAGATTTGCCCTGGCAACACTGAGATCCTAACATCTGATTAAATATGAATGTGGAGGTGGGTTGCTTACTCGCTTGTGATCCTTTCCCTGGAAACCCCCATTACTATAATAAAACATGGCTAAAGCAGGCTGGAAGTAGGGCCAGCCATTAGCTATTAATTCTTAATAGACTGGCAGATTATAATGATACTTGGATGATGAAAATGGATGGGTAGACAAGATCCTGTCTATACCTAAGATTCGAACTAAATGAAAGCAAAGAAGCTGAAATGATGCCATAGGAGACATTAGATACCTCAGAGACATGTGGTTGTCCATTTTTACTAAGCCCAGACAGATCCCCAACCATGCCTGATGGGCTCTCTGTGCTCACCGTCTATGACCCAAAGCACCAGCCTTAAACAGCCTTTGGTGCTGTTATCAAACTCTTCTGTAGGCACATGCCTGAAGCTTTTGTCTGCCTCTGTCTTTCCTTGAAGCTCCTGTTATTTCATTCTTGGGCTGAGAACCAAGCCTCAAACCACTTTCTACCCACTGTAGAAGGATACTAAAGTTACATTCTTATAAGTACCAGAGAGGAGACAACCCAGAGGCTAGTCTGGGAAATCGGTTTCATCCTAAGTGCAATATTTAATGCATTGTGCTAGCTGCTTAGAAGGTCATGTTGAAGACTGTGAAGCTACGTCCAAGCCCAAGGGGAAAGAAGCAGTCATTGGTTAGTGATGTTTTCCACAGACACAGGGAGTAGGAGTGAGAGCAAGTCTAATATTTGTCGCATCTGAGAGAAATTCTCTCTTTCTAACATGGACAAGAATTTCCCATCCATGCAATTAGATCAACTGCCTATGGCAAAGCTGTGAAAAAGACAAAGTCACGAGTAAACCAAGCCCTGGGACTATTCCCAAAAAAATAGAGGGAGGAGGAGGAGGAGGAGGAGTCCATTGAAGAAAAAAGACTATGGGCAGGACTTGGAGGAATTAACCTTGAGATGCAGCCTCATGAAGATCCATACGGCTCCTGGCCACACTTCAATGCCATGACATGGTGTCACCAATATCATCTCATCCCTGGTCAGGACTGGGACATGGAAACTTGAGTCTATTCTGAACATCTGGCTCCCAGCGTGGAGCTCCTGTCCTGCTGTCTTCTTACACACGTGCCTAACATAGCTCTGCAGTGACAGTCCATGCCCTCATCAGATCTGACTTATCTAAGAACCTCGAAAATGCTCTCCAGTGCCGCTTTGTTCTCCAATATTGGCACAGTGGTTAATGTCCCTTCGTGTTTCTCTATTTCAGTCCTCTCACTCTGCAAAGGAGAAGACTGAGATATAGGAACGACAAGAGATTTTGCAGAGACCACTCAGAGGTATGGTGACAGAAGAGCTATAATGCTGACCTCTTGACTCCTAGTTCCAGGCTCTCTCAGTGTGGTGTGCTCTGCTTCCAGGACCAGCTCCAGACAGCAATGCCCTATTTCAGGGTAACATTTGGTATTCAGGACATGCTGTACATATTCTCACTCTCATAACAATAGTGGGGGCCCCTAAGCAAAGACCTAAGATATATACCTTAGAGAGACCCTGGCACATCTGGGGGACCACTGGAAACAACCACCATGCTTTAAATTTCATACAGTCCAAGAACTCACAAAGGAGGGCCCAGGCCAGAACTCTGAAGTTAAGAACTAGTGTCTATAAGCCATCAGGAATAAAAACTGCCTCTCCATCCCTCAGCTGGCCCACCTTAAAGCACATGAAAAGGACACTCCAAACTGTGTGTGTTTATTCATTTGATGTATTATCCCTAGATGACATGTGAAGGCATTTAATTGTTTTCAAAATTCCCTGTTTTTCTGAGTCTTCCCTGAGTGAGCAAGAATTAGGACTGTCCTTCTTGACCAAGTATTCACCACTCCACTCCCAAGTATCTAGAACGCAGCCAGGCATGTGGCTGGTGTCTACAAATGCTGTGTGAGTGAGAGTCCATGGGTATGAATGTTTGGGAAGATGTGTAGTTTAGATAGATGAAGGGGAAGAGACCTGAGCCTGGATATAATCTGGGATTTGTTCAGAAAGAGATCACAGGAAGCCTGTGGCATTGTACTGACACTGCACCATGAAGATGCACAACTTTCAAAGGCTGTAGAGTGTCATGGGAAAGAGACTGGATGCAGGAGCCAGTTGGCCTGTGTTCCAATCCCACCTTTAACACAAGCTCCGGCAAGTGACTTCACCTCCTACCGTTCAGCTTCCTTGTCTGCATGTATATATGGAGACAATGATAGTGCCTACCTCATAAAGTCATTGCAAGGATTTACTGAGTTAATGTATGAAGTCTTCAGAATAGTTCTTGAATTCTCTAGGCAGGCTGCAAGGGAATATTTAAAAAGCCTAAAGGAAAGTGAAAAAGGAGTTGATAATGCAGCAATAGAGATTACTTACTGGCTCCTCAGCATCTAGTCTGCATTTGTGGGTAACAGTCCTAATTTGACTTTGGAGATCTGGCTGTCCACCACTGTCAGTCTTCGAGGTTTGGGAGGAGCAGGGCACGAACGCAAGACCCAAGGTATCTTATTTCCAGGTGGCAGTCCATAGTGGCACATGTCTTAAGTCTATCTGATCATGGAAATTCTCCAGACTATGTGACTATGACTGCCCAGGACTCTTTTCCCTTGGAGGTAAAGCTGGAAGGAGCTGATAGCAGCCACTTTACAAGAGGAGGTGAGTCTGTCTGGGAATGGGAGCAATGGAGAAAACAGTTATTCAAATCGAGAGGCCAAAAAAAAAAAAAAATCTCGATGACATCATTTAACCCCCCATAAAGAGCCACATCTGAAGGCTGATTACTCATAGAGTTTTCAGTTACATGAGCCAATAAATTCCCTTTTTGCTTAAGCCAGTTTGGATTGGGTTTTCTGTGACTTACAGCTGAAAAAGTCTTTAGTTACACATACCGATGAGTTTGAGAGTTTGGCTTTGGAGACCACTTTGAAGAGCGACTGCCAAACCTAACACCTTGGAGGGGTTAATAACTAATCAAGGCTTTGGACACTTTATTCAAGTCCTGAGACAGGCTGTTTCTTCCTATGGGAAAGCAGGGATGATAAAACCTACTTTGGGGTTGCTGTAAGAATTAAATGATATCATACATAGAAAATGGCTAACCCAGTGGCCTCCACAGTTTGAGGTATCAGTGAATATCCCGCAGAGAGTCCGAAATGTGGAATATTTACTTAAGAACTCATGTGAAAATACACTGTAATTTGGATTGTATTTATTTCAAGAAGATCTTTAAGTGACAGGTGAACAGAAGAGTATGCTGCAACTAGAGTGGACTTGATGAAGGGTGCTCGTTTTGAATAAATGCAAATTGTTTTTCTTCTAAGAGAGCAGCAAAGTAATACTGAAATATGCTGAATTTGTCAAGTTTTATATTCCAAAGCAGTGTTTCCCAATTTTCCCAGGGATAAAAATTGGGTGGTATACTGGTTCATAATACAGGTTCCTGAGACCCACCTCAGACTTGGTCAGTTGGAATATCTAGGGATGAACCTGAGAATGTGTGTTTTATAACCATTCTGCAATGTAAATTTGGGGAAAATGTTTGTAATATCCAAAACGCCTCACACATACGATGTAACTTTTCTTCCCACTATAGTTTTGATTAGCTAGAGTTGGTGTCACCATATTAGACGTTAGGAAAACACAAGAGACTTGAGCAACTTGGTTAGTGTGAGAAAATATTTTAGAGGAGGCAAAATTCTCTGTAATTCCAGGGATGGAAACTCATAAGCTCCAACCTTTGAATTGCTTCCCAGAGTCTCCAGAAAGAAGTGGTGGGAAACACATCATGTCCAAAGTTGCTCATTGCTATGATACCTAAATTTTAAAAACTGGAAAACACTCTTGAGCTGGATACAAATGCACTGCCCACATAGCTTTTTAGGGATCTGTAAGACAGCCCTCAACTATCTGCCCTCTCTGGGAATTTCCTGGCCCGAAGAAGACTACTTTGTCTGAGGTTACAGCCTAAATGTGCTGGTGTCAAGGCCCTGTCTTCCTGCTCCAACTTGAAACTATTCTGCAAGACTATCCCAGCTTCAAAGTTCTTGCTGGGGTAGGCTAAGGCCTTCATTGCAACTGCATGGCAGCTCGACTCCTCCTCCCAACCTCCACTCTCTGCCTCTGACTTCCACAGGTGTCCAGCCTCAGGGGCCTTCTCTAATAGACCTGCTGGCTCGGCTCCATCTCAGTGCCCAATTCCCTCTGAACCTGACCCAAGACAACCAGCTATTTCTAGAAATGGGGGACTAGTGAAATGTATTAATGTCCAGCCACTGGGTGGAAGACTTTGCTGCTATTCCAACATTATATATGATGACTCTGAAGAAAATAGAAATAATATCTAAATGATAAAAAATAGCTGATGAAAGCAGACTGCAAAATTCCATGCAGGCCATAATTACTATTATGTAAAAATTATCCACAGGGGTAGGGCTGGAAGGAATGCACAAAAACTAAAGAGTTGTTTGTGATGGAGAGGGAAGGTGGGTTATCTGTGATATTTTTTTTGACATGTTTAAAGTTATTATGATGACATAACTTTCATAGCAGACAGCAAAGTACACTGAATAATAAATCAGATATTAATCTGATAAAGAAAAGTCTTAAAAAGGCCAGTAGCATCCTATCATTTAGAAAATACTTCTTGGGAGAGGAGAGTTAGATCAAATTCTTATTGCTGTATCCATCCTGTTGCTATGTTTCTCCCTCAAGGCTGAAAGAGCAGAGGCAGAATCTGGCTCAGGCAACCAAACAGGCAAGTGCAGCCTAGGATTGTGTGCCTTGTGGACCCCTTGCTCACCTTTAGGTTCCCAGCAACATTTCCCTTTCCGCATTTGCTTGCAAAGTCACTCTGACTTATCTATCAGAGCCTCAGTAATTGTCCTCATTCTAAAAAGCAAAGAGACTCAAGTTTCCAGCAGTTCTTTCCCTCAGTTCCTTGCCCCAGGGACAATTCTAAGTCTTTCTACACCGACAATCTAAGCAGACTGAGCCCCAATTGTTCACAGAGCTAGCTTATTTGTTAACTCATCCAGAATCCCGTCCTTCCCCTTCCTACCTCGCTTCTCCACCCGCTGCCGCTTCCCCACTCCTAGATAAGCTACTTCGCTCAAGCCTTGTCTCGGCATCTCCTTCTGGAGGGGAACCCAACCTCAGCCAAACACTGACCTCTCCCCTCCTGCATATCCCAACGGTGTTACTAAAATGATGCTCTCTGGGGTAGCAGACATTCACCTAAGGTTTACGGTGACAGCAAGGAGATGACAGTTGCACGGAACACCAGGTTGAATGTTAGTTTTTACTGACCCAACATTGCTTGGCTGCCCCTGACATGGGAATTTCTCAGTGGCCCGCTTTCTCTCCTGAGACCCTCTCCTAGTAGCCTCTTCTCAGCCTCTCTTCTCATTCTCAGTCTTCCTCACCTGTCTTCTCTTTCCTCTCTTCCTGCCCCCATCGACTCTTTTCTCCTATGTGACCTATGGAAATATAAAAACTTACCCCCACCCATTCAAGCTATGCCCAGGAAACCTAACTAAAGTAAACATACCCCTCTTTCCAAACCATCATCCTTGAGTTTCTTAAGCTAAAAAACAGTACTTATCCTTGAATTGAACACAATCACTTTAGTTTTATACAAACTTTTTTCTTCCTGTTTAACATCTTTAGAATTAGTATTTACCAGGCTTCTAGAAATGTTCCTTTCATTTAATTCAATTGCCAGTCTCTGACCCCAAGGCACAGCCACTCTCTTTCCTGAAAGCTTCTTTTCCACAAGGTGGATGAGGACTCATTCTCACCGAGCAGCTTCCCCCAGAAGACCCCTCGGAGTGACACTGCCCAGGTGATGCCCTCCCAGGTGGCACCCCCCACCGTCTCCCCAGGGAGTTGAGCTAAGCCAGGGAGAGGATCAAGAAGCGCTAAGAGAGTCACACTCTGGTAGGGCCGTTCCTCAAAAGATTAAACAAACAATTACTCCATGATCCAGAAATCCCACTTCTGAGTATATGCCCAAAAGAAATGGAAGCAGGGACAGCAACAGACATTTTCACAATCGTGTCTACAGCAGCAGTGTTCACAATAGCCCAGAGGTGGAAGCAACCGACATGTCCACTGATGGATGAATGGGTAAATGAAACGTGGTGTATACATGCAATGAAATACCATTCAGCCTTTAAAAAGGCAGAAAATTCTGACACATGCTACAACATGGATGAACCTTGAGGACACCATGCTGAGTGAAATAAGCCAGTCAGGAAAGGACAAATATTATATGATTCCTCTTATATAAATTACCCACGGTAGTCAAATTCAGAGACAGAGGGGTGGTTGCCAGGAGCTGGGGATTGGGGGATACGGAGGGGTGGGGAGTGACTGCTTCATTCGTGGGGAGTTTCAGTTTGGAAAGATGAAAAAGTTCCGGAGACAGATGGTGGTGACAGTTGCACAGCACCGTGAACGCACTTAACGCCACTGAACTGTGCACTTAAAAAAATGGTTCAAATGGTAAATTTCATGTTATGTATATTTGACCACAGTTTAAAAAATAAAAATGGGAAAAAAAAAAAAAGGAGGGAGGCACTGTCTCCTCTCCTGCTTCTGCTCCTCGCTTAGCTGGAGACCAAAAATAGACCCACAGCATTAGCATCGCGCGTGTCTTCTTGTTAATTGTCTTGTTTTAGATGCAGATGTTTTTCACTTACAGACAGTGTTTTGGGGGGAATAGGAATACAAAATGTGCTGGTTTGGCATTTCTGAACCCAGTAAAACTTTGATTAGTTTGAATGGCATCGCTCCTCCAGAGAGAAACATCAAACCCAGGAAAGCTGCGGCCCTTTTGTTTTCCACAAGCTTTAACCGAACAAGACCTCTTTTAAGCAGGAATGCCTGTGGAATCAGGCATCTTCTTTGTTCCCTGACATACTATTTTTTTTAATGCTTATTGGGGGTGTGAGTGTGGGGGTTTTTTATTTCTTTTTTTTTTTTTTCTGTTTTCTTTTTTTAAAATTTCTTTTTGCCAACATAAGGCGAAAAAGCAGAAAAATGGTCAAGTGAGCTAGTCATTGCTCCAGTCTTGGAAGGGATGAAGAGTGGGCCAGCTTTGCAGCCTCTTACCTAAAATACAAAGGAAAAGGAAAGACATCCCGGGGCTTGTCTGTTCATGGACTCTCTCTCTCTCACCTCTTGCTTTCCTTCTAGATCACTAGTCAGCTGACTGCACGTCAAAGGATGTGTCAACCAATCAGAGCCTCCCAAAAATTAAATTAGGGAGTACCCACCTTAGGAAAAAGTTGGGTTTCTAAAGTAGAGAGCTGTGATTTTGACTCTCTGAGCTCTATTGTTTACTAGCTGTGTGACTTTATTAATCCAGGAAGCTCCAGATTTGTCTTCTGTAAAATGGGAGTAATGATAGTATCTACTCCACAAGGGAGTCGTGAAGATTAAATTAGATAATAACTAGTAGCACGTAGCATGCACCAGGGCACACAAGAAGAGCACAATAATATTTAGCCCTTATGATATAAAGCTCATTTTATATTAGGAACCCCTGATTCTGAAAATGAAGGAAAAAGCATAAAAGTTGATCTCTTGAGGAACGGTTCTGGGAGCCTTACAGTTTGAAAAATCCAAGCATGCCCTTGGATAACACGACTCACTGGAAAGGCTACTAAAGAGATGTACCCTGGAATATAAGCGGGTATATCTTATTTTCAAAAGGCTTATCTCATCCTGGATGTTTGGCAATAGTGATTTTCCACACACAGGCAAGAATTTTATAGACTCCCCTTAATAGCAATGTACTAGGATCAGTAACAGTGACAATATATTGTTTCATGACTCCAAATTCAACTCTCCTTATAAGTACTGGAGTGAAATGCCAGCTAAGTGTGGACTTTACTGATTTAGCTGTGGAGGAAAGAAATTCTGCAGATCAGATCAATACAGCCAGTAAAAACAAACTGCAGAATCCCCATTTTCTGCCGGAGGTCTATAAGTGAGGGCATTAGATGAGGCACCTGAATTATTCCTGAGCACTTCATCTTGAGTAGCTAGAAATGGTACTTTAAAACCATTACAGGGAAAGACTATGATTTTAGGTCACCGTGATTAAATTAAATGTCCTGTACAAAAAGTTGTAGTTACATTTTTTTTTGCTCAAAAAATTAGATACCGTATGAGAATAGTTTTAATCAGTCAGAGTACTGGGACAAGCCTAAACCCCAAATTAATTCTTTCAATGATTTTTAGGAGCCACATGTCCTGTAAAAAGAAGATAAGAACTTAGAATATCAGTTTTTGGAGCAATTGGCAGCTGTATTTGAGAGCGTAATTATCCATGACTACTTTTAAAACTATTTTACCCTTATCATCTTTGTCATCACCATTATCATTATATTTTTACTAATAATAATACTTCAACATGATAACAGTTTTCCTGTTATCTGCCTAAGGAATTTGCCAGTTTGAAAATCAGCCATGTACAATTTCTAAAAAGAACGACAGTTATCACAAAGGTATCACAATGGTACTGATACATACTATTGATAAGGGTGTAAATTAGTGGCGATGTTGAAGGACAATTTAGTCGTGCCCATTATAATATAAAACCCACATTTGCTTCAACTCAAGAGTACAACTACTAAGTAACTTTCTGAGAAAAATACTCACAAATGTGTCCAAAAATGAAAATACCCCCTAAGTTTCAGTGAAGCATTGTGTGTGAGAGTGAAAATGTGGATATAATCTGAATATCCTTCATCTGGGTAATGGCTCAATAAACTGTGCTCATCCATAATGTTAAAAATTTTACAAGAATTAAGACAAAATAAATGTACTCAAATAGATATGAAATTATTCTATAATCATTGGTAAACTAGTATATGTTTAACAACCACCTCTCCAGGGGAAAAGCACTGATTGGTAGACTTTGCTGCTTTCCATGGTATAAATGTTCCCACCATGGCCAATTTCAGGCTACCAACGTGGTAACAATGGATGTGGAGTTGGAAAGTGATTCACAATTGCCTCTCACAGCTGGGGCTAGTCAGCTCCAGCATACCACTGTCAATACATTGTTAAGTGAATAAAGAAAGTAGCACGATGACATATGCAATGTAATATAGAACCAAGCCACACATTTATAAGCACTTTTACGTATATATGTGTATAAAAATTGATGAGTGGATCACCTCTGGGGCAAGAAGTAAGCCTACTAGTGGAAGGGATATTAAGTGGTGAATTTTGCTTTGTATAATTTGAAAAGTTTTAAACTGAAAATGTGTTAACTATGTAATTAAACTTAAAAGAATAATGACAATTACATATGCTATGTCCTAGCCATTGAGAAATTGATAAATTGGGCTGAGATAGGCTTAAATGCAGATATATTTACAAAGGGGGGGCTAGGTAGATAAATAGATAGATAGATAGATAGAGTTTGAGCGTCATGGAAACGCAGAGAGAGAAAGAGAGAAGTGTGGGAGTCCATGGGTGATAGATCAGACTTGTTCAGGTGGGTCTGGAGTGTGGTTAAGATCTAAGATAAGAGATAGAAGAAGGAGGGAGGGTGGGAGATGGGGAAGGGAAGCAACTCTGGTTGGAACTAAGGCAAAAGCAAGGTCAGGAGCCTCTTTTTAGGTCACCCCTGTAAATAAGGGAGGACAAGGGAAGAGAGGGCAGGGAGCAGCAGCAGATCATGATGCACCTGGGCAGGTGAGTACAGTGGATGCTATGGGGCATGGTCTGCTGTCTCTCACTGAGCCTTCTAGGCCCGAAATAGTAGTAAGGGATGTAATCACAAAAATACTTAAAAATTCCTATCGCAGGACTGGATCATGAATTGGATGGGGTGGGGATGAAGAAATAAAGGTGTCGAAATGGCTTCCTGGGTTTCTGGCCCTCACCCCTGGCTGGGTGACAGCACCAGTCAGTGAGAAGGGGATTCTATATGGGAACCAGGCTGGGGGGCTGGGGCAGATGATAGTGATATTATTTTTCTAGAAGTTGGGTATTTGGTGGCCTTGAGACACCCAAAAGGGAAGGTCAACTGGGCAGTTTGGTATAGACAGAAATTCACTATTCTTTTTTTTTTTTTTTTTTTCTGTCAGAGAAATATCTGTCTATCTTCTTGTACCTGGAAATTAAAGTGATGGGAGATGAGTTTACCCAAGAAGGGAAAGAGCCTCAGACTGAGCCTTTAGCAATAACCACATTTAATGGCATATTCAGGAGAGGCAGGAAACGGAGGAAGAAAGGAAGCTTCCTGAGAGATAGAAAAACCGGGGAAATGTGGTGGCGCAGAAGCCAAGTGAAGACTATTTCACCAAAGAGAGACGGAATGCTCAGTGGAGTCGAATGCCAGGAATAGGTCAAGGAAGACAATGCAGGAAAAGGTCTATTGGAGTTCATGACGGGGAAGGTCATCACGACTCTTCCAGGAGTGCTGGGAACAGGAAGCAGATCAGCCTGGGCTGGGAAGTGGTGGGAGGTGAAAAACAAAATGGAGCCAGTAAGTGTGTCTGACTCTTCAGAGCAATTTGCCCGAGGGGGAAAGAAGCAGAGCTAAGGACAGAGGCTGAGAGGAAGAGGGTCCACTGAGGTCAGACTTTTGTTGTTGTTTTGTGTTTTTAATAGGAGAGCCCCGAAATTTTTTTAAATTCAATTGAGAATTTTCTGGTTCAGGATGGAGATGGGATTTAAAGACAGAGAAGGGATGAAAGGGTCAAAGGTCCTGGGTAGGGTGGGAGGGGCTGGGACCCAGCACACAGGTGGGGGAAGCTGCTCTACCGTGGAAGGCTGGGAGGCATCAGGGGGCCTGGCGGTGTGTTCTGTGACTGGACAGCAAGGGCAGCTGGGCTGACACTGCCGTTTCGTTGGCCAATCTGGAGCAGAAGTCATCTGTCAGCAGTCATCTGTCAGCAGTGAATGGTGAGAAGCAGAACACAAGGTTTGGGGACAGTGAGAAAGGTTTGAACTGGTCCTTGGGAAGAATGAGAGTGTGGGAAAACCCACTGTATGACTGCAGGGGAGTGACGGGTCCAGTCTGAGTGATGGGACACAGATTTGCATTGAAATCAACTTTCCCTGCTGTATGACCTTCTCCAATTTGGGGGATCCTGGAGCAGCATGAAAAAAAGAAATAGGTGGGTTAATTAGGTAGAAGAGCTTAGCTTAGCAGCTCCACTTCCCATCCACAGTGAGACCGGGGCATCATTGCTGCATCCAGGCCTCAGTTTCAGCATCTGCAAAAGGGGGATAATTGCACACAGCCTGCCACATTTTTGGACTATGAGGGAACCAGAAGAAACAGCAGAGGGGAAACAACTTGGAGCGGCATAAATGTACCGTGTGTGTCTTAAAGCACCAGGGCCTGGGCCACTGCTCGTGCCGCTGCAGCCCTAATAAATCTCAGCAGAAGGTAAGAAGGGTCAGTGGATAATGGAAACAGCTCAACGGACGTGACCCAATCTGCACCCGGGGCAGGAGAAATTCCCGGTAAGTGGTGTTCCGAGAAGTGTCTGACCTCACTCAAAGGCACCAGAGAAGGTGACTCCTCAGAAATATGGGGGAGGATGTCAGTGGACCCTCAGCCAAGTCCTACAGTGGGTTTGAGAAGGAAGTCTGGGAGTCTATGCCAGGGAGGAAGGTGACTCTTAGAATCCGTGTTTCCACTCCCAGTGAGCTGAGGTGGGGTCCTAGTGTCTGCCCAAGTTCCCTCTAAACTAGGGGAACCTGGCGTGCTATACAGAATACCTAGGACCAATGTGTGGCATGCATCACAATTATTACACTGATTAATACCTCCCATGAAATGCCTAGAATCTTCCTCCCTAACCTGATCTATCCTGGATGAATGTTCAAGCCATACCCAATAGGGAAGGGTGATTTATAACTGGTTGGTTACCCTCTACCCCCAACACACACACACACACACACACACACACACACACACATACACACGCAGTGGCTCCCTTTCTGTTCTTCTAACATATTGTAATCTTTTCTACCTCTGGCCTTTAAATTTGCTGGAATGTCTGCCCAGAATGTTCTTCCTCTATGTTTTCTTAGGACTCGCTCATTTTATCCTCTGGGCCACAGCCAAAATGTGTGACATTTCACACACTGTTGGGGTAGTATGCAGTATTGGACTAAACCCCAAATTTGACATGTCTTGAATATTGTACCAGGGAGTTAGGACATCATCCTGAAGGCAATGGGGAACATTCGCCAAATTTTTCAGCAGAGGAGAAATTTGATTGAATCAGAGCTTTAGATAAATCATTTTTGTGGTGTTTTCTTAGGATGAATTTTCAAGGGGACAAGACTGAAGGGCAGGAAACCAACTAGGAGTCCATGGTAAAAGTTGAGATGAGCTATAAAGATGGTCAAGGAGAGTGACAGAAAACCGATGGAAACAAGACTTGCAAGTCAATAAGTGAGTGAACACATATAAATACACACATGCATTTGTGTACATACCTCGAACACAGAACATCCTCAGATGTAAACCCAGATGGAAAAGAGGTACAAGAAGCTTGTGTGTGACAACGCACCCGGTGGGTTTTTTGTGTTTTAGGTCCACTAAACACCATGTGGAAGCAATGCAGAAAGAAATGCCATCAGTTCATTTCTTTAATCTACAGATGAAGTTAGGTTTGCATCTGAAAATCAGCTCCTTATTGATCTTAACCTTGTTAATATTCATGAGGCTCTATCAAGAGGTAGGAGATTTTAACACAGTGGCCCCCACACTCTAAATCAATTCTCATTGATTTCAATCGGCTTCCTCCATCCAAGAATTGATGTCAGCCCCTCCCATGAAAAGCTCCTCCCAAGGTCCTTTGAAACGCAGGTGGTGTAAGGAGCTGGTGGGTCCCTTCCTGCCATTGTCTGGACTTCGGGTGCACTCAGAGTAGAGAGAGATGGTGTTTGGGCAGCTCCTGCTTCTTTTCGGGGAATTTGGACTTGGCTGCCTCCTAAATCTATTCATCCACAAAGCCACCTTCCCCTCAATCCTCGCCCAGGGGAAGAAAGAAAGAGCCCTTGTCACCTTCAGGCACATGTCAATTTCAGGACAAAGCTGATTTTTCCATAAGGTTAAATACTGCCTGTCCTTAGAGGCCTCTAACAGGCTGGAGTGACAACCCACTCAGTCCTCAAATATAATTAAGTCGAATACAGAGCAGGAGCCCCAGCCAGACCCACCGAGACTCCAGCTTGGAGCTCTGTCTTCTCCCTGATCTGCTCAAGGACCAGCCCTGAAGGCTGAGCCACTCCTCACAGCAAAGGTTTCTTGTGAGGGTCTGGAAACCTAGTGCAGGTGACTTTCTTTTATTTTTATTATATTTTTCTCTGCTTTATATTTTATATATATTATTATATTTTTCTCTTATTTTGTTAATGAAAATATCTGTCTCATGTATCAGGAAAATATCCAAATGATGTGCTATAAGACACCATTAGCTCCTGATTGTGCCCCAAAGAAGGAGAGTTATAACCGATCACGGAAAACCCTGTGAGCGCTAAACTCAATCGATGATGTGACTTTCCTTTTGGTGCACATTGTGGGACATCCCAGAGGTCCCAGGGCAAAGTGGGAGCTGCAACTCCACTCCGTCTCCCTCTGTTCAATGGCTGCTCGGATCAGTCAAACATTGACAGTGGTGTTGCAAAGCCGTTCATGCCTTCATTGTCTCAACACTTTATCACCTCTGCTCTGAGCTGCTTTCAGTACCTCATCCACTCCTTCCTTCTTCCCAAAACACACACACACACACACACACACACACACACACGTATGCACACAGCCTGGCCCTAACCACCCACGATGATGGAGAGAAAGATATACTGATCTGAGTCAGGCCCATCCCACTATGGAAACCACACTTATGACCTTCCCATTCTTTTATTCAACACATTTACTTACTGGGGACCTACTATATGTCAGGGACTGTTCTGAGGGCTGGGATTCAGTGGGGAACAAGAAGAAAGAATCTGAGCTTGTGGTGAACAGACACTAGGGTGACCCCATGACCCCCACCTCCTGGTTTTCATGTCCTGTTCCATCCCTTCCACATGGGGGTGAATGGGACCTATGACTTGCTTTCAACCTACTGAATACTGCCAGGGTAATGGGATGCCACACTCATGGTTTGATGCATATGATGCCAATGTCATCTTGCTGAGAGATTCTCACTTGGTTTGTGCCCTACGGAGAGGGCCAGGTGGTGAGAAATTGAGGGCAGCCTCTGGCCGCCAACCAGCAAGAAAGTGAATTTTGCCAACAGCTACATAAATAGATTCTTCCCCGGTGGAGCCTCAGATGAAACTTCAGCCCTGGCTGATGCCTTGATTGCAGCCTTGTGGAGGACCCAGCTAAACACTCTTCCCACACTCTGGACCCACACAAACTATGAAATAATGTGGGTATTGTTCTAAGCCACTAATTTGTGGTAATTTGATACATAACAGTACATGTAGTTCACACTGTTGTAGAAATATTATCATTTCGTGGTCAAAATATCAGGCCCACCTAGAATCAGCTGCACTCAAACTCCACTTATTTAGAGAGTGTGGCAGGTACTAAGCATTGACTTTATATTTTCTAATCTTTCTCAAAGCCCTGTGCAGTAGCTATTATTATTATCCCCATTTTGAGCCTGACTAGACTGAATTACGAAAACATTAAATAGCTTTCCCAATGTGCTGCAGCTTAGCTGTGGCTGAGCTATCAACCTGAGTCTATCTAACTCCAAAGATGCTCTTAAACACTGAGTACGTCAGGGTGCTAAAGCCACCCTGCAGAGTGTGTGGCCCAGATTTGTTATTCTTCCATTTGTTCATCCAACATTTACTGAGAATCTGCTTTGTGCCAAATGCATATTAAACCTCAGAAATATAATACAAAGACGGATAAGACAGCACCTTTCACTGAGTCCCACTGCAGATTATCAGCCTGTACATAGCTTGTGGCCAAGGGCACATCTGTGCAGTTTGCTTTTGTATCTCTACTACAGACCGCACAGGTGGCTGGAACTTAGGAGATGCCCCCCTTTTTTAATTAGTGGCTCTGCATATTGTTGATGGATAACCTCCTTTGCCCCTGATCTTGGTGGTGGCAGCTGCTTCTTTAACTCCATGAAGTGATCCCTAAATACTCACTCACTTTCACACCTCCATACCTTTACCTGTGACCCCCTCTCCACCTGGAATGCCCCTCTGCTCCTTCTTCTGCTGCCTGCAACTCCTGCTAACCCTTCAAAGCCCTGGAATGTTATCTCTGTTCCGCAGCTATTCCTTCCTCTCCAGCACGATTAATTATGCCCTGGTCACTCTTTCCCCAGCGACTTTACACCTTTCGATTACAGCATTTAACATATTCTATTTGGTTATTTGTCTTTGAATTTCTTTCTTCCACCAGGCTGAGAGTACCTTTGTAAATCCAGCTCCCAACTCAGCACAGAGTAGCAGTTCAACAAATGCTGAATGAACTGAATTTACTCACTCATTTCACAAATATTTATTAATCGCATTCTGTACGCCAGGAATTTTTCTAGCTTTGGGGAATCAGCCATGAAGAAAACAGGCAAAAAAAAAAGTCCCAGCCCTTGTGGAGCTTATATTGTATTGATTCCACTTGAAACGTCTGCTTCTGTTGGATCTCTTTGGCCACGTTTTAATTAATTTCCTTTGCACTGTCTTTCAATTTGATGCCAAGCCCTGGCTACGTGACTTGGGATTTATCTCGGGAAGCCAGTTTGTGCAAACATCTCTCCAGGCCCTGGGAAATCCTGGAGAAGCCCGAAAAGTGAGAAGACCATGTTGTTAACAGACACACCAGTGCGGATCTGTCCAAATGAAGTTGTCTTCTCAGAAGTGGCCCCTGTGGGAAGCCATGCTCCTTCTCAGTACAGCTGCCAATGTTTCAACTATTTTTGGACTCCTATTTTGGAGCTGTAGGTGGAATTTGTGGCACATTTGTGAACAGACTCAATGGGTGGAAATGTCCCTTTCAGAGCTTCATTTGCCACTAGATAATGCCTGGAAATGTTTTGTAGAAAAGGCAGGTGATGAGCTTCCCAATTTGGCTATGTAAGAGCAAGAAGAAGAAAAGGAAGAATGCCAGGTGCAGGTACCTCTATTATGTGGTGACCCCATCTCTTTGTCCTGTATTTATGTGCTATACAGGCCACACTCTGGCCAATATCCTGATTGGTAACATTGCTTCCCTGGTTAGGTGTGAGGATGGTGGTGGGGAGATGGGAAAGGGATTAAAAACCCTTCTCACTTCCACCGAGGAGAGGTAGAAGATTTGGCACATTGCAAGCTTGTTGGGTTTAACAAACATACTCCTAGTCTTGGGAAGACAGCAGCTCCATGGCCCCATCTGGGGAGATGGCTAGAACATCAAGGAAGGTCTCTCTCCAACACTTTACCATTAAACCTTTGTATTTTTCCCAGACCAGCAATATGAAGAGTTCAGACATTATTTCTAAAACCCCCAGAAGTAGATCAGAAAAGAGCAATAATTAAGTTCCCTCTTGGAGTGGAAATTTTCCCCACCACTATTTAGACATAGTGTTCAAACTGAAGGCAAAGACATCAAGTCGTTAAAAGGTAATCTCCAAGTGGTAGAGTTATGGTTTCTTTACATTTTCTTTTATATGTTTACCAGTGATTTCCAAAATATACATAATGATAAGAAAAACTTCATTAAAAACAATATTCTAATTAATACATTGTCCAATGGACTTAATATCAGAAGCCCTATGTTAGACTTTGGTTCAAGCCCCTATCTTGACCTTGAGCATTTGTTCCTCTGTCACTTCTTTTCTATGTGACCTTGTACATGTGGTTTAATACTCTCTTCCCAATTCATTTTCCTCATCCGTAAATTAGAAATTATAATAGTGTCTATTGTTATAATAACCTATGGGTTATTATGAGGATTAAGTTAGGTAATACATGAAATGCAGTTAGCACAATATCTATTGGTAAATTCATAATAAAGGTCACCTATTATTATTCTTTAATAATGTTCAAAATAATATTGTTAAAACCACAATCCGAAGGGCCCAAAATTGTGCAACCACCATAAATATAATTACAATAATGCAACAGGATTATCTAATGTAGGGGAAGAATTCTCAGATACTTTAGAGATAATATCAACAGGGTTTCAAGCTATTAGGTTTTGAGAATTATCCATGTTGATATATGTAGACTTAGTTTGTTATGTTCATGCAAACTAAGCTCAACAATTTAGTCTACTCTGCTATATAATATTTTGTTGTGTGACTACAGCACCATTTATTTATTCATTCCCCACTGGTTGTCATGGAAGGTGTATTCAACTTCCCTTATTCGAAAGCAGCAAGCACTACCATAAGTATGTTTGTGCACATGTATGAGGGGTGTTGAGGGTGAATACCTAGCAATAGAAGTGCTAGGTCATGAAGTGTGCACATCTTCAATTGTATTCATTGTTGCTAAATGATTTCCTACCACTTAAAATCATGCCAGCAGGAAGAGTTTCTCTTTCTCCATACATTCAGCAAAAGTCCGCATCATATAATGGGTGGGAAATGCTGTCTCATTTTAACGTGCATATCTATGACTTCTTAATTTTTCCCTATATGGTTGTGTGCTATTTGGTTTTCATATTCTGTTCTGCCTTCATTCGTATGTGTCCTATGTCCATTTTTTCGAGTGGAATATTGGCCTTTCCATTATTGATTTATAGGAGTGCTTTATATATTCCAGATAATAACCTTTTGACAGTTATCTGTAGAGACGTGTGTTGTTGTATGAAAGCCTTTATTTCATTGAGTCAAATTTGTTAATCTTACACTTTACTATTTGTGCTTTTTGTTTACTTTTTAAAAAAATAACTTCTCTATCCCAAGATCATAAAGATATTCTCATAAATTTCCTTCTAAAAGTTCTATTATTATTTTGTGACTTATTCCTTCTAGATTCCACGTTTGTGTATGGTCTAAAGTAGAGATGAGATGATCTTTTATTCTATAAGAACATCCATTCCCCCCACAACGTTGATAGACTAAAACATTCCCTCTCACCACCTCTGGCCAAGCCGCTGCGGTCTTTTACAAGTTTCCATGTGTGTTTCAGGGCTCTTTCTGCTCTGTTTATTCTGTTCTTTGATTTACTTGTCTATCTCTGGACCAAATTTACACTGCTTTAATTCCCGTATCTTTGAAATATTATAAATCTTGCTGTATGGAAGAGTAAGACTGGTCCTTCTTCACAAGCATCTCAGCTACCCCTGGCCTTTGGTTCTTCCATGAAAATCTTAGGATCAGTTTTGCCAAGTTCCACCAAAACAAACCAACAAACAAAAGCTGTTTGGGTTTTCATTAAATTTGGTTGCTTCACATTAGATACATTTTTCATCAGAGGACGACATGTGCCTTTAGGAAAAAGGAAGCAAAGGAGGCCTTAGGGCACCTGTGAGTTTTAGGACATTTGAGCCAGGAGGGTTTTTTGGTTATTTTTCATTTTTGTTTTTTCCCTCTTTTTTTTTTTTTTTTTTTTTTTTTAGGATTTTTGTGCTTCCTCAGCACATAATACACTCTTGAATACTGAAGGGAAAGGACAGCTCATCAAAGACAGGCTTCAGATATTCCTAAATTCACAAGCCAAGCTACTACCACGACTCAAGTCACCAAGTCTCACCATCACCTACCCAAGCTGGAACTGAGGCTGATGCGGTCCCCCTTGGGCATGTGCACACTTCTGCTACTTGCCGCTGGACTCCAGCTGCAGGGCCAGCACCTCCTGGGGCCCCAGCCCAGGCTTGACTCTCAGCATGGCACCTCCCAGCCAAACTGCTGGATCCCACTGCTCATGCCTGGACCTTGCCCTGGTTCACATCCTTACCTGCCCCTACTCCCATTAATGCGCTAATGCTCTCCCTGAAGCATCAGCCTGCCAAGAGCCTCATCACGATGTGGCCAGACTGGCATTCTGACCATCTGGTCATGACACCTCTCCAGAGATGCTGGCTGCGACTTCTCAGAGGTGCATTGCCTGATATAGTAGCCATTAGCCATACAGGTCATTTAAATTTATATATTAATAAATTAAAATTTTAAAAAATACACAATAAAAATTCAGCTCCCTGGTCACATCAGCCGTGTTTCAAGAGCTCAATTGCTCCATAGCCACGTGCATCTACCATCTTAGATCCACTTCTGCCTTCGCCGAGGGTCCGACTGTATGGTGCTGACAGGGTCTCACGGCATCATCTGGTTCCCCAAGGGGTCATAGCCAAATAGCTTATGTGACACCCAGGGCTTCTGACATTACAGCCCCTGCTTCCCTTTCTTCCCATTCTCCCATCCCAAATATGTTAAAATTAGGATATTCACTCAGTCTCCCTCAAGAGTCTTTGACTTCCTGACTCTGAGGTTGGGCTCAGGTGTCCTATGGCCAAGGACACCTTTCCTTCTCCAGCATATTTCTACCCCAATCATCTTCTCCCTTCAAGGCTCTGCTCAAACATCGTCTCAGCTCTAACATCTCCTTCTCCCCATTCTTCTTCTCAGAGCATCCAAAGCCCACCCCCTGCTTCCCTATTGCACTTGGACATTATGTCTTCTTGTTAATACATCCTTTCATTAAACTAAATTTGCCTAGGGCAGAGCCTCTATCCCTAGAGCCTAGCTCAGTGCCTGGCACCTAGAAAGTGCATAATTATGGCATCTACAAACATCTCCACATTACTCTGATGCCTTCCAGCACTGCTTGCCCTATACTTAACCTTGGCCTGCCCTCCACTTTTCTACTCACTACCCCACATTTAATTACCTTTTCATCAGACGTGCAAAACGTTCTGCTTGGCTCTCTGTGTAGTTTAAAGTGTTTGTGTAAACAGCAGAGAGATCCTGTTAATTATAAAGACTTCCTCACATTCATTGCAGCCAGTTCCGGTCTCCCCTGATTGTAAAGGAGATAGGACCAGCCACTCGGAGACAGGAAGGGATTTATTGAAAGGGACAACAGCAGCCCCGAAGAGATAGAGCAATATAGACACTTGGCTCTTTCCCGTAGGAGAGACGCAGAAGGACGAGGAAAGATGGAGAAAAAGAGAGAACAGGAAGAAGAGCAAAGAGAGACATAGAACAGAGACCACTAGAGAGAGACAGCAGAGATAGAGCAAAGGCAGATTAGAGAGAGGACAAGAGAGACTTAGAGACAGAGGCAGAGTCAGAGGAGGACCAAGAAATGCAGCACCAGAGCCATGAGTGGTGGGTGGAAACATTCAAACTGCTGCCTCCCTCACGCTACACAGCATGCGTGCTCTGGTTCACTACATAGCACATTGGCATTACAAATTGGAAATGTGGGCATGCAGAACGTTAGAACAGCCATCAAAAGAATAAATGGAAACCAAACTCAACAACTGAACTTCAGCCACTGGGATCTTGAAAGCCAGCGTGATCAACCCTGAGTGTCGTTCACATTGACCTAATTCTGCCTTGCTGAAAAGACCCAGAAGGAAAAGCTTAGATATACAGAACACGTTCTGCCCTGGGAGCTACGGTTCCTCTGGAGAGCCCTAAGCTGGAATTCTCAGCAAGAATTCGCATCTCTACTGTGGGTAGCACCAATCTGAGCCATTGGTGGAACAAGCAAAGTAGAACTAAAGCTCTTTTCCCTAAACATGTAATAAACAGAGTTTGAAATGTGTCAGGTATAATGATGTTTGATCACTGAAGAGAGTGACCAAGACTTTTTAATGATAGCAAGAAGCTCTGCTATTGAATCACTTAAAATGCTTTACCTTGTCTCTTTCCAGATGTCCCAAGAGTCTACTCCCAAGTCCCATCAGCTCGATCAAGAATCTGGACAACTTGCTTTCTCATCCACTCGTTCATTCACACACATTTGTCAAATGCCTCCTGTGACTCAGCTTCCCACAGGGTGCTATAGTGGCAAATGCAACAAACATTGCTTACAGCTAGGGAGTTAAGCATAGAGTGTGGACAAGCAGACATTAAACAAAAAACCATACAAATGTGTATCACACTAAAAGCATAGATAGCCACAATAAGTTAAGAGAGCATGGTGTCCCAAAAGAATTGAAAGCAGGCACCCAAATACTTGTGCATGAATGTTTATAGCTACACTATTCACAATAGCCAAAAGGTAGAAACAACCCAAGTGTCCATCAGTCAATGAATGAATAAACAAATTATGGTATCTACATACAGTAACATATTATTCAGCCTTAAAAAGGAATGAAGTGATTACACATGCTACAACATGGAGGAACCTCAAAAACATTATGCTAAGTCAAAGAAGCCAGACACAGAAGATCAAATATTATAGGATTCCACTTGTATGAAATGTCCAGAATAGGTCAATCCATAAAGACAGGGCACAGATGAGTGGTTGCCCTGGGCTGGGGGGCAATGATCAATGGAGAGTATCTGCTTAATGGGTAGGGTGCTTCCTTTTGGGGTAATGAAAATGTTTTGGAACGAGATAGAGGTGGTGGTTGTACAATATTGTGAATATACTAAATGCCACTGAATTATTCACTTCAATGGCTTATTTAATTTTATGTGATGTGAACTTTGCTTCATTAAAAAATAGTGTGGCTCCAAAAAATGGCATATTATGGGATGGCTTAGTTTAAATGAAGACCCAAGGAAAGACAACTCTGAGGGAGTGGCAAGCACATGCAACATGAAGGATGAGTAGAAGTTAGGAAAGGGAAGGGTGGAGGGTGGAAGGCTCCAGACAGACTGAATTATATCCATGAAAGCAATCAGGTGAGAGAGATCTTGGCACTTCTGAGAACAGGGAGAAAGCTGGGTGGCTGGAGTGAAGAGAACAGATTAAACTGTGGCTTGAGATGAGACTGAGAAGTAGGCAGGATCGAATCTTCATAGGGATTTTTTTTTTCATTTCAAAATTTTTTTTATTTCAGAATATTACTGGGGTACAAATGTTTTGGTTACATAAATTGCTTTAGTACTGTTTGAGTCAAAGTTATAAGTGTGTCCATCATCCAGATAATGTGCATTGTACCCATTAGATGTGAATTTACCCATCCCCTCCTCCCTCTTCTCACCTGCTGCATTTCCAATGAATGTTATTTCCATATGTGCACATAAGTGTTGATCAATTACTTCCAACTTAGTGGTGAGTACATGTGGTGTTTATATTTCCATTCTTGTGATACTTCACTTAGAATAATGGGCTCCAGCTCCATCCAGGTTAATACAACAGGTATTAGCTCACCATTTTTTATGGCTGAGTAGTACTCCTTTATAAGCATTTTGATGTGAGTTTTTTCTTTTTTTTTGCCTTTTTTTTTTTTTAGCATTGTTGGACATTGCAAAGAGAACTGACATGATCTGATTTGCATTTGAAGATCAATCTGGCTGCTTTGGGAGGGATGGGTTAGAGGTAAATAGAAGTGATATCAAGACAAATGATTAGAGTCTTTCTTCCTCTTCCTCCACTTCTTCTTCTTCCTCCTCCTCCTTCTCTCTCTCTCTCTCTCTCTCTCTCTGCTCCCAAGAGAACTCTAGAACTCAGGAAGCTAGAGACTTCAGAGGGAAAAAGCAACTTCTTCAGATCTTGAGTCTAAATTCAAGATTCAAGGATCCAAGAAAACAAACATGTTAAACAGAAATAACAAGGTTAGTTCAGAAACCATCCCCAGTTTCCAAAATTCCACTGGAGGCCCTAGCCAATGCAACAAAGTATGAAAACAAAAGAGGTATAATAATGGAAAGCAAGAGTCAAATTTATCATTATTTGTTGATAATATGGTTACATATATAGAAAATTCATGAAAATCTATAGACATATATTAATATAATTAAGAAAATTCATCAAATCTGTTAGAAACAAAAAAATACTATATTTATATACCAACAGACAAATAGAAAATAAATTAGGAAAAATATAGTATTTACAATTACAACCAACAATTAGATATCTAGCATGAAACTTACAAAGATATGGAAATGTTTATGGAGAAAATTACAAATGGCTATTGGAGGACATAAAAGAATAACTGTTCACAACCAGCCTGGATGACATAGACAGATACCATCTCTACAAAACAATTTTTAAAAATTAGGCAGGTGTGGTAGTGTGTGCCTATAATCCTAACTACTCAGGAGGCTGAGGCAGGAGGATTACTTGAGCCTGGGGAATTCAAGGCTTCATTGAGCTGGGATCATGCCACCACACTCCAGCGTGGATACGGAGACCCAGTCTCAAAATTAAAAAATTAAAAAAGAATAACTGAATAAATGGAGACATGTATCCTTGGAAGACTCAATATCACAAAGATATCTCCACCTTGATTATTCATTCAAAACAATTACAACCAACAGCCCAAATGTTAATTTATTATGAATCTTAATAAATCAACTCTTAAATTACCATGACAATTTGGAATAAAAAGAAGAATGAAAGAGGACTAGTTCCATCAAATATTAGGATTTATCCTGGTGCTTTATTGATATTTAATGTAGTCTTAGTACAGTGATGAATTAATTGATTAATGAATAGCACTAGACCCACACATAACATAGCACTAGACCCATACATAGAAGGGGACTTGGTATACAGCAGAGGTGGCATTAAAAATCATTAAAATGATGTAAAGCTCGATCAGTGGGGCCAAGTTGGCAACAGTGAGGTTATCTAGATGGGAGAAAGGAACTTTGAATCCCTGTCCCTCACCATCCATCAAAAATAATTCCAGTAAAAAGTAAATTTGTTACAACTTATACAAAGAAAATATGTCCTACTTGTTTTCTGAGCCCTTACAAATCTGAAAAACTTCTCTCTTTCTCTTTTTTTTTTTTTAAATCTTGTTTTTATATATGAACAGAATCTGGGATGAGTTTAGAATTCTTAGATCCCAGCTTTTTACTCTCAAAATTCCATATTTTTTCTAACATTTCTTGTAGTGGAAAAGAAATCTGGAACTAGATGGGTTTCTCGTTCTTCCTAGTTAGCGACCCCTTCTCCTTTTTTATGTTTGCCAGATTCTTTCTTCCTTTTTAAGCTTAAAAAGAAATTGCCAATATATCGTAGGTGTTTCTTTGTATCCATTAATGCTCTATCATGCACTATGGGCTTTCGAAGGAATCAACAATTTTTTGGTGCAGAAAAATTTCTTCTTCTATATCCCTGACTTCTGCTTCCTTCTTTTCCTTCTGGGATCTTTTCAGAGACTGATTAGCTCTGTTCTATCTCTGTCCTTGTCTCCCGTTCCTAGCAGGTTCTTTCTTATCACCACCGTGTTTCCTACCTTTTCCTCTCCATTCCAGGCAATCCTGATTGGTTTGTACTCGATATCACTTATTTGACTCTTGTTTCAGGGTTTATAAAATAATCCTGAATTCAGTCTTTACATTCCTCTCCCTTATGTCATTTAGCTTTCTTTTTTCAACTGCCTACTTTTGGCCATCTCTCTTTCTGTTTAAATCTTATTATCCCATTTCTCATCTCTGGTTTCACAGAACTCCTAATTTCTTAAAATTAGAAGAAGATGTTCTTGACACTGTCCTTTTTTTGTATTATGGCCTTTGCACATCGCACGCATTTTCTCAATATTTTATCATCAGGAATCTTCCGTAGAGCTGGCATAGGAGCTGTTGGGGTTGTTCACCTTTCAGTGGTGACCTGTGTACACAGGGCTGGTGTTTTTCCATAAATATTTTGAGTAAATTGTCTTTGCTTCCCCTCCTGGTTCCCCTTGGTTGTTCTTGGCTTCTTAGATCTGAAACTGGAGGATTTCTCTGCTGTAAATTTACAACACTCTCATTGTGACTGAGCAGCCAGAGGGGAGTTGGGAGGAAGCCTGAGCTGCAAGTGGCACTCACAGGAATATTTATCTCTGCAGCAATTATTTCCAGGCACGGCGAAGCTGTTGTTCCCAGCTCAATGTTTTGTATCCACTTTGTGTTTGGCACAGCCTCTGCTCCAGTATAAACCTTGGCGAGGTCCAGGCTCCTTCCTGGTGCTATGGCTCGACACATAAAGGAAATGCCCCTACAACCCTGAAAGGGTTTTCTTTGATGTAGCAGCTCCGTGACTCTTGGGTCTTCCCACTGCCACTGGTTTCAGAAGCTTCTGATCTTTGCTAGTGTGGGCCACAGAGTCCGGGCACCGAGCACAGCAGCCTCTCTCGCCTCCAGCACATTCTACTCCAAATTGGGAAAGCTTAATGATGCCCCCAGGGTATCCTCTAAATTCCTTCTTAATGCACAAGTCCTGGTCATTTTGATCTCTTTCTTCTCCAGGTGGACACCTTTCTAATCCTGGACGCTCAAAGTGCTGCTGTGACAAAATGATTCTGATCCGTGAAGCCCAGATTCTGAGGTCATCATCTGCCACATGGCTACCCAGGCCCCCAGTCCTTACCCCTCCAGATAAGTGCAGGAGCTCCTACATTTTATTCCAGATGATAATGCTCTTTCTCAGAAAGGAATCATAAGGTGAACCCTTGGTGTTTTCCTCAGTTTGATGTCTTCTGTGCTACATCCACCAAAACTTTTGCAAAATTTCCCATAATTTTATTGGGCCATTCCCTAGCTTTGAGTTCTTCCCTGCCGACTCCATACCTTTGTTATTTCTTTAACAGGGACGTGGCTAGAGATGGAATGGAGAGTTCAAAAAGAGTTTAAGAGGAGATAGGCGTCTGTGCTCACACTGATGTCAAATCCAAACATCTGGGAGTTAGGTTTACTTGATACACCTTGCTGTACTTCTGCCTGTGCCTTATCTGTTAAAAGGTACCCATATTTGCAGGGAGGGATCTATCCATGCACGGCACACGGTCCAAGTCAACAATATTCAGTGTTTTCAGATGAACACATATAAGAGTGCCCTCCTCTCAGTATGTAGACTTATCAAACAAACACAAAAGAGCTACCAAACTTAGAAAAAAAATCCCATTTGGACCCTACTGAGGCAAATATTTTTTTTTCCTTTTTTACTGTAAATGTAGCCAGCATATGAAACAAGTGCTTCTGTATTTAAAAGTAAACAGAGAAATACATGAATGATGGATTTTACTTGACTTAAAGGCTATTAAAATGTGTGCCAAACTAAAATCTAAGGTAACAAATTATTGAAGATCTTTACTCTCCTCTTATGGTGTTTCTTTGTTAGCAGGTAGAGAGATCAGAGATAGAGTTAAACTAACCTACATTGTTTTTGTGGTTTAAAATTGTTCCACAATAAGCAAGCATATATAACTTTAATAAATACAAAACAGAGAGAAAAGCAGAAATGAGGGATCTTATTTCATGCCTAACAGAGTGACCCTATTGCTGATAACATAAAGAGGAGACCTGTTTTCATTTATGTCAAGGCAATTTTATCCTCCCTCCCTTCCTGTAGTGTCCTGGCAACATGGAAAAAGAAATTTGGGAACAGGTGGAAGAGTCTGTTATGAATCTTTCGTCAATTTGATCAGGAACCTAGAGAAACAGTCAATCTTAACAGAGAAGTAATGAATTCATGTATAAAACCCACACAAAGCAGCAGAGCGATCTCCACAAGTGGCAGAACCACACCAAGGGATGTGCTGTTTGCTGTCTGAACTAGTTTTCATCTTTCTTTTGGCTCTCACCTCCCATTAGATATATTGAATATAGAGGTATAGGAACTTATTCTAGGAAAAAGCAATACATTACAGAATGAAGACAGTAAAAAATATCTGATGGGGTTGTCATTCATGTGACCAGTAAAACATGGTTATTTTTGTGCATGTACTAGGATGTGGGACAGTGGTGAAAGTCTTGCATTTTTAATTTTTCTAATGTAGGAATATGACATTAGAGCGTCTCCAAGAAGCATGCATGTCATTATATTCTATCCTGATGTTTTGATGGTTTGAAAAAATTGATTCTTCCTCCTCCTGGACCAAAATAAGCGATCATCAGAATGGTAGTTTAGTTTCTGCTGAAACATTAGAGTTTCTCATTTGGGCTTCATTTAAAACCCTCCTTCCGTTAGAAAGTGTCTGCCCCTGTGCTGTTAGGAAAAATGCGATCATCCCTTTTCATCTTTCGTGGACCAGGCTGTGGGAAGCCAGTGCTCAGAAGAAGCAGGCCCTGTCCACCTCCCATCATGCAAACAGCTCTAGCGACGATTATTTATTTACAACAGCTAATACAATTGGTAGTAACGACTTCATAGGCAACCTCTAAGTGCAGGCAAGATGAAAAATTTACTAAATTGGAGAATAAAAATGCATAAGAAAATGTACAGAATCAATATTTCATGGCCTTTGCTTTACCTAGCTGTTCACAAATCTATTTCCGAGCTCGCATTAAAATTTAAAGCAACGTCATGCGACAAGTTCAAGCCCTGGATTATTTCACGTTAGTTTAGCTTTAGAGGAGTTTTGTTGTTGCTTGTTTCATAAAGTCATGAGGATCAAAGGAGGGGGAGCATTTAGGAAACCATTTAGCCAGGAGACTCTGTTTTTACTTTTCTTCGGACGGGAAGACAAAATTGTGTCTGACACACATACAAAGGTTGGTTCAGTCATTCTGCCTCTGAAGGGTGGGAAACCTGCAGCCTCTAGGCCACATGTGGCCCTCCAGATCCCCGAGTGTGGCCCCTCGACCGAATCCAAACTTCAAATTTGGATTCAGTCAAACGGCCACAGTCAAGGATCCGCAAGGCCACCTGGGAAATGACACCATAGGAGAAAACATCTAGAGAAACAGAGATTGATGTAATATTGATACTTGAGGCAGAACACTTCTTCATGGTATAAATTTTGAGTAAATGCCAATAGAAAAACAGCAATTAATAGCTCCCTTCTCAATGCTTTAACAATATCCTAAAGAGATATTGAGATAAAGGGATAGATAGTTCATAAAATCTACAAAACATTATAGCTATTACAGCCATACCCAATGTTTTTTCTAGTATTTTGTTTTGTTGTGGCCAGTACACAAAGAATTTGGAGTTTATATAGTATCCATCATTTCAATGATTTACCATTATTCTAAGGTCCCTAAACTGTTTTAATTGATTACTTTGTTGAGGCATGGGTTTGGATTGCACATGGGCTACAACTGAAATGAGAGAAAGAAGTAAAATTCTGTCGCTAGAGAGAAAGACATTTTAACTGCCCAGAAACTGCTTCTCGGTGAAGGTTTGTTCTACACAGAGTGTTATTTAAGTATGTGAAGATTTGTGAAGGTTCTGTGTCGATGTCAAGGGATTATTTTACATATAGATGCTTTGCATAGTACAGAGAATCCCAAATTTGTCTAGTGCACAGATGAGTATATCACTAAGCAAAAGCACAAGGTGGCTAACACCCTTTATGTTTTGGTCTTAAATTATTTCTAATCCCTCATGGTTCAAAAATATTACTTATATTGTTTTAGTGTCCTCCTCCCATTTTTATTGTCTTTTAATCATGTCTGAAAACAGAGGTTTTAAGAAAGGCTAGAAATCCGTTCAAAGATTTAGAATGAAAAGTATCAATACAATAATCCCAATGCAATTTTTGTTGCTAATCATGTGTGCTTCAATTTAAAGCTCAGACCAATGTCATAATTAAAAGGTGAGTGGCAGGGCTGGTAAGGCTACTACAAAAGCAGCAGAAGTGCCTTTTGAGGCATTTTGCCTTTGTATATTTGAGTTATTGCCCAAGTGGGTTTATAGCATGTGAGGGAAGGGCAGCAGACATTTGAGGGAGTTCCTTACTAAAGATCCTTCTTTTCTTAGCAAAATAGGAAACAACTGCATCTGCAAGTGGAGAAGGTGAAGAGAAGGTTTTCTAAAGCCTTGCTTCCTAAAGTACAGTCCTTGGACCAGCAGCTCTGCAGAAACTGGGGCCAGTTCGAAATGCAGACTTGTCTGCCCAGCCCAGACCTCTGAATCAGAATCTTCTTTTTTTTTTCCCCCTTTATCTACTTAACAGAGGAATAATTTATATACAATAAATTGCATCCATTTAATGTGTAAAATCTGATGAATTTCTCTAGCTGTCTACATCCATGAAACCACCATGGCAATCAAAACCCGGAAATGTTCCATCACCCCAAATGATGCTTTGCCTCTCTGCACACTCCTTCCTTCCCTCTGCCCTGGCCCAGGTAATCATTGATCTGCTCTCTGTCACTATAGATTGGTTTACATTTTCCATAAATGGAATCATATAATATGCTGTCCCTTGGGCCTGGTTTCTTTTGCTCAGAGTAATGCTTTTGAGATTCACCCATGTTGTTGGGTGTATCTGTAGTTCATTTATTTTTATTGCTGGGTAATATTCCATTTTGTGCACATGTTACCTTTTGTTTCTGCATTCGTCAGTTGATGAGAGCTATTTGGATTGCTTCCAGATTTTGACTACTATGAACAAAGCTGCTATAAATATTCACACTGGAGTCTTTGTGAGGATATATTTCCATTACTTTTGGGTACACATCTGGAAGTGGGATGGATGGATCATATCCTATGTGTATGTTTAACGTTGTAAGAAACTTCCAAACAGTTTTCCAAAGCAGTCTTACCATTCTACATCTCCACTAGCAATGTATGTGAATTCAAATTGAACCACATCCTCAACAACACTTGGTATTATTAGTTACTTTCATCTCAGTTATTCCAGTGGTTGACAGTGATACCTCATTGGGGTTATAATTTGCATTTTACTCCTGGCTAATGATGTTGAAAGAATCTGCATTTTAACAAGATCCTCAAGTCCTTTACATACACAGTAAAGTTTGGGATGCATTATAGTAAAGAACTTGAGCAGACGGAGAAGGCTGGGCATAAGTGGATGGTGGAGGGGATGTAACAGCCAGAAACCATGGTAAGCTCAGTGATGGGTAATGACCATGCATCAGTAGTGACTCCAATCCACATGTTTGGTCACTTTCTTCAGCAGCATAAGAATAGACTTGCCATGTTGTAGTCATCTATAATTTATTATTTGTTTCTTAGGCTAGCATTTTTCTTCTTAGTTTGGAAAACAGAAATAGTTTAGAGAAAAAGAAAACTAAAATTTCCCATAAATCCATCCTGTATACATAATCATTTTTAGCTATAGTTGCAATGCTGTATTCATTTCGTATTGCTGCTGTAACCATTTACCATACACTAATTTATCCTTCTGTTCTAGAGGTCAGAGTCTAAAAATGGATCTTATTGGACTAAAGTCAAGGTGTTGGCAAGGCTGAGTTCCTTCTGGAGGGTACAGGGAAAAATCCCTTTCTTTACTTTTCCAGCTTCTAGAAGGTTGCCCACAGTCCTTGGCTCACAACCCCTTCCAGCAGTGACAGGACTCCAACCTCTGCATCCTTCTCAGCCATTCCTCCTCCTCTGACTCTCCTACTTCCCTCTTTTGTGTATAAAGACTCCTGCGATTACATCGGGCCCCCAGGATAATCCACAATAATACACTCAACTCAAGATTCAGAAATACATCACATCTGCAAAGACCCTTTTGTCATGCGGTAACATATTGCCATATGGTAACATATTCACAATTTCCCGGGATTAGGGCCATGTCAATCTTTGGGGGATCATTATTCTGCTTAACACAGATGCATTTCCTTCCAGGCATTTTTCTTACATGGCAGGGTTTAAATATATATGTGTAAAGACAGAATTTTTTGCAAATCCTCCCTCCCTTTCCTTGTTGGGAGAAAGGCCATTTTCATGGGTGGAGAAGAAGCTTGAAGAAGCTGAGAGAAGATCAGTTAATCCACATGATAATAAGGTTAATAATGGTTAACATTTATTCAGTTCTTAAACCAAACAATGTTCCATATAATTCATATTAATCATGAAAAGCAGCCTGCGAGACTGTGTCACTATTATCATCCCCCATTTACAGGGGTGGAACTGAGGCACAGAGTGACTAAGAAACTCACCCAAGATTATACAGCTAGGCAGCCACAGAGCCAGGCTGCAAACCCAGGCTTTGTGGCTCAAGTGTTCATTTTATTAATATCATATGCTGGCCTAGACATGGAGATAAGTGAAAGAAAAAAAAAAAAAAAGATAGAGACGAGGAAAAGATGGAGGAGTTTAGCCAGAGAGTGGAAAGTGGTATGAACAGAGAAACTCATGAATTAGGATATTTGGGGATATTTTAGATGCAGAAAGAGAGAGGAGAGAGGGGGATAATTTAGACAGCTACTGGACGATATTGGACTTCGGGAGAAAGCTACTGAAAAGGGATTTTCAGGAATTTTTCCCATATGACGATCCCTGAAACTCCCTCCCTGGTATCCAAAAGGAACCACTGTAAAGGCTCACACTGCTTGTCAGGACATCTGAAGTTAGTGGAATCTTTGCCTCGTGTTTCCTAGTCTTTGCTGTTTTGCTGCGGTGAGCCTGGGGCTGCGAGAGAGGAGTTGTAGTTTAACTCAGGGATCTATACTAGCTATTGTCACTGCTGCTTTTGATTGGTTTCCTGCTTTTTGCCCCCCTTTTTTTAATGCCACATCATGAGCATTTTCCTGTAATAAAAATATTTTTCCAAAACGTGGCTTGAATGGCTGCCTGACGTTTGTCATCCGAATGCCCCATAACTGTTTGTGTAAGTGACAGTAATTGTGTGGGGCCGGGATGAATGGCCTCATTGAAGAGCTGAGCTGTCCTTGGGAAATGAGGCGGTGCGTGCACCCCCGCGCCTGGTTGAGACGGTCCTCCTCAGCTTTGTGGTGTCAGAAACAAGGTATTTCCTGAACAAGGTGTTTGCAAAGCAGCTATTGCCACGTAAAGATTACCGAGTGTTCTCTTCACCCTCTGGAAGGAAAAAATGGGCTTTTTCTCAGGGTCATGGTGTGAATCGTGGCCACATCATTAGGAAAGGCACAGCAACCATCTGCATGGGACTCATCCACACTGCAGGACAATTACGACGGCACTGACTCTATCAGGAAGGAAAAGTTGCCGAACAGTCTTCAAATCAGACACATTCTCAGAGACAGAAATAAGGTGACCTCATCATCCTTAATATTTTATCATCATTATTATTCCCCCTAATAATAATGGCACTGACTGAATGTGAGCTATTTGGCAAACATCTCATTGTGTGCCTTAAATAAATTCTCTTTTTTAATTTTCATAAGAAATCAAGTCATAGGACAAGTGTGTCGGAAGTTGGGCCCCAAGCTCAGGTCTAGTTGAGCCCAAATTCCCACGCCCTTGATCTTCCCTCCATATACAGTCACCTGGGTTCCAGTGGCACTATGTTAGGGCCTGATCTAAATGACATCCACACATAACTCATGCCATACCACAGGTCACGGCTCTGGACATTCTATAATTTTAATATAAATGATATAATATGTCCAGTGTTTCTCACCTCTTCCCACTGCAGCCCACCCAAACCTCCACTCCCGGGGGCTGCCTCTTTGCTGTCTGTGTCTCCCATGGAGGACCAGAGCCCTCCTTGGAGTTGAACAGCGGCTCATTGACCCTGCCACCTGGGCATCTGCTGCTAATCCTCCCCAGCCCCACTGGGCACTGTTAGATATCCAAGCCCAGCTGAACAAATCTGGGATCCCTCTATTCCCCCTGCATGGCAGAGAAAACCTTGAAGGGCAAGACCCCAGGCCAGGCCTCCTTAATCTCCCCCATTTTGTGTGTTGGAGTCCAGTGTCCTGCCCAGCCTGCCATTAGCTTTCTTGTACCACACCAACCACATCCACATTCCCCGCATTAACTCATGTTTGAGCCTATGAATACCTTCTCTGCCTTGGTGTTTAGAAATAGTTTGCAGGGAGAGAGATGGAGTAAGGCAAGCACTGGGCAGATAGAACATTAGGCATTCATTATAGGTAACATTTTAATAGTGCCCGCTTTATTTTCAAGTAAAAATCCTATTACTCATATGTTCTCTGGTTGCATGCATTTCAATATTTTTAATATTCAGAATTGACTATAAATTTAGTACTTTATTGCTAAATAAGGTAACTGATGCTAATTAAGAAGGTCTGAGTCTATTTTATCTGTATCATAAATAGGACAAGGAAAAAACTCTAATATCATTGCATTAGAAGTCGAGAGTGCCAAGATCTTAGGAAAAAGTGGTAATCACTTATTACTTATTATAATTCATTAAGCTCGTAGGAAATATTTAGATACTTAATTGGCATTTAACAAGATAGCTATAGAGAGTAAATGAGACATTAAATTCTCTTCTTAAATGCCCATTAGGTTTGCTTCAGAAATTAATTGATATCTAATTCATTTGCTATCAACTATTTTATCCTTTGCCAGCTGAGAAGTTCAACATATTAATGATAAATAGAGGCAGGATAAGGGGAACTTATATTTCCTGAGCTTGGTATCAGCCTCAAAGGTCCCTATGAGGATGGTGAACAGACAGCACGGGGTAGCCAGAAAACCTTTCAAGGAGAAGCAAGTGCAGTACTTGCACCTGCTCAAACTAAACTAAATGTGTGCTAATGACATCCAGGCATCACGGCGAATTAAATGGAGTAAGAAAGTTGGCTGTTTATAAATACCTGTGAGTCAGCCCTCAGAATGTGGAGGGGGTATGTTTTGTGTTGCTCTAGACAGTAGCAATGGACTAAAATAATAGTGAGGGGACAGGAAGAAAAGCTTCTCAGATCTGTATGCAACAAATGACTCGCTGTCCTAGCCTCTGGGGGTGGCTACTTTGGGGTTTGCCTCAGCTGCATAAAACTGTCCCCAACAGGGTACTCTCTTTCCAGAGTGGCCCACAACCAAAACTGCCAAAGTGCCACAGCTGAGGCCACTGAGGCAGTCACAAACATTGCTGATGTGATTACAGCTCAAGAAACTGCACAGAGATACACCATTTCATCCATCCAGAATCAAAGCCAATGCACCCTACCAACTGACACCCTAGGACCCAGCTGCAGGAAAAAGTTTTTTCCCATGAAAGCTACTTAATAAAATTGGAAGAGACCACTGTTCCACCAGTTGTGCAGAAATCAAAGTATAGACATAAAAACAAGAGCAAGAAAATATGATACCTCCAAAGGAACAAAATAATTTTCTAGTGACAGACCTCAAAGAAGAAGAAATTTATGCAATGCCTGAACGGAATTCAAAATAATGATTTTTAAGGAAACTCAGTGAGATACAAGAGAATATAGACAAATAATTCAATAAAAATAAGTAAAACAATTACCTGAACAAGAAAGTCAACAAAGAGATAGATATAATGAAAAGAAACAAACAGAAGTCTTAGAGATGAAGAATTCAACAAATGAAGTTTTAAAAAATGAGAGCTTTAATAACAAATATTCACACTATAGTATTACCAGAGGGAGAAGAGATGGAAAAAGTCACAAAAGGATATAAATAAATGGAAAAATATCTTGCATTCATGGATTAGAAGAATTAATATTGTTAAAATGTCCATATTACTCAAAGCAGTCTACGGAGTCAATGTAATCCTTATCAAAATACCAGTGGCATTCTTCACAGTAACAGAAAAACAGTCCTAAAATTTGTATGGAACTACAAAGGACCCCAAATAGCCAAAGCAATCTTGGGGAAGGAAAAAAAAAGTAAAATGGAGGCATCACACTGCCTGATTTAAAAACATACTACAAAGTTGTAAGAACCAAAACAGCACGATATTGGCATACAAACAGAAACATTCTGCAACAGAAGAGAGAATACAAAAATAAATCCACACATCTACAGCCAACTGATTTTCAGCAAAGGTGCCAGGAACACACACTGGGGAAAGGGCAGTCTTCAATAAACAGTGCTGGGGAAATTGAATATCCATAAGCAGAAGAATAAAATGGGACCCATATCTTTCGCCATATACTAACAGCAACTCAAAATGGATTAAAAATGTAAACATAAAATCCAAAACTATGAAATAACTAAAAGAAAACATAAGGGATATGCTTCATGATATTGGTCTGGGAAAGGATTTTTTGTCTAGGATTTCAAAAGCATAAGCAACACAAGCAAAAATAGACAAATGGGACTACATCAAACTAAAAAGTTTCTGCACAACAAAGAAAACAATCAACAAAGTGAAGAGATAACCTGAAGAGTGGTAGAAAATATATGTAAACTATGCATCCAGCAAAGGATTAATATCCAAAATATATAAAGAACTGAAACAACTCAATAGTAAAAAAAAAGTAATCAAAATTAAGAATGGAAAAAATACCTGAATAGACATCTCTCAAAATCATCAACAGGTATATAAAAAAATACTCAACATCACTAATCGATCAACACACTAATGTGCATACATGGGAAGTAATGTTCACAGAGTGTCAGGCAGGTGGGAGAGGAGATGAGGGGATGAGTAAATTCACATTTAACGTATGTGGTGTGCACTGTCTGGGGGTTGGGCACACTTGGAGCTCTGATTCAGATGGTGCAAAGGCAATATATGTAACCAAAGTGGTTGTGCCCCTGTAATACTCTAAAATAAAATAAATAAATACATAAATACCAAAAAAGAGATAATCAATGATATAAACAAATTTTAAATAAATAAATAAATAAATAATTTTAAAATTTAAATTAACAGAGTATGAGTAAAGCAGATTGTTCTCTATAATGTGGATGGGTCTCATTCAATCAGTTGAAGGCCTTAACAAAAGGAATAATCTCCCCTAAAGAAGAGAAAATTCTGCCAGCCAATTGGCTTTGGACTCGAATGCCACTCTTCCCTGGGTCTCCAACCTGCTGGCTTTGCCAGCTTCCATGATCACGTGAGCCAATTGCCTAAAATATCTCTCTCACCCACTCTCTCTCTCCATATATATTTTATATATATACATATGAAATATAACATATATATACTATGTTACTAATATACCCTCTAAAAAATATCTCTTAATGCCCTACCTCTGTGTCTTTTTTTTTTTTTTTTTTTCCTACAGCTTGTTGTCCTCTGGGAAGACAGGAATGACACCATTCACTGAGCTCCTAAATTCATAGTCCGTTCTACTCATGTGGTATTTTGCATTGACGAACATATAATGGGTTTTAGGTTTTATACGTTGCAGTTACTATTTTTATGTAGCTAAATTGAAAGTTCCTGGGAGGCAAAAAAAAAAAAAATGCCCCGTATACATGAACACCAGCTCTCAGCTGCTAACAAATCACCTGACTCGTTTAAGGGCTCTTTGAAAGTCTGAAGAGGGCTGGAAGGAGTTACTGCACCGTAGAAGAGGTGTCCAGGAGCTCATTTTTCCTTCTTGTACCAACTCCTGGAGGTCTTTTACAAAATGTATTCAAATCTCCTCAGTGATGGTATGTAGAAACCATGTGAAATCAACTACTCTCAACATTCCACCAATATAGTCTTGTCTACACACCAAGAAAGCAGCTGGAATTTCAGTCCGTTGAGCCAACTATATAGTAAGACAATCAAAGAACTGGCAGATTGTCTCAGTGGTCCATCTTCTGTCCTTCCACACCATTCTACATGGTCCTACACTACAGCACTTTGCATATACGGTGTTGTTTTTAGATACTTCATTGTGGGCAACAAAAGAGAATGATTTACTCATCTTTGGTTCTCAAACATGAGTGGATAGAAAGACCGCCTGTAGGATTCTACTGCTTCCCAGTACTCCTTCCTCAAATTCATCCCAGAATTCTGATTCACTGGGTGGGGAGTAAAGTCCTGAAATCTGCTCCTGGTCCACAGACCACCGAGAAACACTAAGGTAGAAAATCTGGGTTTCTCAACTAGATTCATTAACAAACTCAATGAACCTGAGCTAAAAGAGTTATAAGAATAACTAACTGACTTTTCCCTTAGTTCAAAGTTTATTTTCAATTGCTTTAATCCCCTGGACTCAAGGCTAGCTGGTCTTTGCTCGTTGGTTCAAAGCTTTCCTGAAATATGGTCGACTGACAAATTGTTGTTACCATCTGCAACATGAGAAGTGCATCGCTGCCTGCGCTCACAGGCTCAAGGAAAGAGGCTCTCAGACCCGGTTCCATTATATGAATCCAGATCTTTAGTCTTGGTTAAATAATCTAATTCTTATTGAATGTAAACAAAAATTATCAAAGATATATGAAGGAAGGCTAAGAAAACAGGAAACATCTAGGTCTTCCCTCACCTGAGAACATAAGAAGACAGCCTACTTACACAAATTCAGTTTTGTGATGCTTCTGCAACTGCTAACTGAAGTGCAGCTGGCCAATACTTTGTAAGAAACAAGCCGAAATCTCTCAGAACCGTGATCCAAGAATTCTCTGATTCTCCCAACCAAAAAGATGAGTCCCTGTGACAACCTCAACCAAACTAGAACCAAACTCAACTCTGCAGCTTACACAAAAGCTCAGCTTATTAAAATTCTGCCTTACTGTGTAAATTACAAAATCAGGCTTTTGAGATGCAGTGGAATTCATATCACATAGTGAAACAGACAGTGTGGGAATGATTCCCTGGAGGCGAGTATGCCGGGTAAGAAGCAGGGACCACAGCAAGACCGGCTCTCACGTTTTTCTGCTGCTCTGTTCATCCTCACTGCATCAGATTCTGTGTTATTTCCCCCTTTATCACATTCTAATCATGGCTTAAATGCCCTGATTCAAGAAAAGGTCCAAAGTCTATAGGAAGCCTCTTTAAGACAAAGCTGGAGACTAAACTTGTGTGGTTGATACATTCAAATTTAAAATAGAAAAGAGAGAGGAGGCTGTTCTTGCTGATACGAAAGGAGCATAAATGTTTCCCAAAGTGGGTTCAACTTAAGCAAAATTATAGTTGCTTGAAACTTTCCAGAACAGAATGAAATATTAGAGTCAGAAATAGGCACACAAGACAGGAAACCATAATAAGGACACAACACAAAGCAATAGGTTTGAACACATATGAATGGACATGGCTGTGTGCCAGTAAGCTTTATTTATACAACCAGATGGTGGGCTGGATTTGACCCTGGGGCCATAGTTTTCAACCCTGGTCTAGACTAATAACAATAGAATTTGTGATAATTATTTCTGCTGGAGGAAACAGAAAAAAGAGAGAGGAAAGAATGTTGATATTTATTAATAACCATTATGGGCAAGGCAGGGCCCAGTCTAAGTTGAGGTAAGAGAAGTGTCTAGAACACAAAATTTAAGAAGGTGCTCACCTCAGAACCTTGAACTCATGCAATCCTGGTGCCAGGCACTCAGATATGTTTAAATCGATGGCCTGATTTCACGCTCACAGCAACCATGTGGAATAGTTATCATTCATGCCACCACCTCCCCCTTTTACCGACTGAGGAATTTGAGATTCAGAAAGGTTAAATGACTTGCTCAAGGTCACCCATCTCAAAGTGGCCGAGTTAGAATTTTACTTCAACACCTGTGCTCTTTGCAATGATCATTTGTAGGCAACATGCAGGCAAAGAGCATTTTGCACAAGGAGCACAAAGCAAACAAAGACACAAAGTTGCAAAAATTCTTGGAATGTTTAGCTTTTTAACTAAAAACAATTTACAAGGTTTATACTTTGGTAAAAGGGGAGCTTTATTTCTCAGAAAGGGTAGCAGCCTCTTGGGCAGCCATTTCAACAAGCTGGAAAGCCCCTGGCCAGAAGCCAGGAACATGTGCTTCAGAGGAAGAGACAAAAGGAGCAGGGTTTTATACTGAGCAGGGTGGTCAAATATACATATTCAACAAGTTATAGGAGGAGTCCTGCATATTTATGAAAAGAGAAATCATGTGCATTTTCAATTGTGCTTTATCTCTCCCATCTCATCATGGCTGGGAGCTCAATTTTAAGGTGTTTCTGGATCCCCTTGGCCGAGAGGGTTCCATTTAGTTAGCAGAGGGCTTAGGATGTTATTTTTAGTTCACACGCTTCATCAAAGTCTATTAAGAAATGAATGAGCCATTGTCTGAATGCTTTAGGAATGTCAGTAATCTGCATAGATATCATGAGGCTGGTGAAGAAGGGCTCCGAATATGAAGATGAATCTTTGGACTGTAGGCAGCAGTGGGCACCAAAGAGCACCATCAGAACACCAAGGTATGGATCAGACTCTAAGAGCTTCTGCTGTGTCTCATGCCCTGATCCACATCATCTGGATTCTCATGGTACTCATGACCCAGGCCACAACTGTAGGAATCCTGGCTGTGTCTCCATGCATGGTCCCAGGGCCAACACATCTTTTTAGGACCCATTCCTTCACTTATTGATTAACTGATGTATTCTTGCCCTCAGTATCCACTGAGACCCTTCTTTGGCTCAGGCTTGATGCAACATGTAGGTGACTAGCGACAAGTACATACAGCTTCTACCCTCAAGGAGCTCACAGTCTAGCAAAAGATGCTGTGTAGTAGGCAGATGTTGCTAGAAGAACCAGCCCATCTTACCCCACCAGCCATCAGAACCAGCGGAGGGAAGAAAATGCCATCTTTCCCAAGAGTGTAATCCGATGCCAACAAAGACTAATCTCAGATGCTTTGCTAGATTATTACATAGTGCAGAGAGTTATGGCTAACAGTAGATAGCATAGACACTGAGGCCTCTGTGCCTGAGGGAACACAGTTTCTTTTAAATGCCAGTATTATTACATAATTTACATACAGTAAAATATGCAGATGTTAAGTGTATAGTTCAATGAGTTTTCTCAAATGAATACACCTGCATAACAAAAGGAGGGGTGGAGTTTCAAAGAGATAAGGAGTAAAACCGGAGGCAAGATGTAAAACTTCTGTTTGACGTAATAATGTACATTTTTGACACCACAGAATCAAAGGGCATCTGTGAATGTGAGAGGAAGCTGAGCCCCCATTGGAAGAAACAATGGAAATATATATATATATATATATATATATATATATATATATTTTTTTTTTTTTTTTTTTTTTTGAGACAGAGTCTCACTGTGTTGCCTGGGCTAGAGTGCCATGGCATCAGCCTAGCTCACAGGAACCTCAAACTCCTGGGCTCAAGCAATTCTTCTTCCTCAGCCTCCCGAGTAGCTGGGGCTACAGGCATGTGCCACCATGCCCGGCTAAGTTTTTTCTATATATTTTTAGCTGTCCAGATCATTTCTTTCATTTTTAGCAGAGATGGGGTCTCGCTCTTGCTCAGGCTGGTCTCAAATTCCTGACCTTGAGCCATCCTCCCCCCTCAGCCTCCCAGAGTGCTAGGATTACAGGTGTGAGCCACCGCGCCCGGCCTGGGAATACATTTTAAAGAAGTGGGATATCTAATTTTCTATTTTAAACCGTTCACGTTTTCTCATTGTACAACTCTTCCATTTTGCCAAATCTTCAGACATAGCTTCTAGCTCCACAAGGCCTTGTTGGAGTGAGTTTTGGTGAATGTGTGTGGCTCTATGTGTCTTTGCATAAGGGTATATACAAATAAAAGAGTTGAATTCCACATCTGGGTCACCATCCAGGTGTGAGACAGGGAGACAATCTCCACGTGCACAGCTGAGAACAAGAATCCAGTGAACTTTCTTTTGGGGTATTTGCCACAACTACAATCTCACATGTCTCTGTATACGCACTGCTTTAATTGCTCTCTGACCCACTGTCCAGGCTGGCTGCTCCGGAAGCAGATGCTAAGATGGAGTTGGGGTGTAAGATGTTTTTTAGGGAATAGGGGTCAACACTCGTGGGAGGTAAGACGAGGAAGAAAAACTGGGCAAAGGAAGATGTCAAAGTGGGATACAGGCCCCCAGAAGCCTCAGCCAATCCTACAGTAGCTCCAGAATGAATACTTGCTTATCCCCCACCCCATTCAGTGCCGGAGGTAGGCTGCCCCAGGCTGCATGGCCTTGGGTAGGGAAGCTCCCTGCAGCTGAGGCAGACCCTGAGCTGGACATTCTCTGCTGACCACACTCCCCTTCTTCCTTGGAAAAATGTGAATGGTTCATCTCTGTGTCTACCATTCCCACTATAGAGGATAAGCCAAAGAGAATAAAGACTGTGTCGGTTTTGCTCACCCCTGTATACCTAGCAGATCCTGGGACATCTACCAGGTCCTCAGAATAATTGTAGTTGAGTTAATTAATTACTCAAGGTATAAATTAATTATTTTTATCAGGGTGGTGGCTCCTCTCACCAAAAAAAAGGGAAAAGGGGTGCTAAATGACAAAAACTATAGATACCACAAAGATCTAGCAAAAGCCATGATAAAGAGACAGCCAGAGAAGAATGTGAGCATGAGAATAGTGCCCAGCTGTTGTGTGATTTAAAAGGCCCTTGAACACTTGATAAGCACATACACAGACACAAATACACAGATAGAAACACACAGAGAACAACAAACAAATACAGAGAGATGTGTTATGACTAAAGGGGTATATTCATTTCCTACAGCTGCCATAACAGCTTAACACAAACCTGGTGGCTTAAAACAACAACTTATTCTCTAACAGCTCTGGAGGCCAGGAGTGCAAAATCAAGGTGTCATTAGGGCCACACTCCCTCCATAATCTCTAGGGGAGAATCCTTCCTTTCCTCTCTCAGCTTCCAGTGGCCCTGGATCGTCCTTGGCTTGTGGCAGCATAACTCTGATCTCTACCCACATCTTTACGTTGGTTTCATCTCTGTGTGTCTCAAGTGTCCCTTCACTTTTCTTTAATAAGTGCACATGCATTGGATTTAGGGCCATCTCTGAATCCAGGATGAGCTCATCTTGAGATGCTTAGCTTAAGTACATCTGCAAAGACCCTTTTCCCAAATAAGGTCACATTCACAGGTTCTGGGGATTAGGATTTAGACATATATATTGGGGAGCCAATATTCAACCCACTACAGTGAGGGAAATATATGAAGCACATTGGACATGATACAACGGGAGAGGTTGGGACTATATTGTATTGGAGAGTCTATGTCCCAGCCAGAGCCATTCATGTTCTCTCTATGTGGACTTATTCAGAGTTTAGATATGGTCTATAGATGTCCAGTTTGGAACTTAAGGGCAATCCTGGATATTTCCATTCATAAGTGCTGCTTCATAGTTACATCAGAGTGAGTTCTTGAGATGTCACCTACAATTGCAAATTTTCATGCCTGATGTTCAGGTCAAAACTGACTTCACCATCTACTCTTTGCTTAGGAGAAACTGGGAGAGAGATTTTATCACATATGTAGACTAACAAATGTGTAAGTAGTTGGAGGCCATTCCAGTTCTGCACAAACCATCAATTTGACTCAAACAAACAAACAAAACCCAGTGGAATGGCCTGAACCTGGACTGCCTCTGTCGCTGCACCAGCAGAACTCAGTCCTAGAGCTGCTTTTTCTGGCCAAGTTCTGGGGGCCAGACCCTGGACCTTCAATACCAGCCTCAGTGCCCCCAAACAAAAATGAGATGTGAGAGGTCTAGTCTGACAGCCAAAAAACAGTGAGCTCCCGGGCCCCTCTGCCTCTTCTCCGTACACCTCTCAGTCTCACATCTCCTCATCTCCTTCTCCCTGAGTTTCTGTTTAGCAACGAGCAGTTGGCATCTTAATTTCTCTTCAAGAGAAGCCCTAGAAAGGTAAGTCAATCCGTACAGACTAGAGAAGAGGGAATAGGTTAACAATTCAGAGCTAGAGGAAGGTTTTAGTGGTTCTGCAAAAATCAGGAGAGGAGGTCACACTTTGGAGTGAACATGTCTTCAGACACATGAATCAAGCAAGACTCAAAAGTCCAGGGCAGGAGGAGGTTCATTAGCATTAAATAAAAATCCCATCTTGGGCTGAGGAGCCCGAACACTAAGTGATGACTCATCCGGTGGCAGGGGAGGCGTCAGTTCACACTGCCGCACACGACGACATCTGCAACCAGCCAGTGGCAGCTTTCCTCTGTGGCAAATTCACAGCCAGCGTACAGGGCGATAAAACGTCAGTGACAAATCCAGTGCAATCAGGTGGGAAATCCCCCCTGAGTAATAACACTTCCTCATCGCTCATTCCCGACTTGCCACCGCGTCGCACGCCTCGCGCAGAGAACTCAGCGCTCTGTGGCCTGCCACTGAGCCATGCACAGGTGAGCCTTTGAAAGTCTTTCTCCCAGAGCCCCGGGGCACTGAGAGGGTTAATCTTGTCATGTCAAGATTCTCCTCAGATGCCAGACCCACTCAGCATCAATTTGACACAGATTTCTTTGGGGGAATCTGGGTTAATCTTTCTGGGCGGGCTGTCCATCTGACAGACGGGAGACAGTTCTGGAGTCGGCCTGTACACCTCCTCCACGACTCTCCCCCTACCCTGTCTTGGAATTAAATATTTAAAAGGGCAATTAAATTGAAAAAAAAAATCTGATGTTTACAGACCCTCATAGGTAATTTATAAATGCTGCATTTCAGGTCTCATTTTGCTTAAAGAATTTAATTTGGAGAGAGGCTTCTTGGAGATGCCGGAGCTGTCCCGGATGCCCAGGAGAGATGAATCGAAAAATGCAAACAGCTTGACTGACATCAGTGGCTGGAGCAGTGATGGCTACCCACTTTCTAAGGGTTTCTTTGATCCTCTTTGCATATGTGTTTGCAAACTGCCTTATGCAAGCAATACTTCGCCCTCTGTGTCTGTTTTTATATCTGTGTGCTAAATGAGCTCGTGGAGGCATGAATACTTAAGGATCAAAAAGATCTAGACTAAATGTAATGTGATAGCCCTAATTGGGTCCTGGAAGAACAACAACAAAAAAATAGACAATAGTAGAAAAGCTGGTAGAATACAAATAAATTCTGGAGTTCAATTATTATTAATATACCGATGTTAATGTCTTAGTTTTGACAACAGTACTATAGTTATACAAGACGTTAACATTTGGCAAAATCGGAGAAAAGATATACATAAACTCTCAGTACTTTCTCTTGTTACTTTTCCATAAATCTAAAATTATTTTAAAATAAAAGGTATATTTAAAAATGCTAGAGACCATTAATCTAGTGTTTCTCAATTGTTTTTTGGTCTGAAGACCTGAAAAGCAAATAGTTGCACTTGGCCAATCTCTCACAGCTACCACCCAGTGTAAGGAGAGCACACTGCAACCCTGATCCCTTCTGTTCTCTTTTCTCAGCCTTTTATTACATATGCTTCACCATTGGTAATTACTTTCTTTATTAATCTGTTTACTAATTGTTGTCTGTTGTTTGCCCCAATAGAATGTAAGTTCCCTGAGAGCAGGGAACGTGACTACTTTATTTCATATCTTTATCTCTGCCTCCTAACAGGGCTCGTGGTATGTTGTGTGCAGTAATAAAATCTTGTTAAATCCATGAATGGAAGTTTCTACTTTTCATTTCCCTTGCCTCCTCCAAAGTTCCCCCACTTCTGTAGTCAGTGGTTCTCTCCGAAACAATGGGATATGTGCAGCTCAGTGTGTAAGTGACTTTGGCGGAGGATAACGGGAAAGTTTCCTTAAGGAAAGGGATCCAGTCTGTGTCTGGGAGGTCTCTCCTGGGATATGAGGACAGAGAGAAAGCACATCTCAGCCTCTGCACAGACGCAGCCAGGCCATAAACTCGGGCCTGATGCCCTAAGAGAGCTCCGTAAATACACCCTGGAAGTACCTCACCATTTGCTTTCTTTGGCTAGACTCTTTTGGGGGAATACTCCTGCCTGGAGGGTAAGTGATTCTATGATCAAACAGCTAATGAGTAGAAAGGCATGGATCAATCAGAAACTCTAAATCTAGAGCCTGCAAATGTATCTATCAAGCTATATTCCCTTGGGTCAATATTTCAAAAAAGTTTGCAAAATTTGTGCTTTCACCCAACTACAAGACTACACAGGCAGGAACTATATCATATCCTTTGGAATTTCTGATTCCTTATGCTGATCAAAAACCCTAACAGTTATGCATATTTCAGTTAATAAAGTAATGCATATTATTATTTCATAATAAATTCAGATTATTTTGTTATACAGAATCTTGCAAAATGTGATAGAGTGCAGGTGGCTATCGTAACAAAATGGACCCATCAGTTTACGAGTTCCCTTCGGAGTCCTTCCAAATTTCTGATTTCATTTCTGATGCTGGGAATTTGAAGGCTGATATGATATAGTCATTGTCCTCCCAGAAAGTATGATCTTTTTGGGAAGATAACTAGTTATACAAATAGTGTCTGTGTAATATGGTAAGTGTAAAGGTACTGCCATGATGAAGATAATATGGGAAGGTAGACAAGGATTCTTTCTCTACCTTTGCATAGTAGAAGGTGGAGAGTTGAAGAGGGGGCTTTCTAAAGGTAGTGATTCCTGAACTAAGTTGTGAAGGACAAGCAGACCTCCTTACCTTTCTAAAGGGTGGCTGTACAGGCAGAAGACGTGGCATGAAAAAGAAAGGAAAAAGATATATAAAAGTACAATACCACTGGTGCAAAGATTGACAACAGCTGTCCAACAAATTTCTGAATTAGTATGTATTATGGCAGGTCTCCATTGAGTGAGTCATTCATTCAACAAGTATTTATTGAGGACCTAATATATATTTAGCCTATCAGTGGGCATCTAGAATATATAGCTCAAATGCCATGCCTCAAACAATTCACCTGCACTTGGTCCACTATTTTCTAAATATTAATAATTGATAGTTTTTCATTAGTCATATGATTAATTGAGGAAAAAGATTTCCTATTTTGCTGCAATTTCCAAGTATTTTTTATTTAAACCTATTCTTTCAACCTCTAGACTTTATTTTACTCTGGTAAAAGAATATGAGCTGTTTAATTTCTATTCATTAGAATTTATTGAGGATTTGTTTATGGCCAAGAATATGCTAAATTTCAGTAAATATTCCTTGGACTTTATAAAGGATTTTTTTTTTACTGTTATGGAGGCTAATGTTAAATATTCATATATTCATCCTAATAAATTTAAATACAAAATTCCATAAAAATATGGATTTTTATCTTTAAGACCTATGAAAGAATGAGTATTTGGTTTCATCTTACTTGTAGTTATATTTAAATTTTTCTAGTTTATTTTTAAAGCATTTGCTTTATACCATTTGGCAATAATATATGAGAAATATAATAGTGTAGAGAAGACTATTATAGCATACCTTCAGATAATAACTTTTATCAGCACAAACTACTCTTTGTCCTATTTACTGTGTTGTGCTTTAAACTGTACTCCAGGTGTTATTAAATGCCTACCCCTGCTTTCTTCTTGTTTGTATATGCCTGGAATATGTTCTTTAATAATTTTAGTTTTGGCTGGGCGCGGTGGCTCACACCTGGAATCCTAGCACTCTGGGAGGCCTAGGCAGGCAGATTGTTTGAGCTCACGAGTTCGAAACCAGCCTGAGCAAGAGCAAGACCCCGTCTCTACTAAAAATAGAGAGAAATTATCTGGCAAAAAAATTTAAAAAAAAAAATAATAATAATTTTAGTTTTAATTTTTCTCAGTAAACATTTAGATATAGCTCTTGTAATCTTCACCAAGTTGAATTATTCTTTAACTCAATTTGATTTGTCATTTAATGAAAGAATTTAAACCACTTGTATTTATTCTAATAACTAATATATGGACTTTCCTTTTATTTTTGAATGCTTCCTTTTGGTTCTGTTGGGGAAGCTAAAAATGAGAAAATAAATTAAATTTCAGATTTCATTTACTATCAGATGTCCAGCTTACATTATGTCAAATCTACTATGGTTAAAATTTTTTTCCGTCATTTTTTGGACTAAACAAAGTTGTGCTCTCCTCTCTATTTACGTGGCCCTTGGGTTTTCTTTATCAATTGAGTGATGTCACCCATTAATAAGTGAAGCTCATTTAATAGCTTATGGTGCTTTAACTTCCCCCTGAAGACATACAGAAACACATAATTTTAGAATTAAACTGATCTATTAGTGCAGGGCATGAGAAATGATCAAAGCTAGATAACTGCTACTGAGACATCTCATAAAATCAGAACACTTCAGTTTATGAGGTTGTGGTAACTCTCATTAGAAGTCAGGAACTTGTGAGGAGAAGATAGATAAAGACCTTCCAGAATAAACATCCCCAAATTCAGGGAGAAAGCTGCCACCTTTGCTGGTATCTGCAGATAAGTTTGTCTCTAACACTATTATATGACTGATGTGAAATGTTGGTGTGAGGAGGAAGCTGATACCAGGAGCATATCCTAAAATGTTACACTAAACAAAGATTCTGGTGACCCAAATAAGTCCACATCAAAAATGCACACATTTGGGACAGCCTAGTCAAGTTTGCATTCTTTTCTTCTCCTTCATATCCCAGTTTGACTGATGTAATCTGAAATTTTTAGGTTATTAACAAAAAATATTTTTACATTATTTATTTCTTTATTTTTACAGGTACATTATATTATAATCATAGTAACAAGAATTATTTATATTAAACTTTGTGTTTTATAGTTTTAGATGTTTTCTTCTAATTCTTTAATAACATGATTTCGCATTTTTTTATGTTGAATCTTCTCTAGCAGGTTCCTTTTATGAGAAATTTTCCTTTTAAGTGAGTGTTGACTTTCTAAGCATCCGTATTTCTCAACATGTCTTTCTTTTGCTCTTGAACAAGTGCACCCATCTTAGCCAAATAAAGAATTTTTACACCTCAGTATTTTCTCCCTCAAAACTTTACAACCATTAGCTAAAGTATTTAGAGTCCCCCCAAAAGACTCTGAGATCATTCTGGCATTTGTTTCTTTCTAAATAATCTATTTCTTTCCATGCATGGATGCTGGTAGCAAAATTTATTTTAACTTTGAAATTCAAAATAATTCCACCAGGCTATGTCTCAGCACTGCTTGCTGTCTTTTCATTATTTTTCAAAACCAGCATGGTGAACCTATCCATTTAACAAAGCCATTTCTTCAGAACTAAGAAGATTTTTTCCTTTTTTTTGCATTTTGTCTCTCCTCTGTCTTCCCTTTCCATCTCCTGGGATTCCTCCTGGATCCATCCTCTTTCATTCCATCGCTACTTTTTTAAAATGTGTCTTTTCCCTGAGTTTTAAGAGAATTTCTTGAGCTTTTCTTCTCTTTCAGTTATTCAGTTTTCTGGAATCTTGCTATCCAATGCAGTAGTCACTAGCCACATTTTAGTTTAAGTTTAAACTTAAGTTAATTTAAATAAAGTAAAATAAACATTTATTTGCTCAGTCACTTTACAAGTGATGGATAATTACTTGGGGCTGGTGGCTAACAGTGGATAGTGAAGATATAAAATAGCATTGGCAAACTGCAACACAAGGGGCAAATTCAGCCCATGGCCTTTTTTCTGTGCCTAGGAATGGAATTGTGGGTTAGTGAAGATAATTCTATGTTACTTTCTTGAGAAATCTCCAAACTATTTTCTACAGAGGCTGCGCCATTTTGCATTCTCACCAGCAGAGTATGTGAGTCTCCATTTCTCCACATTCTCGCCAACGCTTGTTGTTTTCCTTTTTTTCACTTTTTAAATTGTAGCCATCCTGGTAGGTATGAAGGGTAAGTGATATCATAGACTGTTTTTGTGCAGCCCATGGGCTAAAGACTTTATTTTAGTTATTTTTTTACATTTTTAAAGATCTGTTTTAAAAAAAGTAAAGAATATGCAACAGAGACTGTATTTGGTCCTCAAAGCCTAACCTATTTACTATGTGGTCTTTTACAGAAAAGTTTTCTGACCCTTTATATAGAACATTGCCACCATTGCAGAAATTTCTATCAGACAATGCTCTGAGTGTCTAATGGTCTAGCTGATGATTCAATTGCAATTTCAAAGTCAGTAATCTTATATTTTCATCTACATTCGTCTTTACTAGTCTCAGGGTTTTCCTGCTTACTCACGCTTTTTAGAAATAATATTCTCTAGAATATTGTTGAGAAGGCATACTAACTTATCTGAACTTTTCTTATAACACAGAGACATTTGCTCTGATGATTCACCTAGGTTCCCTTTTGGATGATATGTTTTATCTTTTCATATGCTTGGAGAATTTTCTTTCTATGCTCAACCCAAGTACCAGAATTGGAGTTGAGATTGAATTTGGCAGAGGTGGTGTGGATCTCTATCTGGTTCTTCAAGTAAGAAATAGTTTAGATTTGCTTCTCTTTAACACCATCCATTCCAAAGTCCAGTAGCTGGGAACAAGTGGAAACAGCACCCATATTAGACAAGTTTCATCCTTTCTCCAGGAGGCTGAATAGTTCCCTCCTTTACTTGGAAGCAGCCAGAAGTTAATTGCACAATGCCCACCCTCTTTGACAGGCCCAGTTGTGCAACTGGGAGTCAGCACTGGGACAGTGTTCTCTGTGCAGCCCCCTTGCCAAGAATAAGTTCACAGTGCCTGGCATGACCTCCCAGGGTGATTGGTGAACTCGGATGTACCTCCCAAAATATCTGTGGTCTTCCCTTCCAATCATCCCTTGTTGACAGATAATGTTGTTCTCCCACTTTCTTTTCCAGGTCCTTCTTGGGCAAATTCTTGCCTTACATGTGGGAAGTAACTGCTTGGTTCATCTTTCAATCCATTCTCCTCTGAGCTGTATCTTTCAGGAACTCTTTGATAATTCTGACATGTGAATGGCATCTTTCCCTTGTTCCCATCGCTGACACACAATTTGTCATCACATCCTGTCGGTAGGTAATAGGGCTATGGGGACTGCGGCAAGCTATTGGTGCTCACAGCATCATTTATCCACAAACCTCAATTTAGATTTAATCTTTATAGCTGGGGTGAGCATAATTCAGAAAGATGATGTGTTATCCTCAGTCATCTGCACCTTTAGAAGTCCTGGAGTTTAGAAACATGGGGACAGAGAGCAGACATCTCCAACCTACTGGCACAGGCTTAGCCCGATTCTAAGAAAAAGTGCCCGCAAGAAAGCCGAAACCTTTAAACAAATAACAGATGCTGCAGATGTTATAGGAGCATTGTGTTTTCCTGGTACTCAAATTTCTGGATGAATTATGAAAAGGAATGCGTCTTTCATCTGGATGTTTGACAGCGTGTAGATGAAACACCCGCTAAGACAGTAGGCACTAAACAAATCTATGGTGAAAAATGGCTGGCTGGCTGACTTGCTGAAAGACTGGATTTTTCACTTCTCATCCAGATGTTTTGGCTTCATGGAAGCACTAGCAGGGTCTGCCAAGCTGATTTGTGATCTCTGAGTGAAGAATGATGCATGAGCACAGAGCATTATACCAGCAAATAACTACATGGCACTGTTGTACTTGGAATGAGGTCTCGCTGGCTGCAACCAAGGCATGTGACAGACCTGGCGGTCCACGTCCAAGTGCTTCTGACAGACGAGCCCCCCATTTGCATACCTCTCAGCGTGCCACATGCTGAAACTGTTAAAGTTATTATTAGTACTGATAATGGAGTCATCACTAGGAATGTATTCATATTTCTAATGTTGTCATAGCAGATTGTTTTGCTGTTAAGGAGAAAGCCTATCAGGCATAAATATTTATGCCTGGATGGATGTCAGATTCTTTAATCGGAAACTGGATTGGTCTTAATTGAATCTTGGGGACAAATTTAGGCTCAGTGTTGACGGTGCAGTTTTTTGCTCCATGTGAGCAGGGCTCTCTCTGTCAATTCCCAGGATTCCCAAGACAGGAGCCTCTGTCGCGAGCAGGTGGGTTACCTCTTAAGGGGTGCTGGAACCTTAGCTGTGTTAGGAGTGGTCCTTCTGGAGGAAACTGATGGGGTTTTGTGGGACCAGATAAAGGAAATGCCCCTTGTCTAGAGGTTGCTTCCACAACGGCATTTTACAAATAGGGCTTATTTCAAACAGGCACAAGGCTGTAATCCCCATAAAGACGAGGACTGTGTCCTAATGACTGTCATCCTTTCAGTGTCTGTCTGGTCCATTGCCCGGAACAAGCTGACCCCACAATATGTGCAGAATAAATGAATACACGATGGCAAGAGGCTGCAGTGGAGAGAATCCACAAAGCAGTCGACTCTCAGTCGTGTGTGCAGCACCCCAGCACCCTTGTCACTGGGGACACAGGGACCACTCAGGACAGTCTTTCATTAAGGACCAGGTGTAGTGGCTGCATTAAGAGCTCAGGCTCTGGAGCCAGAGAGCCTAGATTCAGACACTAGCTCTGACTCTTTCTAGCAGAGACTGAATGACTGGGCAAGTCATTCAGTCTCATCTCTCTTCCCCACAGGGTTGTTGTGCGTGTTAATTGCAGTAACAACACCGGCTAACATTCTCTGGACTCCTACAGTAGGCCAGGTATTGTCCCAAGTGTTTTACTTGTTCTGTCTAGTTTAATCCTGACAATGACCCCAAGGAGGCAGATCCTAGTATTAGCTCCATTTTGCAGATGTGGAAATTGTGTGTTAGGTCCTGTGCTCAGTATTGATCATAAAGAGATTAAACAGACATGACCTGTGGCTTCAATTTACTCTCAGTCTAGAAGAGTCTGGAAAGATGGGGAAGAATCCTGCCCAGCAAGGAGAGAGGCTGGCACAAGCTAGGTAGAGTGCAGGGAACTCCGGCAGCACCGGTGTTATGTGTCGGGGCAGGGAGGGCTGCAGGGGTGTGCTAAACTAGCACAGGGCTCACGGAAGGCTGAGGATTCTGCATCAGTAAGAGTGAAGTCCTTGAGGCAGGCAGCTCAGTGAAATAGAAAAACATGTGCATTCAATTTAGGCACGTGAGGGTCCAAATGCCACCTTGGCCATTTTCTCACTTAGAATCTCAGCTATCTGATCTCTAAAATGAACAGAATAATGCCCACCTCAAAAAGTTGCTGCGAAGATGAAAAGAAATCAAGTATGTAAAGTGCCAAGCTTATAGTAAGTGCTCAATAAATGCAGGCCTCTTTACTTTCCAGCTGATAACACTGGGCTCTCATGTGACATACAGAATGTAGACTCGGGTAACAGAAGTCACTGAATTCAGGGAGCAGGATGCTAGAGTCAGAGGCTGATGTTCTCTGTAGGCTCACAAGACATGAAAAACCCAGCTACTTAGTTGGATTGGTTGTGTGTGTTTATAAATGTCTCATTCAAAACAAAGTGAACTCTTTGAGTGTTCTTACTCCTGTTTCCCCAACACCAAGTACAGAAGCTGGAGCCTGGGTGGTGCTCAGGAAAGATTCATCACTTGAATGAATGGGTAGAGGGAGCAATGAGTGGGCTGGTAGGTAGGGGAGGTGAGTGAGTAAACAATGAATGGCCAGAGAAAGAACTGGTCTAGAGTGTTAATAATCTTGGTAAGAATGTCCTCTCTAATTGTCACACCCTGCCCTAAGTAAAGTGAAGGACCCCTCAGTCACTAGTCCTCCAAGCATGATGTATTTGCTGAGGGTCTTGATACTAGGTTCATTGGATCCATTTGAGGTGTAGATGTTAGAAGATGTCTTGGCTAAAAGGAACCAAGGAAAACCGAAGTCTCCTTCCATATTGGTGGAAAACAGCTTCCACTGCCCCAGCTAAAATTCACTGAATGACAACGAAAATGTCATAGCCCGTACCAGACCCCAACACGGAGCCCTACACCTTTGTCTGTCATTTAGCTGTTTTTTTATAAAACTCCAGAAACATTTTCAGAAAGAAATCCATTACACGTGCTTTCAGATAGAAGTAAAATAAAATACCAAAGACAAGACCCTCCAAGTCATGTTTACAAGTGAACTGGCCTTTGGGTTGTTGCAATGCCTTAACCAGCCTACGCCTGGTGGTCTGTGCCCTCCAACGCCCTGGCCCCCCTGCTGGATTATTCGAAGCTGAGCAAGAAGAGATGTTCACTGTTTTCTTCTCATTTCCCGGCCCTTTGGTGCTCCCAGATGTTTTAATTATAGAGGAAAGGGAGCGGATGATTCTGGCCATATGTCTCCATTCCACGCAAATAAATCTCCTTGCTGTCCTGTGCAGCTCTGTGGCGCTGCGACTCTCCCACCGAAACGGATGCTGTCGGGCCTAATCACCATCTTCAATCCTTCAGTGAGCATGTTAATTCAGGGAACACCGGCTGGGACTGTTGTCCCAGGGAAATACTCAATCTAGAAACAAGTAGGCTCACATGACAGCAAGACGCTGCCCCCTCCTCTGGGGAGCTGGGTGCTCTCTCAGTGTGAGCTGGGAGAAGCCCGCCGGGAGTTGAATAGGAAGAGCCAGGCAGGGCGGGTCCAACGCCAGGGGAATAATTTTCAGCTGGGCCTTGGGCAGTCTTCACAGCACCTAGAAACTCAGGCGCTGGGCTGCTATCTATGGCATGCCCAGCGGCAAAAATGCCCTGCCCTCTCAGCAACTCTGGGAAGGGAGATGTTCCAGACATATAGCTGTAGTTTACACACAGAAACACACACACATACACACACACACTACAGTGAGCTTTTCTGAGGAACTAGCAAAAGCTGGCAAATATATTTAGCACTCTGATTCAGTTCCACTAAATGCTAAATTTGCTTTCAATCTGAGCATCACCACACATAGATTAAGAACAAACCCAGGAAAATTCTATATGGTTTTGGTTACCAATATAGTTCTCTGTTTTCTACAATGCCATAGAACCCAAGAGTAAATATAGAGGAAATTTCAAAGGGATGAGTAGTTTTGAAGTATAGTAAATACAGCACTGAAGCGCATGCATCCTCAGCGTGCAGCTTGATGCAGTTTTACACGTTTTTACAGCCATGTCACCACACAGAGGTCACAGTATGACCACAAGCAGCACCCCAAAGACCTTCCTCAAGCCCTTCCCAGTCAGTATCCACCCCAAAGGTGACAAGTCATCTACTTAATCTCCATGGATTAGTTTGTCCCTTTCTGAATTACACATAAATGGAATCACATGCTCTTTTGCAGGCGGCTTCTGTTCTAACAGTATGTCTGGAGATCCATCCATGTGCGGCGGGTAGCAATGGTTCTCTCTTTCTCGTTGCTGCATAGAATTTCATTGTCTAAATATACCACAGTTCATTCTACCCGGGATGAATGTTTGGGTCCTTTCCAGTTTGGGGTTATTATGATTAAAGCAGTTATTGTGAGCATTGTGGTGCACATGTCCTCATTTCCTGTGAGCCTACACCCAGGTCTGGAATAGGGTCTGAGTATGGAACAACTGGCTCTTGAGGCCAGGGTCACATGCTCCAATACTACCCCAATCTAATCTCTCACTCACATGGATGACAGATGATCTAACTAAAATACATGTTTGCTCTGATCCTTTTGATGTTTAAAACCCCTCAATAATGCCATTGCCCTTGAGATAAAATCTAAACCTTCCATGGCTTTGGCCTGGTCTCTCCCCTCTCCCCTAGCCACAGCGGACACTTCTCAGCCTGTCTCCTGTCTTCTGCCCTCTCCCTCTCCTAGCCTTTGCCTGGGAGGTCCCCTCAGCCTGGAGACCTGCCTGTTCTTTACTGGCCAACTCTCACCCCTCCTTCAGAATTCTGCGTAACTGTCACTCCCCCAAGGAAGCTGACCCACAACTTGTCATCGGTTGGCTTTCTTTTCAGTAGCTTCTTTTCTCCATTCTGCTGCTGCTAGATATTTTGGCTTTGATTGCTTCTGTGCCTTAGCCTGTTCAAATTTGTTCTATTCTGTTCTGCTTTGATCTCTTTGCTTATATGTCATTTCAATTAGGAAGCTTTGCTGAAGCCTGTCATTTCCTAACTCCTGTATTCAAAGCATAATTCATTCTTGCAGGCATTCATTCAACAAACCTTTACTGAACACACAAGACTCCTCGTGGGTAGCAAAGTAGGGGTGAAGGGAACAGGCCTTCCAAGGTACATAAGGTGTAGTCTCTGTCCTCAGGATCTTCAATCTAGAAAAGAATATGGGATAAGCAGGTGATAGGCAGTGGATGAGGCCTAGAATGAGGTAGACATAGGTTTGAGTTCTGAAGCAGTCACTGAGTGCTGTGTGACTCCATGCAAATTCCTCACAATCTCTGAGCTTCGGCTCCTTTATGACCCTCAGGGCCATACTGATGCTTTGAATCTCTGGTATCAATGTCAGCTCATACCCTGTGTCCAAGTAACTTTCAAATGTCTGTGTATTCTCCCTTTTTGGATAAATGCCCATAGAGCCCGTTGAGGAAGCACTGGAGGCATCTTCACCATTGACACTTGCTAGAGGACGGCAGAGAACTTCCACCCAAAGACCTGGCCCCAATCAATGCATTTAGTGTCTAAAACTGGTTCATTTCCAGAAACTAGGCAAGTGATCATAAATTTTAATTGGAGGGGTTGCCCTCAGCCTCTGGGTCATCTATCCTTGATATCTTTTGATTTATAGATTCAGTGTTATAATTGTTGGCTGACAATCTATCTTACTTCTAGGGTCACCTTGCTCTACTAACCACCCCATAGCTCTCTGCAGACCAGGCTCCTCTGGCTGCCACTCTAATTTTGCTACCCTTTGAGATAACAGCACTCACCTTCATTTCTTCTCAACAATGCTGGTGCTCCCCTCATCAGCACATACATCATCGCTTTGGTAAATGGAATGTCCTTTGGACCCCCGATGGAACATAATTAACTGATGAGTTTCTCAGCCTTATTTAGCACATTCCTTCTTGCATGACCTTTTGATCTCTTCTTCCAATGCTTGCCCTGGCAGTTCTAGCATTTCTGATTTACTGGGCCATGACTTTTTCCAAGTTTCCAAGAACCATCCCAGCAGTGTGTTTAGACCCTCTCTGGGTCTTTGGCAAGGTGTTAAATCCTGTATCATGGGAATGTGGTCCTATCTCAATAAAATCTAACTTTATGTTTCCTTCACTTGATCCATCACCCTTAGGATCCAGTCTCATGCATTTCCTCGGAGGTCCTGCTGGTATGCATTGGCCATGTTTCCTCCCTTAGCAGGCAGCTTGGAACTCTCCTATCCAGTTATTTTGTAATTTGAACATACAAATGTTCTTCTTGCCTGGTCTGATGGCAAGAAGCAGAGGTGGGGGTAGATCCTGTAGGTGGATGTTATTTTGCAAGGCAAAGAGGCCTCTGGATCATCTCCGGGTGTAGGGAAGCACTCGGCTTGGACAGGGAGAAGTGAGCCACCTCTATGGGCCCAGAGGCTTCTGCAGGTTTTCAGGTTTTCGAATACATCAACCCAATTTTTCTTATCTCAAGTCTCAGGGTCCCAGACCTTTCATGCCAACCCACATATACTAAGGTTGAGAATTTAGCTTTCTTTGGAAATCTATAACCCTTATAATTATTTTGTGTGCCTGATTATCAGCCTTTTCTGTCCATCTGCTTCAGGAGATGAGACTTTTTTTTTCTGTGTTGCCAAAGAGGCCCTCTGACTTTCACCCTGGATGTTCTATTGGCAGTTAGTCATCCTTAGGCTTTCAATGTGCCTTTCTAATGCTTCAATTGCCCCAGCAACAGCCATCCTATTCCATTGTCCCTGTAATTATTATATCCCTCCGATGTTTTAAAAATTGAGAGATATTGCATTCACCTCTAGTGTATTATCTTCTACCAGTTTCTTTTAACAATTGCATCACCACCTCCTGCTAGGGACAGTCCGTACTACACCTGTAATCACTAATGGGGTACTTATTGTCAGCTGGCCAATGGGTAATCCAGCCCCAAAAATATCATTTCAGAGTCAGATTACCAGGAAGAATGTAAGAAGCATAACTTGGCAGAAGGAAAAGACAGACCACGATGCAGTTACAATAAAGGTCTCGGATGATTTGAACAGGGACCCTCGGAGCTCAGATGGCCTTTTAGAGTTGTTTCCTATTTAGGCAAGGCCTTTGTACCTCTACATCGACCAGTTATTGGATATAAGGTACCCCTCCCTAGAGAGGTGGCATGACCTTTGTCAAGGCAGCTCCCTTTGGCCAAGGGGAATTCCCAACAAGGAATCAGCTCTAAGCCATCAGTAGCCAACCCTCGACAGCGAGGGAATGAATGCCTCATTTGCGAAGGAATGAGCCAGGCAGCATATGACAGCATCCACTACAGCGTATGCAAATTGTAAGAAATAGGCAACAAAGACAATGATTACATTACGAAGGCCTTATTAAATTATTCAATGTTACATAATATCCACCAAAAAATGTGTCTTTGGGGATGGAGGGAATCATTATTATAGGTTAAGGATAAAGAATTACAAACCGACCTTGAACAGTAAAAGACAATGAGAAACTCAATGAACTCAGGAGACGACACCAAAGAATGTTTGCCATGTGACGTGATTTTGGATGCATTCATTCAACAATTTTTGGATGATAGCCCACAACAATCCGGATACTGCAAATAAAACAGAGAGCAAGACAAGGAAGTTGCCGACCTTCAAGAAGAAGACAGGAGGTGAACAAGCCACACGTTAATAAGTGAGATAATTTCAGATAACAACAAATGCTTTGAGGTTAATAAAACAGAGAAATTAGAGTGATAGAAGAAAAAGAGAGGCTGCCTTCCATGGAGTGCCCAGAGAAGGGCTCCAGAGAGAATAATATTTAGATTGATCTCTAAGTGATGAGAAGGTGCCAGCCATGTGAGAATTGTAGGCAAGAGCATTCCAGAGAGGAAAGAGAGAGAATTGAAATTGCAAAGGTTCTGAGACAAAAAAAAAAAAAAAAAATGAGCATTTACATGTTTGAGGAACTGAAAATATGAGCCTCTTGAAAAGCTGTCTACAGGTATAAAGAAAATAGGAACTGTGAACACATTGAAGCCAGAGCTGGGTTAGTTAAACCTTCATTTATTCACAGAGCCTTCTGCATGACAAAGTGAGAACATGCAGTATTTCACTTTCTGAGTTGTTTTACTTAAGATGACAGCCTCCGGTTCTATCCGTGTTGCTGCAAAATACATTATTTCCTTCTTTATATGGCAGAATAGTATTCCCTTGTGTATATGTACCACATTTTCTTTATCCAATCCTCCACTGATGGAAACTTAGGTTGATGTCCTATCTGTGCTATTGTGACTAGTGCCTTGCTAAACATATGAGTGCAGGTATCTTTCTGATGTAGTCATTTCTTTTCCTTTGAACAGATACCGGTGGTGGGATCACTGGATTGAATGATAGTTCTGTTTTTAGTGCTCTGAGAAATCTCCATACTGTTTTCCATAGAGGTTGTCCTAATTTACATTCCCATCAACAGTATGTTAGTGTTCCCTTTTCTCCAGATCCTCGTCAACGTTTTTTTTTTTTTTCTTACTTTTTAACGATAGCCATTGTCATTGTGGCTTTAATTTGCATTTCTCTGATGATTAGTGATATTGAGCATTTTTTTGTATGCTTGCTGGCCATTTGTATATCTTCTTTAGGAAAATATCTGTGAATGTCCTTTGCTCACTTTTTAATGGGGTTATTTTGTTTTTATTGTTGTTCTTTTAATTCCTCTTAAATTCTGAATGTTAGTTATCTGTCAGTTGTCTACTTTACAAATATTTTCTCTCATTCTGCAAGTTGTCTAGTGACTCAGTTGATTATTTCTTTTGCTGTGCAGAATCTTTTTAGTTTAATTAAGTCCCATTTGTCTATTTTTGGTTTTGTTGCTTATGTTTCTGAGGTCTTATTCATGAATTCTTTGCCTAGACCAATGTCCAGAAGAGTTTTCTTTTAGTATTTTTATAGTTTCAGGTCTTACATTTAAGACCTTAATCTATCTTGAGTTAATTTTTGTATATGGTGAGAGATAGAGGTCCAGTTTCCTTCTTCTGCATGTGGTGATCCAATTTTCCCATCATGATTTATTGAAAAGGTTGTTCTTTCCCCACATGCTTTTGTCACCTTTGTCAAAGATCTGTTGGCTCTAAGTATGTGGCTTTGTTTCTGGGTTCTCTATTCTGTTCAATTGACCTGTCCATTTTTATAGCAGTACCATGCTGCTTTGGTTACTATAGCCTTGTAGTAAAATTTCAAGTCAGATAATGTGATGCCTCTACCTTTGTTCTTTATGCTTAGAATTGCTTTGACTTTTTTTTTTTTTTTTGGTTCCATATGAATTTTAGGATTTTTTTCCTAATTCTGCAAAAATATAACATCAATATTTTGATAGAGGTTGCACTGAATCTGTAGATTTCTTTGAGCAGTATGGTCATTTTAATGATATTAATTCTTCTGATCCACGAGCATGAGATGTTTTTCCATTTGCTTGTATCAGCTACAGTTTCTTCCACCACTATTTTGTAGTTTTCCTTATAGAGATCTTTCACCTCCCTGATTAAATATATTCCTAGGTATTGTTTTTTATAGTTATTGTAAATAGGATTGCCTTCTTTATTTGGTTTTCAGCTTGGTCATTGTATATGTAGAATGCTATGTAGAAATGCTATTGATTTTTGTACACTGATTTTGTATCCTGAATCTTTACTGTGTCCATTTATCAAATATAAGACTCTTTGGGTGGAGTCTTTAGGGTTTTCTAAATATAAGATCATATCATCAACAGAGATAATTTGATTTCCTCTTTTCTAATTTAAATGCTTTTTATTTCTTTCTCTTGCCTGATTGCTCTGGCTAAGACTTCCAGTACTATGCTAAATAGGAGCAAAAGTGGGTATCCTTGCCTTGTTCTGGTTCTTAGAAGGAGTGTTTCAACTTTTCCTCATGCAGTATGATGTTTTCTGTGGGTTTGTCATATACAGCCTTTATTATGTGGAGGTATGTTCTCTCTTATGCTTAGTTTGTTTAGGATTTTATCATGAAATGATGCAGAATTTTATTGAACGCTTTTTCTGTATCTGTTGAGATGATCATATGGTTTTTGTCCTTAATTCAGTTTATGTGATGAATCATATTTATTGATTTGTATATATCAAACCATCCTTGCATCCCTGGAATGAAATCCACTTTACTGTGGTGTATCATCTTTTTGATGTGCTGTTGGATTTGTTTTACTAGTATTTTGTTAAGGATTTTTATGTCTGTGTTCATCAGGGATATTGGTCTGTAGTTTTCTTTTTTGTTGCTATGTCTTTGTCTGGTTTTGGTATTAGGGTAATACTGGCTTTGTAAAATGAGTTAGTTCCTCCTCCTCGATTTTTTGGAACAGTTTCAGGAGGATTAGTACCAGTTCTTCTTTGTATGTTTGATAGAATTTGGCTGTGAATCCATCTGGCCCTAAAGGTTTTTTTGTTGGGAGATTTTTTTTTTATTATTACTGATTCAACCACATTACTCATTATTGCTCTGTTCAGGATTTCTGTTTCTTCTTGGTTCAATTCTGAAAGGTTGTATGTTTCCAGGAATTCATTCGTTTTTCCCTAGGTTTTCTAGGTTCTGAGCATATAGTTGTCTATAGTGGTCTCTGATAATCCTTTGTATTTCTGTGGTATCAGTTGTAATGGCTCCTTTTTTCACTTCTGAATTTGCTTATTTGGATCTCTCTTCTTTTTGTAGTTAGTCTAGCTAGTGGTCTATTGATTTTGTTTATCTTTTCAAAGAACTAACTTTTTGTTTTGTTGGTCCTTTGTATCATTTTTTGGCCTCTATTTCTTTTAGTGACTCTTTATTGCAAATTAATTTACTTCTAATTTATAAGAAATATAAAGGGGGTTTGACTAAGAAGGTCCCTCCCAGAAATGTAGGAAGCAAAATAAACACACAGATGAGTGGCCCAGGAAGCACTGTGGGAACACAGCCCCCTGTCATGGGCCAGCCTCTGAGGTCGGTGTAGTAACGGGCCTTTCTCTGAGCAGACAGGAGAGCAGGGGCAGGGTTGTGAGCTTCTGCTCTCTGGGACAGTGTTTCTTCCAGTCCCCAAATCACTGTCTCCACAGTTTTCTGAATACATTAAAGAAAATGTATGGGTGCAAGAGCTTGGAATTCAACAGCTCATAACTACAATTAACCACCATTAATTAATGGCTGCAAGATAAATGAGCCATGCGATCCGTTTATTCCTGGGTTGTAAGTATTTAAATTCACAGTGGGATGCAGGCCCATTTTTCACCAATGTGCATTTAAAACAAGTTTGAGTTAGGGCTGCATGCTGCAGGAGGCAGACAACAATTCCCTCTCTGTAGAGCTCACATTTTAGGTCCTACGAACTGGCAAGAGGCCTACAGAAACAAAGAATTCCCACACACAGCAGAACTAGGGAGTAGGGTCTGGTATCCAAGAACAAGCCTTCCTAAACTCAGGAGAATTACTCCATAATGAGACTGACCAGGTACTGGTCTGTGCCAGCTACTGTGCTGGGAAATGTCCAGGGAGCGTTTGATGTTAGTCTTCACCATGTCCCTATGAGGGGCATTGTTATCCCTGTTTTATGCTCCAGGAAATTGGCACTCAGCAAGGTTAAGAACATCTGTAGGAAGAGATCCTTATCCCTAGAACTCTTTCAGGATGCTCCCACAACATGCCTTGGGTGCTCTTGCCTCTAATTTTTATATACGCTCCATGGCCTGTGTCCTCACTTACCAAAACTTCTGAAAGAGCAACTGAATTTCCTCCTTTCCCTTAGATTTTCAAACCATCAACTGTACAGAGACAAGATTCAAGAGACTGAAAAAAAAAAAAAAAGAAAGAAGGAAAAGGAATGATTTCAATTTTATTTTATTTTATTTTTTTTTTTTTTTGAGACAGAGTCTTACTCTGTTGCCCAGGCTAGAGTGCCATGGCATCAGCCTAGCTCACAGCAACCTCAAACTCCTGGGGGTTCAGCGATCCTCCTGCCTCAGCCTCCAGAGTAGCTGGGACTACAGGCATGCATCACCATGCCCGGCTAATTTTATATATATATGTGTGTGTGTGTATATATATATATATATATAATTATTATTTTAGTTGTCCAGATCATTTCTTTCTATTTTATTTATTTATTTATTTATTTATTTATTTATTTTAGTAGAGACGGGGTCTCGCTCTTGCTCAGGCTGGTCTTGAACTCCTGAGCTCAAACAATCTTCCTGCCTCAGCCTCCCAGAGTGCTAGGATTACAGGCATGAGCCACCTCGCCCGGTCGATTTCAATCTTAATAAAAAAAAAAAACTAAACAAAGTTCTTATCTTCTCCCCAAGATATTCATTAATTACAAAGAGAAGAACAATAGTGAAGAAACCTGATAGTTATCATCCTAACCAAGTCAACCAAGTGGTCAAAGTCAACATCATCAGTGGTAGGCTATATTAATACCATGTCCCTTCTGATATAAAAAGGGGCAAAATTTTGCTTTTGTGGTGTGCATGCCCAAAATGCCTAACTTCAATCTAATTGTGAGGGGGAAAAAAATCATATGAGCCCAAATTGAAGGGCATTCTACAAAACAACTGACTTGTCAAAAGTGTCAAGGTCATCAAAGACAAGGAAAGACTAGGGAATCATTACAGACTGGAGGAGACCAAGGAGATTGACAACTAAATGCAGTGCAGGATCCTGGATTGGATCCTGGAAGAGAGAAAGAACATGAGTAGAAAAACTGCTGAAATTTCAATGAGGTCTGTAGTTTAGTTGCATTACAATACAATTATTGTACCATAAGGACAGTGTCTGAGTCTGTTTGGAGTTGAACAGAATACCTGAGACTGGGTAATGTATAAAGATAAGAGATTTATTTGGCTCATGATTCTGGGGGCTGGAAAATCCAGAATTGAAGAGCTGCACCTGGGAGGACCTCAGGCTGCTTCCACTCAAGGTAGAGAGCAGAGGGGAAGCCGGCGCGTGCAAAGAGATCACACGGCGATAGAGGAAGCAAGAGAGCAGCACCAAGGAAGTCAGACTCTTTTTAACAACCTGCTCTCTTAGGAGCTAATCCAGTCCTGAGAGAATGAGAACTCACTCACACCAATGGAAGGGCTTTAATCTATTCATGAGGGATCTGTGCTCATGACCCAAACACCTCCCACTGGGCCCCACCTCCCAACACTACCACACTGGGGATCCAATTTCAATTTCGATTAAATTTTCAAGTTTTGGCATGGACAAACCCAACCATAGCAGACAGTATTATAGTATTGTACCAACATTAATTTTCTGGTTTTGATGATTATACTATGGTTATGAGAGATTTTAATACAAGGAGAAATTGGGTGAAGGGTATAGGGAAATACTCTGTACTATTTTTGTAATTGTTTCCAAATACAAATATTTTTTTTAAATGAAATGGCATCTTGCAAAAAAATTTGGGGTAATGTTCAAACTGCAATTTTTTTCTGAAAAGTCCCTATCTTCACACATAGGCATGCAGAAACTGCCCTATTTAAAAAATGTTTCATTCAGCTAAATTTAAAAGGTCAAAAGGAAATATGTCCATTAATTCACAAAATAGTTCGAAATACATATAAATTCTTCTTGAGAACTGCTGCTTATGGAAGCAGCATGGAGTTAGTAAATAATGCATGTTCCTGTCCGTTGCAACGTGGCACTTACGTAGCAGTATTCTGCTTGGTAGAAAGCTTCTAAAGGGACAGAGAGAGAAGGAAGAAAATAGCATGTAAGACCCTTTTCCTTCACCCAGAGTGAAGGAAAAGACACTCTGAGATCTTTGCTAAAAGAAATAGAATTTTTACACTTTATCTACTATCTAATTAGGCATCTCTCTGTCAAATGGCAGTTTAATTGTTTATTTTTGCATAGTATCTCATGCAACACAAATTGAAAAAAATAATAATCTAACTGTTGACATTTTGCAGCTAAAGCCAAGGAAGCAGAGAAGCAGGGTTATGATTTGTTTTAATCTTTTAGGGTTAGAGAAATATGAGCATGTTAACAGACAATAAGGAAGGAACAGGTGCAGGAGGAAAAGACAGAAGGTCAGATACACACAAGATGAACTACAATTATAAAACAAGCCCTGAACTCAGCCACTTGCACTCAAACTTTCACTGAGATCTCAGGCCAGCAGAAAATTAGCAGCTCCTTCCTAACCTAACCAGGTGTGGAAGGAATCAGTTTTCTGCTCAGCACTGGAGGACTGATGTGCAGAGAAGCCAGCTCAGCTGGGGGAGCAAGGGATGGTGACAGTTTTTCCCCTGCTCCTGCCTGGCCCCATAGGAAAGTGCTACCCCAGCTGCTAGCCTGGAACTGCCTTGATGGGCCTGCCAGCCCCTTTGCAGTTCTGCGATGCCTTCCCATTGTGCATTGCCTCCTGTCATCTCCTGTGTGTTGCAGGCGATGCAACGTGAATGGTGCCTTGGAGCTGGCAGCTTGGAGGTGCTCTAGAAAGCTTCGCTCTGAACTCCCGAATGCAGACATTCATGGCACGTCTTCAACATTGACCCTCATGGCTTCCCTTGCTTTTCTTAAAACTATACTCAAGCCTGTCAGATCCATTAAACTTTTGTACCCCCACAATATGCTGAAATAAGAATTTAAAAAAATAAATAAATAAAATGATGTTAGTAATTACTTTAAAGTTTAAAAACAAAACTCTCTGGGAAATAAAGTAGGAAAAATGGTGTTATGTAGGAAATTGATACAGTTTGCATTTAAATAAAATGGATTTACAATCAATAAAAAAAAAAGAAGTATATACTGAGTGCCACACCTCTGTTTTGCAACAGAGAGTTTGCTGTGTGTGTTTATTTCTAGTCCAGAATGTTCCCCTTGACCTTTGATCTTTGTCCTCATTCAGTCACAGTTAGCAATAGCACCTCTCTTCATGGGCAATAACCCAACAGGCGCAAACACCTCACAAAGCCGGTAAACATCACTGTTTAAAAGCTGGTTGCACTGTAAATTTATACCCAGAAACATTTTTAGATCATTTCACCACCTTTGAGAATGTTAATCAAAAATATAATCATGTTAAAACAAAGCAAAAAAAAATAGTAAAAGCACTATGTCTGAAAATGTTTGTTTCTGTGTTAGTTTGTATTTTTTCAAAACAATTTTAGGTATCATAAATACCTAATAACAGAGAAATGGTTAAGTAAATACAATTATATCTGTTTGACGGAATAGTATGCAGCCAATAAAAATGTTAGTTAGGAATATGACAAAGAAACTCAACATGAGTTTATAATATAATGTTAAATGAACAAAGAAGAATTATATGCACACTCTGAATAAAACTGGAAAAATATGTCTGCATGTCAATAAGGTCTGAAGTAAATATGAAAAATAAAAAGAGCTTTATTTTGGGTTTTTGTTATTGTCAAAATACTATTGCATAGCAAATAAAGACCTTTAAAAAGATGAAAGAGTTCAACCAAAAATGGAGCAATTTTCAGGGGAGAAACACTTATTCTGAGTACATCCTCTGTGTTTTTATTCCCAGGGAAAAATATTACATTTGGGAGAATGGATCCTGTTTAGAATAATGAATAAAAAGTCTAAAGAAGGATCCCAGGTTTTGCTCCTTCAGGACAATACTCCCAAATACCACAGCATGAGGTGTCCCTGCAGCCCACACCAGTGGGCTCAGAGCACAGGAGAAGGGAGTTGGAGAGATGGGGGTGGGGTGGAAGGATGTGTCTGCATCTCCCAGGGAGCTTTCTAATAAACAGAGGCCTATCGCTCCAGCCACCGGAGATCCTGGAGCCGGGTCCTTGAACTTGGGGAAAGCTCCCCAAGTGATCCAGTCCCCTGGTGGTCTCCCACTCCTGGCTGCAGGTCTGTGGTCTTCCTCCATTGCACCCACTCTATGCACAGCCTGGGCGTGGAGGGCAGGTCTGAAATGCAGAGCGAGGCCCAGTTCACCTTTGGGAGGACTACCAAGAGATGGTGCCATGCTCTCCTGGCATTTCCTCATTCTTGTGTCCAAACTTTGAAGGAGCAGAAATGGAGCAAACTCTGAGAGACTGACTTGTCCTCCACATCACTCTACCCTTTTGCACAAAGGGCTTAAGCCTGAGTGGGTGAGAACAAGTCCAAGGGTTTTACAGTTAGAAAAATTAGAATCTAGCTCTTCTCAGCATGTGGGCTTGAGATTCAGAGGGTATAGAAAGTTCATTTAATTTTTTTTCTTTTTTATTTCAGCATATTATGGGAGTACAAATGTTTAGGTTACATATATTGCCTTTGCCCCACCTGAGTTAGAGCTTCAAGCATGTCCATCCCCCAGACAGTGCACACCGCACCCATTAGGCATGCATATACCCATCCCCTTCTCCCCCCTCCCAACTGCCTGACACCCAGTGAATGTTATTACTGTATGTGTACTTAAGATATTCTTTCTGTCTCTTAACTACTTGCCCAATTTTGATGTTCCTGCCACATTACATTCCTCCACGCCTTTGCATAAGCCGTTTCTTCTCCCTAGGGGACATCACTCTACTTCTTTACCTAGGAAGCTCCCATTCTATCTCTGAAAAGTCAGTGTTATTATTGTCATCTTAGTGATGACAAAACTGAAGTTAAATGTCTTGCTTGTGGTTACAGAGCTAGAGAACTACAGAGCTAAGATTCAAACACAGGTCTGTTTGACTTAAAACCCTAACTTTGTTCGATCATATTAACGAAGCGATCATATAACGAAGCGTCACAGGGTTTACCAGACTACTTTATTGTCACTAGTTATTTACATCTTCGTCTTCCCCGCTGGGCTGTGAGCTCGCATTATAAACCTGATGTCCATTGAATGAATGAATACAAAAGCTACTTAGCTATATTCACATATATTCACAGGCACATTCATAACTGCCTGATTGAAAACCACCTCTATTATCCTCACCATAGAATGAAGTTCGTGCTCTGGTAGGGAGGGTGTTTTTACGTCTACCTATCCATGAGTCTCAGTAAGTACTCACATCTAAGCCAAGAATCAGGCTGACTTTCTTCTTCCTCTCAGCAAAATGATGAGACCGTAGCTTCAAACTATTCAAATATTCTTGGAGGAAAAAAATGCCATTTGCAAATATTGTTTCATTTATTTCATAAAATATGTATTTCCAAATGCAGAAAGATGACTGGATACATCCTTTCTTAATGCAAGAACAGGGCTGCTAGCAACAGGAAGGGCCTTCGTAAGTGTTATGCAGGTCCCAAGGAGCTCTTTGCAGCCACTTACCTGGACAACCTGCTGTCAGCCCAGCCAATCCACCAGGCATAAGCAGACATCACGTGGGCTGGGGAAGGGCTTAGGCACTGCCAGCAGTATTCTGGTAAATGTTTAACAGTCCACTCTCTTGAGGAAGAGTGGGGAAGGTGTGCCCTGATTTGTAGCATTTGCTGACTTCCATGATGTAAATATTGCCAGCCTGGCCATTTTCAAGCTACCAGTGTGACACTGACTAGTTTGCACAATTCCTGAAAAGTTACCATAGGTTCTCTTGAGCTGGTACAAGCCAACTCCCACACAACACTGGGTATTTTCACCCCTTTCGTGGCAACTTTTTAAGATTAAGACTCCTAGGGGGGATAAAGATTTCATCAGAATGTGATTTTAGAAATTCTCTTCAAGCCAGATAAGCATTACAGAACTTTTATTAACACAAAAATGTCATTGACCCAACTATTACACAGCTCAACAGAAAAAAATAAATAACCTTATTTAAAAATGAGCAAAGAATCAGGACACTTTCCTAAAGAAGAAATACAAACAGCCCATGAGTACCTGAAAAGGTGGCCAACATCACTAATCACCAGAGATAAGCAAATCAAAACCATGAGGAGATATCTTCACTCCTGTGAGAATGGCCATCATCAAGAAGATAAAACACAAGTATTGGCAAGGCTGTGGAAAAAGGAGAAACCTTTTACTGTTGGTGGGAATATAAATAGGCACAGGCATTATGGAAAACAGTTTGGGAGTCCTCAAAGAATTAAAAATAGAACTACCATATGACCCAGCAATCCCTCTGCTGTGCACATACCCAAAGGAAATGAAATCAGCGTCTTGTAAAGATGTCTGCATTCCCACGCACACTGCAGCATTATTCATAATAGTCAAGGTGTGTAGACAACCTAAGTTGTTTCCAACGAGACCTGTGTTTGAATCAATATAAAACAAAATGTTGGCCGGGCGTGGTGGCTCACGCCTGTAATCCCAGCACTCTGGGAGGCCGAGGCGGGTGGATCACTCAAGGTCAGGAGTTCGAGACTGGTCTGAGCAAGAGCGAGACCCCGTCTCTACTAAAAATAGAAAGAAATGATCTGGATAGCGAAAAATATATATAGAAAAAAAAAATTAGCTGGGCATGGTGGCACATGCCTGTAGTCCCAGCTACTCGGGAGGCTGAGGCAGAAGGATTGCTGAAGCCCAGGAATTTGAGGTTGCTTTGAGCTTGACGCCACGGCACCCTAGCCCGGGCAACAGAGCCAGACTCTGTCTCAAAAAAAAAAAAGAAAGAAAAAAAGAAAAAGAAAAAGAAAAGAAAAAAAAGAAAAAGAAAACAAAATGTGAAGTCTGTCTGTATAAATCCATATATATAAACACACACACACACACACACACATATGAAAAACAGAATATTATCCAGCCTTAAACAGGGGAGATACTGCCATTTTCCACAACATGGATGAACCTGGAGGACATTATGCTAGTGAAATCAGCCAGGCACAGAATGACAAATACTGCATGATCTCGCTTACACGGAATCTAAGAAAAGTTGAATCCTTAGAAACAGAGACTAGAATGGGGGTACCAGGGGCAGGGAGGGGGAGAAAGTGGGGTGATGCGGGTCACAGGTACAAACTTGCAGGATGAGTAAGCCTAGAGGTCTGATGCACAGCATGGGGACCACAGGTAACAGTATTTGCCAGGAGAGCAGATTCTAGGTGCTCTTACTCCACACACAGAAAGGTAACTACGTGAGGATGGATAATGGGCTATGTTAACTTGCTCTACTGTAGTAATCATTTTACTACATATATATGTATATCAAAACATCACAGTACACACCTTAAATATATACAATTATAAATAAATAAAATATCACTGGCCCAATGAAACACATGCTACATAGAAATAAGACACAAAACACAATCTTAAAAATATAAATGCATATTTGTCCGTATTTATCTATCTCCATAATAAGAAGAGATTTTTGAGTGGCTTTTTTTGAATCCGTATGAAACTTCCTCCTTCTTCTCCTGAGAATGGTGTGTCCTAGTGAGCAGAAAAGGGAAACACCAAAAACGGAAAGGGGGAGGCTTGTACAGCATTTGCTAGTTTGTGGTCACGGATGGCAAACGACGACTGTCGTGGGGACGCTCCGTGAGCCACCACCTCTAGGTTTCCAGGCTAGAGGAGAAGACAGGTGGGCTGAAGCAGAAGGAACTCAATAAGATGAATTTGCAGGCATTTGGGGTGCATCCTTTCACAGACTCTCTTATTTTACAAAGTCATTAAGTCTAATACATGGAGAGAAATGGCAGGAGAGTTGCAATTCTAAATTAAGTTGTTTTCCTCTTTTCTTTCCTGAAACCGATGGACCATTTCCTTTTTTGGCCCAAGTATCTGCCTGGCTTCTACCTCTCCTTAACAGTTCTTTCCATTTTTCTTCAGGGAATGAGTCTTGGAACAGTTCTCAAACTTAATGGGGTGGGGTAATGATATCATTTTAGAGCATGCTGTAAAAAGCAAACATGCGCTTAAAGACTCAGTCGTGGTTTTTGAATTTAAAGATGTATTCACATCTCAGGAATCTCGCTGTGTCTTCAGTATGATGCTAGGCACAGAGTACTTGACCCAGGAGGCATATATAGACTAGCTGAGCACCTCACTATTCAAATAACTGTCCCTGCAATGCGGGTTTGTGCACACGTGAGTTATGCAGCAAGTGCCCCCAGGGAAACCGGCAAGGGAGAGGGGGAAGCAGGACAGGGGAGGAACCAAGACAAACAGGGGTGTGATCTCACACTAAATCCCACAGACTGATCCTGCAAGAACTCTGGAGGGTAAGTTACCCCAGCAGTTGTCACCCCCACCCCAGGGGAAGGAGCTTTCAAATTCCTGCACCCCCTTAGTCATGGGTTAAGGGCCACCCCAAGGGGTGTAAATCCCAAGGCACTTCAGACTGGCTTCAGTGCGGCCACAGGGGCTCCAGCAGCTCTGAGAAAACAGCTGCAGGTGTTGGCTGTTTGAAGGGAAAGAACGAGCACAGGAAGTGGCAAAGAGCGCCAACTCAGATCCCACGGGGATGAATAAGGGAACAGAGAACATGGGAAGGTCTAGAGATACGCGCTCTAAAGGTATTAAGTTAAAGCACCTGGATTCAGCACACAGGCCGCCCCTCTGTGGCTGTCCTTGCAGGATGTACTTCTCCTTTTAGGGTCTCTGTGTTCCCAGGAGAGACCTGGCAGTCACCTTCCTGCCCCTTGAATGACCACTCATCCAACTCATTCAGCTCTGGTCCCCCAGGTGCCCCTGTTTCACCTCTCCTCCCCTGTCCCCATCAAGTGAACAGGTGAAGAGGGATTAGCCAGGGTCTGATGCAATCAGCATAGACTTACCCAGTGAGATACACAAAACAGCAAACATGTGGAAGAATTGTTTGTACATAGGCGTGTGTTCATGCCCAGCATGATTCCCAACTCCCCTGTGGACTAAAATAAAATCTTAACCCCCCCAACTGACTGAATGGGCCCCCCTCTTGGTCAAGGGGACCCCAGAAATACCCTAAAGCTGAGTTGCTGGCCTTGAGAAGGGAGGTCAGACATCCTCGTCATGGCCCCTCCCTTCTTGGAGGTGTCCTTTGTAGCTCATTAGCAGGCCTAAGGCCACGTAAGACAAAGTCTAAGCCACACCTGCAGCCATCAATCTACTCAACAGATCACTTGAGTTTCGTTTGGTAAATGTCTGGTGGCTTGTCTCTGATTAATAAACATCTTTAAGTTAAAACACTCCAAGGCTTTAGACAAAGCTTCATTTCTTTAACCAATTACAAATCAAAGACTCTTTAAACCCACCTATAAATTATAGGCTCCTCACTCTGAGATGTACCACCTTTCCAGACTAAACAGGTGTACCCCCTCCATCCATGTGCTGACTTAGGGTCTTATGTTAATTCCTGTCTCCACAAAGGTATGAAACCAAACTGTCACCCAGATACTGCAGGCACAGTTTCTTGGGACCTCTTGAGGTCATGTGCTCCAGGCCAGTCACACAGATTCGGGTCAGAATAAACCTCTTTACATTATTTTACAGAGTCTGGGTCTTTTTCTGTTAATACCCTTTTAAATATCACACTTTCCTTGGCTCCCTTGATAGCTTGGATGCCTGTGAAGGTTAGGGCAACAGTACCTTGGTTCTGGTGGGAGCAACATCTCCTGTCACATGACCATGAACACCTGAAAAGGCTTGCTGGTGGGAAGTTTGAAGACACGTTCACTTCCTTACACCAGCCCTGCAGTCATCTGGGGATCCTCTTGTCGAATAAGAACATCCACAGGGGATAGTGTCTGTGCATAGAAGAATCAAATTTTTCTACAGGGATCAGCAAGCTAGAGCCAACAGACCAAATCCACCTGCAGCCAGCTTTTGTAAGACAAAAATCTACTGAAAAGCAGTCATGCACATTCGATGACACATCGTATAAAGCTACTTTCACACTGCAACAGCAAAGTTGAGTAGTTGGGACAGAGATCGAATGGCCTGCCAAACCTAAAATATTTAATATCTGGTTCTCGACCAACAAAAGTTTGCCGACCCTTGTCATAACAGGTTTGGCAGCACTCACAAATATTCGAGAAGTTTGTAAACTGTGAATAGAGTTTCTCAACGTGTACTTACCCAAGTCTTCAGAAAGGAGTGAACCAGAACCCTGCAAGAGAGATGTCACATGCAAGAAGTCAGATTGTCAAAGCACAGGCATGACAAAACGCAAGCTTTGCTGGTGGACCAAGCAGGAGAGTAGCAGCTGCCCAGGGGGCTGCAAGAGATAAAATGCCCCACGTTACTACAGAAGTGTGTGTAGTCTACGTGTTCGCCTTGTCAGTACCAAGACTGTGAGCTTAGGAAGGTCAGAGGCAATGGACTGCTCCACAGATGGATCGTGGAGGGAGGAAGGGAAGAAGCATGGAGGAGGGGACAGGAAGAGGAAAGAAGGAAGGCAAAGCTGGAGGAAAAGAGGAGAAGCAGGAGAGAAAGAGAATGAATATGTAATTATGCTCTTTTAAGCCACCTTGCTGTTGTCACAGTTGTAACCCTGTGACCCCATGGGGCTCGGTGTGGAGTGGTGTCCAGTCCAGCGTGCAGGACAGCCACCAAAACAGAATTCAGAACTGTGAAAGTCTTTTTGCCTTTATTTCCCAGACTTCTCATCAAAAGGACACCTCATTTTCTGCAATTCTTTACAAAATTTCCGTTTTAGTCTTGCACACCCGCACACACTGCAACTGCGATCAGCTCTCTCGGTGGCCTCCTCGATCCCTGACAAACTCCTACCCACACTCTACCTTTTCCCTTTGCTCTTCTCCCCTGGCACGGAGGAGCAAACCCCAAACCCTGCCCTGCTGGCTGGGAGGCTCCTGAGAGATCAGAGGATGAGAGAAGATCCCTGCACCAAGTCAGAATCCTCTTGGGCAAGGGAGAAAACAAGCCTCCCAGCATGCAGGGTTAGAAGTGATGTCTCATAGCATTGCTTCTACACATGGATATTTCCATTACATTGAAATGGCTAATAGCATAGACACTGGGGCCGGACTTCCAGGGCTCAAATCCCTGCTCTGCCACTTACTGGTTGCACTAACTTGGGCTACTTTACTTAATCTCTCTGCGCTTCCATTTATTCATCCACTAAATGGATATGATAATAACAGTATTGATCTTATAGGCTTGCTATAAGATTCGAGGAGTTTATTCTTATAAAGCACTTAGTTCCACACAGAGCACAGAAAAATCTCTCTATAAATATCTGTTAAATAAAATTTAATCTTTGCAGGCTATCAAATCTTATCCCTGAGGTCAGGCCTGCTGGAATGGAAAGTTGAAAAAAAAAATTGAAATGATAAAAGAAAGTAATAAAATATTCCAAAGCTATTGATATCATCAAGGAAAAAAAATGTACAAAGGAAAAAAAATTATAATGTTATAATAGTGTAGTAAAACTTAATGGGGTGGAGTAATGATATTATTTTAGAGCTTACTAAAAAGCAAACAGGATCTTAAAAACTCAGTAGTGTTTTTGTTTTTTTTTCTTTAATTTAAGGATGTACCCACATCCTGTGCATCCCGCTGTGTCTCTGATACGTTGCTAGGCACCAAGTGCCTGCCCCGGGTGGTGTACACAGACCTGTCAAGCACACCTGCCTATTCAACTAGTTGTTCCCCAAGTTGGTTTCTGCTGCTGGGAAATATCTGGAGATGGAGAAGACACCAGGGGATGGGTTAGGAGGTGGAGGGTGGCACATTAACTATCAATGAGCAGACTACGCTGTTACCAATATTAACTATTAGTGAGTGTTGCTAAGCTACTTAAAACTCTGCAGTGGCTTCCCAGTGTACACATAAGCCCTTCATAGTCTGCCAGAAACCTCCTTCTCCATCTCATCTTTTACCACTCCCTGCCGCCCCAGCTGGCTCTATCCCTCCTGGACTTGCACGGGCTCCTTCCCCCCTCAAGGGCTTTGCACATGTTACCTCCTAGCTGGGAGCTCCTTTCCCTGTGTCAGCTCTCTCTTATTCTGAAGGCTTCAGTGATTCTCGCTATCATAGGTACCTGCTATTCTTGTGCAAGCCCTTTGTTGACTTCCTTCAAGTTACTGCAAATTGTAATCATCAATTTTCTTGTTTAGCTATTTTTTTAAATTTTGCCCTTGTCTGTCTTGCTCCCTGAGAGATGGTATCCTGTCTACTTTATTCTCAGCAGCATCCTAAGCCCCTCCCATAGGGTCTGACACGTGTAGAGGCTCCATGAGTGCTCACTGAGTGAGTGAGCGCATCAATGAATGGTGAGTGACAATTCAACGGCAGTTGTAGCTAACACAGGTCTGAGTACAACTCCTAACTCTAACGCTCAATCTATGATCTTGGGCAACAGCTTCTCCATGTCTCTAGTTAATACTTGTAAACAGTGATTAGAACGGAGCTTGGCACCCGACGCACCTACAATAGTTGTTGGTTATTAGTATTACTAGTAATAGCATTGGTGAGTCTAGCATTGTGTCTCAATTTCCCTTTCTAGCAAACAGAAAAAAAATAATCTGGTCTCCCCTGTTTCTTGTGAACTGTTTCTAAATTATCGATGACAGTAACTCATATGGACAAAAGCAAAGTGCAGATCTCTTCTTGTCTATAAGAAGAGCTCCAAGACTTCAGCCTCAAAGTCTCAGACCGTCAGAGAGGGTGCGTTTGAACGCCAGTAGGGCACGCGGCAGGGCCGGCCCCCTGCACATTGCAGCAGACAGGCAGCCTCCACGCTGACAAAGGGAGGACCAGCCCACACAGCATATGGACCTGCCGCGGAGCATATGGGTTTGGTCCTAGAGAAGGGGCCCCCATATGCTCCCCGAGCTGGACCCACCTCGCCCACTCCCAGCCTCCCCACATTTCAGGCTGGTTCATAAATCAGCCGCTTCCCAACATCCCTGTGCATCGGCTGATGCATGTGTGATTAATGCACCATTTGCCTGCAGCCTGGAGAGAACCCCAGGTACAGGTGGAGAGGAAGAAAACGACTTAATTGGAGTGGAGGAGGGGAGGAGGGGGGACGAGGCGGTCATTCCTCATGGCCGTTGAGCCAGCACTATCTTTAGAAGTCCTGGCTCCGTGAGAAGGAGCTTTCTTGGAAATCTTTCTTACGGACTCCCCAGGAGCCTGGGCTGTTGCGTGGGCTTTACCTGCTGGGCTCAGAAAGTTGATTGCTCAATTCTGTGCTGTCCTTACTGCATGATCGTCCTGGGCCTCCTCATCTGAGCTTAAACACACATTCAGATCCCGCAAGGAACCAGCAGGCTGGGGTCCCTGGATACCGTAAGACTAGGTGGGTAGCAAATCCACTTTGTGTTTCAGACCAATGTTTTCCAACTGCGCTTGACAGAGGGCAAAGGGTTTGACACAGCTGTCACAGGAAGGGAGGACTCCTGGGCTCCACGGCTGGTTCAATCAGAGCAATTCTGCTTTTACTTGGTTGTACAGTTTAGGCTTTTCAAATGCAATTTAGCTTTGATTTAGTTAAGGGTCATATGACTGAAAACACTGAGACCCACTTGAATTAAAAATGCTGCAGATATAGTGAGGAGTGTTTCCTTCAAGAAGCACGATAATAAAACTAAGGACAGTGGCCATCCACAGGGCAGGAGACAAGGCAACACAGTAATTGGTGGCCTGGACTCTGGATCACGTTTCCGCTGTGGTCGTGTGACCTTGGCAAGCAACTTTCCTCTCGAAGCCCCAATTTCTTCATCTACGAAATGGGGATAATAAATGGTACCTGACTTAGAGGGACCCAGGGGAGACTGGATGATATAAATCCATACACTGCATTTGCATGATGGCTGGAACCTCATAAATGATTAGTACATATTTGTGATTATTTTTCTTCTTATTCAGTGTAGCACTCACTGTCCTGCACATGTTATTTGCATGACCTATAGTCCTCATACGTACGTCTATTACATGAAAGTTTATCCAAATTTTATAGATAAGCAACCTGAAGATAATCCCTTGGCCTTGAACTACGGTCCCAGAACATGTATTAATGTCATAGAGGGCATCAATGTTCTGGGGAACTCAATCTGAGAATCATCCATCTACCTACTTATTCTATTCTTTTCATACTTTCTTGAGAATACTGTGTAATTTAATGCAATTAGGCTTTGTCCTCCCTTTCTTGCACTTCTTCCCTACATATGCATCCATCCATTGAACTCACCATCCAATTCAACAAACATTACTGAATGCCTACTTAGTGTCAAGAACCTTAGGAAAGTCACATCACTTCTCTGTAAATCAAAGTCCCCTTGAGTAAAGTTAGGGTATTGAGACTAATTACAATGGAGGATTTTTTGTAAAATAAAATAAATTGTCTAAAAAGGTTTTGCAACCTGTAAAGTGCTCTCTCCACATTAGTTAGGGGTAGGGTGACCATACCAGCTTGCTTAGACATTTGTGGCATAGTTATTAGTAGCATTCCTGTTACTCCCAAAGGATAATCCTGTGGTCACCCTAGTTATGAAGACAGCAACCTTGGCAGAGTATATTTACATTGGTTTATCTAGAAGGAGGGGCTACTGTTCCCTCAACATACGTTTTGAGACAAGGCTTGGGATAACATGTTTGAAGGAGCACATTTGAAGGAGCATGGGCTACTCTTCCCTGCTTGCTAGACTGCTGTGGACTGCCCTGGGTGTAATCATTATTCTGCCACTAACTGCTCTGGCACCTTGGGAAAGTCACTTAATCCTCTGAGATGCTTAATTACCTAATCTGAATAAATAGTGTATAATACTTGCCCTCCTTGATGCTGTATGAGATGTATCAGTTAACTTTTGCTATGTAACAAAGCATTACAAAATTTACTGTCTTAAAAAAATGATTTTGTAAATGGCAAAAGATTTGTACAATATGAAGAGAAACCAGAGTATAAAAACAATGATTTTGTAAATTACTCTGTGGTTTGGCTGGGCCATCCTTCCAGCCTAAGCTCAGCTTGAGGACAGCCCGGGGGGTTGGTTGATCTAGGATGGCCTTGTGCCATGTGTCTGGCTACGGGCAGGCTGCTGTCTAGGACACCTCAGGTTCTCTGTTACACGACCTCTCATTCTTCAGCAGGTCAGCTCAAGCTCATACATAATGGTCTTGCATTTCCAAGCACTAGAAAGTAAGCCTCAATATTCAACATCATGAACACTTTGTTTGCATTATCTGTAGTCCTGAAATGTTTATTACATGTAGATAATTTTCAGATGTGGAACCTGAGTGTACGACCTTGGCCTTGAATAATGATCCCAGAACACCTATTAACATCATGAAGGACACTGGTGTTCTGGGGAACCCAGGGTTTCAAGTTTCTGCTTGAGTCTCACTCACGTTTGCTAACATCTCATTGGCCAAAGCAAGTCATGCCCAGATTACAGAGAAAATTGACTTCACCTTCTCAATGGAAGAAGAGCAACTGCACTGCTTGGAAGCAGGGAGGAAAAGAACTTGTGAACAATTTTACAGTCTACCAAAAGAGACAAGTGAAATACGTAGGAAAATTTCACCAGAGCCACTGTAACCTAATATTAGAAAACCCAAGTCTCCTGGAAAGAAGAGCCTTCTCCAGAACATTTTTAGAGAACCCATAAGAAAGTTTTTCCCACGTGCTAAGCAAATGGTACCATCAGCTACTAATATCTGCAAATGTATTTCCCTTCTCTGGCTTTATCCCCCACCCTTCCTCCAGTGCATATAATTGTTTTGCTATCCTAAGCGACTGCCGTATCCCACAGAGACAATGCTTCCATCAAAACAGAATGTCTGCAGACATGGAATGTCTTCCCCAGGTCCTTCTATCTAACCCGGGCTCCACAAGGTATACCACTGATATCCTGGGTCCCATGGGGGCCAGAGCTTACAAAGTGGGGACAAATGTCTCCCCCTGTCCTTTTATTGTCAGCTGCTTTCAGGGGAGCCCCACAGCAGCACTGCCAGCATCCCCTGGGCCTCTGACATTTTCTAGGGAAACAATTCTTTCCATTCACAGTCATCATTGTGATTTCCATAGATTCCTGGTACAAGATTATATATAGAAAGATAAGCCAGGAGACAGACCTAAATCACCAACACGAGGATGCGTCCTCAAATAATTTCACCATTCATTACTGCTGTGGGCTTCATGGGGCAAACCTTGACGATCCTGACATCCTGTTTCCATGAAATGAGTTCATTCTCAGAGAGTTGCTCAGAATCTCATTCAAATGGACTTGAGGCAGCTTCCGCACTCTGTGAAACACAGTCTTTTAAGAACACAGGCTCTGGGGGTAATATACATGAGCTCAGTTTCAGGCTGGGCTTGTTACTAACTGTGTAGATCTTTAGCAAACTGTGAACCTCTCTAAGCCTCAGCTTCTTCATCTCTGAAATGGAGCTAATAAGAGCACCTATACGTTCGGATCATCGATGATTCTAGTATTGGAATATACAATGGTTGTATCACATAATGCCATAAATGCTTAGAACAATTGTGGTGGGACAATAACTGTTAATCTTTATTGTTAGTGTCTTCATTATTACTATCCTAAGAGTGAACACCATTTAATTTCCTGCTGGGAGATGATACCAGCTCCCCTGTGAAATGCAGAACAACTGTGTGTGTTATTTCAATCTCTTCCTGCAGCTCGCCTGCCCTGCCCTGGAGCCAAAAGCCAAGCTCTCTCTCCTCAAGGACTCAGAGTCACAGGGTCAAGGCAGCATGTCTGCTTCCTTCTGCCTTTCAGCTGAAAATCATTTTGCCTGGGAGTTAAGGTGCCCCAGCCCATCTAAATATGAATATTTCAGTTTCGGTCTGAATGTTTGCCAGCCGGATAGGAGAGTGTTGGTAACAAAGATAAGAAGTGTATTCAGAAAAAAATGTGAGTGTGTATATATATATATATATATATACACGTGGGGGTGTTTTTAAACATCTGTATAAGTGAACTCCTGATTCAGGCTGTGTCTGTGCTGGGGGCAAAGGCTGTCTGTGCGAGTCTCGTTAGAACAGTAACTGGTTGAGAGCCAGTCCCAGATTATCACAAATGGATGCAGAGGGAGGCTGGAAATCAGGCCTCCTGCCCACTCAGCACTTCTTGGCCCTGGCCCCATCTCCACCATCTAATGCCGTTCCTGCATTAGATGCTGCAAACACAATTGACTTGTATTACTTACAAAGTCAACCACTTTACTTCATTTTAAGCGTTCAGGATGGACTTCAGAGATTTCTGAGATGCTGTTTGGCACAACCAGCCCCAGCGACTCCAGCCACCACTCAGACAGCATAACAAGAGAAGAATATGCCTTCGTTCTACATTCAGCACCCAGTCTCCATTAGCAGACCATTTTAAAGGTTGTTATTTCTGTATTTGAGAGGTATAGTTCAAACCCACACATCTCAAAATATTGAAAGTCCCACCCTCTATTCTGGGCCTGGGCATATATAGATGGATTATGTATGGAAGTAACCTTCAGGATGTGCCCAGTCTACCACGGAAAGACAAAGGAATAGACGTAATTGGTGCTACTGGTGTGATGGTCACAAGAAAACAACAAAAAAATGGTACTGAAAGTCAGCAAGGAAGTTACGGGAAAATCGAGAATGGTGTCATAGTGAAGGGAATGTTTAAACTAAATTCTAAAGGGGCTGGGTTTTTTAGGAGAAAAATGAGATGAAGAATGTTCTAGGCAGAGGAATGTTGTAGAAAAGGTGTAGAGATTGAATTCAGGCAGACCTTTGGTTAAACTCCGTGACGACTTGCTTGATCTTGGTCAGGTTACTCCATCTCCCTGAATCTCAGTTTCCTCCTCCATAAAATTGAGCTAATTGAGCTTCCTAGGATTATGGCAGGGATCAAATAGCCACATAAACAAATAGCCAAGAGGACTGTGACCCATGATAGAATCATTCCATGGTGCCAATTATCATTAGTTAGGTGTGGCTAGAGCTATAGGAGAAACAGAAGAAAGGGCTTTGGGTGGGGCTTTGTCCTGTAGACAACAGGCTCCCACCAGAGATGTTAAGCCCAAAGTGACATGGTGACATTTGGGTTTCAAATACCTGTCAATAATGGTGAGTTAAGACAACCTGAGGGAGAGCCAAGGGAAGGAGGTTACAAAACCATGGAAAATACTACGTTTATCTTTGGTTGTAAAAGGCCAGATTTTCTAAATATAAACTTTCAATCACAAGATCCTTTTACCCCATTATGGAGTGTTTTCCATGGAGCATTTAAGCTACTTTTAAGGCTGAAATTCAAATCCTGTTCATATTTTGCTCGGTATCTGAATCAGTTTCCCACCATGGAAGAACTGACTTACAAGTCAACATAAAAGTCGTGGGGCAAGAGGAGAATCGCTTTCTACCCATAGTGTTTCACCTCCCTGGCTCTTCACTCCAAGGCCTGCCTAGACTCAGGCCATCAGTGTGCTTGAGAATGAAGGCATTTCTCTGGCATTTTCTTTTTCACCTTCAAAAAGTCCCAGTGGGAGCACAAAGGAAAACCGTTCTCCCAACATTTTTTTCAGGGTACATCCTTCCTGCAGAGACAAAAATAAATTATAAAGGCAGTGTGCATACATGAGTACAGTGATACTCCATCACAGGGCTCAAACATTACCTCCTGGGAAACAGTCCCTGAACACTCTCACCCCAAGCCCAGATGGTCGCTCCCTGCCCTATGAACATGAGTAACACCTACTACTTCATTAGTTGTATGGTGTTGCAATTAGTTTCCTGTCCATGCCTATCTTCCCAATTAGACCAAGAGCTCTTCCAAGTCTGGGATAAAATCATATCCATATCCTGGCTGAGTGCAGTGGCTCATGCTTATAATCTTAGCACTTTGGAAGGCCAAGGCAAGAAGATCATTTGAGGCCAGGAGTTTGAGACCAGCCTGAGCAATATAGGCAGACTCTATCTCTATTAAAAAAATGAAATTAAATTAAATTAACCAAGCATGGTGGCATATACCTATAGTCCCAGTTACTTGGGAGGCTGAGGCAGGAGGATCATTTAAGCCCCGGAGTCTGAGGTTGCAGTAATGCAGTAAGCTATGGTGATGCTACTGCACTACAGCCTGGGCAATAGAGTGAGACCTTGTCTCTAAAAAAAAAAAAAAAAAAAAAGAAAGAAGGAAAAAAAGATCATAACCTTATTTCTCCCACTAGGCACAATACCTAGCACCTACTAGGCAGGTTGAGTGTATACACGGGAGTCTAATCTCATTTAAAAGTCCCCCAACTTTCAGTTTTCTCTAGAGTAAACTAATGCCTTAAACATCACTACAAATATGAATATACAATCAGGGAACCTCAAGGATCAATACAGGCTTCTAATTACTCCATCCTCTGCTGCCTGTGCACATGCAGAAAGCTGCTGCTCGCAGAAACCCATGCGGATTAGTTAAGACCAGGTCCATGTAGATCGTGTTGATTCTGATTCTGACAGAAGCATCTAGGCACTCGAGAGCTGTGGGGGAGATGCCAAAAGACGCTCTGTGCATCCTTCTTGCCACCAGTCTCCTGGGTGAGGGACTATGTTAGTTGCGCTTGAATTTACCTGGTTCACCTGGGCTGAAGCTACTTTTCATGGATCTATGTCAACTGCCCTTGAACCCAGGCATATTCATATTTGTGCCTTCTCTGTGGAGAATAGATAGATTCCTTAACTCTTGTTTTCTAGGGCACGAGTCAGCAAACTATAGTCCACAAGCCAAATTCAGTCCAGAATCTGTTTTTATAAAGTTTTATTGGAATGCAACAACATCAATTTATTTACATATTGCCAAAGGTTGCCTTCACACCAGAACAGTACAGTTCAATAAATGCAACAGAGACTGCATGACCTACAAAGTTTAAAATATGTACTATTTGGCCCTTTACAGAAAACATTTGCCGCGCTCTACTCTAGTACTTGACCTTAGCTGCACTGGTCATAGTGACCATGTGCGGGCACAGTGCTGGGCCCCTGATACCACCATCTCACTTATCCTCACCACATCCCTAGAAGGTAGCCACTAAGATGATGATCTTTTCATTAACTAACTCATTTGTAGAACACCTACTGTATGGCAGGCTCTGTGCTAACCACGGGGCCTCACAGTAAACAAGACAAACACAATCCCTGTTGGAATGTAGCTTCCAGTCTGAGACTGGTGATTCAAGATGTTCAGACTGTGACCCAGGGCTATTCTCACCTATTATCTTTCAAAGCTCGGGGCATGCACCACGCCCATATGCTTTGTCTAAAAGCGTCTGTCCCCAGGGGGCAAACCAAAGCTGACACACTCATGAAACTTCCATGATTTTCCAAACTCCCTCCAGGGGTGAGTTTCGGCTGTCAGAGAAACATCCTGTTGCCTGACATGCCACACCTGCCCATTAGTGGGTGTTTGTCACATCCGGCCTGCCCAGCAAGGTGTTGGTAACCTCCTGCTGTTGAGCCCCTGAGACCAGGGGACGGATCAAGGGCCCAGGCTGGGCCTCCCACAGCATGGGCTGGACCTCTGGGCCCCTCTCTGGGCAGGGCCTGCAGCTGGCTCCTGACCGATGAGACCTGCACCCTTCCAAGGAGGATGGCTAGGACTTCTCCTGTGTGTGGCGCCATTGTCTTCTTTGTCCAGCATCTCCGGAGAAGCCTGCTTTACTTTCCCCTTTGTTTTAAATGGCTCAGGCTAAAAAATGCTCACAATGCTAAATTGCTGCGTGGGAGGAAGACAACCGAGGGACAGGAGGGCAGCAGAAAAGGCCGGATCGCCCCAGCCCAGGCCGCCCTGAGCAGATCCTAATTAGGAGGCTGGCAGAGCGGCCCTCTGCAGGAAGCCCGGATCATTAGCGCTGGCACCGCACACGCTCTGACTACAACATGCGGCCACGGCTGCCACGCTGGCACCACACAGACCCGGCTCTTGGCTGCCACAGCAGAACAGATGCCCAAAGATGGGTTTTGTTTTTGGTTTTTTTGTTTTTGTGGGTTTTGAGTTTTTTGGGTTTTGTGGTGGTTGTTTGTTTGTTTGTTTGTTTCAAGCAATTACATGACCTTGTGCCAGAGCTTTCTTGTGCCAGGATAAAGGGTTTTGACAGGTCAAAGAAGCAAGACAAGTCAAGAGAAATTTAAACAGTGCTTGTGTGGGCTCTCAGGGAGAAAGACAGAGAGGAGATGTCAAAAGACGCTGGATTGGTCTATTTGAATTTGAGACATTGACCAAAAAGTTCTTTCCAACATTGCACACTTCTCTGTATGAACTGCTAGCACCCTAACCCCAGACATTGTTGTCATCCGTCTAAACCAGGGGCTGGCAAACAAGGGTTCATGAGCATTCATTATAATAGCATGTGCGCATGTGCCTCACACATGTATGTAAATAGTGTGCTCACACATGTATAAAACATCATATGTTTATACAGACTCCCTTCCTCTCATGGTAGAAAATGCAAATGTGACTCCCTCATTTTATCGAAGGGAAACCTGAGGGTAAAAAGTTGTTATCTATGTCACTGGATATTTCAACGTAAATGAAGCCAGAACCAAAATTTCAACGTAGGCTTCCTGCATTCTACTCAGAACTCCATGCAAATGCAGACCATATTGTCTAACAAAAATCTGGGCCATGTCCATTGGTCAGCAAAAGAATGGAATTTTTTAAATAATCAGGACTATTGTAGAAAATCCAAGATGTACACTCACTATACCTACAATACTAGAATTTAGTAAATTTTTAAAAAGTGAATTGATATAGCAAACCCAGCCCACCCAATTTGGCATAGAAAGTAAAGGTATGTACCTTCTATTTGGGGATTGGCTTTGAAACTGAGTCCACATGGTATCAAAACATTCAATTAAAATTTCATTTGTCCAGATGTTTGGCCATAGAGTGCCAACAACTGGTTTGACTAATGTTTTAAATTTAATTGACCAGATGTTTTTGGTGGTAGGTGTCTTAATGAGTAGGAGAAGTGTTTGTGGAATTGAATCAAATTTCCCCAAGAATAGCCAGCCTCACTGGAAACAGGAACTTAAATATTGTTACTGCAATTAACCAGAGTTTGTCAGAAGTTCCAAAACTATCTCACCTTCATACCCAGTCTATTAGGAAAGTGTGTTCTTCCATTGGCTAAGCTCAGAGAAGATGCCATAGTTAGGGTCCCCCCTAATAAGCAGACCCTAAAACAAGAAGTCGGGGGAAAATTTAGAAGCAATCACCAAACCAAACACAGTTATTCAAAGAGTAGAGAGTGGGCTGAGAGCAGTGGCTCACACCTGTAATCTTAGCACTCTGGGAGGCTGAGGCAGGAGGATTGTTTGAGCTCAGGAGTTCAAGACCCTGTCTTTACTAAAAAAATAGAAAGAAATTAGCTGGACAACTAAAAATATATAGAAAAAATTAGCCTGGCCTGTAGTCCCAACTACTTGGGAGGCTGAGGCAGAAGGATCGCTTGAGCCCAGGAGTTTAAGGTTGCTGTGAACTAGGCTGACGCCATGGCACTCTAGCCCAGGCAACAGGGCAAGACTCTGTCTCAAAAAAAAAAAAAAAAAAAACAAAGAGTAGAGAGTGAATGGAATGGATTGAGGGGCAGAGGTCTCAGATTCAACGCCAAGTATGCTGTTTACTTCCAGTAGAATAATGAAAACAGCAACTTCTGTGGAGGGCTTCCTGTATGATCAGTTCTTTATACAGATTCATTGAATTTAACTTGCACAGCGACCCTCATCTATTTCACAGATGAGAAAGTCAAGGGACCGGAGCGTTAAGTAACATGCCCAAAGGTAAACAGCTGGGAGTGAGATTAGTTCTCATGCACTCTGAGCTGTCAATCACCCTTCTATATCGCGTGATTTGGAGCTTGTTAGAACCTCAGTTTCCTTATCTCTGAATGCAATCCCCGTCTTAGACAGTGGCTATAAGGGAAGCTACAACTAGAAGGTGGTGTGGCGTTTATATGGCACTGTATGCCCTGCGAGCGAGCGTCCAACAAATATTAGTTACTACACCCAGATAAAGGTTGATTGTAAGTGCTTGCATGTTGCTGCATTCTTCTCTCCAAGCCAATGAGATGGCCTGGGTGCCTGAGGTCTGGTGGCTTTCCCTTTAACACAAAAGCACCTAGCCCTTTACTGTTCAACACCACAGTAGAGGAGGCCAGTGGCCACCCTACCATGTCTCTTTCCTTAGGATCTCCTCCTGCTTTTCCCACAGCCGTGGCTTCACCAGCTCTCTGCATGACTCACACTAATGTGCAGACTTAGGACTCACCAGCATGGAATGTCCAGACAGAGGCTGGCCTGAAACCCACACACAAGGGTCCCACACAAGGGAATGTGTGGCAGCAAGGAGCATTAGGATCCAAAGTGAGCTTCCAAGGAGATACTCACAGGTGTGCAGAACCTGCCTTGGGAGGCCCAGGACAGCCATATTCTGATGTTTGGACAGCTCTGAGATCTCAGGAGGCCTTCATGCTGGACTTACTTGTGTTTATTTTTCCATGAACCAAATCCTTAGTTAGTGACTGTCACATGCAAGATGAGAGGGCAGGGTCAATAGTGAATAATATAAATTCTCTGTCTCTTACATTCCAGACAGTAGTGCAAACAGTGAGCAGTATTTTTGTTGTTCATAAGTCTACTAAAATGATCCAGAAACACAGCAAGAATTTTGTCTTTCTTCTAAAACAAATTATTACCATCCTAGAGGGTTGTATAAGGGGAGTTAAAGGGTATACACAAGAACAATGTGGAAATAAAATGATTTCAGAGACGATGAGTGCTCTGAAGTCATAAACAGGGCTGGGGAACAGAGAGGAAGGCAGGGAGTTCACAGCATTCAATATAAGCTGGGTGGTCACTGAGAAGAGGAAGGCAGCCACACATATAGACAGAGGAAGTAGCCTGTGCAAAGGCCCTGAGGCATGTTACTGGAACAGAAGGAAGGTCAGTAGCTAGATTAGAGAGGCATAGGTAGAGACAAGCGAAGACCAGGGTGTGCACAGGCTTCTGGACGTTATTTAGGAATTTAGATTTGAGTCTCCATGTGATTTGGAGGCATGGAGGGCTCTGAGCAGTAGGGTGTCATGATCGCCTTTATCTCCTCTAAAAGTTTACCCCCACTTCACTGCTTTGGAGTGAGACAGGCAGGGATGCAGGGCAGCAGGCTATGGTAGAGTTGCAGGATAATGATGAGAGTTTGGACGAAGACATCTAGAAGCAGTTGGATTTGGGTAGGAACTTGGCACCAGGCACAGCTGGGGCTCAGGATCCAGATTCCAGCCTTCACAAGATCACAAGTAGGTTTGGCCCAGGTATAGGCGGGACAGACATTCAGCAATACCCAAGGGATGAGGCTGGATTTGTTAAGTGCATGTGTCAAACATGAGCAAAGCAGCAAGTAGGCGCAGAGAGAGAGAAGTGGGGGCAAGAAATGAAGACAGTGATGATGGTGGTGAGGAGGAGGAGGACAAGGAAGGGAGAGATGCTGCCTGAACTGTTGACTCCCCAAGGACCGGCCGTGCTTTCTGCAGTGGGCTCTGGATTGAAGGACAGCTGGAGGCCCACGAACCTCACTGAAGTCTCGTGGCAGCTCTTCCAGGAGGAGCGGTAAGAGGAACCTGAGCCCGAGAGCAGTCAGGTGCCCAAGGTCAGATCGTGGCAGGGCTGGGCCACAATGGGGGAACTTGTTCCTCTTGGGCCAGGTGCCTTTGCCCTGAACGGAGGAAAAGTTCTGATTTGTCACTTAATGGCAGTAAAACTAAAAGAGAAAAAATCAAAATTATCTTAGCTGAGAGAAAAAAAGCATCTTGCTGTGGTTCTGGACCTTCAGAAGTCTGCTCTTTGGAAGATGGCGTCTGCTTGGGGATGACTCACTGCTGCTTTCAGGCTGTGTGGACAGCGTTTGGTGCAGAGACCTTTCGGAGAATGCGTGGGGCCAGCGGAGTCCCTCACTGGGGAAGACCCCTAGGCAGTTTCTTCCAAGCCTTCTGGACTAGAAGGTAGGGCAGGGGATCCTCTTCTCAGGGGCTGTCCTTTAAAATCTCTCTGGGACGTCTAACACCTGCCAGGGATACGAGGTGAAAGCTGCTTGGGCCAGCGGCTTCTGCTCTGGTGGGAGGGCTGCACCAAGAAGGTCATGGGTCACTGCTGGCTTCAGGAGCACGAGGACAACTCTCTTGTGCTCTGGAAAAGGAACTTCAGTGTCAGAATGGAATTGATCTGATCAAAGGCTCTTTCTCCTGGGGCCGTGATCTTCCGAGGGTGGCATCTGCCCACAGCAGCCACTGGACCTTGGGTCCCCACCCATCACAGCACCTGCTGCTCCCCCTTCCTTGGGGGTCTGGTCATCCAGAGAATTCCCCGGTGGCCTCACAGGTCTCTAACAAATGCCCCAATCGCAACATCGGGGACTTAAGGAGACTTTTCAAAATCTTTATAATCTTCTTCGATACATATTTTTTTTGTCTCAGGGATGCATTCTCTTAAGTTATGAAGGTGTCTTTCAGCCAACAGAGCTCTCAACTCATTATCATGAGCTTTCCTCTCATGGGAAATAAACTGGCTTCAATAATAGCCAGTGGATTTTTTTTGAATTTTTCTGCAAGAATTTCGGGTTGTATTTTATAGGTGTCTAGCTCATCACATGCATGGCTGATCTTGTCATCTGCCTTTGAAGGATTCTTTTCTATCTTTACAGGGTAAATTATTTCTAAATCAGATATTTGGTGAAAATTCTTTTTTTCCCCTCTTGATGCAATTCTGAGAGAACTTGAAGTCTCCACTGGAGCTGCTGCCTCTGCCTTTTTATATTTCTGTTTGTTTGTTTGTGTTTTCTGACTGCACTAAAGTTTGAAGACTTTTCATATGATCTTTAAGTGTATCAGTTGTTCAATATTCTTTGGTTAATTTAGTGTTAATTTCATTTATTTATTGTGCAAGAATTTTTAAATAAGTATTTAGCTCGGCCACATCAATCACCTCCTTTTGACTTACATTGTGGATGGTCCCTGTTTTCTGATGAATTTCAGTCTTTCAGCACCCCTGATGTCCCCTCCAGAGCCGCAGCCCAGGTGCTCACCTCCCGCAGGTGTCCCCTGCCCAGAGATGAGGCCAGACTGTCTTGGGTGTTTTCTAATATTCTTCTCTTCTGTATACTGAGTTTACTCACTCTCCCTTCCAGTCCCTCCGCTTCCTGAGAAAGTTACCTTAGACTTCCCCGAAGATTGGGATTCATCTTCAAAGCCTCTTTTAGAGCTGCCTGAAGCTGTTCTTCAATCTTCTGATGAATTTTGAAGGATGTCACGGTGGCAACTACTTGATTTTGCATGTATTCTGATTTATCTTGTAAAGACTGTATCTTTCTGAAAATACCAACTTGCCTTTTTAAATCCATTTTTGTGGTAGCAAAATAAATAACATAAAAGTTACCATTTTAACTGTTTTTAAGTGTATGGTTCATTCACACAACTGTGCAACCATCACCATCATCCATCCACAGAACATTTTCATCTTCCCAAATTGAAGCTCTGTACCCATGAAACAATAACTCCTCTTCCTCCCAGCCCCAGCAACCAACATTCTTCTTTCTGTCTCCGTGAATTCGATCACCCTAAATACTTCATATAAGTGGAATCATCCAATATTTATTCTTTTGTGACTTGATTATTTCACTTAACATAATGTCTTCAAGTTTCATCCATGCCATAGCATATGTCAGAATTCCCTTCCTTTTAAAGGCTAAATAATTGTCCATTGTATGGACATACCACATTTTGTTTATCCATTCATCTGATGATGGACACGTGTTCTATCTTTTGGCTATTGTGAATCATGCTGCTATGAACATAGACATACAAATAACCTGTTTACATTTCTTCTTTCAATTCTTTGTATTATATACTCAGCAGTGGAATTTCTGGATCACACGGTAATTCGATTTTTAATTGTTTAGGGAACCTCCATACATATCATGTTATATTCCCACCAATAGTGCACAAGGGTTCTGACTTTTTCATGTCCTCACCAACACTTGTCATTTTTTGTCTGCTTATTTGATAAATAGCCACCTTTATGAGTGTGAACTGGTATCATTGTGGTTTTGATTTGCATTTCCTTAGTAATTAACGATGCTGAGCATCTTTTCATGTGCTTATTAGTCATTTGTGTATCTTCTTTACAGAAATGTCTATTCAAGTTCATTGCCTATCTGTTTAATTAGGTTGTTGTTGAGCTGTAGGGGCTCTCTATATATTCTCAATATTAACTTCTTATCAGATATGTGATTTGCAAATATTTTCTCCCATTCCATGGGTTGCCTTTTCACTCTCTTGAAAGTATTCTTTGATGCACCAAAGTTTTTAATTTTGATGTAATTCAATTTCTTTATTTTCATCAACTTGTTTTAAATGTTGAGATGCATCTTCCTTTAGTCTCTCTTGGCAAGTGTCTATTCTATGCTCAGGTAAAAAATTGTATCTTTGTAGCTCTTTACTGATGGCCTCCAGTTTTTAAATATTGATACTGTGGTCTCCAAACTGGCTTCTGTTGAAGTTGAATGCAAATTTGCTTTCAATTAGTCTGAGCTTCTCAAAAATGTGTTTGTTTTTTTTCTCCAGAAGGACAGAGATTCAAGTACCAGCTTGTCTCTACCTGAAAGAAGTCGATTCTTAATAATGACAAATCCAATGACGGCCAATACTGGCATCCCACATAGCAATCCATGGGGACCTGCACCTGGTCTAAGGTTCCCTGGGCGGTGCTGCCATCACCTGGCTCCCTCTCTCCAAGACCAACACAGCACAGAGCATCACAGCCATCAGCAGACTTTTATGGCCCAGAGACCACTACAGAGTCACCTCAGGTTTCCTGGACCGCACTGGCCACCACAGACTTTGCAGAACACCAACAGCATTCAGCCTGGAACCAAATAGGTAGTAAGTATTTACTTTGCATCAAATATTTTCCAAAGCTAACTATAGCTACGTATATAACGGAGCACAAAATGTAATAGGACCTCCCTCCCCTGTTAGATGTAATAGGCTGATGTTGCTGAAATTCATCATTGGCCTCCAGAAACCAAACTGCTTCTTCCTTAAAAAAGTAATTTGTAGTTTTCAGAGCAGAGACACATAAAATGACAGACTGCGAATACCTGAAATGTTAGTACTTGTTAGTAACATAAAACAAATGATATAGAGCTTCTCACAACCAAGAAGTTTAAGGGATTATAGACGGCTTCAGGTATAGCTAGATCTAGGGTGGAGCAATTTTATTCAAGCACCTTCTCTCTTGTGCCACCTCTCACTTTTGCTTCCCTAAAAAATTGTGTACATAAAAAAAACTGTATATGAGTGTTCACTGAAACTTTATTTGTAATAGTCAAACACTAGAATCAGCCCAGATGCCCTTTAAGAGTGAATGGTTAAACGTGATGCATGCGTGCAATGGAATACAGTTTAGTGTAGTAATAATAATAAAAAAAAGAATGAACTATTGTTATATGCATCAAGTCTGGGAAGTCTGCTTAGTGAAAATTGCTCCAAAAGGTTACTTAATATATGATTCCATCTATATAACATTTTTGAAAAGATGACATTTTTATAAACAAAGGACAGATTACAGATTTCCAGGAGCTAGGGATGGGAGAGAGGGAGTTTCAGCAGAACAGGTGAATTAATTATAGTGTTTTTGAATAGCTAAAGTGATTGCTCCAGGTATTATATTACATATACATATCTTATCACAGTCTAGTGGTGTTGATAATTTACCAGTTCAAGTGAATTGAAGAAACCTTACCCCTCTTATGTTCTCTTGCCTTTTTCCATTTAAAATATAATTATCTGGGATATTTTCTCTACATATATGATCACCATATTAGTATTATTTTGTTCAATCAACAAACATAATTTAGAAAATTAAAGATGAGGAGGAAAATCTATTGTATTTACTTTTATTTTTTACCTTAACATATTCAAACTTTTTTTTTCTTTTAACCTTTTTTGTTTGTTTGTTTGTTTGCTTCCACAAATTCCTTTTGCCTTTCTTTTAGATTATGTCTACCGGTGACAGATTATGTTAGTTTCTCTTCATCTGAGAATGTCTTGATTTTCCCTTCACTACTGAAGGTTGTTTTCACTGGACATGGGATTCTGCGTTGACACTTCTTTTATCCCAGCACTTGGAAAACACTCTGCCACTCCTTCTGGCCTCCATGGTTTCAGATGAGAAATCTATGGTCTTTCAAAATGTTTCTCCCTTGTAGTTAAGGTGTTGTTTTTCTCTGGCTGCTTTTAAGACACTTTTCCTTGTTTTTAGTTTCCAGAAATTTAATTTTGATATATCTAGGCACGGATTTCTTTGGTCTTATGCTATTTGGGATTCACTCCGTTTCTTAAGTCTGTTTATGTCTCATGGCAAATTTGGGAAGTTTCAGCCATTACTTATTCAAGTACTTTTTCAACCATGTTCTCTTTCTCCTCTCATTTGGGTCTCTAATAATATAAATATTAGATGTTTTGCTATTGTCCAAAAGTCCCTGAGGCTCTGTTCATTTGTTTCAGTCTATTATGTCTTTGTTGTTCAAACTGAGCATTTTCTAATGTTATATATTCAATAGGTTCTTTCCTCTGTTCCCATAATTCTGCCATTGCACTCATACACTGAGCTTTTTATTTTGGTATTTCGCTTTTCAGTTTTAAAATTTCCATGTGGCTTTTCTTTATGTCTTTTATTTCTTCACTGTGACTTTTATGAGGCTTTCTATTTTTTTTTTAATTTGTCTTAAACACGTTTATATTTGCTCGGTGAAGCATTGTTATCATGAATTCCTTAAAATCTTTGTCATATATTTCTAACATATCTATAATCTCAGCATTGGTGCTTTATTTATTTATTTTGATCTGTGCCTATTGATGTTTCCAGGTTTCTGGATTCTTCGGTGTCTAGGATGTATGAGATGGAATGGAAAGTCAAAAGAATTCAACATCGTATCATCCCTCAAGTGCTGAGGTCCTAGCAGTCTGCCTTCTTCTCTCCTCCTTTCAGAATAGTATTGTTTGTTTTATATATAATTCCAGGATTTTTAATTGTACTTAGTGAGAGGACTAGAGAAAAGTATATATATTCCATCTTCCCACTGCAGGAGTATTCTTATGTGCAGGACAGACCAAGAGGGCCAAGAAACTAATACCCGAGGAACAACAATCAACCAGAGAGGGACAGAAGTTAATGGATGGATACCTCAGAGTCCCCGAACCTAGGTGCTCCCATGAACTACACAGCCTTTCAGAGATTTCTAGTGAGATTGAGCTCTAGTTGCCACAGGAGTAATCTGCTCATCAATGGAGCCTGCATTAATTTCCTTCTCTTCCCTTCTCTCTTCCCCGCACCCTTAACAGTGCTTCCTGGGACCCCGGCTCCCAAATCAACGATTGCACTCACATCCTTGTCTCAGGGTTTGCTTCTGGGGGAACGCAATCCAAGTCAGTTTGCTTAACGGAGTAGGGAAAGATGGCAAGGATGATCTCGGTGGAGACAGTTAAGACCTAGGCAGGGAATAAAAGGAAAGCTTACAATGGTTTGCAATGCTTCATGTGTTAAGTGCGCGGTAATCAGTCTCTTCTCCTCACATTCCCCCAAAGAATTTCAGACTGAAGACTCTTAGCTTTGCGGTGTCCTTATGTGACATTTGCAATACCAACAACTCCCAGATCAGCATTGTCTGCAGACTTCATTAGGAAGCCACAGATTCCCTTGCTAGCCTCCGTTTGCGCATGCTCTGTGAAGGCAAAGTGGAGGTCCGCGTTCCCACCTCCCTCGCGGTAACCCGGAGTTGGCCCTGGGGGCGGGGGCCACGATGTCGGCGGCGTCTGTGTGTGCTGTGGCTGACTTTTAATAAACATTAATGTGGAGGAGGAGATTGGTTAGAGCAAAATTTGCTTCAAATTAGAGCTGGCAAAGCAGAATCCAGTTATCCACAGGAAAGAGCAACTTGCGAGCAGGCCAAGATTATCACGCCATCATAAATCAGGGGGAAAGAAAAACACGCCTCCCCTCTCCCTCCTCCCGCCTCCTCCTCCTCACACTAATGGTTTCCAGCCCCAACTATGGAATGTTTTGTTTAAGGAAAAAGTTGTTGGACATAATTAGTAATTCTATTATAGTAATATATCTTTATCTAAATAAACACAAACTGCTTTCCCACCGTGAGGAATGAGGTCGTGTGGCCGGGGGAGGAGAGCACCTGGCCGAGGTTTGGGGGCGCTGAGTGAATCTGCCCTGGGTCTCACGGGGTCCCGGAGTCGGGACCGCTGTCCCGGGGTAGTCTGCAGGATGAGCAAATGGGCTGATGGGAGATGTGTTATCAGAGGCTGAGTCATCTCGGCTGCTTTGCTCTGGCCTCTGACAGGATCCTCTAACTCTGATGCCTTCTCTTACGGACACTTCCTCCTGCCCTAAAAAAAAAAAAAAAAAGAAAGAAATTGTGCATGAGAACAGAGACAATCCCAGTTAATGACCCACCTTCTCCAGGGAGAACAGGAAAGCGGGCGCAAGGAGAAATCCAACAACCCCACACACTTGCATGCATGGAATTTGTAGTGCAAATACACACACCTAGGATTTTATTAATCCACATGGCAGCCTCTGGCCATTTGCCCCTGAAGTCCCTCTACTGGTGAGAAGCAAACAGGGCTTCAGGACACAGATCAGAGACGTTGACACAACATTCCCACCCGATCAAACTCTGAGCAAAACATGATCAGGTACCTCCTCCTTCCTCACCCTGCTTCCTCCAGGGAGCTCTCACATGCTCCTCTTGGCAGTGGAAAACCATCACTTGTTCTTCCAATTAACAAATGTTGGTTTTATACATAAAGGGACTTTTCTATGTTATAAATATAACACTGGTTCATTTTAGAACATTTAGAAAATAACAAAAATTATAAGGGGAGTGATAAAAACAATTCTTAGTCACAAAAAAACCATATGTAATAACTTTGCTACATTTCCTTCTAGTGTTTTTTCTATGCGAGATATGTTGGTTTGTTTGATTGACCCAGCTGTGATCAAATCTTATAGATAAGTTTATGAATGTCTGCTGTGGCAGGCCTTGTACTTGTCTAAGCCAAACCAGGATCCTGATTGCCCTGAAAGGCAATAAAATGCTTCAGGGATTGAAGCTCCCATTGCCTCTCTGCCCAGGTCAGGCAGGGGCAAGGAGTGTTGCTCTGGCTGCAAGAACTTTTATAAATATGCAATTGCCTGTGTGCCTTCATTTGCAAAGATTCATTTTGGAAGATGATCAAGTTCTCCCCAGTGGAAGCCCTTCATGATAAGAGTCATACAAGCTAAAGACCATATCCTGATATGAACTGGGTGGACCCAGGGCTAACTCACTGTTACCCAAGTCCGTGCAGGCTCCACTGGCCCTGGAGCTTTTGCTAGAACACTCCATCAGTCAGCACTCTCAGAATTGTAACCCACACTAGCTAAATAAAAAACAGGTTAAGCTCAGGGTTTAAGAGAAAGAAAGAAAAATAAAATCCAGGGGTTCAGGCACAGCTGTGTCAAGACACTTGAACAATGTGGTCACTGCACAGTCACCAGTCACCTGTTCCATGGTTCAGGTCAGTTTTCCTCCATGTGGTGTTCTCACGCTGTCCCATTACAAATGACGTTTCCCATGCCCCTTTTCCGACATCAATTTAGGGAAGCACTTTAACTTGCCTTGCTAGGATCAAGGGCCCGTGCAAGGATTCATCTGCATGTTGTGGGAAATGAGCTTCACAGGACCACGGCTGTGGCCAGAAAGATGGAGTCTGTCTGATGGGAAGAGTCAAGCATGCCAGGCAGTCAAGAACAGTTTCCCATATTCTACTCTGAGTGCGTAAAGCACCTGGGTCTCAGAAGGAGTCCTCCAGCAAAGCCGCCGTGGAGCACATTGGCAAAGTGTCAATGGTGGAGCCTCACTTCCAGTTGTCGGATCTGAGGACACCAAACCCATCTGCATCCACTTCCATTTCACTCCTTATTTCAGGTGTGTCATTTCACATACAGAGGGACAGAAAACCGCTTGAAAAATCCCATCCCACTTTCTATGTGGCTCTTTGAGGAAGGAGGTAGCAAAGGTTGGCCAGGAAGGGGTGAAGTTGATCAGACGTGACTTGGAGTTCTCAGGTGGCTCAGCCTTGCCGGAAAGCCCAGCGGCAGGGAAGCCATCACTCCTGAGTGGGAGATGCTGGGGGAAGAGAGGAAGCCCTCCCTTTTCCCTCCTTTGTACCCAGTCGAACCCCACACAGCCATAAGCGCTGGCATTTTCCTGGGCCTGCGGGAGCTCGATGTTCCCTTCACATTGCAAACAACTTCACTTCGGCCACCTGTCAGCTAGAGGAGAGCAGACCCATCAGAACACAAGACCAGAACTCAGTCCAGGGTGCTGAGTCAGAGAAGGCTGTCAGTGCTGGGGTCTCCTTCCCATTGCCCACCCTCTGGCAAACCAATCGCCTGGCACAGCACTCCCAGGGGAGGGAGGGTCCTCAACACCACCAGAATCTAGCAGATTCAGGGGCCTAATATCACTCAGGATCCTAGCAGAAAACAGTATTTTATGAATAATCCCTGATAGTTAAAATTAAGGTATTCTAATGAAGGGACTTCTTAAAAGGTATCAGCAGAGGTCAGGGGACAAACGAAAGTGCTAAGGCTTTGCAGTGCAGAGTCATTACCATCTCTACATTGCAAGAATAAGAGGAGTATATGGTATTATTGGAGGAGGGTCCTCCAGGTAAGAGATCCATAGTCACAGTGAGGGAAGCTACTGCCAGAAATGGGACACCCAGGGGGAGTGGGGAAGAAATACTCTGACCTCTCTCTATGTCTGCCCTCCAACCACCTGCTGGAAGATTTCACAGCCAATCCCAGGTGGAGGGAGGTGCAAAGGGAGCCAGGTGATAGCATCTATAGAGGTTGACCTTATAAGGTCCAGAGGACAGAGAATATAGGAAGAATATGGGATAAAGGTTTGCAAACATAATAATAACATGAGGAGGAGAAGAAAGCATAACGACCAGCACAAATCCTTCTCAGTGGATACACACTCTCCTCAGCACCAGGTGTGAGGGAATGGATCCATCGCTCATCATCCCAGTAGGAACCAAAGACCAACAGTAAAGAGTTCATGTTCATATCAGCAAAGATAGATTCCTAAGTCGCAATACCTCCATCTTCTGGGTTGTCTTTCTTTTTGCCCTTTGGTCCCTAAAGCAATCATAATAGCCAACATTGCTGGCCACTTTCTGTATGCCAGGCATTGTGCTAAACTCTTTATGTGTCATAGCTCCTTTTTTTCACGCAACAAGCCCAGAACATAGATACTGCAGTCCCCATTTTAAAGACCAGGTGGTAGAGACTCAGGTGAAGCAAAGCAAACTGCCTGGTGGAACAAGCTCTAAGTTCCAGCTCCTGTTGACAATACTTTGGTTTATTCTGAGCGTTGCTTGTGAATGGAATGCAAAGGTCCTTAGCCAAATTGAAAGTCAGCCTTTAACACTGAACCCAGAGCCAGTTCCCAGCGTCTTTCTGCTGTTCATCACTTGGCACACGTGTGTGTTCTATTGACACTTTCATAGACATTTCACTTTGCTCACCTGAAACTTTCTTCCCTTCATAGATTTGTTTGTTTGTTTAATGTTTAGTGTCAATACCCATCACTGTCCTGCATGTTCCATGAGAGAGGGGACCATGACTCTCTTGCACATAGCATGTAGCCGATGGCAGGAGCTCAGTAAACATTCACTGAATGAACGAATTCACCCAGCCCTGCATGTAGTTCAGGGAAGAACCCAATACATGTCCAGAAAACACTTGCTGTGTATCCACTATGTTGCATTCCCTGTTGTAGTCCCTGTATGTCTCTATAAATCCTACCTTCCTTTAAGGCCAATTCAGCTTTCTTCTTCTCTAGAGGGCTGTCCATAGGCATTGCAGTGCACTGATGAAGAACACTTTGATATTAAACAAGCATGGGTCAGAAGCCTACTCTATCACTTACTAGTTATGTGGCCTTGGCTGGGTTACTTAATGCTCTCAACCTCAATGATCACATCTGTAAAGTGGGGTAATGTTTGTCCCCATCATGCCAGATGATGACATCTGTAAAATTGTTACAACAGTGTCTGGGCTGACACTCAATGAATTGCCTGCATAATTATTCTTCAGCACTGTCTTGTTTTCTGTTGCAGCATATGTTTATTTCTGTACCTCAGCAGGGTGACAGGGTCCTTCTAGGTAAATCCTGGACACGCCTTATGGTGGCCTTCTCTATTCCTTAGCACCACGTAAGTTCTCATGACATTAGATCAGGTGTTTAACAAATACGTTAATACTTCATGAGATTTTATTTATTATTTTTCCTTTGTTTTGTTAGAGAATTTAGGAAACATTCAAGAATATAAGAAATAAAGAATAATTATCCATAATTTTTTACCACTACTCAGACAACCTAGGCTCTACCTTTGCATGTTCTTCTCCCAAATGTATGTGAGATATACAGATTATATATAATATATAGGTTATAGGCTCATCTCCAAAATATATGCGAGATCATACTATATAAACAACCTTGGGCCCTGTACTTTTTACACATTTGCTGTACACTTCCCCTGATAACAGTATAAACATAATAAGCATCATTTCAAGTGACTCTAGTATATACCACAGTGATCTGGCATAATTTGTTTAACTAGTCCCCTAGGGTTGAGCACTTCAGTGGTTTCCAACTTCCCATTATTATGAAAAATACTGTAATTAACAGATTTGTGCATAAAATATTTCTGCATCTTAGATAATAAAAGCTATAATAGTGGATCTTACACCTGAATATTAATTATAAATATTTTACCCCCATTTACTGTTCTCCCTTCTATGTGCTTCCAGTAAACCCCTCTGCTCTGCGATAGCACCGACTGTTTTAGGAAGATTGTGAGGAAAGGAGTGCAAGAATCGATTACTCATGCCTGCCACAGGCACGGGTAAGGGCAAGCCACTCATTTGCCATCCCAGTAGCAAACCTACAACACTCACATCTACAGAACTGCTCAGCATTCTGAGAAGACCAAAACCACGCTGGGTGATTTCCTTCAATGTGTTCTCCTTCCCCACCAAAATCTCTCTATGGCTTCCTTCCTCACTTCTCTCCCAGACCTAAGAATATTAATGCTCCTATTAATGGGTAAGCTTAACCAAAATTCTGGACTTCTGGCCTCCCTGATATGATGTGTATGGAATGTTTCATCAGTGGCTAGTGCAGGTGACAGTGGTGTTACAGCCAGCGTAATATGGCTTTCTCCAGGGCTCAGTGGCAATGGGTGTAAGATAGATCATGTTCTGGGGTATTAATTATTTCTCTCCGAACACTGTCACCTCCCTGCCCCCAACAAAGACTGACTCTAACAATCAGGGTTTATAATGGTAAGCAACAGAAACTGCCTCTGAGTTAAGCAGAAAAAGAAATTTGTTGAAAGGATGGCTCACAGAATTGCCAGGAATTAGGGAGCACGGAGCCCAGAAAACAAACATGAGGAAGGTTGGCCATATAGGCTGTGTTCATTTCCTGTGGCTGCTGTAACAAATTATCACAAATGTGGTGGCTTAAAAAAAGAAGAATATATTCTTTTGCAGTTCTGGAGGTCAGAAGTCCAAAATCAGGATGTGTTACAGGTCACACGCTCTCCAAAAGTTTTAGGGGAGAAGCCTTCCCTAGCCTTTTCCAACTTCTGGTGACTTCAGGCATTTCTTGGCTTGTGGCTGTACCACTCCAGCCTCTGTCTCCTGGCCGCATTGGCTTCTCGTCTATGTGTCTCTCTCAAAATATCCCCTGCCTCTCTCTTAGAAGGATGCATGGGATTGCATTTAGGGCCCACACGGATAATAAGAGATAAACGCTTCTCAAGATCCTTAACTTTATCACATATTTTGCCATGTAAGGAAACATCCTCAGGCCGCAGGGATTTGGCATAGATCTTTTGGGGGCCATTTTTCAGTCTGCCTCACAGACCCCAGCACAGCCCCAAATCTCCATCTATACCAAACCAAAATGCCATGACGCTGCCACTGCTGCTCTTGAGAACGGGTGTTTCTGCCACTGCGCTTCTGTCACCACCAACCCCACAATAGTTTCCCCACTGTCACTGTTTCTTTGCTTCTGCAGCTCCCAATTCAAAGTCCTGTATCCAGCTGGCTGAGGCTAGGTCATGCACCCGGATCCCAAGTTCAAAGGAGGTGAGGACAGTGGGGACCTGTCATTTGTGGCTCTGCAGTCAGAGGCAAGCTGTGCCTTTCCTCAAGCCTCATACAGCAGAGAATTTCTCCAACACAGGAGGGGGTTCATGGACTAGACGTGGAAAACAGCAAATACCCACCGGACCCTCCCACATCTTCTCCAGGCATCCCCGAGGTTCTCACATGATTTCCCAGGCTGAGCTCCCCTGTCCTTCTGTGCTGATTGCACATGAGGATTTCATGATTGTGCCCGAGGATACTGTCTCACCACAACCACTCTGGCCACCGTCACTCTAAGAGTGCTGGGATCTATTAGACATTTGCCTTTTCCTGCTGACCCCAAAGCCACAAGCACATGTGATGCCAATGCATCTGTTTTGTCTTGGATCCCCTGCAGGCAGGCTATGCTGTAAGCAAGACAGGGGCTGTCTTAGTCTGTTTGGGCTGCTATAACCAAATACCATAAACTGGCGAAGGTTGTATACAACAGAAATTTATTTCTCACAGTTCTAGAGGCTGGGCAATGCAAGATCAAGGCACTGGCAAATTCCATGTGTGGTAAGGGCCTGCCTCCTAGCTCATAGATGGATGGCCTCTTCTACTGTGTCCTCACATTGTGGAAGGGACAAATGAGCTCACTGAGGTCTCTTGGAAGGGACAAATGAGCTCACTGAGGTCTCTTATAAGGGCACTGATCCCATTCAGGAGGACTACACCATTGTAACCTAATCACATCCAGAAGGCCCACCTAATACCACCACTTTGGGGGTTAGGTTTCAACACATGGATTTTGATGGGACAAACATTCAGTCTGTAGCAGGGGCAACACCTCTCACTTCCCCTCTGAGTGGCACTGTGTGCCCTGAGCCCTCCATCACCAGGACTTGTGCCCTGGTTTCTAGGGAGCTCCAGCACCTTCAGCTCTGTAGCCTGCAGCACCTATTTCCCTTCTCTCCACAGGCTCAGTTATGATTCCACGGGCCTGACCCAGGGAGTTGCTCTCTGCTAAATCGCTAAACTCTTCAGTCCCTCTTCAATATAGCAGTGTGTACAAGCACTTCCCTCCTCCTCATTTAGCCAAAAGCCATCCTACAAAGCATGTGTCTCCACTCCTGACAATCCTGCTCCATGCATAATTCTAAAACAGGGTAAAACTGAACACAGGCCAAATAAAGTATAAGCCAAGGGCTATATGAGAGTACAAAGAAAAGGAATGACTCGCAAGGCAGCGTGGAGGATGCAGAATGTAAACTGCCTTGAGAATGTAAGTGATTAGCCCTGTCTGTTCTGTGCCAAAACCCCTATACACACCTGCTTATCTCCAGCTCAGATGCCCCTGTCATCCCACACCTGGAGGACCGGTCTCCAGCTTCCCTCTGACCCCTTCATTCCATTTCCCCACAGAGACCAAAGGGATTATTTTTTATGTAAAATAGACAGTGTTGCTCAACTCCTTAAATCGTTTAAAACCTTCCCATATCACTTGGTGTTATGCGTTGCATTGTGTTTTTCAAAAAAGATATGTTGAAGTCCTAACTCCCAGTACCTGAGAATGTGACATCACCTTATATGGAAACAAGTTCTCTGCAGATTCAGTCAAGTTGAGATGAAGTGATTAGGCTGGGCCTGAGCCCAATGTGCCTGGTGGCCTTATAAGAAGAGGAAAATTTGGGCACAGACACAGACACACAGAGAAGACAGCACATAGAGGTGGAGGCAGAGATTGGAGATACGTATGCTACGGTAAGCTCAGAAATGCACGGGGACACCGGAAAATGCAAGAGAAAAAGATCCTCCTTAGAGACTTTGGAGAGAGCATGGCCCTGCCGATGCCTTGATTTCAGGCTCCTGAACTATGAGACAAAAAATTTCTGTTGTTTTATACACCTGGTTTATGGTACTTTGTTACAACAGCCATAAGAAACTAACACACTCAGAAAACAATTCAAACCCCTTATATGGCCGCAAAGCCACGCATGATCTGGCACTGACATTCCATCCTCAGCTCCCGACAGTTTCCCAAACAGATCTCCCCGTGCTCCAAGAGCACTGGCTTTCCTAGCATGTACCAAAGTCTCTCCCACGTCTGCTTCTCAGAATCTCTGTGTCTGTCCCATGCTTCTCCCACATCCTCCCCATCCTCATCCTTCACGTCTCGGCGTAGACAGCTCTCACTTTGAAAGACCATCCCCGACTTCCTAGTTGGATCCCCCACCACCCCAGCCTGCATCATCTTCATCATGGGGCTCCATTGATCTATGTCGTAACACACACCACCATCTGTATTTTGTATTGCTGCATCTGTTGGCTTTTTAAATAACTTACCTCTCCACTGGAATGTCAGCTCCAGGAGAGCAGGGACACTGTCTGTCGGGTACATCATTTCCCCCCAACTCTCACCTTTGCCTTGCATAAGGCCAGGCGCAGAGCATTGTCTGGATGAATATTTGTCAAATGAGTGAATACATGTTTCAATCATGGAAAATGGTGTGGGCATAACTATTGAGGTCCAGAAGAGTATCACGTGTTCTCAGAGTGCTGAGTAGCACAGTATAGGTGGAAGGAAGAGAGTTAGAAGCCTGTTGGGAAACACATAGTGGACATTACTTGCTAGCAAGGGATCTGATTAAGGATGTCTTGGAATGCCCACCAAGGCATTTGGACTTAATTCCGTATTAAAATGAGGATCATCAAAGATTTTTGAGCAGTGGTAACCCAACTTGACCTACGCTTTAAGGAGATTGCTCAGGTAGGGGCATGGAGAATGGATTAGACAGGTGGACAACTGGAGCCAAGGAAACCAGCGAGACAGTTATTAAATATTCCAGGTGAGAGGTGAAGACAGTTTGACCCCGGGCAGGAAAAATGGGGATGGAAAAGAGCCGAAGATGCAGAGACTGAGCTGATAGAATTTAACAAATGATTGCACATGGGAGTGGAGGCTTCGGGAGGATGGGAAGACAGCTCCAATTTTTCTGGCTAGAGTAACTGGACACTTGGAAAAGGCCCCTCCATTCCTGGGGCAGGGAGCTTTTAAAGAAATGCACCATCCATTCCCCCAGAGTGAATAAGTAAATATTTTTATTGTTTCCTAGTAAATTAAATGACTCAAGCTTAATTAGCAAGGCCAGTTGCATTTTTAAGTCTGTTCTTCCCAAAAGGCAAGAAATCAGAATTGATTCTTTTGCATGTTCTCTCTCTCTCGGGGAGGGCGTGGCTGTCTGGACCCCAGAGGAAACCATCAGGCTATGGCCAGCCAAGCAGGGCCAGCAGGCTCAGCTCCACTCCTGTGCCAAAACCACTCCAGTTAGGGCTGCTCAGAGACCTCTCTCCTCCCACTGAGCCAGGATGAATTTTTAACTCACTATTGATCAGGCAATTTTAAAATCAATTTTAATTAAATGAAAGATTTCTATCAGGATTGCTTCTTTCTGGACAGTAAATTGGACCTTGTAATAACACTTACATTGGAACATCTCTCATACAAGTAACAGAGCCCATCATAAATAAGTAAAGACTCTTCTCCTTATTATGCATTTGGGGGAAACCAAGGTTAGAGGTTTTGCCCGAAGCCCTCCAGTAATGGGAACAGCATTTAAGAACTTGAATCTGGGAATGCGAACATCAAATCCCACTAATGCCACTCTCGGCTTCCAAAAATTCTCTCCTTTCACATGGAAGAAAGAGAAACGAGACCCTTATCAGATACTGGGGAAGGGAAAACTGGGAGTATTTAACTGACAAAGATGAAGCAAGTTCACTAAATGGTGTATACAGGAGATAGTTTGTGATCCAAAGGCATTTCCTAGTTAGAAACAGTCATGCTTTGTTGGCCTGTAGAAATATTGTCCCAACAGGAAGAGATCCTGCTTAAATCACTGCTTTATAGGAATCACTGATGCAGCCCTGTTCCTTATCTCATGACAATTGCTTAGATGTTATACTGGGGAGACTGAGACATGCAGGCCCTTGCTCAGAACCTGGGGTCAGTTTCTGTCCTCCTGCCAAAATGCTTCAGCTGGACTTTTTCCCATCATTCATCTGTCAACCCAGCCCCTCACAGTTCCTGAATCCACCCTGACTAAGCCTCAACCACCCTACACAAGGCACAGGCTTCATCTTGCTTCCATGGGCCCAAGATTCCAAGATGCAGGGATGCGGTGTGATTGGCAGACTTATCTCCGACCCACTTCCCATCACAGTGTTCTTATCTGCCTCCCAAACATGTCAATGCCCTTCACCACTAAGGACCTTCAGATTACAGCTCAGGATACGGTCCTTCATCTCGTATTTCAAGCTGCTACTTGAAACTTCATTTTAACCAAGTTTAATAAGATACAATTCATATACAGTAAAATCTACCTTTTTTAGTGTATAGTTCCATGAAATTTAACAAACACATAATCCATAGTTGCATAACCTCCATAATCAAGATATAGAATAGCTGCATCGCCCTCCAAAGTTCCCTCATGCCCCTTTATAGATGACTCTACCCTCAACCCCTGGCAACCACTGATCTGGTTTTGACTCTGTAATTTTGCCTTTACTATACTGTTGTATAAATGGAATCATACATCACCTGGGCATCACCTGTCAGCACGGCTGGGTTTTCCTCCAACCAGCTTTGGTGCCGGTGTGGAGAAAGAATTAGACTTGATCGGGGTTGGAGTTTTACCAGGCAGGCATGGTGGAGGAGAAGACAGCTATAGCAGACAAGGATTCTGTGGAGTACGGTGGACTCTCAGGGCTGTGCAGTGCCCACCCTGATCGGAGATCTTCTGCAGCACAGGGACAGCCCTGGCAAAGTCTCTGTTCACAAGGCTGCTTTATGCCCCGGGTTTGGAACTGGAGGTTAGTTCCACTAGTACCAGTCCTGCCTAACCCTTTGGTCACCCTTCAGTCCATACAGTTGCCTTCCCAAAAGGAACTTAAGAAACTCCCATCAGCATCTTCTAAGAGAGTAAATGTCAGTTTGATGTGAAGTTCAGTAAAAACCTTACCCAACACTGATCACAGACTTTAGTCAAAACAAGACTGATCCAGAGTTCTGTTTCGTCCTCTTTGGACATCTACATGTATCCACTCCTTTGCTGTGCTATCCCAGTGAAATGTTCTAGCAAGTGGACATAAAGAGCTTAGGATGAAGAGTCATAATGCCCGGGCTTAGATCATGGCTCTGGGTCTACCTAAACCCAGAGCCACTCGTCCTCCGCTACAAGAACGAGGGTAATTATAGAACATACCTTGAAGGTTGCAGTAAGAGCTGACAGAGTCAATGTATGGAAGGTCTCAGCCCTGTGCCCAGCAGATAAATGGTGTTATTACTATATTATCACATGATTTCTCATTCCCTGCATCATCCTGACCTCATGTAGTACTGAAGAGGTTTATATCCCCAGGCAAGAGGTATTTAAAGACAATTAACCAGATTAAACCCTCACACGGGGATTTCAAAACCATTTACTTGAGGCTTAAACAAACAAATCCAAGAGTACCTCATTCTCTAAAAAAGAAGAATGTCACCCCATAGAGAAAGCCATGCTAACAGGCTCCTTGAAAAGATACCTTAGAGTTTCTTTGACTCCAATGTGTATTTGACCCCAACCAATGTGGGTCTGCACATATGCACATGTGGCAGCCACGTCAGACCCTGGCGTCAAGGGACAAAGCTTGGCCTGAAGCAGTTTCTTCTCGGGGCACAGTCCCAGCCTGGGCTCATTCATGGCTACCGGGGCTCCTGTTGCCCATTAGAGAGAGGAATCTCCTCTTGACCGTAAAATTGAAGGGGTATAATTTTATTTTTGACTATTTGTCCTTTACCCTGGATGGGTAATGAGATATCTGTCCTCTTAAAAAGAATTGTCTAGGCCGGGCGTGGTGGCTCACGCCTGTAATCCTAGCACTCTGGGAGGCCGAGGCGGGCGGATCGTTTGAGCTCAGGAGTTCGAGACCAGCCTGAGCAAGAGCGAGACCTCATCTCTACTAAAAATAGAAAGAAATTATATAGACAGCTAAATATATATATAGAAAAAAAAAATTAGCCGGGCATGGTGGCACATGTCTGTAGTCCCAGCTACACGGGAGGCTGAGGCAGTAGGATCGCTTGAGCTCAGGAGTTTGAGGTTGCTGTGAGCTAGGCTGACGCCACGGCACTCACTCTAGCCTGGGCAACAGAGTGAGACTCTGTCTCAAAAAAAAAAAAAAAAAAAAAAAAAAAAAAAAGAATTGTCTTGCCCTCCCATTTAATTTAATTCCTACTAATATATGGCTGCCTCCCCAGACACCATACAAGTAAAACAGAAATGACATCACCATATGAATAAAGGGGAAAAGACATCATCTTGATGTCTTGACAAGGCATCAAGAGATTATGAATTCTATTTGTTCAGGCTCTTACCCCATACTCTAGGGATAGTTTCTAGATAAATTGCAGGTAGCTTCTAAGAATAATTCTTTAAGACTTTATAGGAGTATTGCTCAAAAAGAAGCTCACCATGTCTACTAGAATCCTCTGGAAGTGGGCTTAGGAATATAAAAGTTAACAAGTTCACTGGGTCATTATTATACACACTGAAGTCTGAAAACCACTGCTTCAGAGCCATTGGCATACTGTGGTCCATGGGCCAACTCCTGCCACATGCCTACTTTTGTAAATAAAGTTTTGTTGGAACATAGCCACACCTGTTTGTTTGCATATTTTCTATCTGTTTTCACACAAAAACAGCAGAGTTGAGTGCTGGCAGCAGACTGTATAACCCCCAAAGCCTAAAATATTTACTATCTTGCCCTTTACAGGAAAAATTTGCCAATCCCTGCTCTAAAGAAAATGTCATGTGATATTCACGCTAAAGTCAGCATGAGAAACAGGAAAATATTCTAGGTCTATTAATGGTATATTGCCATTCCTCCCCTCATTCTGTGTACATATCATTTTACATAACAATGCCAGACAATTAGTGTATATACTTTGAGCATCTATTTCAGACCAGCACTATGCTGTGTGTTGAAAATACAGTGGTCTTGGGCCGGGCGCGGTGGCTCACGCCTGTAATCCTAGCACTCTGGGAGGCCGAGGTGGGTGGATCGTTTGAGCTCAGGAGTTCGAGACCAGCCTGAGCAAGAGCGAGACCCCATCTCTACTAAAAATAGAAAGAAATTATATGGACAGCTAAAATATATATATAGAAAAAATTAGCTGGGCATGGTGGTGCATGCCTGTAGTCCCAGCTACTCGGGAGGCTGAGACAGGAGGATCGCTTGAGCCCAGGAGTTTGAGGTTGCTGTGAGCTAGGCTGACGCCACGGCACTCACTCTAGCCTGGGGAACAGAGTGAGACTCTGTCTCAAAAAAAAAAAAAAAAGAAAATACAGTGGTCTTTGTCCTCATGGATCCCCTGTGGTGTGGCTTCTAGACACAACTTATTTCATGAAAGCTAAGTTGCTGTTGATTAAAGGCATCATCATTTTATGCACTATTAAGGAATAAAATGCTACAAATTAAATCAAGACATAGTATTTCCTTATGTCTTAGAAAGTTTATTTTCTAATAACTAAAAAATTATTTTAGATTTATTTTTATCACTCTTGGCATACATAAAAATTATATGAAATATCACTGGTTAACAGCTACAGTTTCTAGGACATTCTTCTAGGTGGCCAACCCCCCACTCTGCAAGCTACTTGGAGGCATCCTCTTGATCTTATCAGCAAGTATCAGCAAAGAGTTTTCAGATCTAGTTCATGCATGGGCAGGCAATGGCAACTATGTCACAACTGCCACCCGGCCAACAGTGTTTGTAAGAGGCAATCGATCATAACCCATTTTCAGATACGTTAAATGGCTTTTAAAACATGTGCACCATACAATTGATGAGATATGATTTATTGCTTGATGAACAAGAAGTCAAGGGATATGGGCTGAGTCCCAGGGAAATGGCCTTCCACAGGTGAGTCGAGTCAGGGCCGGCCAGAAGGAATAGGAAGGTGAACTCCTTCCCTGCTACAGGGAGAACCAGGGATGGCCCCCAGCTGCTCCCAGCTGTCTCCACCCCCCATACTCACCACACTATACTGCATGTGTGCCAACAGGGTGTCTGTTTCCACTTGGGACCAAGATATCCTTCAGGATACAGCCATGGTCTCATCCATCTCTGAACTCTAAGAAAGCTAACAGAGTGCCAGGAAAACAGCACACAGTGGTCCTTGATTTGTAAATGAGGAAGTGAGGAGACCCACAAAGGTGAACAGGGAGGAGGGGATTCTACTTTCTACCTCAGGAACCCCAGGGATGAATTCTCGGAACAACCCCAGGTGGCCACGGAAGTTGGAGAGTTTCAGGTGGAAGATGAGCCTCTCCAGGAGTTAGCCGGGGTGGGAGGCTGCTTGAGGGATGGACATGGAGGAACTTCAAAGGGAAGGCTTGGGCCTGCAGCACATCAGGGCTGTGTCTGCACCTGTGCCCTGGACTCTGGCCACTGTGAAACCCTAAAGGGCTTGCAGTGGAAATCTGATTTTATCCATTCAGTGTCACTATGTCAAGGAAGCAGCCCTTCCCGTGAGTCCACTGAGAATGCCATCACAGGCCTGGCCTCTTCCTTGAATGGCCCCAACAGTGGGCACCGCCAGATTCTCCACTAGGCACAAAGGTACCCGTGCCTGGGCCTGGGGCCCATGACGCACCTGGAAATGTTTTTATTTCTGTGAAAATCAGAAGAAAAAAAAAAGAATATAACCCATCCTGAATGAAATTTATCTTTATACCAACCCAACCATAAAATATAATTTTTAAATTTTTTTATAGAGAATGGGACCTACAAAGACAAAATCGTCCAAGGTCCATAAAAGTCATAAAGGGGCCTGAGAGTAAGCATGTGATACAAGTCTCTCCCAGGCACGTGACTTGGGGACATAAGTGATGCCAACAGAGGGGCCAAGGCAGAGACCGCCCACCGTCCTGGTCGTGGAGATGCACGTGAATCAGAAGGCCTGGAGGGTGCCTAGTGCATGGTGGCCTTCACCTCTGGACTGTAGGGAGGCGAATGGGACTGGAGGCTGAGAAGGAGTTAAGTGGGTTTTGTTTCATTTATTTAGCAAACCAAAACAAGAGCAAAAAAATAAACAAAAACAAAAAATAAAACGAAAATCTCTACCAGAAGCAAATATAGCAAAATGAATAATAATTGTTGTTAATGGTGGGTAGAAGGGAATTTAAAGCATAATTTGTCATTTCTGTGTGTATATTTTTCAAAAAATTTCCCCCACTAAAAAAAAAAAAAATATATCAGCTTACATATATCCCTGAACTAAAGATCATAGGAACAATTCTGGTCGCTTTCCTTCCTAAGGCGGGCTTAGTTTTTCCTTTGAGTTTATAAACTACCTTTATAATTTCCCTGCTTCATTTTACTTAATCCAAGTCTATTTCTGTTGCTTACAGACAAGGAGCCCTAATTGACTCAGGTGCACTACCAGCTATTGGTGGTAAAAGTGAACAATTTTCTAGGGCTCATTAAGTTGGATGAGAGTTCATTAAGTTAGGATGAGAGCCCATTAAGTTGGCTCTCATCCAATCCGGCCCTTAAAATGCCAGTTTCATGTGGCACAGGTGGCCCGGGTGACCACTGGTCCGAGATAACAATTCTACTCTGGCATAATCTCCAGGCTGTGTCTGGGCAGAGGTTTCCTCATAAAAATTGAGCCTGCCTGATCGAGGAAAATGAGAAATGGAAAGGTGCAAGCAAGAAGGACAAGTCATAATAAGAAATCTATATTTGGTCTCTGTCCTAGGTTCCTGACACAGAGCTTCCACATAGAGGTGACAGCAGTGTTCTTTGTTATTCCCAACAAGCCCCTTGCAACCATACCTGGCTTTAATAAGGGGACTTCCAGTGGCCTCTGGATAGTTTCAAGATGGAAGAAACAACTATGTAACTACAGGACTGGAACTTTCAGTCCCACCCCCAGACTTCTGGGGAGAGGAGAAAAGCTGGTGATTGAGCTAATCGCCAATGGCTGATCATTTAATCAATCATGCCCTCTGTATGAAACTCCCTCAAACCCCTAAATGACCGGGCTTCCTTGTGGCTAGTGACCACAGGAGGATGTTGGGGGGCAGGTGCACCTGGAAAGGGCATGGAGGCTCCAAGCACCTCCTCCGTGTCCTGCCCTGTGTGTCACTTTCATTTTTCTGTTCCTAAGCTGTATTCTTTATAATAAACCAGCAGTAGTAAGTAAAATTGTTTTTCTGAGTTACGTGAGCCATTCTAGCAAATTATTGAAACTGAGGAAGGGGTGGCGGGAACTCATGATTTATAATCAGTTGGTCAGAAGTATGGATGACAACCTGGGACTTAGGACTGGCGTCTGAAGTGGGGGCAGTCTTATGGAACTGAGCCTTTAACCTGTGGGGTCTGGGAAACTCCAGGTAGTTGGTAACAGAAATGAATTCAATTAAAGGACACCCGATTGGTGTCTGGGAAGTTGGAGAACCGGTTGTTGATGTGGAAATAAAACCACCCATTTGGTGTCAGGTGGGTCATGAGTGAAAAGAGTGTAAGGACATCCATGTGGACTAAGCACAGGTAGTGTGGTAGGTACTTCTCCAGCACCCCGTAAACTCTTGGCATCTCATGACTTAGTTGTCACTCACTTCATCTTGACAACGAAGCTAATGAGTAGTGACCACACTCTTTATCATCCATCCAAACCAGGATACATTTAAGAACTGGCTGGGGTGCTCTTGTAATTACGTTGGGACGACAGAGGTAAACAGGACAGTCCTGGGCAAATCGAGACGTGTCACCCCAGTCATGAAGCTTAGTTGTCTGCCTTGCCCAAGGTCATGCGATTAATCAAAGGTTGAGTTGGGCTCTGGGTCCATTAAGTTTCACTCCTAAGGAGAGAACATTTCTTGGGAATTTTAAGAATCCCATAGGTTAGGGGTTAAATTGTGTCCCCCCAGAAATTTGTATGTTGAAGTCCTAACCCCCAGGACCTCAGAATGTAACTGCATTCCAAGATAAGGTTTTTATAGAGATGATAAAATTAAAATGAGATCTTTAGGATGAGCCCTAATCCAATATGACTGGTGTCCTTATAAGAAGCGGAAATTTGGACACATGGAGAGACACCAGGAATCCATGCACACAGAGAAAAGACCATGTGAGAACACAGCAAGAAAGTGGCCGTATGCACGCTCAGGAGAGACCAAACCTGCCGATGCCTTGATCTTGGACTTCTACCCTCCAGAACTGTAAGAAATACATTTCTGTTGTTCAATCTGTGGTATGCTGTCATGGCAGCCCTAGCAAACAAACACCCCATGGTGTAAGAGTTGGTAACAAGGAGTAACGCTGGTGAGAACTCTGGGATTCCAAAATCTCTGCCATTTGTCCCTATCTGCATCCTGTGGTGATCAGCAGTAATGTCCATTGACCACGAAGAGTCCTAGGTACTCGTGTTCTCAGACAGCAAGGAAGGGGCAGCGTGCTCCATACACTGTAGCTGTAGCAGGGGCCAGAAACACCCAAAGAGACAGAATAAGTGGTGGCCGCCCTACAGAGAAAAGGGAAGGAGGTCGGGTCCACTGGTGGAAAAAAGTGCACGAGCATCTGGCTTCACCCGGAGCAGCCCACTCTCCCCCTACACCTCCCCACAGACTTAAAAGTCAGAAGGTCCATGCTCCATCCCTGCCCCCCACCAGACTCCAGGAAGATTCAATTACATTTAGAGACATGATGTCTGCCTCCCCTGGATTAATTTCCGGATCCTGCCAAAGCTTGTCCTTATCTCTTTTTTTCTTGCTGAGAGTAAGAACCCTATAAAATTGTCTCTATCAGGGACCAAGAAACGAGCCAGGGCAAGGCAAGCGCAAGGACTGGGGCCCTGTACCTCTCCTCACTCAGATTTGGGAAGGGCCCAGGTGTGACAATTTTCTATAGAGCTCACACACCTACATGCTATCTGAAAGGGTTCATTTTATCAGGGCAGTGGATAGGGGCAGGTCACACTGTGGACATGGGTTACACAGTATTAGTTAGCTCAAAATACCCAATATGCCAGGCCTGGTGCCACCTGCTCACAAGGGTCTTTATAATAACAATAATAGTAACTACAACACTTACAGAGTGGTTATAAGGTGCTAACCCCTTCACATACGCTGCCTTATTTAATCTGCACAACAGCCCTATCAGGTAGATAACATTTCTACTCCCGTTTTACAGATTGTTAAACTGTGGTTTAGACAAATTAGGCAAGTTGGCCACAGACCTATTGCTGGTAAGGAGAAAACAAAAATCTCCTTAATGCTGTCACCAGTGTATTAACAGTCATCTTAAAAATCAGGTGCAAGGCCCTTCATGGGGTGTAAAAGTATTGATCAAATTTTGACCTATACTATGAGTTTAAAAAAAAATAGTAACATTCGTTGAGTAAATATTATGTGCCCACACTTCGCAGGCATTATCTCATTTCCATGCAGCAATCCTGTGACATGGCTACGTTTTTCTTCATCATCATTTTACAGATGAGAAAAACCAATGCTTACCAAGGTTACCCAGCAAGAAATTGGAAGAGCTCAAATTCGAACCAAGGCAGCCTGAGTTCAGAACTCACGTTCGAAGTAGTGCACCCCTCCCGAGGCTGAGAAGTTTCGCAGGCTTACCAGCGAGCTTTGCATGTGAGGTAAGAGATATATGATGTGGTACAACCGGAGCTGTAATCTGCAACATGTACCCTGGAGCTTTGCTTCAGGGTCTGAGATACCCTAACTCCAATTTAAGAAGTATGTCTGCCCTACCCAGCTTAAATTCCCCAAGCAGGCTGGACGGTGTTGGATTTCTCAGATGTTGTACTGTTTAATGTTCTTTCAAAGTGTGTTAGACCCTATCGCCCACAATTACTCCCAGGTGCAAAATTGTATGCACAAACAGTTGCAGCAGCAATTTACTGACTGTGAGCTCAATCAGCCAATTGTGAGCACAATTAGCTGCTCCCTGCTCATTTGGAAGGAGCCGGGGCGATGATTGCCTCTGCAATTAGCCAGTTGTGGGCAGCTCAGTTTGCTTGTGCAATTTTGCACCCTCAGACAAGGAATGTGCAAAAGGGATGCATGCCCAGAAACTTTACACTTTTGGCTTCAACCATCCGACTTGAAATCCAACAGCCAGTCTCTACACGTGGCTAACAGGACATGCCTCCTGGATCAGTAGGAAGGCTGTAGCCTCAAGAAGAGAAAAGGTAGAATGACAGATCAAACCCCAAAGAATGCTGCACTGGCTGAAGAAGAAAACCTCTTCATATTTTGCAGAGGAGGGAGAGAGAGAGACAAGACACGAATTTGGGTTTGCAGAGGGGAAGGTGTGTCCAGGGTTGGAAAGACCTAAACATTAATAATTTGGGTGCAAGAGAAATCCATCTAAAAATTTATCAGCTCATCATGGGGAACCTTTTGTATTATCAGAATAACTTGCTTTAGGGAGTCGGTGGAAACTAGAAACCGGATTGAATGGGGGAATTGCAATGCCATTTTAAGTCACTTGTGCAATCAACAATTTTTTTCTTCCCTCTTCCTGTATCCTGCTTAAAAAAGAACAAATCCTCCCACTAGAGTTGAGCAGATTCCTACCCACCTGTCCCTGCTGAGGGAAACCCGGAAATCCAGAAATTTTTATTGCAGCTGTCCACAAAATGAGCTGCAGTCTGATTGAATTTGTTCTAGTTTTCCTTTTAGCTACGAGTTGATTAAAAAGAAAATTTCTCTATATTTTAAGTGAGATTTTGTCGCACTGATAAGACTTTCTACATAGAAGCAACACATCTGTAAGTTTATAAAGGAAATCGAAAGGCAAGGTGACTCTGGTACTGTTTGGGACCAGAACTCACCGTTTGGTTATCCCAGCTGTCCTCTGAGCCTTCTACAAACTGAGAGGTACCTGTTAACTCTTTTTAACTACTCTAAACCTATGGAACAGTGCAGTATTATGGACAATAGCCAAAATGTGAAAACATCCCACAGGTCCATGAACTGATAAATGGATAAACCAAATGTTTTATAGCCATCCAATAGAACATCCTTCAGTCATAAAAGGAATAAAGTACCAATATATGCTATAGCATGGATGAGGCTTGAAAACATTAAGCTAAGGGAAAGAGGCCAGACACAAAAGGCCACATAGTGCATGAACCCATTTACATGAAGAGTTCAGAAGAGGCAAATGCATAGACACAGAAAGGAGATGAGTGGCTGCCACCTGAGAGGAGATGGGAATCGGGAGTGACTGCTAATGAATTCGGGGTTCTTCTTGGGGTGACGAAAATGTTTTGGAATTGGATAGTGGAATTAGATGGTTGCATAACCTTGCGAATATACCAAAACCACTGAACTGTATACTTTAGAAGGTTCACACAATTATGGTATGTGAATTATATCTCAATTTTGAAAAAAAAAACTATTAGAGAAAATGTGCTCTTTGGGAGATTGGGAGTATTGAGCCAGTTGGAGAACATCCTTGCCTTGAGCTGTGTGCAGGCCACTCAGAGAACCCCTGAGAAACAGCCATAGCAGGGAAGAGAGAGGGAAAAGGTCGTTTCTGATTCAGGCCACAAGCCATTCATTCAATGGTCAAAAGTAATTATTGAACACCTACTGTATACCAGATTATTGAGTAAGCATTGAGAAGAAAGACTCAGGCATTTTTAATCAGTGTTGGGGCCAGGGTATGTGGGGAGGAGGGTTTTAAATAAATAAGTAGGCCACTCCCTGGGTCAGTATTTCCAAAGTTCCATGCAACGTTTTGACTCCCATGACATTTTGTTAGACCATAATGGAGTTTATAAGAGAATTTTCCTGAGCCACAATATTTTAGCCAGGACTAAGCCAACACAGTCAAAAGTAGAGTTTGGTTCTTAATCTCTCTTCTACTGAGTACACTGAACTTTCTATTCCTCAACTGGATGTTTGATTTGATACGGATTTTAAGCCAAGCTGGCGTGCATACAGAAGGCTAAGCCACGCGTAAAGGGAGACAATCGTGCCCTAATATTGACACCCGCCTTCTCCTCTCTGACTGGCAGTCCAAGGAGCTATGTATACAAAGAGCAGAAATCAAGTGGGAAGCAAGTATTGTGTTATTGATGGCTAGACAATTCCCCAGTTCTCCCTCTATCTGTTGTTCTGAGATATATCTCTTAAAAGTGGTATCTATGCACACATTGTCTCCCTCTCTTCACTTCATTCTTGCTCACACTTGAATCAAGTGTCTGTCCCCATCACTCTGCCAGTCTGTATCGGGTTGATTGTGCCAGAAACACATGAGTCCTGATGGATGCCTCTCACCCACCCACGCTGTGCAGTTCATGATTGGTGTCTGTAATCTCATTGTTTCAATCTCCTAAATTTCTCCCAAACACATCTCCATTTGTGTCACTTGAATCCAAGCCACCACTGCCTCATCCTGGGTGACCTCAGAGACCTCCTGACCAGCCTTCTCCCAACCACACTCGCCCCACATCATAGCTGATCCGACTTAAAACAATTAGACCTGGTCTCATCCATCTCTTGGTTAGAATCGTTCACTGGGAGTCCTGCTTCAAATGCAAGTGGGACCAGAGTGAAAAGCAAGTATCTCTGAAATGTTGACACAACCCACTTCTCCTCCCCATCCCACCACCACTGCTCCAGGCCAGGTTCATATTATTAGAGTGGGATGGCATGCACACATAGGGAGGGGGTAAATTCTTAAGTTGACATAAAAAATGAGTGTGTCAGACAGAAAGATAGATGTTTGCCAACCCCTCTTTCAATGCCCTCCTCCGGGGCACACAGGAAGACTACATTTCCCAGGTTCCTGTGGTGTTCGGTCCGGGGCGTGAGACTTGGTCTGGCCCATGATGCATGGGCAGAAGAGAGATAAGCCAGAGAGTCTTCAATTTAGCTCCACATTGGCATCACTTAGGGGAGTTTACAACGTACTGATGCATGGCTCTCAGCTGCAGAAATTCTAATTTAATTGGCGTGGAGTATGCCAGGACGGTAACACTTTTAAAAGCTCCCCTGATGACTCTAAGGTGCAGGAAAGCTTGAGAGCTGATGTGAACCACTCCCAGGTCTGGTCCTTAAAAATATCCTGTCCTCTTCCGCCTTTCTGTGGCCACTCCAGAGGCCAGTGGCTCCAGATACCGCAAACTGTCGGCCTGGGAATCTGAGTGGTTTGTGGAACTATACTGCACATGTAACCTACCCGAGAAGTATATTTTATTAATTTTAAAATTAATTTTTTATCCTAGCCTAGTTGCTCCTATTCCGACTAATGTAGTGAAAATCATCTAAAGATAAAATGACCGTCAGCGTGCCTTTAGGAATTGTCCTCAGTGAGGTGACCAAAAAAGCCCATTTTTCCTCCGACCCTGAAACAGATCACTGTTTCTTCAGAAAATAAATAGATGAAATCGTCACCTTGCATTTAAAAGGTGTGGTGCGTGAAAACGTGATTTATAAATACTAAACTCATGGTGAGATTCTCATAGCATGAGAAGCAGGTAGGAATTGCAACCCGCCGAACAAACAATAAATCCATATCGCCCACCTCACACACACTACAGGGCAGAGGTTCTCAACCTCAGTTATGTCACTTAGAAGTGGAGCTTTTAAATACACTCAGGGCTACGGCATCATAGGTCACGTGGAGGCACATCGATACTGCAGCTACCTCTACAAGTTCTGGTTCGTGGAGATGAAAATGAAAATCGTTAACCAAGTGTTTCTAAATCTTCACACGATGCTCACCAAATTAGGTGCCATGGTTTGTCTTCCAGCCTCCCAAATGAGTATAGGTTTTGTCCTTGATTTTCTTTCACATTCCTTCTTATCAATTGTTACATGTTAAACAAACATGAAATGTAGACAGGATGGCTGAACCTCAAAAATATTACTTTTAATAAAAGAAGGCAGATATAAAAAGTACCTACCATGTAACTCCATTGGCATGGAGTTTGGGAACAGAGCAACTGACCTGTCATGACAGAAAGCAGAACAGTGGTTGCGCACTGGGTGGAGTGGAGGTAGAAATTCACTGGAGAGGGGCCGAAGGAATTTTCTGGGGCGATGGAAAAGTTCTTTACCTTGATCAGAATGGTAGTTACATGGGAATATAAATATAAACATACATGTATCATCTATCAAATGTTACTTAGTGAATTGCACACGCCCTATCTATAAATTTCACCATGCATAAATGTTGTCGTAGTAAAGTAAAAAAAAAAAAGAAAGAAAAACTAAAAGTAAATAATATAGTGAGGGTTATGTGCTTCTCAAGACCAATGACCTTCATTGGCTGCTCTTTTATTTTTTCTGTTAAATCCTGAGGGCTGATGCTGCCTTGTGGTCCATGATCAATGCTCCTCACCTTGAATGGCTTTCCCAAGCCTGGTAATTTACATGCCACTGTTCTAGATCATAAAGAATTAGAAACAAATCAAGAACAACTTCCTCCTTGACCAGTTCCCTGCTGTATCACTAAAAGAAAACAGGAGCAGGTCTGAAAAGAAGCAAAATGGACACAAACCCAGAGAACATTGGCTAAAAAGGCTCTTCACGTGGAACCTCAAGAAAAGCTGAAGACTGAAATAGACTAGAGTTACTGTCTATAAACTATAGGAGAGGAGGAGGAGGAGGCTGGGCCAGCTCTGCTCTTTGGAGAGCACAAGACAAGGAGCAGTGATGTTTTCTTGACAAAAAGTCTCCTCCGCCCCCCAAAGGTTAAATGTTACCATTTGGAGGTTTGTTTGAGGAAAAAATATATTCCTTAGTGTAGAAAGAGGAAAGGAAGGACATTTAAGCTATTAGGCTGTGGTATCTATGATCAGTCATTCACACTTAATGTAAAATATGCCAATCAATCAACTGCCATTTAACGGCTGCCTTGAACCAGCCTCACTCTCAGCTCACTCGTCCCCTCTGACACCAAAATAGGGACCGACTTTCCACTTAGTCCCTAACACAGACCCTTCCTCTATAAAAACCGTCGTGGAGGGGCAGATAAAAATGGTGACTTGTCTTCCTATAAGTTTATTCTAGATTCTCCTAAGTGACTAGGGGCATACTACTGTGATAAAAAGAGAATGTCACTAAATGCCAAATTAACATTTTTGGGCAGGTGTTGGTTGTGGATGTTGATGCTGCTCTTATTATTAGAATGTACTTTACTGCTATATTTAATAATGGCTAGTTTTTGAGGACATGTAGGAAATTTACTGCCTTTCACAAGCTAATTTTTAATCTAGTCTAGTCATTTCTATATTGAATACTAATATCTTCCAAGTTACTTTTTTCCTGGGAAAAAAATGCCTTCTGAAAGCCACAATAACCTACCTCCTTTTATCCAAAAGTCTATTTCTTATTTTATCTCCCTGTCCAGAATTTGTCAAATAAAATAAACACTCATTGACTGTGTACCTAATTTTTAAATGATTGCCTCCAGTAAATATTAATAGATGTGTCACTAGTAAGCATCTCCTTGGCTTTGGTTTGGCAATTTTTTTAAAAAACATCTTATTTAAAGAATATTCTTACATGTATTTTCTTTTCTCTTTACAAGACAATGGTAGTCTGACAATGGCTTCCAAAGATATGTCCATCTCCTAAACCATGGAACCTATGAAAGTTATCCTTTGTGATAAAGTTTTTGCAGATGTGATTAAATCAAGGATTTTTGAGAAGAGATTATCCTGGATTAGCCTGCTGGGTACCAACTGCCACCACAAGTATTGTCATAGCGACAGGCAGAGGGAGATGAGACACAAAGAGTTGATGGTGTGAAGACAGAGGCAGAGATTGAAGTGATGCAGCCACAAGCCACCAGCAGCCAGAAGAGGCAAGGCAGGATTCTTCCCCAGAGCCTCCAGAGGAAGTAGGGTCCTGCCAATACCTTGATTTCAGACTTCTGGCCTCCAGAACTGTGAGAGGAGAAATGTCTCTTGTTTTGAGCTGCCAAGGTTGTGGCAGTTGGTTACAGCAGCTGGGAAGCTAATACAAAGACCAAAATTGCAGCATTTTTCTGATTACAGAAGTCATAGATACCTACTATAATTGATTCAAGCAATACCACAGGATCCTACCACCAAGAAATAGCCAACATTAACTTTGCAAATTTTATTAAATGCTTTTATTATTTTTAACTGTGCATATGAGAGTTTTTATCATCTTAATGTTATTAAAAGCTAGAAACCCTAATCTGAAGTAGTTCTTAATCTTTCGGGGGAATAATTGTAATGGCCTCCAATAGGTGCTCTATGGGTAAGATGTCTACAGGTAACCCAAGATCGGCATTGTTAGAAAGAGAGCTGTAATGTGCTATATTTACAGCATTTGTAATATTAATATTGCCTTTGAATTTCTAATAAACTCTATTTGGTAATGGAATATTGTTCTCATAATACAAAATTCTATTCAGTAACATTAAAGATTGTTGCAGCAATAGTAACAAAAGATATTAGCCCACACACCAGTCTCCATTGTGTTACCTTTGTCATGATGAGGTTATTTCAAAGATTATTTTAATCTTTTGGAGGTAACAGTAGTAGCTAATATAGATCAAGGAACCCTTCATTTTGTTCCAGGCACTGTGTTAAGTGCTCTCCACTCTGTACTGACTTTGATGCTTACAAAACTCCCACAAATTCTGTGATTATACCCATTTCAAAGATTGAGAAGTGCCTCACAGGATCAGAATCCAACTCTGGTAAGATTTTTGAGATTTTTTTATTGCATTTGGAACATAGCATGAGTCTGTTCAACTAGTAGTACGTATTAAGGCTTGCCTACATAACACAAAGTTCTAAGACTTGTGAAAAAGTCAATAAAGTACCATTATCCCAATTCCCAGAAGCTGAGGATGGTTTTAGAAAGAGTTTACACCCCTTTAGATGCTAGCCAACAGAATTCAATTTCCCACCTGTGGATGGAGAAAAAATAAAACAGACATCAGTGGTGTTCAAAATGTCTCAGCAAGAGGGGAGACTGAGGATGGGGCATAAAATAGAATCAACAGGTCCCTTTTGTTCCAAACTCTTGATCCCTGCTGTCCATTCAACAAATAAGAGTCAACATGACGTTTCTAAATGCATATAGGTCATGCTTGTCTAGACTGAAAACTTCCCCACCTCACAGTACCATGCAAAGCTGTGCTGTGACTCACAAGTGGCACCTGCCTACCTCGCTAATCTCATCTCGTTCTGTCTGTCATCCACACCAGAGACTCGAGGCACGCAGTCCTCATGCTGCTTCTTCAATGGACCACATTAGCTCCTGCCTCAAGGTCTTTGTTCTTGCTGTCCCCTCCACCAGGAGCAATCTTCCCAACTTTTCACAAGGCTCACTACTTCTCCCCATGCAGGGCTCCAATCAAATATAACCCACTTAGCCTCTTCCTGACCGTGCCATCTTAAGTTCTCTCTCTCCCTCTCTCCCCGCCCCTCCACACACTCAGGCATTCACTGATATTCTCATCACATCAACGTGTTTTATATTCTCAGTAACCCCTGGCACTATCTCCAATTATCTTATTTATCCATTTATGTACTCATCTACTCTGAATTATCCTGTTTACAGATCCATCTTCAGTAAATATGTACCTGGCACATAGTATGAGCTTAATAAATATTTGTTGAACGAATAAATGGCTCTCTGAAATGTATAACAGTTTCGGAGATCTGATGTGAACCTTGATAAAAGGGGATAATAAATACAACCCGTAACTGTAATAAAAATTCCTAAATATAAGCCATGAAATTAATACCAGGGAAGGGGGGAACAGGAGGTAGAGAGGAGGTGGTGTGGAAAATTTCTGCAGGAGAGCCAACTAGATCAAGCAAGCAAGGTCAGACTGTGCTCTTTCTTCCAAAGATCTCTTTGCTTCCGGGGGCTGGTCAAAGACAAGAATGGTGAACTTAGGGGAAAAAAAGGTCTGTTATTTTAATCTGAAGAAGCAGAAATAGAAGGTCAAATAATTTGACCAAAAAAAAAAAATTGATATGAAAGAGGCAATCAGATTAAAACACATGTTTTATATTTTAAGATATATTTTGGTCACCAGTAAGATCAAACTGATTTCTGCTCTTTGGTTGGCAAAAGGAGAAAACGGTAAGAGAAGTAGAAATCAAATAAAGGTCCCTCCTGTGGGGAACTAAGCTTCCACGCTCATCCACACGGTATCCACCAGGTTGGCTTCCTTTGCCTTCGTTTAGAGCCCTAGGAGCCGAATTTAAGCTGGTGCCTGAGCCCAGGAATGACAGGCCCAGACCTGGGATGCTATTTGAGGCGTCTTGGCTGTGAGAAGGCCCATCTCTGCCCACTTTTAAATAATGCTTGAAACAGCTTTTTCAGACGTAATTTCTCTTTTAATCACTTTCAGATCCTGCAGGGGAACTTTAAAAAGAGACATCTTTCGTTTGACTTTGAAGTATGCTGTTTGTTTTTGGCTAACTGCAAATTAGCAGACATTTTAATTGTTGATGTTTTTACGAGTGTGTTTGGTGGTCTGTGCGGTTGCTTGGCACAGTGAAAATAAATGCCCCATAAATAAAACTCTGTTCCTTTAACCAATTTTAGGAGTGGGTGCCCCAGCAGCAGCGGTGTGGGTGCTATTCATGTCTCCAGCTCAGTTTCAACCAAAGTTTGTCCTGAAAAACCCGAAACACATTCGGCCCTGAGCACTTTTTCCCCTTGATTTTTAATCTTGAGAGCAATTTAAAGGAAATTTAATCCATATGTTTCTGATTCATTTAAATCACAAAAACATTGGGTTTGGGGAGTTATTTGATGTCCAAATGCCTTTTGAGACTTTTTAATAAACTTTCCAAGTCTTATTGCTTTAAAAACACATACTCACGTTTTGTCAAGGGTGAATGGATTCGGGCTCCAAAAGATTTGGATTGCATTTGAAATTCTGAATTTGTAAATTACGACCATGTTAAGATAAAGTCTGTGTCTACACAATACCTAAGCAGCCCAACAGAAAGACAAAATACTAAGTTGTCGTCCAGATGTTGCACAACTTCTAACGCGTGGCAAACCATCAACGAAACATCCGGAGGGTTTACTGACTTTTCCCCTCTTTATTCAGATGTTTACTGTTACAGCATTAAGGACGTGGGCAGCAGCTGTCAATCCTGGCACATTATGAAAAGTTTACTTTAAAAGAGTCTCTATGTGCATCTGTGGATCCCAACGTTCAGGGCACAGGGCGAGGGTAAGGAAAGAACCTGCTTTTCTTTTTAAAAGCAGGTTGTGTTGAGAAAGTGGCAAGACTCCGAGGGCTGAGAAAAGACCCTATTTAAATGTGGTCGAGCATCCCTCAAGGAGAGCAGGGAAAAGAGATGAGTGGTTGAATAACACATGTGGTGCATTTTTCTAATTGGAAGGAACATGTGGTAAGGCAATACTGACAAGAAGAAATGTCTTTGTGATCCTTTCTCCTAACAGAGAGAAGATCCAGGAGTGCCATGTGTCAAACAAAGGCGATTTCAGGTCTTTCATGAGATGAAGAAGCAATAATAAATTAGCAACAACAATTAACTTCTGTATAGGCATTTCAAGAGATAAGGAGAATAATAAACTATTAATAATATAAACAACTTGTATAGACCTTTCATTGTCTATATTTTATTCAATTATAATAATGCTTGAAATAATAAGAAGACTCCCTAACTCCTGTGATAATTTTGATAAGCCACATACTGTCCTAAAGGCTTTTCACATGTTTACATTTAACCCTCCCAACAATCTGTGATGTGAGTACTGTTTTTCCTTTAAGAAGGATCACTGACTTTGTGGTCACTGAAAACAGACAAGTTATACTCTCAACCAATGCAGATAGACCAATGGTCCTCAACAGGGACAATTTTGCATCCAAGGGGATATTTGGTAATGTCTGGAGACACTTTGGTTGTCACACCTGGGGATAAGGAGGATATACTAGCACATAGTGAGTAAAGGCCAGGGATGCTGATAAACATCCTACCATACACAAGACCAATCCCCACAACAAAGAATTATCCAGCCGCAAATGTCATTAGTGCTAAGGTTGAAGGAGAACTCTGAGACACAAAAGGACTGCAAAAGCTTTTGACATTCCAGTTCTAGCTCTTTGCTGTCTATTTCAAGCAGATTCGAATGGCAAAGCTTTTCAACACCTGGAACACTGCATGTTACAGAAAGTGAAACTGCACTTGAGCGATGGCTTCGAACTTGAGCATACATCAGAATCACCTAAAGCCTTTGTTCAGACACCACAGATTTCTGGGCCCCACCCCCAGAGCATCTGATTCAGGAGGTCACGGATGTGGCCTGAGAATTTGCATTTCTAACAAGTACCCAGAGGATACTGATGCTGCTGATCCGTGGACCACACTTTGAGAAGCCCTGAGACTGGTATGGAATTCTGAAGCCCAGAGTTAGAAAGAATGTGCAGAACCACTACAGACGCCCCCAACATGAGGTTCTGCCCTTCTGAAACACAGAGCGTGAAGAAGCATAACAGAGTAAGAGAGGAAAGTGGCTGAGCTGTGCATACCCAGGTCCTGCTCCCAAATCCATCCATAGGAAGGGTCACCCATCTCCTGTGACAAGGAGAGGAGCTTGTGAAGAGGCCAGTTAGATCCACCATGAGGATGAAATTCCAGTACTGGCTAAGAACTGTCCCCAACCCCAAACAAGGCGGGCCTCTCTTTAGTAACCAAAAAGGTCCTTCTGACCACAAGACCTGAAGGAGGTCCTCTCCCTCTCCCTAGGCCAACCTCTAGCAACTCACCCAGCTGAATCTTCTTTAAAGCATTTGCTCTTATCTGAACTTATTTATTTGACACTTTATTGCCTTCCCCCTTCCATCCATGTGGGATGTAAGATTCATGAAGATACGGACTTTCCATCTCTTAGTCACTGCGGTATCCCCAGCACCTAGGAGAGTGCCTGGAACACAGTAGGCACTCTATAAATGTTGACTTGTTGAATGAATGAAGGAATGAATGAATGCTGGCAAAATTTCACTTTTTTCACAATAAAGTTCATCCCCTCCATGCCTCCTCTCCCTCTCTCCTGATGTCCTGTGTCCTTTTGTCATCTGCCTTCTCACTCACATTGTTCTCTTCTTACCTTTTCTCCCCAGGGGGGGTCCTCACAGGTCCAGGCTGATGTGCTTCCCTTGGTGACTAGAAAACTATCAATGCCACGTCCCCAGGATAAGCTTGCCAGACCTGGGGCCCCACCTTGTACATTTCTTTAAAGCCCACCTTACCTATTTCTGGGGAACATCATAAAATCCCCCTGAAGAAAAGCCTAAACAATAATCTGGGACACCCAGAAATGACAACAGTCATAGCGGCAGTAGCAACCGCAACAGTAACGTCAAAAACAACAGTAGTCACTGACACTTGTTCACTCATTACACCTCATCTGGTCCCCACAACAACCTATTGGGTTAAATATGATTATTTTCTTCATTATTTAGAGGAAGAAATTGAGGCTCAGACAGGTTTGGGAACTCTCCCAAGGAAAAGTCACCGGCACATGGAAAACTTGGGTTTTGAATTCAAGCATCTGATTCCAAGGTCTGTGTTTTTAGCCAAAATAGGAGATCAATAAATAGTCGCCAATTGATTGATTGACTGATTGATTTAAGCAGAATTGTAGGTTGAGGGTTGTCACCATCTGTCCTCATCTGTCATTAGGTTGCCATGTGAAATGAAGATTATTTGTCTTTCTGGAGCCAGTTCTTGTCACCAATCTCTCAGTAAAACTCCTGTCTAACCTGTCATCTTAATGTTATTTTTGCTACTAAAAGTTTACTGAGTAACAAAGAAGTACTTGATTCCAATTACAAAACCAAAAAAAGAGGCCATCTCCGTGGAATACTATGCATTCCATGGCTTTCAGATGCCTAAATGCAATCTCCAATGGAAGAAAATAGACAACTAAATTCAAATCAGACACATAGATATCTTTGTTTGTGTATCTTTCCAGGAAACCATAAAGCGATAGGACCCTGTGAGTTAGAAAGTTATCTCTGCTTCTTGCCATTGGATCTGCATTTCCCAGGAGCTCCCTAACCCCATGGCCTGGATTCCTGGGCTGTGGCACAGGCATCAGTAATGCTGGCCTTTCGGCAAGAGCAAAAGGAAAGCCCACTGCACTGTGGCTCTAGAGACCCCCATCTTGTCTATACTGGACACTTGGCCTGACATGATTTGAATGGAGAAGAGATTCTTTTTCCAAATGTAAAGACTCCTGGAAGGATTGGCAACCTGAGCCCTCCTCATCCTGTCCACTCCCTGGTCATCTCTTCCCTGCAGATCTTTCCTGCACCCACGGCTTTTCTCCCCCTGCCCCAGCCAGTTCTCACTGCTGAAATAGATAAGCAGCCTAGAAAAAGATCAATAAAATGCATTGCTGGAGGAAAACATTTTTGGGGATTTTCTGGGCATCACTGGTCAACACCAGCAGAAGAGCTACTTTTGAGTGGAGCACCCCAAGGCAGCCAGCTCCGAGCGATGGCGCCCACTGTAGATTGCCAGAGCATTAGCGAATGAAGACTAGACTCATTCTGAGGCAGGACTCAAAGGGAGCTGTACCTCAGTGTGGAGGGAAGAACAAGACCAGCCGAGGCAGGTCCAAAGACACATGATGGAGCCTGAGCAGACATGAGTGGTGTCATCCATGAGAGGGCAGCGGTGGAGAAGAGCAAAGCTGCAGCTGGAGAAATTCAATGACCAGCAAAGAGAGCACCTGAGATGACCACCGCACCCTCAGGGACAGCAAGGGGCCAGCTGGGGGTCCCTAGGTATCCCAGCAGAGAAGGCTGAGAATGAAAGGATTCACCCACTGCCTGTTGCATTCACAATTCCACGGGGTGTCCTGGGAAGGTGTCTCCACGTTTCCGACGGGGATGACTCAAAACAACTGAACTGGCTGGAGGATGGAATCCAGGGAGACTCGAGCATACCTAGGGTTTGAGGTTCTATGGAGGAGACAGCAAATTACGGAGAGAGGGGGAGATTGGGGCTGAGGAGAGCAGAGCACAAACCCACCAGAACAAGAACCTCCGGATCCTTACCGCTGTTCCAGATGTGCAGGCACCCACACCCACGAGAGGGCAAACAAACATCCATCCCTCGTAAAGAGACTCAGCAACTTAGGAGAGGAGGCTGAGCTGAAAAATTGAAACAGATGGCTCCTGTTGAGGCAGAAAAATTGGAATAAGTAAGAAAAAAACAAAAAAAAAATTATAGAAAAGTAACTAACGCTCCCTCTCAAAGAGTTGTGAGTGAAGCAAAACGCAGGATTTCTGGGGGAAAATTGTTGGTAGAATTTAAAAATTTAATAGAAGATTTGAAAAAGGAAGAGTCATTCCTGAGATCTGAGCTAGTGTTTAAAAAGATCCCTCAGAAGAAAACATCTTACAAATCAGTGCAAACATAAATACATAAATGCATAAGAATTAAAGTTTTAAAAGAAGATTCAAGGGTGAACGAATAAGAGACACAGGGGAGAATCCAGGGATTTAAGTAATTAGTAGGAGAGCCAAAGGAAAACAGGAAAACAGAGGGGAGGAAAATAATAATCAAACAACAGAAGAAAACTGTGAATTGGCGCACAGGCTGCTTTAGTCTTCAGATTGAAAGGGCTCACCGAGCCCCAGGCAGAACGAATGAAAAAAGACATACACTCTAGGTGTCTTGTAAAATTTCTAAACTTCAAAGATAAAGAGAGATCCTTACAAGTTTTCAGAAAGAAAACAAGATTTTTTTAAACCATTTTTACCCCTAGCCCTCAGGCTGGACTAGCTTGGGGGAGAAGATGTTAAACATTTAACTAGCTGTAACCACAGCTGGCAGAGAACAGGGCGGAAGGATCAGACAGATAAGATTTAAGAAAGCAAAAGAAGCCCAGGGTTGCACAGGAAGAGCGTCGGCAGCAACGGTGCCACCTGCTCTTATAGGAGGACACTGGAATCATTGCTCAGCGTTTCTACGACACTGTGTGTCCATGGGGCATTTGAAAATTATTGTTTGGTGAGCCACGTATGGGAGCATTTTCATGCACGCATATCTTCTTTCATTTGTTAATTCAACTTGCCTTTATTGAGTAGCTACTATGTCCCAGGCATTGGGGCTAGGCCCTGGGGATGGAGCCTTGAATATGACAGACAAGGTCCCTGTCTTTATGGAGTTTATATTCTAGTATAAGAGACAGACAAGCAAGTGAACACATTAGCAGACAGGATAATTAAAGACTGAAATCAATATTATCTAGGAAATAAACTGTGATGTCAAGGAGCAAACATGGGGCTATGGATGCGGGATGGGAGGCAGGGGCTGGTCCAGGGAAGGCAGCAGCACCAGCAGAGTCCTGAAGGACCAGGATGAGTCAGGGGAGGAAAGAGCAAGGGTCAAGGCCTCGGGCAGAGGGAGCAGCACAGGGCAAGGCCAGAAATGAGGAGGGTTTTAGTGTACGGAAGAACGTAAAGGAGATGGTTGTGGTTAGGCAGCAGGCAGAGGATGGAAGACAGAGGTGAAGACAGGGAGGACAGCGACAAGATGCCACGGTGAGTAGGAACGAGTTGAGATCTAGGCTACCAAGGGTCAGCAACTGGTGGGCATGACACCTTCCTGCCTGGCAGAAGGGTTGTCTGTCCTGCTGGCTCCAGGCCCTGGACCTGGGGTGGGAACCCCAGCAGTGGGGGTGGTGGCTGTCACACCTGGTGGGCTGGGGAAGCTGTCATTAGGAAGCATTAGCATAAGAAAGGGAGGCTCCCTGTGTTTGGGCTTGTCACCCTGCAGTGACAGGGTGCACAAATGTGGGCAGGCCTGGGGAACAGAGGCCATCAGCGTCTGCACTGACAATGTTGGGTACCACAGCTGTCACTCCGCTGGGGCCGGCCCGCCCCCACTACCCACGCTGCCATTAGAAACTGCAGCTCCTCGCCCACTGCTTTTATTTCCACACAATGTGTCAATAGTTACTTGGCAGGTCGTTGCTGAGAGACAGGGGCGGGGCGCACCTGCTCGCTGGGGCAGAAGAGTGTGCAGGCACCCACCCCCTGCCCCCAGGACTCGGAGGTCCCCCCACCGCCTTCCAGGAGGTGCAGCCCTCTGTGCGGCAGGCTTAGACCCACTGGAGGAAATTCCTTGACCTCAGCTCTCCCTTCCTGGTTCACCGACGGAGACTAAAACACAGACGCAAATAAATACCTTGTTAAAGGGCACCATGGATGATTCAAGACATGGGCTTGTTTACAAAGAAAACTTTTAAATAACTCAAGAAATCTGGTTGTGGATTTTTTTGTTTTTGTTTATGTCAAGACCTTTCTGCATCTGGCAAAAAAAAATAAAAAAATAAAAATAAAGCTGTTACGCATAAGAAACTGGACACTGATGGCTAATATTCTACGAATCTGGAAAAGGACAGAACAGAATAAATATGGACAGAGAGAATCCATACTCAGAGTTTACTGCAACCAAAAATAGCAACAGTAGTAAAGGATTCCAAATCTGAAAATTCAAAATCCAAAATGCTTCAAAATCCATAGTTTTTTCAGGGCCCACCAACTACTCAAAGGAAACGCTCATTGAAGCATTATCATGAAAATATTCCAAAATCTAAAAAAAAAATCTGAAATCTGAAACATTTCTGCTCCCAAGCATTTGGGGCAAGGGATACTCAACCTGTGCTACAATAATATTGCTAATGTCTATAGGATTCTCGCAATGAGCGAGACACTTGACTTTGTCTTATCCTTTCGTTCTCACAAAAGCCTTGAAGGTGAACCACAGGCCCAGAGTGGGTAAGGAACTGACTCAAGGTCACAGTGAGTGAGTTGCCTACAGGGCCATCAACCTAGGGTGTCTGATTCCACAGCTTTGCTTCCCATTTAATCCTCAGGATGACCCAGCAAGCTGGGAGTTAAGGATTAAGAAACTGAGATCAAGTGAGGTTAAGCGGCGGGTGCCAGGATTTAAACCAGGCCCTACTCTTTCACTTTTCCTGGCAGCCTTTTGATACTTCATTTTATAACAACTGCTCAAGGGTCTGGCTTCCCCATGGCCAGCTTCCCACTTGGACCTTTGCTTTTGTTTGTGTGTGCTGCTTCCAGCTGTTTGACAAGACGCAGACTCCAGCTTCAGAAGGAAGCAAGGTGCAAGTGCAGGCAGGAACTGAAGTCCGGCTTACACAGTCCCGCATGCATCCATGTTGTGGGCCACCTCACTTTTTCTGAGGCTCACACTCCTCTCGTTGCCAAGACAAGAAACACTGAGGCTTTGAGAGAGGGGACACACAATTTTGTGCTTACAAAATTCAGAGTGGCAGAGCTGGAAGGCTCCCACTGGGACCACCCAATGCAACCCCTTCATTTTACAGCTGAGGAAACAGGACCCCAAAGGTTAAGTAACTGCCCCAAGTTCACACAACCCATTAACGGCAGATCCCAGATGGGAATCCCCAGACTCTAGCTTTGGGCCTGAAAAAGCAAGCCAAGTGGAAAAGCAGATGCAAATGCGTGTGTGCCTCTGGGGCCTAGGGTCTGGGTGGCATCCATGGAAACCACCTTGAAGTCATTGCCCCAAGCTTGCCTCGTGCCTCCTGTGCCTGGCTGCAGCACCCCTGGCAGGGCCGGCTCATAAGGGGTGCTCAGGAAAGAGCTGCCGCTGGGCAGCTGTCCACGGATGCTCACAGATGTAGGGACCAATTTTAGGGGACAGATTCCCTAAAGGTAGCCTATGGAGCTCCTATTCCTAAAAGCTTTAGGGTTCACAGTGGACTTTCAGCAGCCAACAGCCACCAACACTTACTGAGAGCTTACAGTGTGCCTGACAATCCAGCCTATTGTGATTTTTCCCTAAAGGTGAGGGGGAATGAACGTATAAGCAAATAAATTTGTAAAATGTGGGTTTAATAAAAGTGGGCTTTTTTTTTTCTTTCTGGTAATTTTAAGACTTCTCAGAGCCTTTAATGTATAGATTAACATTTTTATTCCTCAGATGGGAAGAAGGCACACAGCATCTCCCCAACTTTTCTGTCCATGGAACCTCCTTTTATTCCTTTCAAAGTCCATTGAAGGCTACTCTGAGGGTCACTTTGAGGGGATCCTGGACTGGACCTAGTGGGCAGGTATGGGGGCCAGGCTGGAATTCAGGGGCCTCGTTAGACACGCTAGTACTTAGGTTTATGGTAAAACAAACAAACAACAAAAAAAAACAACAAAAGTCAGGCTCCATCTGCTATGTCCTGGAGCACCCATGGACCTCTTAGTCAAGTTGGGATAAGTTCCCAACTAGCTGGGGCTTTTTCTGGCTGCGTTCTCGGATTGGTGACCACAACGGGAAGGGCTGGGGAATTCTGGGGAATGCAGAAGTAGCTAAGGGGACTTTGCTGCAGCCATCGGATTCTGAGACAATAGCGTGGGAAAAGAGCAGGGTTGCGATATTTATTCCCCAAGACCCTTCTCTGCTGGGCCATTTTTAGCAGTGGCTGTATTCCTCTCCCAAAGCCACATCTGCAGTCTCTTGACTTTCCTAAGCTATAGCTCCCTCTCTGCTATCCACTAACAGCACCTTACCCCTGTCTCTTCCACCTGAGGATCACAATGACTCCCAACTATCGCCATCCCCAGTGACTTCAGACCCACTTTTGGTCTCCCCAACCCTGTGCACGTTCCTATAAAGAGTTCTTTAAACTCTCCCCTACGACCCCCATCTGAGGACGCCATCCGTTTCCAATCAGAATGCTGACTATACACAGTAAGGCCACAGAATAGCAGCCTGCATTTTTCACTCTATCATATTTACACAGTCCACATAAATTAGATGATTTTTAGTGCCTTAATTTTTCTACTGGAAATAGAATTTTACGTGTACACTAACTCCACCATCTTTGTCCACCAAACTTTGGCGGTCTGTGCTCACTACGTCATAGCATCATAGTGTGTAAGGGCCCAACTGCTGATTTCTTCAGACCATGATGCTGTGGGGGATACGTGTGCTTCAGCAGCAACGCTTCCCCACAGAACTGGAGTTCTTCGAAACTGACATCTTCACACGGTGGCTCTTACTCTCCACGAACATGATAAATCTCTCTCTCAGATTTTCTTTTATAACCTTCAGTAAAGAGCTATAATTTTTCCCTAAAGTATTACATATCATATTACTGCTATTATAAATAATATGTACCTTATATTACATTTTCTAATTGTTCATGATGTATATGAACTTTTTTAATACATGCATTTTATATACAACAATCTTGTTGATCTCTCTTATTAGTTGTAGTGACTATAAGTAGATTTTCTAGGAGTTTCTATATGAAAAATCATATTGTTTTAAAAATAATGACCTTTTGGTTTTTTTTTCTTTTCAGTCTTCATAGCTATTATTACTTTAGATTGTGTTATTGTGTTGGTGGAAGTTTCCAATGTAGCATTGGACAAAAGCAGTGATGATAGGCATCCATAGCTTGTTCTTAGCCTTAAAAAAACACTTCTATGTTTGTTATATTAATTATGATGTTTGCTGTCATCTTTCAGAAGATATCCTTCATCACTGTGGTCCCCAACTCCCAGTCCATGACCTATTAGGGACCAGGCTGTGAAGCTCCACCTCCCACCCTTCCCACCCCACCACCAGTCCACTACCCCACTTCCCTCAACCCCGACTCTGTGGAAAAATTGTCTTCCGTGAAACTTAGGAATGGGGGCACAGGGGGGCACACAGCAGGAGGTGAGAGGCAGGGGAGCCAAGCTTCATCTGTATTTACAGCTGCTCCCTATTGCTTGCATCCCGGCCTGAGCTCTGCCTCCCCCCACCCCACAACACCCCCACACTGGCCACATCCACCTTCCATGAAACCTGTCCCTGGTGCTAAAAAGGTTGGGGACCACTGCCGTATCAGATTAAGGACTTATTTCCCTGATTAACCTAAAGGATGTTTTTAAAATATCAACACAAAGGAAAATATGACTCACTTTATCAAATTCCATTTCTACATTTATTTTTATTATAAAATCCTTTTTTTTCCTTTTATAATGTGTTAATGTAGTGATTTAGATTAAGAGACACTCTCAAATCAAACATTCTTCTATGTCTGGGACACAATCTTATTTGGTCATTTTGTCACATTGATATATCACATTCACAGATGATACAAAGTTTGAAGGGGCAGTAAATATGGTAAATAACTAGAATTAATCTCCAAGTAAATTCACCATTGTATTTCTAGTACTTGGCACATGAATGGGTGCTTGATACATATTTGTGAGATGAATGAATGAACAAATAAGTTAAAATTGACAAGAATACTAAATGGGTTGGAAGAATGGATCTAATATAACAAAACGAGATGAAAGATATGTACATTCCTGCCCCAAAGTCAGTAAGCCAGCTGCGAAAGTACAGGACAGGAAAACACGGCCAAAGAAAAACGTGGGTGAAACAGCTGAGGAACGTAAGTCAATAGTAGGCTCACTGTAGGACAAGCACATGAGGACGGTGAGCCCTACTCAGCCTTGGGCTGCACTTACAGTATCTACAGCGATGTGGCTGTCTACTCCTTTGACACTAGCACCCTGTGCCAGCCACAAAGCCCCGGAGCATTATGCTCCCTGTTGCTAATACCCAGAAACCGTCTGGGGTAGATGAAGCATCTGGAAACCATGACAAAGGAAAATAACAAAAGGAACCATTGCTGTTTTGCAGGGAGTTTGTAAGACTCAGGATCAGAAGATTCGGGGTAGCTTTATTGAAATAATTAGCGCCAGCAAACAGAAGAGGAATTAGATACTGCTGTAGAATTCCAAAGGGTCAAAAAGAATACTTAACAAGGAAATTGAATTTGTTTCATATAATGAAAAACTCTTAGGTAAGTGAAGTGCTTGATAAAGAACTCAATGGCATTACAAGGGACTGAGCTCTTCTGTATTGGGTGTGCACTCTCTGTGGCTGGACAGCCCCCTATCCAGGATGTTGTAGAAAAAGCACACCCAGCACAGGCCCCTTCAAATTCCAAAACTGTGGGAACTCCCAAACAGATAATGTGACAGATCTACAGATCACATGTGACACAAACAAATGAAAACTCCTGATCAGTGTGGACTTAATGTAACATCCCAACAATGGCATGTAGGGTGTTCAGTATTTCTGGTAGTGAAAAATACTGCATCTGATCCAAAAATGTAATCTGTCTGCTGAGTTGTCACATTGAAACTTTTACTCCAAAGCATTTTCCAGGACAGAGGTTAAAACTTGTAGCCTGAAGGACATATTCAACCCACAGAAATTTTGTTTGGTCTTTGCAGTGCTTTTGTGTGTATGTGTGAACACTTAAAAATAAGAAGATTACATATGAAAGTCATAACTTACAGTTTCCCTTGAAAAATTAGAAGATCTGGTAGCACTGGGTCTACATTCTCATACAGCAACAATCAGTGCAAGCTGACAGCCACAGCTCCCTCTAGACAAGACCTCATGGTCCAGGTGAGCACTCTCCACCACATTCTGTGGCCTTACGCCTGGACGGCATCATCCAATGTGCCTATTGACTGGAGAGAATATGAATTTGCAACCTGAAAGATGTGCAGCAAATAATTAAAACAAATGAGAAGCATTTTAATGCATGTACAAATTGGTGTGGGAACACGTAGATTTACCAGCTGACTCACCTAGGGGAGGTCAGGTAGAAGTCTCAAAAGGTATGGTATGAACTTCGGATTCTCTCAGGCTGAGAATGAATACAGGGTACCGAGACATTATAGGCAGAACACATTTCATGGAGGCATAAATGATATGTGTAGGCATTGGTTAAAAGTTCAATATCCTCTGGGAGGATCGCTTGAGGTCAGGAATTCAAGACCAGCCTGACCAAGAGCAAGACCCTGTCTCTACTAAAAACAGAAAAAATTAGCCAGCTGTGGTGGTGCACACCTGTAGTCCCAGCTACTTGGGAGGCTGAGGCAGGAGGATGGCCTGAGCCCAGGAGTTTGAGGTTAGAGTGAGCTATGATGATGCTACTGCACCATAGCCCAGGTGACAGAGCAAGACGCTGTCTCAAACAAAATAAAAATAAAGCTCAGTATGGCTGAAGCACCGGGTTCATAGCAAAAGAGGTAAACATGCAACATATTGTGAAGAGTCTCAGACACAAAATATTTTTATCCATTGCATGAAAGGAATTATTCAAGGACTTGAAGCACGAGAATGATATAGTAAGATTTTTTTTTTAAATACCACTGTAGGATTTCCATCTCCAGCCAATGATAAATTTATCAGTACAAGACTTGTCCTTTGCTGTAAATAAGCATAAAACTGAGGCATAGATGAAGCAGTTGTTTTCAGGCATTGGACAGCAGGCAAGAGAAACATCTGAGGGAAGCCCTGAGTCCATCTCTGATCCCTGCTGTGGACAATTTCCTAACCGTGGTACGTGGAGGTAGCAAGCTCCAGCACAGTAGGACAGCCCTACTGAGCGGGGAGGCAGACATTGAAGTTCACAGCTGTCAAACAAGTCAGAATGTGTGGGACGTGGTAATGAAATGAGGGAGCTCCAGAAGTCTGAGTGGGGGGTTGCTGCAGGTCCTTGGCTAAGGGTTCAGCTGAAAAAACAAGGCTCCATGAGACCCAGCAGAAAATAGCTGCCAATGAGTTAAGTGGAACAAAAATGTTAGAGTCCACCCAGTGCTTAGAGATGGCATTTCAGTGTGGTTCAAGTACAGAGCCCTCGTTAATACCCGGATATTTTACTGAGACACCACAAACATCACAGGCCACGGTCTGTTTTTGTATGGCCCACAAGTTAAGGATGGGTTTTACATTTGTAAAAGCGTTGTAAAATAAACTGAGTAGGTGTTGAGGGTTAGAGTCGAGATGTGAGAACCTCAAGAGTGGGACAGGACTTTGCCAAAGAGCAACCTGTGGACATGTCGGTTCACTGAGCAAAAGCTGCTCGACCTTGAGGGGGACATTCCACCAATCAAGGATGTCTGCAAACGGACCCCACCTTGAAGCCTGAGGGCCACAGCTTGGATGTCTGCAAACTGACCAGGCTTGTAATCTGAAGGCAGAGAGAATGATCAAAGGATGTCAGCACAGCAGATAAGAGCAGTTTGCTACTCTAAGCCTGAGGCAATGTTCCTATCTCTCTCCTGAATTCAAGTCTCAGTGAATGAGGAACTAGATAAAGTAGAAAGAAGTACTGGTCTCTTTGTTCCCATTTGGATTATATGCTTTACTGCTGAGTCATGATTTTTTTCTTTAATTTGTGTATACTTAACTAGTTTATCGTTACTTTGGGAGACCTTGGAACTTAAACTCATGATATGTACATGTAAATCGGTGACTGATAATTGTTTGCTGAAAGAATAAATATTGATGTGGGACTCCACTCGTGGCCTCCTGGCTCATGGGAATGCTGGAGGACCCCTGATTTTAATCTATACTTTGTCTCTGTCTCCTTTATTTCCAATCTCTGGCGACGTTCCTGCCTGGGACCCAATTTGTTGGGAGAGTCGCAAACTCCCGGCAAGTGGGAATATATGACAGGTACCATATGTGACCCCACAGAGCCTAAGATATTTCCTATCTGGCCCTTCACAGAAAGTTTGCCAACTCTCACCCAGAGTGTAAAGGCTACTCTGGGCCCACTTCACAAAGCCTAAAACACAGACTCAAAGAAGTCAAGGAGAGGCAACCATCCATTAACTACCTCCCAGAACAAAAACTCATCCCTCTTTTAAGGAAGATATTAGTTAACCCCCTGACAATGAGTCATCCATGATATTCAGCATATACTAAAAATCACCAGACGTGTGAAGAAACAGGAAAACTGGACAGTAATAAAAACAATGAGACCCCCAAGTAAGATGTTGAAATTAGCAGAAAAGGATTTTAGCACAGTTATTACAAACATATTAAAAAACTTAAAGGAAATTGAGGGAACATGAAGAATATCATCAGAGGAAGAGAATGAAAAATATAAAAAAGGATGAAGTAAAAATCTAAGAACAGAAGAGTCATCTGAAATGAAAAGTTAGGGTCAGTAAACTTAAAGACAAATTCATAGAAATTATCCAATTTGAAGAAAAAAAGAGGAAAAAAGATTGAAAAAATTATCAGGGCTTCAGTGACCTGTGGGATAATATGAAGCAGTCCAACACATGTATAACTGGATTCCAAGAGGGACAGGAGAGAGAAAATGGTGCATAAAATATATTTGAAGAAATAATCATCAAATTTTTCTATAAAGAACACTCCAGTGGCGGAAAACAGGATAGTTTGACCAGAAAAGATCAAAAATTATGTCTAAAACTAGAGCCATGGTAATGAGAAGAAAAAGAAAGTAGGTTTAAGACAAATTTAGCATTAAATCAATGAGATATTTTATTTTTATATAAAATATAATATGGAAAAAAATCAAAGGGAAATGGAATTAGTAGCCTAATTATAAAGATGCCTAAAAACTCCCTTCAAAAACATATATGTATATACAGCATATGTTATATATAAATGTAAAACATATATATTAATATACATAATATAGAAAAAGAGCAAGAGAGGGAAAGCAGCAAACTTAAAGTAATGCAATACAAGAAGAATAAAACCACTATGTATAGTCAGATAGTCCTAATCCCACCAGAAATACAAGCTCTGCAAGTCTTCAGCAACTAATCAATGTGCTGATATAAATTTTTGACAGTTAAGATGGTTCTATTAAAAAAAACCTACTATTAGACACTCATTTTGCAATTCTAATAAGCCTAAACCCTGCAGCCAGAAATACTTTGGCCTGAAGGAGCTGAAAGGGGAGAAAAGAAGAAACTTAATTTTATCCTTTGATTAGTACATGCCTGAACTTCAAGAACAACTACACAAGCAGGAGACTTCCTAACCACCTGTAGAACTTTCCCTAGATACACCTATAACCACACTCAGAGAGACCTTGAATTCTAGAACTCTTTAAGAGGTGACATGATTTTCAGATGAAAATTATTATTGCACAACTAATTTTTTTAAATACAAGAAATTTGGGAAAGGAAAATTTCTTAAATTTCCCCAAATCTAATGGATCAGCTTTCTTTTTCTCATCCTTTGAATTTCTTCTCTAAAAGTAGTTGTAAAGCTGAAATAGTTTTAACTATAAAATATGGGTACAAATTTATATTATTTTTTCATTAAATGTAAAACCTAATTATTTCCGATTTTGCTATTGTTTACAAAATAGCCTTCATAGTGTGAAATAATTACTATATACTAAATCAAACACTGACAAACTTTTTCTTTAAAAGCCATTTAACAAATGTTTTGGGCTTTGTAGGCCATGTGGTCTCTGTAACAAATACTCAACTCTGCTATTATAGCTTAAAAGTGGCTGTAGACAATAGGTAACAAATGGACATGGTTGTGTTCCAACAAAGCTTTATTTACAAAAACAAGTAGCAGGTTGAGAGCTCTAGTTTGCAGACACCTATTCTAAATGCTTACTCTCTTCCAAGTATTGTAAACTATCTGTTTTATATGATTTATTTTATTTGTTTTTTACAAGGACTCCATGAAGCAGAGATAATTAGCCCTCTTTTATATAATATAAATGGAAATATACTTAAAAATTTTGTAATTTGTCCAGGTACTACAGGAGTCAAAATGTGAACCCAGGTCTATCTGACTCCAAAGTGCTCTGCTATGAATTGACTGTGTTCATCTCAAAATTCGGGTGTTGCCAATGTGATAGAATTAACAGGTGGGGCTTTTAAGAGGTGATCAGGCCAAGAGGTCTCCTCCCTTGTGAGTGAGATTGTGTATCCTTGCAAAAGAGCTTGCCAGAGGGAATTCATCCGCTTGCTTTTCTGCCTTCATCCATGTGAGGACACAATGTTCCTCCCCTCTAGAAGATGCAGCAATCAGGTGCCATCATGGAAGCAGAAAGCAGCCCTCTCTAGACAACCAAATCTGCTAGTGCCTTGATCTTGTACTTTCCAGCCTCCAGAACTGTGAACAAATAAATTTCTGTTCTTTACAAATGACTCAGTCTGTGATATTTTGTTATAAAAGCACAAATGGACTAAGACAGGTGCTTAAGATCATTTGCTAATATGTCCTTGAGTGACTGCATCACACTTGACATCAACATTCCACTTCTACTGGAAATTTATGATATAGCTTTTCTTTTGCTATTGTTAATAATCCGCAATAAATTTTTGAGACATGAAATTATGTTTTCTACTTTGAGATTGTTTTCTTAGGATAAATTCTCAGCAGTAGTATTTCTGAGATAAAAAGCTCTGATCTAAAGATTGGTACATCCAGATAATAATCTGATATCTGAACATCTTTGCAAACATTCTGTTTCATTTTTCAGGTATTACCTGTCTATAGCATATAGGTATGCATTTCTTGGTATCCATGTTTATAGGAGTTCTGGTTTTTACCTGCTATATACTTGCCTATAAAGCATAATTATGTATTTTCTTCTCTCTGGATAAGTAGAGAAGGTAGCTTTAGGAACTGTAAGGCAGACAGGCCATGAATCAGTATGAACTGAAATACTGATTCATACTGGTGATCACATAAAATTAATAGGCTGAGAAAAGATCCACAAAAGGTTGTGTGACAATAGATTGGCAACATGGGAATTGAGAGTAGAAGATAAGTTCATTGTTATTTAATTTTACACACTTCTGTAATGTTGCAAATGTCAACATTAGTCTGCATTCTTTCTTCAATTGTTGAAAGTAAACAAACTCAAATGTTGTATTTTCCACTTCAACTTAAGGTCTCCTGTTCTCATATAATAGTCCTTCAAAGATGGCACATGTCTTTCTGGTCAGAGAAGCTTTATGTACAGCATGTTTAAAATAATTATCTACATAATCCGCCAAGGTTTGAGTGATTGATCAAATCCATCTTCCATTCCCTCCATCAAACATCTTCATAAATTTGCCCAAAACATCTCTGTTCTCCATTTCCCTTCCAGCCCAGCCATCCAAATATCAGCTCTTTTTTTTTTCAACTGAAGGAAGTTCTGGCCTTCCCAGTGGCTGCTAGTTCTTCTGTCATCCTATTATGCAATTTCTTTACCCCAGAAATAGAACTATGATAGAAATGGGAAATGATGTGTAAATATCATTCACCCTAAAAACACGGTTGAAGCTCCAAATTATTAAGTAAAAAGAACAGAAAAAGATGAATAATGTGCTTGGAGGTACATTCCAGTATAGTTTGTCCTTTAGTAACAATATTCTGCTTCTAGATCTCTACAAAAAAAAAATTTAAAAATTAGCCAGGAAGCTGGATGAGCTTCCATGGTCTTAGAACATTAAAGGTCCACTCTATGGTGGAGCATCACGGGTCCAGAGCAAGGACTGGAAACCATGTGCATCATTGCCCTACATCACCCATCTGAAGAAAAGGAAATTGACAGCTTTCTGCTGACTTTCTGCTAAAGTCACCAAAACTCAACCTCAGAACATGTCTAAACTTTGTATTGCTCCTATGAATGAAAAAGGAAGTGGTTAAAGAAAGGATGGAATTAAAACCAAATCAGAAAAAAAAAATCTTAAACATCTGTGTTTTAGAAAGCAAACCTCATAGGAATAGAAAGGTTTTTATCTCTAACAGACCTGCTTCAAAATCCAAAAATGAGAATGAACTGGTCACTAATGTATTGAGAAAAGAATACAAAACTTGTTCTTGAAGCAGAAGCAATTTAAATTTGTGGATTAAATCTCAGTTACAAGTCAAAAGACTCTTGATCTTCTTCCCATTCAGTAACTGAGGTTATGTCTTGATAAATCAATAAATTCCCTATCTCTGTCTCTCTCTCTCTCTCTCTCTTACACACACACACCCCTCACTAGAAAGAGGAAATAGAATTACAAGGTCTTCAGTAAGAGATGAACCCATCTCTGTCCAAAAGTGCCAGTCCCTCTTCCAACACTCTGTTATAAAATTACACATAGACAAAGCACACCGGAGGGTCCACAAGTCAGTGAAGATCTACAGGCTTAAGTAAAACTTCTAAGTGACAATGCACCTTGGGTGTGTGAGATTCGGGGGCTACACAGAAGGACTTTTCTTTGTCTTTTATAAGCTCCCAGGTGAGTGAGAGTGACAGCCATGGACACAAAAATCCCAACACAGTGCAATCAATGACTTTAAAGAATTAAGTGGCCTGGGGGCCCAGAGGTAGGAGTTTCTAACTCCCTAGCAGATAGGTCTTCAAGGACGGATAGTAATTCTTCCAAGGAAAATCTCTCTTTCTCTTTTTTTTTTTTTTCATTGCTTGGGTAATTTTCTCAAAGAAACACATGCACATGCACATACATCTACACACACACACACACACACACACACACTAAGTACATATGAAAGTTTATGTAGCTCATAAAGGTAAAGGTTCTACACTTTGCTAATTAGCCAACCTTTCATAGCACTGAAACCAGATAAAATTCCTCCCAGAAGTATTTATAAAAGATATGATGTATGCTATAATAAACACCATTTTACAGCATCATTAAAATGGACTTAACTATAAGCTTAATAGATCTGTTTCTTATCAGAACCTCAATATATACTATCAAAAGGCCCTTCAGTGGAGACAGATTTAAAGGGAACCAACACAATGTTAAAGTACCCAGCACTCTATTTCCCTGACTTGTTAAAAAAAAAAAAGTTTAGAATATTTGGAAGAAGAGGTAGAGTGCAAATCCTTGAAGCCAGCAATACTTCTTGAATATTACCTCTCTCTAGAAGCATGAAAAGGGACTGAGGGGCCATGACCACTAGATCGCACTCATTGGTAAATGCTTATGATAAAGTAATCCCGTGTTGCAGTTTAAGAATGGCTCCAAATGCCATAGGACAATCACACCCAGGATAGCATTAATTTTATCTTATGAAAATCAAGAAGGCAAGATGTGAGCTCCAATGAATTGGGAGATCAGTCAAGAATCTGTCCTAACAGACCAGGTGAAGGGTAATAAGTGCATGTGGTGGGGAAGGGCAAATAGAAAAAAAAAAATTACAAAGGCTATCCAGGTCCCTCTTCTTGGAATAAAACATCCTCTACCACTTTTGCTCAACCAAAGGCAAGGAATTCATCACCACGTGAACAGTCCAAAGCCCCATCCATTTAATAAACATTCCCTAGGCACCTGCTATGCACCATAAAAGATGCCAGTTAGTGTTGGAGGTACATGAAGTCTAATTTCTGCCCTTGAAAAATACAAGTAACTTCATAATATAATAAACACCTCTAAGGCATGCCTGCCTTTGCAGTGCCATTGTTAAGCATGGGCCAGAGCAGAGAGACCTGCATACCAGGATGGAATTCCTAAGGTTTTCCATGGAGTTCACAAAGGCATCCCCAGATTCCTAGATATTTCCAAGTGTGAGCAGTGGATCCAGTGCACTTTGAGTAATAAAACCTCACCACAGGAAAGACACATAAAGGATTACGGGGTCAAGGGAAAACATCTCCACTTGCTTCCCCAGTCCCAACTCTTATGCTGATAAAGCCACTCTCAAATGTATTATCTGTTCTGGTCAATGTCTACCGATCCCATTAAACAACAGGGCTGGGTAGAGTGATGGGCCAGCATTGCTGCCAAGACCTCCCAACCCTCATCAATAAACTTAATAGTGGCACTGAGATATCTCAGGAGGGCAGTAGGTTATAGGTGGTGCCTTTCCTTGGGGTATAATTTTATGTTCCTGCTCTCCACGGAAATAATGTATTTATTCCAAGTTAATTTTTTTTATTCCTGAAGTCGGTTAGTTGTGCTCCTTGGGTGCTATCTTAAAATGACAAATTTCAGGCTGCCGGGGTTTGTCATCTGAAGGAAGAAAAATTTGAGAAGCCCATAATCAATCTGTATTGTGTGAAGATTAACATGCCTGCCCCTCAGGTTAGCCAGACCTAGATGCAAATTGAATTGAAATGTTCACAAAGTGTTCCTAATCATGCATGCTGTGATTATAAATCCTGCGCTTATTTATCACTCTTTGAATCACCAAACATAAGGCAACTGGAAGAGACAGAGGTCAACAAACCCAAAGTGAACTATTATCCCAGCTAGGTGGCAGATGACTGATTAAGTGAAGCAAGACCAGGTGGCTGCACGTGCAGAAAAAATGCAAATGCTTTCTCCAGCAGAGGGCCCCTGAGCTGTAGCCTTGCCCTGGCCCTGGGCTGTTCCTGGACAAGTCCAAAGGACGATGTCAAGGGCGTGGATGACTTATGTGAGTGGGGCCCATACTGGCCCTTTCTCAAATGTCAGGCCACAAATTTATTTCAAGGACTGTGGGCAAAAGAGTTCTCGGAAGCGGATATGCAGAGACTGACAGAGCACCATACGATTGGATGGGATGGGAAGCACAGCTAAGCTTGGTGACCTCCCTGGACCACTTGCTTGAGCTCTGTATCTCTCCAGCTGCCGTGTGTGTGTATGTGTCTGCGTGTGCATGCACTTTCCTTCCGCGTGGGTGTGTGAAGTTCACATGAGCGTGGGGATAGCTGCATGTGTGCGGTGAGCATGCACACAGCATGTATGTCTGAGTGGATGTATGGTCTGTGTTCATTATTTATGAACTAGCAGCGCCTAACTTCAAAGTAGATGTGTTTGAAAATTAACCTACATCAACGGCTTGTGTCTTAAAACACATTTCCCAAAGAAATAATGCTCTGCCAAGTGTCTAGTTTTCTCAGAAGTCCATAACTTACCTGAGGGGCACAGTGTTGAATCACAGTGTGGGCAATACTATTCTAACACAATTAGAATAGGAGTCAACGAATACGGCATCAAGTATTTAATGCCATGCTAAATGGTTTGGACTTCGTTATGTGGGTCAGTGATTCCCAGATTTTTATTTCCAGTACTAGAATTTTTTTTAAAGAATTGGGGGACTAGCATTTAGTGACCAACTTTTTATTTTGCCTGGTACAGAATTTAACAACAAAACAGCAGCAGCAGAAACAACAAACGAGCCACTTGCATTATTTCATTAAAGAAAGGACACTTTTAGCACCAAAAAAAAAAAAAAAGGATAAAAATTTTAGTAAGAAAAACAGGGTGAGGGTAGAGATGGTCTAAAACCTTAATAAATTCACTTATAAGAAAATCTTATCAAATAACTCTATTTTTTCACCTCTTTTGCTGTGAACCTGTGAAAACCCCTTCCTGGCCAAGCCTACGATTGCTCAGACCTGGTTTTGAGGAGCTAATGGCTTCAGGGGACCTGTAGCAGCTCCATGAGTCTAGACAGTTTTTAGTGTCAGGGGCAGATGAAGTGCAAGTTCTGAGACTGGGAAAATAGGCAGAGAGCTGCCTTTGACAAAACTTCACCTTGCGACCAACAGGGATCCATCTAAGGGTTGTGTTCTGAGGGGTGAAATAACATTTTAGGAAAAACATCTAGACAACAGAGTGGAGAAAAGACTGGCAGTGGTGATCCAGTTATTAAGTCTGGGTAACAAATCTCCCCAAAACTTAATGACGTAAAACAACCGTTCATTGTGCTCTCAGATTCTGCAGGTCAGAATCCAAATGGCCCGACAAGTATGGCTTGAGCCTGCTGCACAATCTCTGGGGTCTCAGACTGGAAGGCCGGGGCCTGGGACAGTCTGAAGCCTCCCTCACAGGGCTGGCAGTGGATGTTGGCTGGCAGCTGGGAAGACCTCCACTTCTCTGTGGTGGTCCCTCCACACAGGCTGGTTAAGCTTCCTCACAGCACTGTGGCTGCTAGGGGGAGGGAAGGAGCTGAATCCTTTTTGTGACCCAGCCTTGGAGATCACAGGATATCATGTGCTGCATGGTCTATGGGTTGGAGCTATCACAAACCCCTGTCCAAATTCGATGGAAAGGAACACAGGCCTCACTTCTTAGTGGAAGGAATGTCAGTTACACTGTAAGAAGAGGGAGGGGAGAAAGAGAGAAAGAGAACACACAGCCATCTTTGCAAGATGCAATCTGCCACAGAGCCCAGAGCCTATACTAGGAAGAAGAATATAAGAATATAAAAGTCATTCCCATGTGTATATATATATATATATACACACACACACACACACACACACACACATATATATGGCTAATTTTATGTGTCAACTTGATTGGGCTATATAGTGCCCAGATATTTAGTTAAATACTATTTTGAGGGATGTCTGCAAGGGTGTTTCTGGATAAGATTAACATTTAAATTGGTAGACTGAGTAAAGCAGATCACCCTCCCCAATGTGAGTGAGCCTCATCCAACCCATTGGAGACCTGAATAGAACAAAAAAGGCATGAGGGATAATTCCTTCTCTCAGCCCGATGGTGCTTGAGCTTGGTCTCCTGCAACACTCAGGCTGGAATCCACCCCACCAGCTCACCTGGTTCTCAGACCTCTGGACTTGGACTGGAACTTACAGCACCAGGTTTGCTGTCAGGGCCCAGGCTCAGACTGGAACTGCACCAGCAGCTCTTCTGGGTTTGCAGCTGGGAGATGGAAGATCATGAGACCTCTCGGCCTCTGTAATCACAACAGCCAATTCCTTCCAATTCCTTATAATAAATGTGTGCGTGTGTATAATGTACACATTACACATGCACACACACACACACACACCCCCCACCACATCATAACTTTGCATTCGGTTTCATTGTGTTCATTAATACACTGAAATTCACTATGAACCCCAAGACAGGGAACTCTGCCCACTGGTGTTTCTTCATAATCTAATGTGGCTAGTTTTCTTATTCCACTGCTCCAGTTGCACTGTAGTGAAATAAGCAGCGGACTTAGAGTCAAATACACCAATGTCAACCCCCAGATCATCTGTTTCCTGGTTACTGGAATTGCATGTGTCACACAGCCTCCCCTGGTTTTCATTTGCTCATCAGTACAAATGATATCATGGTATTTGTTTCATGGAATAGTGGCCCCTGCTTCTTAACTTAATTGCTTCATTTGGCCTTATTTCTTCTTCACTCCCCCTTTCCCTATTCAGTAAGTATTCTGCAGCTGGTCCCAGCCTCATTCCCCTCTGCCCACTCCTTTTCTCTCTGCCACGGACCTCACTGGCCACAGACTCTGCCCAGGAAATCATCTTAGGCTTACTTCAAGGGAAAATGAGGAAAGATTTGAAACCATGCCCTCACCTCCAGCCCCACGCACTAGTTACGGACTAAAGGAGGTAAAGTACAAATAAATTGAAATTCCTTGACATAGGCGGCGAGAGGTTGTTAAAGGATTTACTATTGTCATCTTTTTGTAGTTCAGACAATTTGTTAGGATGAGCAGAGACACAGATATTGACTTCATTGAAAGCGTATCTGGATGAAACAAAATAAATGCATTCCAGGGTCTAGCTACATCACTTATATATAAGCTATGTGATATTGGGAAAGTCACTCAATCTCACTACATCTCAGTTTTCTCAAAATAAAGGTCATAATTGTACTTATCACAGAGGATTATTCTGAGCAATAAATGAGATAAGGCAAGTACCGTGGTACTCAAACTTGGATCACCTGGAGGGCTTGTTAAAGTGCAAATTCCTGGGCATAACTTCAGAGTTTCTGATTTATTAGGTCTAGAAGGGGCTCTAAGAGTTTGCATTTCTAACACGTGGCCAGGCGATGCAAATGCTTCCGGTGCAGGACACACTTTAAGAACCACTGGTCTACCACAGTGTTATCCATTGTGATATAATGATGATGGTGGTAATGATCAGGGTGATGATGATGATCCATCATGATGGCCAAGATGATGATGATGGTGAGGATGGTGATGACTGCTATTATATAAGGGACTCCAACTTTACATAAATTATAAAGCAAAATATAAATTTATTTTGTATAGTATGAAAAGAATGTTTTAGTATGCCCCCTGTTATAGTCTGGCCACTACTGATGAAATCTTTTACTATAGTTTAAGTATGTTAGACTTTACATTTGGTACAAAGTTCTTAGGATATGAATCCTATGCAAATGGATCAGGCAGAATTCCTACGGACTGTGAGTGGAGAGGAACTAATTGACTATTAGTGGAGAGAAGACCTTTTTGCTGAGAAATAAATAGAACTGGGTGGAGAGTAAGGAGACCTCTGTCCTCTCCGATTTTAGGGGATTTCCTTTGCAAAATGATAGGATTGAATGAAATCATCTCATAAATCCAGCTCAGTTCTTCTAGCAGAGATTCTGTAATTATTGCAATCTAAAGCAATCCACTACCCCTCAGAGTATTCTTGGAATAAACAACCAAGCAGTCCTCCCAAGTCCTTGAAAGAGAGGCCATTTATAACTAATTTGTGGATACCTGGCATGAGACCTGACACACAGTCATACTCAGCAAATATGTGCTGAATGAATGAATGAATGAATGACCATCTACTTTAGGAAGAAATAGCTGTTGAATCTCCTAAAAGCCCATGATAACAATTAACTTGCACAGAACACTTACCATGTGCCTGGACCTATTCTAAGTACTTTCAAGTAATATCTCATTTCAGTCTCAAAATAGCCCATGAGGTTGAGTACTGTTATCACCACCCCACTATATACACAGGGAAACAGAGTCGAGACTGCATGGCCAGTAAATGGCAGAGCAGATATGTGAGCCCAGGCAACCTGGCTCCCTTGGGGAGCTCTTAGATGACTCTCTGGTTTCCATCCAAATACACACAGGCCATCAAGCCACTAGCGGACACCCCTGTGGACACTCTCTGGCTCCCACCTTCATGACTGCATTTGTGCTCAATGGATCTGCCTTCTGTCACTCCATCCACCCAGACAAAGAGACACAGTGTAGAGAGGGCAGCATTAGGGAGGCTGGCCTCAGAGCTGAGGGTCTCAGGAGTCATGGTGCAGAGAATAGATATTGACAACCCTTTAGTTTCTCTCTCTCTCTCTGTTCACGCTGAAGAAAGCCATCATGCCGTGTCCTCACGGAGTTTCCACTTAGCAGCATGATCCCATCTTAACTTGTCTTCCCTGCAAAGAGTCCTCCAGGGAAAAGGAACTGGCTCCATTTCCACGTTATTTAATCTGTCTCTGACTACTCACCAAGTCTCAGTGGACTCATCAGTCACGTGAGGGGAGTGAACTGACCCATTCTGATAGGCCTAGGAAAGGCCTAACCCCAGCCACGTAAGCAAGATCACAGAATACAGTCTCATGGTCTTAACAGAAATATAATCCTTTCCTTTACTGAATAACACTTACTTGGCACTATCTCTTTATTACAGTTCAATGGATTACTCAATGAAACAAGTCCAATTCTCATCATACCTATTAATAAGAATATTAAGTCTAAAACCAGTACCAAAAAAAAAAATATATATTCTCTTAGATTCAGTAGGCCCTTAAAAAAATTGTGGGCCAGCTACAGTGGCTCATGCCTGTAATCCTAGCACTGTGGGAGGCTGAGGCTGGAGGATCACTTGAGCTCAGAAGTTGGAGACCAGTCTGAGCAAGAGTGAGACCCCATCCCTACTGAAAACAGAAAAATTAGCCAGGAGATGTGGTACATGCCTGTAGTCCCAGCTATTCAGGAGGCTTAGGCAGAAGGATCACTTGAGCCTACTAGTTTGAGGTTGCAGTGAACTACGATGATGCCACTGCACTCTACCCAGGGCAACAGAGAGAGACTCTGTTTCAAAAAAAAAAAAAAAAAATGTGGTCTCCAAATGGCTAGGAAAATTTTATTTCTCTCTTTAGCAAGGAAATTATATCAGCCCCTCATTGTGCTACTTTGAGTGTCTTTTGTGTATGGCTTCCCTTTTGTACCCAGTTACAGGGCAGTGAGTCATCTGCATCCCACAGCAAAGCCCTGTAGGACAATTTGATGGCTGTCCACAGCATCAAATCAGAGTGACCAACATTCCGTGGTGGTTTTCCCTCACAGATTTCCATCTAAATAGTTAACCCCTGAGTCAGAATGTAACAAGATAACCAGCATGGGCCATTGCCTCCCGTCCACCATTTCTCCTTTCAATTCAGAAGAGGCAGAGGTTTTGGAGGCTACACTTCCCATTGCCTTCTGAAGCCTGGACTCCTAAGTTCAACTTTTCTTACTTGATCCCATACCCAAGGACAGCCTTCCCCTGTGTCTGCCTGGGGTGGAACTCCATGAGAGATTACCTACTTGGAGGCACTCTCAATAGATCTATAGAATACTACTAATTGTCATATGCTAATCTGCCTTCTTCAAAGTTTGAAAATTCTAGGCAATGATTGCAACCAGTGTCTGGACAAGGGATAAGTTAATTTTTTATGTTGTTCCCTTGCCAGGGTATAGACAGAAATGAAATTAACTATCCCAAAGTCCAGCTACCTATTATGTAATTAACAATATCTAATTCCAAAGATGCTCTAAATCCAGTTTAAAAAATTTCACTGCCCAGTTAGTCATCAAATCAAACAGGTTTTATTTATCAAAAAAAAAGTGATACTACATGGATGAAACTGGAGGACATTATGCTAAGTGAAATAAGCCAGACACAGAAAGAAAAAATACTGCATGATCTCACTTATTATGTGGATTCTAAAAATGTCTAACTCATAGAAGCAGAGAATCAAATGTTGATTGCCAGGGGCTAGGGCTTGGGGGAAATGGGAAGATGTTGGTCAAAGGGTACAGAGTTTCAGTTATGTAGAATAATAAGTTCTGGACATCTAATGTACAGCACGTTGACCATAGTTAATTATCCAATATTGTGCACTTGAAATTTGCTAAGAGAGATCTCACCACACACATACACAATAAATGGTGGCTATGTGAGGTGATAGCTATGTTAATTAACTTGGCCGTGGTAATTATGTTACAATGTATTCACATATCAAAACATCTCATTAAACACTGTAAATATATACAATTTGTATTTGTCAATGAGACCTCAATAGAGTTGGAAAATAAAAGTGTCTGATGCATTTCACCATTGCCTTATTGAGTTTAATCAGTGGTTTTCAACTCCAGCTATGCATTACGACCACCTAAGAAGCTTAAGAATATCTGATGCCCAGTTCTCCCCACAGAGCTCTTGTTCTCCGATGGGACTCTCACATTGGTCCTTTCAAGATTCCCAGTTGATTCTAATGTTCAGCTAGGACTAAGAGTCACTCTCTAAATGATCCCAACTTTGCTGTTAGGATTGCAAACAGCACACAATTACCCAGCAGAGAGGAGACCTGTCACATCTGTTAATGGGCTATTGTTTACTCACTCCCCAATCCCTAGTGCCTGCAGAACATCTTAGAGGCACTAGTGAATTAACCAATTTGTACACCAGATGACACTGGTGTCCTCCTGGTGTAGTGTAGCTCATCTTCTGTCTCCTCTGACCAAAACGTAACAGCATTCTCGTATAAGTTTTCAGTTCTGACTCTCCCAGGGTCAGACAAGGCCAGGAGGCACTGAGCATTTCTGTAAGAAATGCCAAAAAATGGGTGCTATCCTCATTATTCGGTAAGTCAAAAATGCCTTTTCCTCCCATTTTCGTCCTGGAAAGGAGGAGGACATGGTGATAACTAATCTGATTCCGGGCTCCAGTCCTCACCAATATGCTCCCCTTAACCAACTCAATATGTTCCTCTTAAACCAGCTCTTCCGAGATGATTATCACAGGCACATTCATTGAGCCCCGACCGTGTGCCAGGTTCTATTGGAAGGATTCAAACACAGTCTACCCTACTTTCAAGAGGAGCTTTCCTCTGTTTGCCTAAAACCACAGGTCAACACACCAACAAAACTTCATGCTGCCCTCCTTGATATCAGTGTTATTATATCTGGCACAGGGGGCCTTCAGGAATGGCTGTTCCACTATTGATCATTGTTACACTCTGTCATCTGACAGAGAAATCCATCAGGAATAATGAAGAGCTGTTTGCAGCTTTTATTGACCATTCATTGGCCTTTGACTGTGAACAGGAACCAGCTATAGGTTAAGCCTCATAAACTCCATATAGACTTTCAGTAATTGAAGCTCATACAAAACTTGCATTTCAATACCACGGTAAGATTGACAGGTCTCTGCTAGACCAGAGACCAGTTCTGAGCTGTATGAAGCAAGTTGTGCACTCTTATCCCCCTCATATATGGGTAGAGGTTGCTTTGGGGTAACACATGCCCCTGTCACAATAAATAGAAACGTACTGTCATCCTATATACTGATTAGTTGGTTTGTCATCATCAATGGATATGTGGTGCCAACCCACACATGTTCTTAGTATTTGTTGCAGACCTACTATGTGCCAGCACTGAGCTAGGTTCTGGAAATGCAATAGTAAACAAGATAGGAATTAATGCCGCCCTCAGTGCACCACTTGAGTTGGGAGGAAGATAGACAAATAACCAGCCAATAAAAATGGAGTATGGAAGTCCTTTAGGCAGGGCCAAGACAGGTGTTTCAGAAGAGCATCATGGTGAATGTCACCACCAGCCACTCATTGCTCCAGCTGTAAATCTGGGAAGTTTCTTTTCCTGTTTCGCCTCCCTTTCTCCCACCACCCTATCCACCACCAAATCCTATCAATTCCACATCCTAAGTATCAAACCTGAATGTATCCCATAATTATCAATTCTATCAGTTTTGACTTCTGATATGAGCTAGAGGGTTTGTGCAATAATTTGATGATTTATTCATCATTCCCTCATTCAACACAACATTATCAAGCACTTACTGTGTACTAGGCCCAGGAGATGAAATAGCAAAAAAGACATGTGTGGTCCCTGGCTACATGTGATCATACAATAGACCCCAATAGACCATAATGCCACCAAATTAATCAATTGAAAATTGAATTAGAAAGCTACATGAATGTGCTTCACAGGCTGCTCTGAGCATACAGTCTTGGGGCTCTCCACCCCTGCACACCCTCTGAATTGATCAGAATGGCTTTAGTTGATCTCTCCTTCCACTCTTTATGTTCCTGCCCCACTTGGATTTATACTCTTTAACATCATTTATGCTGCCAGCTGACTTCGTTCAGCTTTCGAGGATCCAAAGAATTAATGTTAAAATCTGAAGGGCAAAAGTCCAGTTGACCTGGTTCATGAGGCAGACACGGTGGCTTTCCTGGTGACAAATGTGACAAGTGATAGAAATAGGGTGTTGCCTAAATTCAGGACTCCCACCAATCACTGACAAGAAATAGCATATGTCACTAGATGAAGGATGGCCAACACCTGGCTTGTTTACAACCACTCCTGTGCCCATGTAAGACATAACTAATGGATCACAGATCTCATTTCCTGCTGCCTCCACGTGACCTTGGCCCTATGTATCACCCTGGGTTCTTTCTTAACACAGCTCTTGAGCAGCAGCCACTGCCAATCCATAGGGTTTGAGTCCTGAGAAAAAACTTGTCATCTCTGTGTTAGAGCCAGTGAACAGGGAATAGGAAACTTCTCAAAACAGGAGCAAAGGACTAAGACAGAGTCATGCAAAAGCAGTAGGGATGCCAGGATAAAAGCTGCAGCTCCTTGGTCTTGGCCATTTGCAATCTCAGGAGTGTCTCCTCCTCCTGGACCAATCTCTGTATCTAAGAGAGTGGGCTTCTCTACTGGCCAGTCTGGGACAAAGGAGCAGGGTCCTTGGTTAAAACTCCACCAGAACCCCCACAGAAGAGGAAAGGGGCATTGCCCAATAGAAGGAGACATGGGATACACCAGATAACTAGTGCCCACTCCAGAGGCACACAAAGAGTGTGAGGATAGTAGAAGGAGGAGCTTCATGGGAGCTGGGGCATTTGGGATCAGGGTGGATGGAAACATGAGGGGAGGGAGTACAAGAGGTTGACACAGACTAAGTGATGGATGTGGAGAGACTGAACCATTATTGACCCCACACATTCCCAGTCTCTGTCCTGCCCATCTGTAATCTAGCCATTTGCCTAGGACTGAGCCAGCCGGGTTGGCTGCAGAAATCATGTGTGAGCAATTTGACTAAAAATCATGCTTGGTTAATTTGCGTGATTAGGGAATTAGCAATTGCCTTCTCTGATCTCAAAGATTATTCAAAACACAAAATATTCTCAGACTAAAATTGGAAGAAAAGGGTTGTGCTTTTAGGTACAAATTAAAGTTCAACTGAATATTGCCTATATTAATGTGTTGTCGAGATTTATGATAATAAGGTCATCCCCTCTAGGGTTTCACTACCTTCTTTGCTTAAGGTACCCTCTGGTCTCCCTCTCTCTCTCTCTCTCACTCACATGCACACACACACACACACACACACACACATTTGCCCTTTGAACTGGAACAGTGGTCTGTTCCCAGTGATTAAATTAGTGTAAGTAATAAGATATCATAGATTTGATTGATTTCCCCAGCAATGGTTATTAACCAGCCCAATTCAGAGCCAAGCAGGACCATTATTCTAAACATTGATTTCTGAACAGGAATGCAGTGGAAGGAAATTCTCAGCTACAGAGATATTCCATAAGGAATTATCAGATAGGATGATATATAGCTAGGATTCTCAGACATGGCAATGAACCCCATGGAATCCTCAAATACCACAATACACAGATGTCAGAGTCCACGGGGAGACTGAGCAACGCTGTAAATATACTTTACCAATGTTCTCAGGGAATATTTAAACACACCACAAAATGGAAGAGCTGAGAACTGCATTATATTCCAATCATTGTACTTTAATACAACAAATACAAACTTAGTACCTCCTCCGAACAACATTTGCCAGGGGCTCAGGAGACAAGAAGAAACATGCCTACTACCTTCCAGGAGCACACAGTCCATGTGTTGTGTTGCTTGAGGACGCTTGGAAATGTCCTCCACTCAGAAAACACAGATTCTAGGAATAGTTCTCCTTTGCAGATAGGTTGCCAGCTCTCAACAAAGAGTCAGAGATGGCTGACTCCTCCAGTGGAAAACTTTCACAGAAATGTGGAGGCCTCCCCTTGACATCATACAAGGTACACAGAGCCTTAAACATCATGTGAATCTCTCTGAACTCTAGAGAAAAATAAATCTGTAAAATAAATGGAAATCCTTCTTCCCATTTTCCAAACTGCTATGTCTTCTTCTGTCCACCTAGCAGAAGGGAAGGGAACTAAGAAGTTCCCTCCAAGGCTGTCCACTCCTTATCCAACAGCCAGAGGAAAATCAGATACCTCAATGTACATACAGATCCTGAAAATTATTTCAGCTTTGTATGTATATTTAATTCCTGTGCTAAGGACAACAAGCTCATAGAATATAGTATTTGTAAGAACAGACTCTGGAATAAGACTTTCTGGGTTCAAATCCTAGCTCTAATAGTTTTGGGGATATATGAATTAAACTCATCAATTTTTTTTATTTCAGCATATTATGGGGGTACAAAAGTTTAGGTTACATATATTGCCCTTGCCCCCCACCCCCCGAAGTCAGGGCTTCAAGCATGTCCATCCCTCTGTAATATGGGATTAGTGATAGAAATTATAAGTTTGTTTTAAGAGTGAATAAGATAATGTATGCATGCAAAATGCTTACCCAGTGCCTGGAACACAGTGGTGTTCAAAAACTGATGTAATAATTGTTATTGATCATTTTTCCTAAAGAAGAATATATCTGAAATGGCCTATAACCTTAAAAGGTGATAAATGAATCACAGTTTTCTTCCTTCCTATCTGTGTTCTTTCTGATGCTGGAGATACAACCAGGACCAGAGAGAGAATGTTGCAGGAAAACCAGTTTCCCTACAGTGTGAGGGAGCACATTCTAGCCATCAGAGCTGTATCACTTTATAATGGGCTGCTTTGGTAGGTAATGAGTTCCCCATCATTAGAAGTATTCAAGTAAAGGCTTAAGGACCAACTGTAGTTTCTGGGATTTCTGTCCTATTCTTAGGAATGAATTGGTTCATATGATTGCTGGGGTCTCTCTTAATTTAGTTGGCTATGATTCAATGATATAGTATGTAAATGCTTTGCTCTGGCCACTCTTAAAATAATGTTGAAGGAAGAAAAGAAATAGAAGTGAGACTGTAGGAGGACCATAGTGCTACCTGCTCCACCTTTTACCCACAGCACCCAGCAGGAAACTGATAAAGAAGAGGGATTCAATGACTCTTAATTAAACTAAAAATAAAGACAGTGCAAATGGAATTAATGGATATTGATGTTCCAGGTTTTTCAGAATATAAAGAGCTTGAGTTTCCTAAAAACAGAATATGCAGATGGCTTCTCTGTACCTATTCCTTTCTAGTTCATAGGAGCCATATATACCTCCCACCCCCACCCCATGCTTTGGAATTGTAAATGAGATGCATTACAGTTTTTAAAGTGTGTGTGTGTGTGTGTGTGTGTGTGTGTGAAGGTTGGTGTGCCTATGGGACTTTTTCAAGCCCCGTATTTGTCTGAATGCCATTGATTTTTTGCCTAATTGTTATTCACTATGCTAATTTCACCCACAAATCTCACATTTTATTGATCAAAAAGTAATAAACTCTCCAACAAACAAAACAAGCATTATTGCAATGTTGGGAAAACATCAGTTAATATCAATACTATATTTACAATTATCTTTAACCCAAATTTTACCCATGATGCTGTGCACAGGCAGCTTCAGAGACCTGTAAGGTAAAGGAGCATGTTCAAAAGCTGATTTGCCTTTTCTGGAGTGTGCAAGGGAAAGCAAGCACAACCAGGGAACACCTGAAGTTGTCCAGTGAAGAGCTGATGGCTAGACTGTGTCACTATCCCAATACAGAAATCCATCATGTGTCTTGGTTCTTCTCTTCCTACTTCTTTCTTCTGTTTAAGGCTCTGTGTTAATCAATGCGGAAAGTACAAAGGTGAGCAAGACATCTTTCACTCTGCTGAAAAATTAACATTTCCTTGAAAAGAAAAAATATATATAATTATCTTAGTAAGGAGCTCATAGCATTGTTGATTTGGCTTACTCATTGCAGGTCACCACTGAGGGTGTCATTGCTTTGTATGTCCAGTATTCCTTCCACTGGGATGACAGCACTGCCCTCCTTTTGGGGAACTGCTCCTCCCCACACTCCCACCCTTGCATTGCAGGGAGAGCATAATCAACCTGCTCCACCTGCCTGGCCACACCTCCTGGGTCCAATGTGAGCACCTAGCCAAGCCTACCCCATCAGCACTTGTCTTTGATATTTTTCAAACAGAAACTGGAAAAAATGAAGACATAGGTTGTGAGGTCTGAGGACTGCCAAGAACTGTAATTCCAGCCAAGTGGAAGAAGCCAATCTTAAAGGATTCCTGGTGACATTCAAGACTCTTATTCTAACTGCTTCTAAATCTAGTTGAAGATTTACTTATATGCACTGATAAATTCTACGACACTTGAAGCTGGGTGTCTGTCACCACTGAAAGGATCCTAACCAAAGCCTATCACTAGGTAAAGCAGCTCAAGGCAGGTGATCCAAGAGGGTCCAGAACAGAAGGCTATTTCCAAGACACGGGCATCAGAGGTTAGGAAGAAAGGACGACAGGTGAGATTTGTTGATGGAACCACTTACGCATACACACACACACACACACACACATGCCCTTGATCCTGTTTAAACTGCAACTTCTTTTCTCTTCTCCGGTGAGGATTGGGCCTGAAAGAGGAGATCAGAACCTTGGTAGCCAGACCAAGCCTGACTCTGGTACAGATGTTTCCACATCATCACCCACTCTCTGGCCTAAAACTTAAAGACAAACCTCTATGGGGCAATTGAAAAAAAAAGCCATCAACACCGCATTTGAAATTTAGGATACATGATGTAGTGAGAAGGGATGTTTGTTAATTGTTTTGTTTTGCTTTGAGCCAAATGACCATGGAGACTTTTCCCAAAGTGCCCCTGTGTCTCAGAAGGAGTATTTATGAGGGTCCCTGGGTTCAGCTTTGGTTCTACAGTGGCCCCACCAAGTCCCACAAACCTGAGTCAGTGTACCTTCTGCAGAAAACTACACTGACTCTGCTAGGCTAGAGCAAGAATGGGCTTTGGTGATTCAAGATTTGAGTTTAAATTGTAATTCTCCAATTTCCTGGATGTACAAACTTGAGTGAGTTATGAAACCTTTCTAAGTCTGTTTCATTGAGAATATAATATCATGCCTGTGGATCAGACATTCCCTAATGTCCAAGATAATGATGTTGGCCGAGGCACTGTAGGCAACAAAGGCAAACCTATACCCAGAGTAAGTATCTGTCGTTGTGAGAATGAATTATGGTCTCTTCTAGGATGGAAGAAGCCCAATATAGTTACTGTTTCTGAATGGTGTGGTATGTGACATGACCAGAGGGCCACATGGTTATGGGAACACTCTTGCACCAAGTGGCCTTTTGGGCTCCATGAGAAATAGTGACATAATATGTCCTCAGTGCTGACCTCCATTGCTGATAGGCTGGGCATGCAGAAGTGGCAGTAGCCAGGCCAGCCTTAGTCACTGGGAGCCCACACTTCAAACTCATGTGTAGCCTCCACATGTGCCACCAAGACCCTTCATTCACATGAATGCCAGTGCTGGGATGGCCAGTGATGAAGGCCGGCTAATGCCAACAAGTCAAGTCATTTTGTCTACGTGGTGGCTTAGAGTTTATTTCATGGTGAATGTTTTAACAGCTGTAAACATTAACACATGACACAAAAACCTTCAAAGTTGCTCTCACTGCCTTGTATCCACCCATATTTCTCTATCCCAGACATCCTCATCTCTTAATTTTCAGTCCTTTTCCTTCCTTTTCTGATCATTTTCCATAATCCTTCATATATTCCCAGGACACTTCTCCTTCCACTCAAAACTCCACCCTCTGAGATGCCTCTTCCTCTCCATGTCTTTGTAGACACCATTCCTTTCAAACCTTTCAGATGCCTGACCTATGATGATATCAGCAAGAGTGGTCCACTCTACAGAATGTGTTCCCAGGTTGCCACCAGTAAGACAGTGAGTGACTGGGACATCATCTTGCTCCAGGGACTATCCCTTCTTCCAACTCTTATTCCACGTGACATGTGTACCTCTTTGACAGCTTGGCCATGAGTGATCCAGGCTCAAATCTTCCTCTTACCGCTCACTGTGTTGTGCACCATTGGCACCAGTTGTGCCAGTTCATGTCCTCTAAAGAGCAGACACTAAGACAGATGTGCCATAGAGTTTTCAGAGGAAAGGCCAAGGAAAGACAAAAGAGAGACAGAGCAGAAGTAGGTTAAAGAGAGTCTTGGATTTAAATCCTGTATCCACCACTTACTAGTTGAGTGGTCCCAATTGAGCAAGTTCTTTATTTTCACTAAACCTCTGTCTCCTCAGCTGTAGAATGTGCACTACAACAGTAACCACTTCATAAGACTGTTGGGAGAATCAAGAAAAATATGAAATACACTTCACACGGCACATAGCATCTAGTAGGTTCTCAACAAATAGATGTTGAATGGATGCATTGTCTTCTACTATCGTTTTTATCAGGTATAACAAAACAATAGGCATATAGAATATCCTTTTCAAATTATATCCCACCCTAGAGTTGCTAATACCAATATGCTCTTTTAATTGAGGAGTAGTAATTAATGAGAAATTCCTAGGTAAGATGGAACTTGAGCCAAGGTTTAAATGAAAAATAGAAGTTAGCCAGGTAATTACAAGGCGTGTGGGATGAACTGCAGATGGTGTATTGTTGCAGGAAACTGAACAGTGAACCAGGGAGGTGAGGGAAGACCCTCAGGAGCTCACAGGAGGCTTTGGGGACATTATTAAGATGCTTTGACCGAAGTGGATGGAAAGCCATTCAATGTTTGCAAGGAGACAAGTGGGAGGAGCAGTTTTTCTTTATAAATATATTTGTCTGATAAGTGTGCAGAGGACGGATTTGAAGTGGGATAAACTCTGGAGTCCCATTAAAAGGCTTTTTCACCAGACTAGGTGAAAGATGATAAAGACTTAAATAACCTTAGAGAACATTCAACCTTTGCTTAAATACACCCAATGACAAAGGACTAACACCACCCAACCCAGCCTATGGTACCTCTGACTGTTAGAAAGGTCTGCCTTATATTGAATAGAAGCCTATCTCTCTACATCTTATAACTACTGATTTTATCCCTGGGGGAAATTTAAAATCCATTCAACCCGTGTTCCACATAGGGATTTTTCAAAAAATTCAAAGTGATTCCCAAGGAGTCATTTCCTTCTGGAAAAGCCCTTCTGTGTCTTTCAATCAAGTCTCACATGACCTAATTTTTTAAATTCTTCAACACATCGGGAGTCTGAGATGTTCCAAATCACCAGAATGGAAGTGAACTCTTACGTTCCTCCTCCAGCCTCTAGCCCTCATTAATACATCCTCAGGTAGAAAGTACTTTCCTTAACAGTCACAATCGCTCTGACAATCACATGGGTGCGTGATGCTGTCACCCTAAGCCACGGAGCATCTTCCCTGCTGCTGAAATCAAGCTGCTTCTCCTTCACACCTTATTCATGAACACGGACTTTTTATTTGTCCTCTATATGAAATATCAGATTTATATATATTTAATTTTATCATCACAGGATCAAGATGGCCGTTATTACCCTGTCATCCAAGCCGAAAATATGAAAGGAAAAAAACTAACAAATTCATTCATAAAAAAAAAAAAAAACTTCCTATGGACAAAGACATGGTAGTCAAAGATAAAATATTAAATAAAATTTTGGGAGATATTTACAAGGTATATGACATTAAAGATGGTCAATATTTGTAATCAGTGGGGATCATACTAATCAATTTTAAAATGAACATTCCAATGGGAAACATGGGAAGGAACATGAACAAGATGTATAGGAGGGCCATACCCGGAGGAAAAAGATGCTCAACTGCAGCTATAGTCAAAGAAATGCAAATTTACACATTGACATATCTTTTTGTGCTTATCAAATTGTCAAAGAGTAAAAAGATCAATGTTATGCCCTGTTGTTGAGGATGTGGGGAAATGTGCACTTTAAAACAGTTGTGAGAATTTTACCTTGAATAATCTTTCTGGAGGGCAATTTACCAATAGGTATCAAAACCAAACGTTCCCGCTCCTGACTCTAGCCATTAAATTTCTAGGACTTCATTCTAAGGAAGTGATCAGGCAATTGTGTAAAGATGTACGTACATGGATGTTCCCTTCAGGGTTGTTTGTAACACAGCAAAATTGGAAAACACCTGAAGGTCTACCTATAGGACTGGTAAATCAATTATTATTTTCAAAAAATACTATGCAGTTTCTAAAGCAAATTCATTAGAGCTATATTTAAAAGCAAATAGACTGTACCACAAAGTGATATAAGCAGGCTAAAAAATGTTTCGTGCGTGGGTGTGTGCATGCGTGCACAGGAAAAATTTTATCCCAGAATATTAATGGCGCTTTTTGCTGTTAGATTTGATTTTTTTACATGTTTGTATTATTTAAATTTTTACAATTATGCTTTATTTTTATAACCAGAAAAAAATAAAAGTGTTTTCATTAAATAGAGGACAAAATTAAGAAGGATAATGTATAAGGGTAATGAAGTCAGAAAAAAGGAAACCTGAGAATGCGATGTCAAAGAAGAGTCCGCTACGGTGAGGAAGAGGAGGGGAGGATGAAGGCAGAGACTTGAGGATATTTATTCAAACTAACATTCTTACAAGAGACTTTCACCTGCTGAAGGATATACCTCTAAGTTCCTGTCCATCAAGTTTCCTAAAAGAAATCCTATGAAGAAAAATACCCAGTGGTCGCACACCTTTAAAGAAACACCCCTAGAACTGGCACATACGTATCACACACACTAAATCAATATCTTCATCAGCTCCTCCTTAGAAACTAGAGCAGATTCCTTGTTGATACAGTGATTTCATGTGTACAAATCATTTCCTTTAAAGCAGCAGGCTTGCCAAAGTAGTCCAAACTCAACACAAAGATCCGAGAAAAGTTCCAAAGCACTAAATACAGAAAAAAAATCTGTTTAATGCATGATCTTTTGAATATACAGATAGATAGATAGAGATACACTCTAATCACATCTATTCCTTTACGTCTCTTCATGCATGGTTCTTCTATGGCAGAGGCATTTTTCAAAAACACAGACCCTCTTTTGTTTAATTAATAATCCCCCCAGACATAAATCACCCCAACGGCACCCTCTTTCAGCAGCCCATGGCAATGACCTACTTTAAGAGCCTTTCATGTATAGCTTGGGTTTACTATGTATTTTGAAAATTACTGCTCAATAGCTATTTTGGGAGATCAGCATTTTCCTTTAGTAAGTGTAGCAATGAGAACCCATTTTTCCCACCTAGGAAAGAAGAATCATAGAATAATGGAACTGAATTAAGGGAAAATGAGAAAGGGCTCCTTATTTCCCTAAGAAACTAATAATAACAGCAATAATATGGCAAACATCTGTCTAGCACTTTACTTGTACTGCCTCATCTAATTCTCACAATAATACTGTATATTAGACGTCACTATTACACCCATTTAACTGATGGGAAACTGAGATGCAGAGGGGGTGGGGAGAGAGATTAAATGACTTCCCCAAAACCACATAGCCAGCAAGTAGCAAAGATAGAATCCAGCCTCAGGTGTTTGGTTCTAAGGCCTTTACTCACCCCTAAGCTATGCACACCCTTCTAATGGGCATAAAATTGATATTCATTTATTGCCATTGATGTGCCAGACATCCCATAAACATTAGCACATTTAGCTCTTAAAATGACACTGAGTTGGCATCGTCCCTGTTTCCAGAGAAATGAATTGAAGCTCAGAGAACTCGGTGGTATTGGGAACCTAAGTGTGTCTTTTTTTTAATTATTATTTTTATTTTTATTGTACAAGAACACTTCACAAGAGATGTACCTTCTTAATGTTAAGTGTACAATGCAGTGTTAACTGCAGATACAGTGTTGCACAGCAAATCTCTAGAATTTACTCATCTTTGAAAGTGTAGTTTTATACCCATTGAATAGCAACTCCTCATTTTCCCCTCCCTCCAGCCCATTCTACCCTGTTTCTCTGTGTTTTGACTATTTTACGTACCTCATATAAGTGGCATCACACAGTATTTATCTTTCTGTGACTGGCTTATTTCACTTAGCATAATGCCCTCCAGATTTACCTCTGTTGTCACCTACAGTGGGATTTCCTTCTTTTTCAAGACTGAGCAATATTCTATTGTATGTATATCCCACACCATGTTCATTCATTCATCTTAGAGACTCAGTGGCTGCAAGACAGGGCAAGTCTAGAATCAGGAAGAAAGGCAGGGAGGAGAGTGTGTCCAGGACATGAAATAACCATCTTTAAGTGGTCTCTCTGGAAGAGTAGGGAAGAGGGAGGAATAAAAGAGTTGCTGAGGGGAAGAAGGTGTTGATACGACATTCGCCTTCTTTTTGACCCTGATGTTGGCCCCAATCCAGGTTATAAAGAGGGGAGTCTGTGGTTTCAACCATGCTGTTAATTAAATAAAACCTTTATCTTCTCTTGGGATGACATAATTTCCTGGATGGTGCACTAAATCCCAGAGAGTGTCTTCTGTGGGGAAGAAAAAAGGATCCCCTGGATATGGAGGAAACTTACACCCCATCCTGTATATCCCCATTGCACACACCTACCTCACCTCAGCCCAGGAACTCAGGCATCTCCAGAATGGAATATTCCAGGGGGGAAAAAAAAAAAAAACCTAACCTAACCTCCTCTTTTCTACAAAACTGACTTGAAATATTGGCTTCAGTTTGAGAAGACTAAAATAAACGTGATGAATGTTATTTGAAAAATCTAGGATGTCATTATGCATTACATTTGTTTGCCCTAAATCCATCTTCTATTAGGTTATTATTAATTAGCATTTGTTTAGCATCTACTATGTACTCAAAGCCAGACTAAATATATAAGAGAATATCACTGCCCAGGATGGGCCACAAGTAGTGTCTCTCTACACAGCTCACCACCCACATTTAACCCCCTAGAGGAATTACACATACTCCAAAAAATGTTCTGACAATAAATTTGCAGGGAAACAACTCAAATAAAAAGCATCACTTTCCACCAAGGGACTTCGCGTGCACTCACCATATGGGACAGGCAGAGTCTTACGCCAAATAAAATTTAAAAGAGAAAAAAAGTGAGATTTCACACAAAGTGACTAAAAATCTATTGGACTCAAAGTCTCCTGAAAGTTATAAATAACTGAAAATAGGAACTGAGCATAGAAATGATTTTCAATTATTTTATTGCAAGAACACTTAATAAAGATGTAGATAAATCTCATAACATGTATATAAATACGAAGGCTATATCTAGACAAATAAATAGAAGAATCTCTCTGGACTGCAGTGATTTTTTTAAAAAAATGCCTAAATGGATACTTGCCAAATTTGGAACATATGTGGGGGGACTGTCTATGGTATATTGTCTTAGTTTGAATTCCCCCAAAAGCAGTTCCTAAGGATTTGGGTTGGAGTTGGTTGTTTTGGATCCTAGGAAGCATGGTGGAAAAGTGTGGAAGGGAGGGAAGCTGGTAAAAAGGTGTGCTAACAAGCTTGGTATCCCTGTGGGCACCTGGGGCTGAAACCCACTGGGGACCCACTGAAAAAATGTCTCAAATAGGCCTCAAAGTTGTCCCACCAAGAGGTGAGAAGCTGGATATTTTTCCAAGAACTCTTGCTCATCACTGGTTATAGAGCTCCTGGGAGGTGAACTTCAGTAACCTCAGGCTGCTCTGTGCGTGACCAGATAAAGTCCTTGGGCAGGGAGACACAGACAGCTGCACGGGAAGTCTAGTGTGCGTTTTAGTCTACTTGAGCATGTGTCTGTATACATATGTGTATATACTGTATATACATATAGTCTATATTATACATATAGACTAATATATGCATAACATAGACTCTATATATTCTATAGAATACACATAGAATATATATAATTTTTGCTCTCAGTCTTTCCATGGAGCTAACATTTATAGATTTTTTTTTTTCTTTTTGTAGGCATTACTGTTTTGCTTCATTTTGGTTTCATTCCTGCAATTTCTTGAAACATTGTTCTTAATGGTTTTATATTTGGGGTTATTTTGATGTTTTTATTTTTAAATTTAACTTAATTTTAATCTACTTTCAGTCTGATAGTAGCTATCTGAGGAAAAGCACTCGTTTGCATTTGCGATTCCTATCCTCTTACCCAATAATCCCTACCCAGATGAGTCCCCAGACTCCTCAAGGAACGGGCTTCCAGGCATGGAAAAAAAGCACATGGGACTTTTCAATGAAATTTTATATTTGAGAATTTAAAAATGCCTATTCTTTTCATATGTAAAGCTCAACTAAATCTTCAGCCATCTCCATGCAAAAAGCAGGGACTCCTAATCTTGGATGTGATCCACAAAACAGGGGTGCATATTAGCATCACTGGGTAAGGCCAGGCACTATATTTGCCCTGCGGAACAAAGCAGGCATGGCTTGAGCCATCCTCTTCCTCCCACTGGATTCCCCTCTCCACTGGAAAATCCAGTAACAACACTGCCTTAATGGATCAGCAAAAAGAAGCCAGTGACCCATTAGACCACTCATAACCCACTTGACCTCAGTGACCTAAAATGAACATACTATTCATTCTATCAATTATTCAGCCAATAGCAAAGTGCCATATCTGTGTCATCTGGATCATGTTTCTTAAATTAGACCAATCCTGACCCTCATATTGGGAACTGGAGCGTTTCACAACACGATGCATCTCTTTTCAGCCTTTTTCCATCAGTCAGGGATCCAGTTCCTGTGCACTGTCAATGCAGAGATGGGCTGAAGGTCCTACCTGATGACATCTGCTCTCTGAGATGCTTTTCTTGGTCCCCTCAGACGGGATTCATCCATCCTTCTCTTGTACTTCCTTAGGAGTTTGGGGTATATCTATGTCATCATGTATGATATCACTCCAAAATTATTTGTTCTCGTGTTTGTCTCTCCAGTCAGTCTGTGATACCCCCTCAGATGGACTAGTCACGCCCTCATGCATCAGTTTGTTTATTCATTAGTTACTGTGCACCAAGGAACCATCCTAGCTGCTAGGGTTGCAGGAGAGAGCAGGCCAGACAAGGTGCTATCCTCTGGGCTCTAACTTCCAGTTCAGTGGATTCTGAAGCACCATCTCCAATTCCCACTCCATGCTCTCTCCCTAGGACCAAGTTCCTCATTTCAGTATTTCTCCCTAGCTTCAGTTCAGAGAACAGTTTTAAAACAAATTTCTTCTGTGTAATCTTTATCTTAAAAATCACAGGCTGGTGTTAGCATTTATCTTTCCTCTAAAATTTCAGAGAGAGAGCTCAGCTAGCAAATGATATGTAGGCAAATGGTTTAATGGCTCTATCTCTTCATCTATAAAATGGGCACAATGAGAATGCAAAGCTTAAATAAGGATTAAATGAGTTAGTGCAATGAAAACCCATTAAATGATGCCTGGAACAAAATGTTTCTTAAATATAAGCAACCATTAATATTACAAGTTACTTTCTTTTCAGTAGTTACTCTGTTCTCATCCTCTTTTCTAACTGATGAGCTAAGTTAATGTAGATAAATTCATTCATTTTCATTCATTTATTCTGTAACTTTTAGGGATTTCTTTTTTTTTTTTTTTCTTTTTCTTTTTTTTTTTTTTTTTTGGTCAAGCATGGGTAGTGGTAGGCAAACAGGGATCAACAGATCAACAATGTACATCTAGTTAATCCCATCAAAGGATAGGGGATAGGGAAAAGGAGGTGGGAAGAGATATGAAACATCCGAAAAATACCTTCATTATTACTCTGTGCGTACCTTATGAATATTTTTGACTGATGACCTTCTCCCCTGTCCACTTTTACCTATAGCTGAGATCATTACCATACATAGATTGGATGGAGCAGTCCTTTAAGCAATAGCAAAGTAGAGCTCACAATCTCAATTAACCATATGCATTTGGGAGTAACCTTTGTGTGAAGGAGGCAAAATAAGGCTAATTTGCTGAAAGTACCTCTTTTCCACCAACTCACTGGCCTCAAAGTCCTTCTCAACCCAGGTTCCAGGAGAGCTCTAATGCCCTAATGCATTGGCTATGTACCATCCTAAGGATAGCTTAGAAAATATTTACTCACATTGTGACCTGTGTGTTTTATTTTGTTTTATTTATTTATTTATTTACTTTTGCACAGCCTGGTTGAGAAAAACTGGACCAGACCCATCTCCTTGAGGTTCAAGCAGCTCATATTTTATATATTGGAGTTTTGCTTAAGATGTACTTTGGGGAAAAGGGTTTTGCTGCTTTAAAAACTAATATTTATAGACTGCTGCCTCACATCAATGATAGATGAAAATGGATAAGTGTAAATCCATCTTCTTTAGCAGCCCTAAACATTTATGCTCCAAACAACATAGCAGCCTGTTGCATAAGGCAAATGGTTCTAATTATACAAAGAGAACCTGATGAAAGTGCAATTATAATGGAAGAATTTAATAGTCCTATTTCTGGTTAAGACCAAAAATCAGGCTGTACAGAGAGATTCCAATAATATAATCAACAAGTTTGTCTCAAGTAGACTTTTTAAAGTAATAACACTTCCCATTTCAGTGTCATTGTAGGGAAGATTATAGGTTAATGGAGCTACTCAAGACACATTTGCCCCGTTTTTATACCATAAAAAGTTAAATTATTTAAAAAAGAAACATCCTCTTGAGTGGTTGCAGGTCACTTTGGATCAGTGAGGTTTCCCTTTAGAGTTTAGATGTGAAATATTAATAGGCTTGAGAGAGACAAGATTCATCAACTTGGGAGTGTTATCTGCCTTGCCAGCTCCACCCTTCACCTCTCCCTCTGGGGGAATTTTCCCTCTAACAGCTCAGATTCTAGGATTTTGAGAATCAGAGTCAGAGGATTTGAGAGAGGAAGAGGCAGAAAAAGAGAGCAGACCAGCGCTCAATGGGGAAGGATTCAGGGCTTGAATGAAAAGTACCTTCTCTGCCGCAGAGGTGGAGAGAATTTGGAAAGCACAGAAAGGTTTCTGAGAACTCTTGCTCCAGCTTATAAACTCAATCCTTTTTAATGTTCCTTGAGAAGCAGGAGTCCAAATGAGCATTTCTCTTAAATACTTTGGGCTTCTCTTTTTTTGTACTATCTTTGACTATGACACATACAAAGTCTGGTCCACGTGGCTTTTTGCATAATCTGCCTAAATCAGTGCTGCTCAAACTGTGGTCTCTCAACCAGCAGCAGCAGGCGCACCTGGAACATTGTTAGAAATGCAAAATCTCATGCCTTAGCCCAGACCTACTGAATGAGAATCCCTGCAGGTGAAGTCCAGGAATTCGTGTTTTAACACACATTCCAGGTGATTCTTCCGTACATTAAAGTTGGAGAAGCACTGACCTAGGTGATTTGGTGGCCTATCTACAGGCTCTAAGAGTTTCATCTTGAGTCCAGGGAGAAAGTCTGCTTCAGAAAGACTTGAATTCCATTCTCCAAGCACATCTGCAGGCTCCAGGTGTATCCACCTACAACACAAAGCACTTCCTAGCACCTAGATACCTCGGAGTCTGTAGATCCCCTTCCCAAAAAGATTCCCACTAAGATACTAAAGTGATCCTCTCTGTAGATATTCCTCAACGGTGCAGGGAGGCAATTTGGCAGAAGGACACAAAACTAGGTTCTGCCAAGGGTAGAAGTTATCGGCTTCAGTATTTTAAAATCTTACTGTATCTTTGGGGCTAGTGTATGATTCTCTGAACTTCAAAAGCTTAGTGGCTTTATGGGCTAGCAGAAAGAGCAATGTGCTTCCTTTTAAAGGACTAGGGTACAAATGCCTGTTGTACTACTGTGCTGGGTTGAATGGTGTGCCCCAAAATGTATGGCCAAGCACTAACCCCCAATACCTGTGAATGTGACCTTATTTGAAAATAGGGTCTTTGCAGATGTAGTTAAGTTGAAAATCTGGAGATGAGCTCATTTCATAAGAGAAAGAAGAGGGAGATGTGAGAACAGAGGTCCAGGCAAGAAGGTCACGTGAAGATAAAGGCAGAGATTGGGAGGATGTTTCCAGAAGCCAGGGAATGCCTGGAGACGCCTGAAGCTGGAAGAGGCAAAGAAAGCTTCTCCCATAAAGCCTTCTTAGGGAGCATAGCCCTGAAGACCCCTTGATTTCAAATTTCTGGCCTCCCAAATTGTGAGAAAACAAATTTCTGTTGTTGTAATCCACCAACCATATGGCAATTTGTTGCGGCAGCCCTAGGAACATAACACAACCACCTAATACAGGCACGACCTTAAACTTACCCTCTCTTCAGCCTGGATTCCCTGCATCAGAAAATTTGAAAAAATACTTGGGCTTGTTGTAAAGGTTCCACACACATTAGAATTATTGCCTATAAGATGGGAACTGGAGATAAAGGGGATTCATTAAATAATTATTCTCCTCACCTGACCCAGTGACAAGACGATGCCATAAACTGTATCTAAAGTTCAAAGATTATGTAAGATCCAAACTTTGCCACTTCATGTCTGTGATCCTGGAAAACTTACTTAAGTATAAGTAAACTGGGACTGAGAATTTATCAATAATGAGGATTAAAAATGGCACTGGCCTATTGAGTGGTTGTGGCTTTGAACAGATAACGCAAGCGCCTTCAGTCCTGCTCTCATGTTTGTTTTGACAATGAGATTTGTTCCAAAGCAACTGATATATTAGGGAACAATTTGAGCATAGTGCAAATTCTATGTCTGCTTCTATTCGATTTCATCCACAAGAAACACCAGGTGAATACAAAAAAACTGTACCCCTCCAAACTGAGCTGTAGAGGAAGACACAAAACACACATATGTACACACTTCACACATCTACCCACCCCCTCAGCTGACCCAGTGCGTTATGAGCCACACTCTCCTTCATAATGACTCACAAGCTGCAACCCGATGCTCACGCTCATGAGTTATCCTCAGGTCTTTTTAAAGGTAAATTGCCATATTTATGGTAATATTTATATATGTATGTGTAAAATTATGCTACCATTTTATTAAGTTCTTTTTTCAAAAAACTAATAAAGTTTTTGAGTTTTATACCCCACCCCCATTGTTCCCACAAACTCTATGTTTTTATTGCACAGTTTTGCATAGTATGGTGACTTTTACAAACATATATGTCATGTGTTGCATTATAGCAGCCCTGGCTATGCAGTGCACAGGGCAATGCTGACCCCACTTAAACACTCAGTGGATGGTAGCCATCAGTAGCTGTTAGATGAGAAAGTGCTGGGCACATAGTAACCACTCAATAAATATCCATTTCCGCCTTTTTTGTAATCAGCTCTATAGAGATTCCTAATTAGGTTAAACCACTGATACACTTATGGTTTTAAGGAAAACAAGAAGCAACAGAAAGGAATTAGCTTTCAGATCAGACCCCAAACTCAAAGTTAGCACTGAGAATCTCTTGTCACTTATCTTAGCTGAGTATAAATTCTTTCCAACGGTGCTTTTTAGCAAGTCAGTTATTAAACAAACAAACAAATTCTTTGTTTCTTATATGACCTTGGGCAGAGAGAGAGGAAATCAGGGGAGGAAGATATTTTCACAGAGAGATGGGGGCCTACACCCAGGATTTGGATTGATTAGTTGTCAAGTTCAGAACCTCATTCCGTTCTATTTTCTACGGAACTCACCTGTGTTCTGCCACCAGTGGGCAGACACATTTTCCTTTGCCTGACTTTCTAGGATGATAAGAGCAAATCCCCCCAAATTCCCAGCAGATGTGTGTGTCCATGTAGGGTGTGCTTCTTCCTAAACAAAACACACACTTTCTTCTCTGCACTGATGGATTACAGCAGAACTCAGAATCTGGGCTTTTGAGGGTTCTAGGAGAGGCCAGGGAGGCTTGTAGAAAGACTAGAGTTTTCTCATCGCTTGCCCAGCTGAGTTCTCCAGAAAAAAAATGGGTTTAGGTCCGGAGCTTGGGGAAGCGCAGAGTCCAAAGCTAGCTGAGAAAGCCAGGATATACTCAAATCACTCTTTGGCCAGACCTGGAACCATGACTCCTTTGGTCACAGTGCTTGCAGCCTAGTGGGACCCAGCTCTGTCCACACTTCTGATGTGGGGGGGCCCAGCCCCAGTGAGGGTCAAAATAAAGGGAAGACTGGGCATCCTAGAACAGAGAGAGCTTGCAGTGATAGACTCCTAACAACATCCTCTTCTTTGGGGCAAAAGCAAAGAAATGTATCCCACCCTCACAATAATCATTAGCTCACTGTGCATTCCCTAAGTTATACCCAAAATAGAAAATGTGCAGATCCAGTCCATTAACAGATAGAAAAACAATTCTGTGTTGGCAGTTATGAAAACCCATCATGCCTGAAGTTGGTATAAAGGGCTATTTTTTCAAAGACACTTTTCAGATAAGTGCCTAGGAGTCCCCTCGCTCACACAGCTCCCTCTGTCTCCTCTTAAACCTTGAGAAGGATCTTCAATGCTGCTAAAAGATTAGCCTGAAATTCTTGTGTCTGAGCTGAGGACCTGACTTCAGCCCGGCCTTTCACGATCCTTAGCAGCATCCCCGAGACTCTCATTGATGCTCTATCTCAAATAGCCGAACCGTGTTACTTTGTTCTTCATTTCCTAATAAGTCTTCATCTCATTACTCTCCCTTTCCACCAGAAGTGAAAGATGAAAGGAAAGAAAGGTCACGTTACTGTGCAAAAACTCAGGAAACCTGAAATGGAACCTCTTAGCCTTTGGAAGAAGCAGCGCAGGAAAGAGATAATTGTCATAAGAACCAGATATGACCTATTTCTCACTGCTGCCAGGGCTCCCCCAAGTTGGAAGCTTCACTCAGATCCTCCTAGATCGTTCTCCTTCCTGGTCACTTGCAACCTGTTCACAGTATCAGCCTAGGAAGAGTGTATTAGTCAGCGTTCTCCAAGAAAACCGAGCCAATAGGATATATAAAAATATATAGAAAGAGATTTATTATGAGGGATTGGCACATGCAATTAGGAAGCTGAGAAGCTCCACAATCTGCTACCTGGAGGCCTGAGAACCAGGGGAGCCAATGAGGCAAGTCCTAGTCCAAGTCCAAAGGCTCAAGAACTGGGAGCATCATGGCCTAAGGGCAGGAGAAGATGAGGTTCAAGCAGAGAGAAGTTTCACTCTTCTTCTGCCTTTTTGTTCTCTTCAGGGCCTCAGTGAACTCGATGGAGCCCACCCACAGTGGTGAGGGTGATCTTTGTTACTCAGTCTACTCTGTTCAGATGCTGATCTCTTCCAGAAATATCCTCACAGAGATACCCAGAAATAATGTTTTACCAGCTATCTGGGCATCCCTTAGCCCAGTCAAGTTGATACAGAAAATTAACCATCACAAGTTAGAAGGCACAAGTAGGAGGTATTGAGACCAATAAAATGATGATAATGATGATAAAATAATGATAAAATAATATATAACAGTGCCAGGCACTGTTCTGTGTTCTTTACCTGAATAGTATTGACCTATTTAGTCCTCACACACCCTTATAAGGTAGGCACCAATATTCTCTTTAGGTTTCTATTTTTTATTTTATTTATTTATTTATTTTTTATTTTTTGAGTCAGAGTCTTGCTCTGTTGCCCAGGCTAGAGTGCCATGGCATCAGCCTAGCTCACAACAACCTCAAACTCCTGGGCTCAAGCAATTCTCCTGCCTCAGCCTCCCAAGTAGCTGGGACTACAGGCATGCACCACCATGCCCAGCTAATTTTTCTATATATATTTTTAGCTTTCCATATAATTTCTTTCTATTTTTAGTAGAGATGGGGTCTCACTCTTGCTCAGGCTGGTCTTGAACTCCTGAGCTCAAATAATCCGCCCACCTCGGCCTCCCAGAGTGCTAGGATTACAGGCGTGAGCCACCGCACCCGGCCATCCTAATGTTTTTAAATGAGGAATCTAAGGCACAGAAAAGTCGAGCAATCTTCCTAAATCACACATCTAGTAAGTGACAGAGCAGGAACATGACCCCAGGCAGTCTGTCTCAAGATCCTGTGATGCCACCTCCACCATTTGTCTGAATAGTGTTGGACTGTTATTTACCCTCTTTGAGCCTCTATTTCAACACTTGTAAGACAGAAAAGCCAGCAGGGTCCCTTACCTCGGAGCATTGTTGTGAGGAAAAAAGGAGACCAGGTCTGTAGAGCTGACGTCCCTCATGGTTAATAACTTGCAACAAGCATCCCCCTCCTCCGTCCCATGCTCTCTCTCAACGCTGCTGCAGGAGCTGGTCCGTTTCCCTCGCGCCCGCACCGCCCCATCTGCAGTCATGCTCCTCCATGTTGAAATACAGAAAATAGACAGAACAGCGGGGCATTTTCTTCTCCACAAGTCCAGCTGTCATTTCTACCCCACTGCCCTTCATACAAGCACACAAAAGGGACAGAGGCGCTGTCCACCTTGCCCTCCTGAGGAGCCCCAGCCTTCTGGTCAGGCCCATCCCTGGGAAGCTGAGATGGTCATTCATTCAACAAAATATTCATCAGTCAAACTGTGCATCAAGCACTTTACTTGGTTCTGGGATATGAGGATGGGCAGTATAGACACAGCCCTTGACTACACAAAACTCACATTCTGCTGGAGAAAACAGGCCAAGCACGGGGACGGGGGTGGTAATGAATAAATATGATTGTAATCAGTGCCTTGAAAGAACCGAACGGGTGTTGAGATGTCCTTTGGCGCGAGTGGTCAGGGAAGACCACCCTGGGAGGGCACAGGAAGGAGGAGAAGGACAGAGCCGGGAGAAGGGCAGATGGAGAAGTTGTGATCCACGGCCCACAGAGATCCCCCCGGAAGACGTCCCCCCATCTCCCCATGCTCCTCCAGTGACAAGTACGGTCTCTTAAGCTCTGTCACTTCCCTGGAATCTGGCCTCCCCCGCTTTCCCCTGTGGCTTGGGTAAACAGCCCTGCCTCCCCTGGCACAGTTTCTCCATCTGTACGATGGGGCTAATATTTGTTTGACTGAAGAGCTGTTGCCGGGGAAGACTAAGTGAGATAACGTTATCTATTACCAGTTAGTTAGAATATTCTCGCTTCCCACGGCTAAAGAAGGGTAAGGAGGGCTCAGACCCCCCCCCATGTCACCCTCCCTGCCAGCTCCTGCTCAGACACCTGTGTGCCAGGCTTCTGACCCCCAGGCACTGTCACCTGAGTGACCCCTGCTGCTTGTCGTGGCTTAAAATGCAGTTCTGGCTTTTTGCAGACTCTTACTGACTGGCCTCAGGCGTCTGTGTCATCATCACGAAAGTGATGGGGACAGTGAATACTTTCCCCACGTCTTTCTCCCAAAATGGAGGTGCAAATTTGGTCAGGGAGCCAATGGGGCCCCCAGAGCTCTCCGGACAAAGGTCCCCTTCAGACCTCAGTTCATTCTCGGGAACGGGCTTAGAGGAGAGACCCCCGGCCAGGGAGGCCTCCCCGTAATGCCCGGCCAGTGGAAGGGACCCCTGGAACTCCACCGAAGTAGCTGCGGTGCTCTTTTGTTTGAGCTCAGCTAGAATTAAAGATTCCGTTTCCCATATTTACCTTGGTTCCCGTGTTCGGAAAATATCCCACCTCAGCCTCCACCTTCCTTCCCCCTCTGGCAGCCGCTGACCTCTGCTTCTAGCAAACAAAGCTTGCTTTTCTCACCGGCCCCCTCCCCCGGCTGGCCCGTCTCGCAGGAAGCTCCCTCTGACCTCCGCCTGTTATTATTGCTATTATCATCGCACTGCTCTCCCCGTCACCATCCTGTGCCCACCCTGCCTCCAGCTCCTCGCTTCCCAGGGCCCCATTGTGTCCAGAGTCCCTCCTCGGCGGGAGCCACTTCCCCTCGTGTAACCCCAAAGCCCCCAGCCGTCCCCCACACCGTGGCCTTCTACTGCTGCTGCTGCAGCCCGGCCAGCTTCCTGTCCACACACAACCTCCGCCTCTGATTCACTCCTTCCTTTCCTAACCTCTTCCCACCCCGTGTCCCAGCCTCACCCCCTCCAGTCTATCAAGACGAACTCCCCCGACAGACAGGATCTTCACACACTGGGGTCTTGAGCTCACATAGACACTGGCTGGAATGCCCACCGTGGCCGCCTTATGTCAAGCTCTTGGTATGTCATCACTGTTGAAATACTCCGTGCGCGGGTCTCACCTCCTCCACCACTTCCTCCACCACAGCTACCAGCATGATCTCCTTAAAACTCAAATGGACCAGACAACTCTTCTGCTTAAAACCCTCCAGTGACTCCTGATTCTCTAGGGAATACAGAACTAATTCTCAGCATGAAAATCAAGTTTTTTGTACTTGGTTCTTACTGACATAAATAACCTCCCTCCAAACACAATGTCCCAAACACACGGAAATTATTTTTTATACACACTATTCCCTTCTGCCTCTCTGCCTTTTCACAAGCTGTGTCTTCCGCTAGGGTGACCTTTTTCTGGTCCTTTTCTGCCTGGCTAACTCCTTTTTGTGCTTTAAAACATGGTTCAAAGGCAACTCTGTACAGGAAGGCCTTCTTGACTGCACTAACCAAGGGGTCAGCAAATTTCTCCCGTAACGGGCTAGAGAGCAAAGATTTCAGGCTCTGCCAGTGACATACAGTCTCCGTTGCAACTACTCAACTCGGCTGCTGTCCTGTGAAAGCCACGCCGGACAATATGTAAACAAGTGGGCATGGCTGTGGGCCAAAAGGCTTTATATATGGACACTGGAATTTCAATTTCATAGAATTTTCATGTGTTATGAAATATTATTCTACTTTTGAGTGTTTTGCAACAATATGAAATTTAGAAAACACTTTTTGCTCAGGGGCCGTAGGAAAACTAGCCCGACAGTCATAGTTTCCTAACCCCTGCAAGAAACGGTCCCTCCTTCTTCCGTGTTTTCTCAATGTCCTATGGTGCCTGTGGCCCTTTGGGTGCTGGCTTGCCTAATGCCCGGACAGCTCACTCTACCACTGTGCAAAAAAGCCACTGAGAACAAGAACAATGTTGCACTTGTCATCTCAGTGTACCCAGACCTAGAACATAAAAGATGCACAGTCAAGTGTGTGTCGAGTGAAGGAAAGAAATTAGTGAGGGGCAGAAGAGAGTGATGATGACAAAATTTAGATGGTGGTGTCATTCATAAAGTGTTTCCCTCCACTGACTCCACAGACAGAGGACTTCTTGCAGAAGGACATCCCTCATTCAGACACTTTGCTTAATCTCCCCAGTGTGGCATGGGGCCAGGCTGATGGAAAATGCAAGCTATTAAGAAAATCACAATGTGTTTGCTTCGTTTTTTTAAGAGTTTATTTCTGAGATGTGCAGAACTGGGGATGTGTCATAGATCAGGCTCCCAAGAAGCCGACTCTGAGACAGACATTCACATGCAGGTGCTTTACTGGGCAGTGCTCTTGGGTTGACATCTGTGAGGGGTACAGGCAGAAAACTGGGCAGGGGAGAAATCGAACTGTGATGCGGTTGCAACAGAAGCCTTCGCCAGTCCCATAAGGGGTTCTGGAGGTAGGACAGCCCTTCAGCACTGTCTCAAATGGGACTGAGGGGCCAGATCCTTCTACCCTGCACTGACCAGTCACTGGATATGGGCTGCCCCAGAAAATGGTGTGATCCTGGGCCAGGAAAATTTCTCTGGCTGAGGGCAAATTCCAGAGAAGGCCTCTGTTAAGGGCTCTCAGCTGCCAGTGCCACCAGCAGCTGTGGGAATGAGAGACAGGAACCACAGCACTCCCAGAGCTGCAATGCCCAATACGGTAGCCACTAGCCACACACGGCTACTCAAATTTAAATTAATTAGAATTCAGTAACTTTAACAATCAGTTCCTTAGTTGCACCAGCCACATTTCAGCCACTCAGTAGCCACATATGTATAGTGGCTACCATATTAGACAGTGCAGATACAGAACGTTTTCCTCATTCTAGAAAGTTCTCTTGGACAAAACTGCTCTAGAGAATGGACAGCGGTAGAAGGTTTCTGAAACAATAAAGGGCATGACCCTGTCAGAGGTCAATATAGTTAGGAGAATTAAAATATAAGGCTAAATTGACAATGGCCCTTACTTAAGAAAACTCCAGATGACGGATTTATACTGACCACAACTCTTAACCTACCCATTCCTACCCGCTCAGGCCTGCAGAATCCAGCCTGCTGCTGGACCAGGGAACACAGGTTACCAGTGTCCTGACAGGCACAAAACCCAGCTGCACACTCAGTTGGCAGCTCAGCTACATGAAGGGAATATATTTTGGGAGCTGCTTTGGGTCTCCTACACAGGTGTTGGGCTCTTTTTACACACCACTCAAAATAATTGGTTAAAATGGAAAGTGCCTGCTCACTGGAATACTATTTGTCTACACAACAACAAATAACTGATTTGGCCCAGTTGTCCTTCCCTATTATGTTGTAACCATTTACATGTCAGTCTAGAGCAGAAAGTAAGGATGGATTTGTGGATCCTTTGAACTCACATCCCGTCTCTGCTGCCCCTAAACAGTAGCGTGACCTCGGGTAAGTCATGCTATTTCCCTGTTTTCTCATTTTTCTCATTCATAATATGAAAGTGACGGCCTCATACTACTTACCCCACAGGAGTTTGTTTTGTGAGGATAAATGGAATAATGAAAGGCACAGTGTTTTATCAATCAAGTGCCCAAGAGCACTTTGACTAATGTCACACGGAAACAACCCACTTAATGCAAGAGTCACACTGACTAATCAGTGTAGGTGCCTAAACTTCGTAGTTCGCCAAAAGTGGTCCTCCCACCAGTAGCACAGTAGATACAGTTGTATAATTCTCTAAGTATTAAAATAGTGGTTCCCAGCCTCCTTTTATTTTTTTGTATGTTTTTGTATCACACTTTTGAATATTTGAAATTTTAGCAAGATGCTTAGCAGAATTAAAATCTCTGAATAGCAGATTTTAACAAGTGAGCCATAACAACAGCACGATCACTGTTACATTCTAACAATGTCTTGCAGTGTCTATAAAAGCACCTGCAGTTACTATATTATGCATTTGTGCTTCCTTCATTACTGCGATGCTGCTGGAGTAGTCAGTTCACCATTCTGACCTTCCTCACTTACATCCTCACTGGAGGCCCTTATGCGTACCAGGAGAATTCGTTCTTTCATTGACACTGGCTTGGCATTAAGCTACAACTCCTAGCTCTTATAATCATAAGACACTGCACCCCTCACAACCCCACTCAACTTAAAAATCCACACACAGCCAGAATAGCCACAAACTCAGTTGCGCAAAAATAGGTGCTACGTGTTAATCAAGAATTTAATAGCATGCCTGCAAGGGAGCAGATTATACCCACAAAGCATGGCATCCCATTTGAGAACTATGGCTCTACATGAGCCAGGATTTCAGAAGTAAGGGTGAGACACTAAAATCTACAGTGAAATCTGATTTTAGAACCAAAATGCCAGAACAGGTGTTATGCTTTGCTGGCATTATTGCATATACATTTGGACAGACCTTTACCCTTCAAAAAGCATTTTTATGTATATCACCTCTTACAAAGGCCTACAGATCTCTGTTGCCTGACAACGTCCCCACTCCCAGGCACCCTACCATTGCCTCTATGGCATCATGTCCTTGTCTTCTCTCTTTGCTAATTAGGTCATGAGAGAAGAGACCTCACGAATGGGATTGGTGTGCTTAGACAAAAGGGACCCCAGAGAGCTGTCTTGCCCCTCCCACCATGTGAGGACACAGCGAGAAGGCGTCAGCTATGGACTAGAAAGGGGGCCCTCACCGGGCACCTGTTCTGCTGGCACCTTGTGGCATTTGTTATAGTACCGAAACGGACCAAGGCACCCCCCATTCAGCCACAGTGCCTCCTTGCTTTCCTTGCATGTGGCAGACTCACTCACACTTCAGAGACTTGATGTGGGCTTACCCAGCCTAGAATGCTTTCCCCCAATTATCCATGTGGCTCTCTCTCTCCCACGTCCTTGCTCAGGTGTCACTCTATCCACGAGGCTTCCCCTCACAAAACCCAGCTAGAAATTTTACACCTCCCCCAGCACGCTCTACCCCTCCATCCTAACCCACCTCCCACTTAGCACCTCCCACCCTCTGAAATACTGCACATGACATTCATTTTGTTTGCTGTCTGTCTTCCCTCGCCAAATGATAAGTGCCACCAAGGCAGGGATGTTCCTTGCTATCTTTGTAGCATCTGGAAGAGTTTCTGATGCAGAGTTAGTACACAATAAATATTTGTTGAATGAAGAAATGAATGAGCGAATGCCATGGGCCTTAAGAATAGAACCCACGTCAGAGAGAAAGGTAAGGACTGGAGTCAGTGATTTGCCCAGAGCCGTGCTATTTAGCAGCAATCAGACCTAGATTTAATCCACACTCAGATGTATTAGCTTTATGCCTCAGGGTTTACTCAATTGAGCTAATTTTCTTCCTTTCTCAAAAGAGCGTGGTAATCCCTGTCTCAAGCGCTCAAGAACGTCCCAGTCGGAAAGTACAAAGGCAGCAACATGGAACCGCGAGGAGGAGGGTGCAAGCCTGGTGAGCCTTGTGTGGTCTCGAGGAACCGCCACAGTCAGGCAAGTGAAGCAAAGTCCCTGGACAGAGAGAGGAGCTGCCCGACCACAGTGGACGAATCTCAGCCAACGCTGCCCCGTGGGATCCTCGCCTGCGGAACCCTGGCCCTTTCGCTGTTTCTCTGGGAGGCCGTTCTCTCCTTGAGCAAACACTGAGGACTGAGCCGTCTCCAGTTTCCACCCACTTTCTCTTTCACAGGCACACAAGGCACGGAGCGGGCCGTCCTCCTGCCAGGCCTGCAACATCCCCTGAGCAGAAGCAGATTGACCGCTCTGACACGCACCGTGGGGCTGTTTTCTGTGGCTGGCCCTCCCAAGCTTGTTATCATTTTCCCTTTTTAGAAATGGCTGAGGTGTCCCTCCTCCTTTCCAAGTTTCCCTGTTCATCCCAGGGACCGTGGCTCGGAGATCAAACCCGAGCCCAAGCCGGGCGTTCACCTCAATTTGACATTTCCCCTCTTGCAGTGGTGTTACTTGGGATGCTGTCAAAAGGGAGGAAAGAAAAAAAACATTTTCACTCTGGCTTGAAGTTGGCCACATTTGCAGGTGCTCAAGTTGCAGCCTCAAGGAAGTTCGAGACTGGGGTTTGTGATTCAAGCTGAAAGGCCAAATGGCTTTTCGACAGCTAGCAGCGAAAGGTTCAGAAATGTTGATGCCATGAGAAAAGAAGAAGTAAAAATACAAAAATCTTTGGGAAATTAAAATAGCTGCAATGTTTATTTTTCCACCCGTCTATGGATAACATTTTCTTCACGGTCTTTTGAAACTCTAATATCCTCCATTTCAGTGTAAATGGAACAACTTGAAAAATTTTTATTTGATCCTAGAATAATATAATTTACTATTTTACCTAGCAAATAAGTACAAAGTACCAACTGCATCTCTTTTTAAAAAAAAATTTAAATTGTCCTATACGTCAAGTTATACTTCACTGACATTCACAGGACCACACACTTTAGACTTGCCACTACTTGAGAGGCCATAAATATAGGGACATAAGAACAAACTTCATAATTGTTGTCAGACTGAAATATAAAGTCAGTCAACTTCACAGTGAAAATTTTTGTAGCTCATCCCCTTGCCTTGCTATGAAACAACAAAGAAAATCTGTCTAGAAACTCATTAACATACCTAAAGGCATCTGATAAAGCCTCTGCCTTCTCAGAGTCCCACTGAAATGCCCAAAAGACCGTAAACAGGGACGAAAGCCGGGACCAGCCCAGAAATACTCTATCTAGATGGGAGGGGAGACATGGATGTCGGTCTGTCTAGAGAGAGAGTAGAGGACCCCAACAGAAAGCCACTCGTGGGGTTGAGCTGCAGAAGGGGAAGCCAAAGTGCAGTGGGGGCACCTAATTTGGGGTCCTTCTCACTAGAAGTCAGCAGCATTTTGTTTCCACCATGGCATCTGAAGGTCCCACACGCCTCCCAGCCTCATCTGCCACGGGGTGTAGAGTACCCACCAGTGTGTGACACCAGAGAGAGCAGCCCTGCTCTAGCCAACTTCTGCACACCATGTCAAACACGGGGGGGACAATGGATGTCCCACTGGTGAAGACCTCTTCTGTGCTACCACCAGATCCACTTCCCGACTCACCAGACACTTCTGGATGTCAGAGTCAGGAACTGGAATTGAGAACAAACTCAGACATTTTCATGTCCGATTTTCAGGCTAAAGGATTGTGTAAAAACATGTGGGAATGTATATGAGAAAATGTTATCGAATCTTACTTGACTAGGAGCTAATGCTGGACAAGATTGATATTTTTTTCCTTTAATAGCAATTCTCCAATTGTATAGAATTTTTCTTTAAAATACAGATTCTAGAATCCTGTCTTGATTAAGTTGAATGAGAGGAAGGGCAAGGAATTTCAATTGTAAGAAAGAGTCAAGATGATTCTGATGCTGGTAAGCCTGTAGTCAACACGTTGAGAAGCACTGTTCCAAAAAATTTCTTAAAGAGGGAAAAGACCCCGAATCTAAGAAAAGATCATTTAATTCAAAAAATGATGGCCATTCAGAAGAATCAGGTTAAATAACTAAAAGACAAGCCAAAAAAAAAAAAAAAAAAAGAATTTCAAAAAACAGTTCTTTTCACCAGAAGAATCAAAAGGACATTGCATTTATAATGCTACTATAGTCAGACACAAAGATAATTTAAGATCAGGAAAAACTGCAGAGATAGACAACATGATTATAAAGGTTAAAAATGAAATGAAGAGATTTGGAACTTCTGGAAAAATGATAGACTAAAGGTTCTTAAAAGGTACTCCCTCCTATAAAAAACTGATGGAAATCCTGGATAAAATTCAAGATATAATTTTTTTCCCAAAGAAAATGCGCAGAAGCTCTTGAAGAAAGAAAAATATATCCCCAAGTTCTGAGATAAACGATGGAAACATGTGAGCTGACACTGCAACAGGTCAGGGAGCTTTCAGAGTCAGATACAGATGTCAGGAGCTGTGGGGTTTCGCTGTCCACAGGAGGACAGGAATATACGACTCAAGGTCCGTACGAGGGTGGAATTCACAATGTATATAAAGCTAAAACCCTCAAAGAGTATTTAGACTCCGAAGGGGTACCAGAAAAAAATCCAGGCATTGGCATGAAGATTCAGAAAAGAAGCTTCCACTAGAAAGACCCGGTAGATTCTGACAGAACTAACAATCATTTCTGAAGACAAGTTCACAAACCACATGAAAAAATGGACCACAACTATGGAGAGCTGTCAGGCATCACAAATAGGAAAATTAAGAAGCAATAGCTGGCCAGGCGCGGTGGCTCACGCCTGTAATCCTAGCACTCTGGGAGGCCGAGGCAGGTGGATCACTTAAGGTCAGGAGTTCGAGACCAGCCTGAGCAAGAGCAAGACCCCTTCTCTACTGAAAATAGAAAGAAATGATCTGGACACCTAAAATTATATATATAGAAAAAGATTAGCCGGGCATGGTAGCGCATGCCTGTAGTCCCTGCTACTCGGGAGGCTGAGGCAGGAGGATTGCTTGAGCCCAGGAGTTTGAGGTTGCTGTGAGCTAGGCTGACGCCACGGCACTCTAGCTCGGGCTGTTTTTAGGCTCTGTCTAAAAAAAAAAAGAAAAAGAAGCAATAGCTTATTATCTGAAAGAGATAATTAAAAATGATTGATGATAATGAAAAAAAGATGAGGAAAAGTTGAAAAAAAACTAACTTCTAGAATTTTTTCTTTTTTCCCCCCAGCTTTATTAAGGTATAATTGACAAATAAAAATTGTATAGATTTATAGCATGATGTGTTAATATACACATACATTATAAAATGGTTAAATAAAGATAAGTAACATATCCATCACTTCAAATATTTATTATTTTTGTGGTAAGAACAGGTAAGATCTACTCTCTTAGAAATTTTCAAGTATACAATACATTATTATTAACTCTAGTCACCATGCTGTACAATAGCTCTCCAGAACTTATTCATCCTGCATACCCTGACCAATGTCTGTCCATCCCCCACTCTCTATCTTCTGTCCCTGGCAAACATCATTCTCCTATCTACTCCCATGAATTTAATTTTTTTTAGATTCTGTATATAAGTCAGATCATGTAGTATTTGTCTTTCTCTGCCTGGCTTATTTCACATAGCATAATGCCCCCTAGGTTCACTTCTAGATTTTAAAAATACAGGCAGTGGATTATACAGTACCCTCTTAATTAAAACATTAGCAAACTGAATGCAACAGAGTGTGTGTGTGTGTGTGTGTGTGTGTGTGAAATGACCAATTTGGATTTATGCCAGGAATGCCAGTATGATTAAATGTTAGAAAAATCTATTAATGAAACTCACCTTATTAACATATTAAAGTAGAAAAATCATATGAGTATATAAGCATCTCAAAAGATGTCAACAAAGCATTTGATAAAATTTAATAACCTTTCTTGATTTTAAAAAAATTATCTTAGCAAACTGGGGGAAACTTACTGATACAACATATACAGCACATCTAGTTAAAAGGTTCAGCACATGTCATATGGAATGGTGCATTTTATTTAAAGTTGGGACAAATAAAAATAATACTGTTATCATTGCACCTACTCAGCATTATATAGAAGTCAATGCAGGCAGACAAGAAAAGGTACAAAGGATTAGAAAGAAATAAACATTGTTGTTAGTCATATAGACAACATTGAAAATAAAAGATAATATTAAAAATTGTTAGAACTACAAAAAAAATATTTAGCCTTATTGGCAGATATAAGAGCAATGTATTAAAGTTAATATCATTCCCATAAACATTGGAAACTATAATAAAATTCAAAATCTCATTCTTAAGAGCAACACAAATTATAAGCTATCTAAGAATAAATACAACAAAGGAAATGCAATAAGGCAAGAATTTATAAAGAAAATTATAAAATTATATGGAAGAACGTAATTCTAAGCATAGATATCGATACACCATGCCACTGAATTTAAAAACTCGATATTATAAAGAAGATAATAACTTCTAAATTTGTATATAAATACACATTTCCAATAAAAATCATAATAGGGCTTTCCATGGCAACTGATAATCTGATGTTAAAATTCATATAGAAGAGTAAAGGGCCAAAATTAGTCAAGACAATTTTGAATAAGGATGGGTGGTTTGCCCTATCATTTATCTGAAATTATTATGAAGTCACAGTAACTAAAAGAGTGTGGCCTATATCTTTCAGTATAGGCAAAGATAAACTGACCTGCAGAATTGAGTAAAAAGCTCCAAGACAGGTCCACCAATATATGCTAGCAATAAAAAAATTAGAGAAAGAAGGATTTGTCTAATGGTATTGCAGCAACCGGCCATCAAAACTGAAAAAAAAAAAAAAAATGAATGACTAAGAATGACCTCACATCATATACAAGCATAAATTCTATACGGATTAAAAATCTAATGGTAAGAAGCAAAATTGTAAAACCTTCAAGAGGAAAATATCTTTACAATTTAACAGAAGAGAAGATTTTCTTAAGCAAAACATTAAGTGCATAAAACATGAAAGAAAAGATAGACAAACTTATTAAATAAAAATAAAAGGCTTTTATATAAAAAAAGACAACATAAGCAAAAAGAAATGAGAAGCTACAGACATGCAGAAGTTATGTCTCATGTGTATAATGGGAAAAAATCCATATCATACAATAAATTCTTATAAATCAGTAAATAAAGGACAAATCAAAAGGAAAACAGCAAAGAAATTCATGGAAGAGAAAGCAAGAATGGCTAAAAAACATATGAAAAGATGATCAGTTTCTTAAGCAATTAGAGAAATGTGAAATAAACCACAATGAAATATTATTTTACAACTATCAGATTTACACAAATTAGAAAAGTCTGACAACAGCAAGTGTTAGTATGTTGTACTTTAAAAACAAACCAAAAAAAAAAAAATCTTCTTTTCCAGAGCCCTAGAACATTTACAAAAATATGATTACATAATTAGGCCTTGATGAAAACCTCAAAACATTCCAAAGAGGAAAAGTCTCTTAAAGCCTATTCTCTGACCACAGCAGAGGAAAACCAGGGATTTGCTTCTAGAATGTGAACCAAGAAAACAGCCACTTGAAAATGTGACTTAAATATGAAAGGCAAAATGTAAAAACTTTTAGGAGAAAACACAGAATATAAAATATACAAAACCTTTCCAAAGTAATGACTAGGTTGAGTAGGAAATCAAAATTGCAAATTCAGAATATTTTGAAAATCATCATAATAAAAATAACATAAAACTTACAAAAATAACTAAAAATGCTAAGACTTCAAATGCCTGTTTTCTATGCTGTTCCATCAGTCTTTCTTTCTATATACATCTAAAACTTCAGTTAAAAAAATGAACTAATGTATGATTACATATATACATAGTATGCACACATATGTACATACAAATACCCATACATATACATATATGTATGCATAAACATATATACGTGCACACAATACAATCCTGTTTTGTATAGATAAATAGCATAGAAAAACACTGAAGAACATAACAAATAATAGTATAGTGGTACCTCTTGGTAGTAATACTACCAGAACCACGTAATTTGTTTTATATTGTATGTTTTCTTAATTTTCAAAAATACGTATACATAAATTTTATAATTAGAAAAGTAAGAATAAATTTTTTTTTTTTTTTTTTTTTTTTTTTTTTTTTTTTTTTTTTTTTTGAGACAGAGTCTCACTCTGTTGCCCAGGCTAGAGTGAGTGCCGTGGCGTCAGCCTAGCTCACAGCAACCTCAAACTCCTGAGCTCAAGGGATCCTGCTGTCTCAGCCTCCCGAGTAGTTGGGACTACAGGCATGCACCACCATGCCCGGCTAATTTTTTCTATATATATATTTAGCTGTCCATATAATTTCTTTCTATTTTTAGTAGAGATGGGGTCTCGCTCTTGCTCAGGCTGGTCTTGAACTCCTGAGCTCAAACGATCCGCCCACCTCGGCCTCCCAGAGTGCTAGGATTACAGGCGTGAGCCACCGCGCCCGGCCAAGAATAAATTTTATAATTAGAAAAAGCATCCTTGAAATTTTTTGAAAAAATAGTATATGTCTGGTTGTTTTCTTTCCTTTTTTTCTAGTATTTGCCAAATAGAACTTTTCTAATATTTCTTTACCCCCTCAAATTGTCTTCCATTGTATCTTTTTAAAAATTTTTTTATTATTTCAAAATACTAAGAGAGTACAAATGTTTTCGTTACATGAATAGCTTTTATAATGCTTAAGTCAGGACTATAAGTGTGCCCAGCATCCAAATAGTGTCCACTGTACCTGTTAGGTAAGTTTTTACGCCTCCCCTTCTCCTCCCCTGCCCCCTGCTTAATTTCCAATGATTTTTACTTCTGTCTGTGCCATGTGTGCCCATGAATTAGTTCAAAATTATTACAGAGTACATGTGGTGTTTGTTTTTCCATTCTTAAGATACTTCACTTAGGATAATGATCTCCAGTTCCATACAAATTGCTGCAAAAGACATTAATTTATTCCTTTTTATGGCTAAATAGTACTCTGTGGTATCTATGTACTACATTATGTTCATCTGCTCATGAACTGGTGGGCACTTGGGTTGATTCCACATCCTTGCAATTGTGAATTGTGCTGAAATAAACATTCAAGTGTAGGTATCTTTTTGATAAAATGACTTCTTTTCCTTTGGGTAGATGTGATACCCAGTGATGGGATTGCTGGATCAATTGGTAAGTCTACTTTTAGTTCTTTGAGAAATCTCCATACTGTTTTTCATAGAGGTTGTACCAATTTGCAGTCCCACCAACAGTGTATAAGTGTTCCTTTCTCTCTGTATCCATGCCAGCATCTATTGTTTCTGGACTTTTTAATAGTACCCATTCTGATAGGGATATGGTAAGGTATTACCTTACCCCTGGCACCAATATTCTTTAAAGCTCTCTAGGTAATTCCAATATGCATCTAAGATTAAGAATCATTCAAATAGGTATCTATCTCAGGAAACTGGCATCTAAACATTTTCTTTTCTGTTAGTCTGCCTTCTTAGAGCTAGAGTATTGGCAAAAGAATCATTGATTTGTGGCTAAAAATCAAAACAAAAGAATCAAACATACAAAGAAGCAAATAAATGACAAGCTTCCAACAAGCACATCTCAACAAGTTACTTAACATCCTCCTTACCCCCTTGTACTGCAGTGCTTTTACTCTAACCTCTGGCAAGGAACCTTGATGTCCTGCCAGCTCAGAAGCAGAGATGGTCATGGGCACGTGCGTCTGTATTTGTCCCACAGCTCATGCCTCAGGTGCTGGTTAGTGCCCCTTACAAATCTTCATGCTGGAAAGTTCGCAGTGTGTTCTCTCCACCCTTGGAGAAAACTCACTGGGTAACTTAGGTCCACCTGAGGCAGCTGGAAACCAAGCTGCCAGGCAAGAGGGACAGGGCCATGTCCCAATGCATGACCGGGGCTGATAGGACCACTCTTGCATGAGGCCTCTACAGAACCCAGCTCAGCCAATCTACCCTTGTCCCTCCTAGCAAGTGGAGTCCTCAGCTGCCCACCTTGGCCCTAAACATACCCTGACGCTGAGTGAGCTTCAGTAAGGGCAGCCCTCTGCCCCACCAGCAATGCCTGGAAGAGATCAGCACAAACGTTGGCTCTGTCCCAGGCCCCCCCGCCCCCACCAACCTTCCCCAAGGATTAGGTTTTGGGAATTCGAGCCCTAGTGGTTCTGGTTAACATCATGATCCAGCTGTGCTGAGCAGGGGATTGTCAGATGCTCAGATGCTGCTCCAGAATATTCTTCTTGGAAGCTCCCACCAGAGGGCTAATTTGGTCAAAACTGTACCTTTCACAGGACTGTTTATAGAGAAGCAAAGAGGACACAAAAGGGGAAATTTTTTCTAATAAAAAAAAAAAGAAAGAAACCTCCACTCCCACGGTTCTCATTAGTCAGCTCAACCTTTCATGATTAGCCAGGGCACCCAGGAACAAAAAAACACTGCTGACAGCTTCAGGGGTAAAGAGGGGACAGCCACAGGGCCGAGGACATCATGGAGGACAGCAGGAGCTTCAGCTCCAGAGAGTCCTGGGTCCTCCTCCTGGCTCTGACACTGTGTCACCTTGACAGGTCTTTCTGTGCTTCTGTTCCCTGATCTCTAAAACTGGGATTTTAAGTATGAGAGTTGCTTGACAATTAAATAATATAATGTATGTAAAAGGGCCTAGCAGGTGTTTGGCCTGAAGTGAGTTTCCCTTCTAAGACAAGAAAGAAAGAAAAGGAGAAGAAGCAGGAGGAGGAGCGAGACATGGAGAAAGAAGAAGAGGAGGAGTAGAAGGAGAAGATGGTGTTAAGAAGGCAGCAGCGGAAAGGCCACACTCTGGCTGGAGTGGGGACCCCACAAGAGAAGACGCAGGCCAACCTGCACTTTGGGTTAGAAGGTCAGGCACACAATATACAAGCCATTTCTGT